>NC_080782.1:178461690-179157106 GCF_028018385.1 Neofelis nebulosa
TGACTTCCATTATTTAGAACTCAAAAGCCAACCATGAAGGCAGCTATGGATTAAAGCAGCCTACCTTTCTCGAGTTAACGGGGCATCATTTTCATCAATAATTACTGCTCTTAATTGCAGCTCAATTAGTTTTTGGTGCTAAGTAAAGCTCTGAACTACTGGAAGACATCCAAATCTGGAGGAACAAATACTGCTCTGGCAAAGACCACAGGAAGTGTCCTACAAGGGGAAGACAAAGAGAACCAACTGCACGTGGAGGAAAAGTGGCATCGGTATAAAAATATGGCACGTCAAACACAGCTCGTGTGAAGATCTTTCCAATACACAGGCTTTGGGTTTTTTTAAGTCCATTCATTTATTTTCGAGAGAGAGACAGAGACAGAATGTGAGCAGGGGAGGGGCAGAGAGAGAGAGAGAGAGAGAGAGAGAGAGAGAATCCCAAGCAGGCTCCCTGCTGTCAGCGAAGAGCCCAATGCAGGGCTGGATCCCAGGAACCGTGAGATTGTGACCTGAGCTGAAATCAAGAACTGGATGCTGAACCAACTGAACCACCCAGGCACCTCAGCCAATGCACAGGTTTTATATAACGTTTCTGCCAATAGCAGGACCATACCCCAAGCCTTTCCTGATGAAGTTCCACACAGTAACGGGCACAGAGCAACTGAGAATTTATGAACTGGTAACAATTTATCTGTCGACCTGAGCCACATTCTCTCACAATGAGATGAAGTGACTTCAGCAAAATTAGATTTTGATAGATAACTACAATATCTTATTATTTAGAGGAAGATTTAAGTCTTTTCCATCATCAATTAATATTTAGTTAGCACACATCGAGTGCACTGTATTATTATGTGTTCCGTGTCTACTCTTATGAGAATAATAACTTACCTATCTTTTCATAACAGAATTGCAAAGCAGTCTATAAGATCTGTCTGGTGATAAGTAATCAGAACAAGTACAAGGTAGTAACAAGTACAAGGAAGAAAAAAATTCAAACACACGATAGGGAATGCCGTGCTGATTCTAGGGCAGAGGTCACAAACTCAAATGCCAGTAGGGACTGGGAAGACAAGCAGGTAAAAATTGGGCTGGGTACGACGCTAAACAGAGGCAGGAAGCCTCCCAAGGACTACAGCTGGCAAGTACCAACTAAGGCTTTCTCACATTAGAAAAACTGAATAACAATTACAGACGAGGCTGGAGGGCCAACTCGGTCTCTGGTCCCACAATCTCTAATACCACCTCCCCTGCGTCCAGAGGCAGGAACACTGGCTCTGATGTCAGAACCTGAAATTGAGGCTCATCTCCACCAGAGACCAACTATGCAATCTTGGGGAAATTAATCTTTCCAAATTTCCCTTAGCTCCTGTTCAAAATGAAAAAAAAGAACACACGCTCTGCCTTGATAACATTGTTGGAAAATCCAAAAGCAATGCTGAAGGTGAAAGAACATGGTAAAGTTGAAGGCAGCTCTACAATGTGAGGGACAGTATTATGCTAATAAGCCAGAGAACCGTCAAGAGTTAGCATCAGCTAAGTATGAAATACAGTGGTAGCTATTTATTATATAAGTATGATGGGGTATTTGCACTGTATATGACATACATTTTAGAAAGGATAATTGAATATGCAACTAATTATTACTATCTGAAGAAACACCTCCCTTCTACTGGCATCTAGAGTGAAGACAGTAATAGAGTTGAGTGATTCCAAGATGGCTCGATGGTTGGAAGAAACATTTGCCCTGTGTGGGGGAGAGAATGCTGTGTAACTAGTTGCCCATTTACTTTTGGTCACTATCTTTACTTTTTTGGGGGTCAGATAACATTAAGGTGAAATATACAATTTTTCAACATGAATATCTGAAAATACAATGAGAAGCATAACTGATTTTAAACAGTTGGGATTTGGGGGCAAGCCTTTTATATTTATTTATTTGTTTGTTTACTTATTTTGCATTTTTTAATGTTTATTAATTTTTGAGAGAGAGATACAGCATGAGCAGGGGAGGGGCAGAGAGACGGGGAGGCATAGAATCCAAAGCAGGCTCCAGGCTCCTAGCTGTCAGCACAGAGCCTTAAACCCATGAAACATGAGACCATGACCTGAGCTGAAGTCAGAGGCTAATAAACCAACTGAGCCACCCCCTGGCACCCCTGTGAAAGCCTTTTATGAAGAAATTAATAAAAATGTATTGAAAGGCATTTAAAAAAATCAATGGTGAATTATACATATTCAATATATCAGAAAGATGTCAATATAATTCCAACCTAAATCTCAGTAGGGGTTTCCCTGGATTTTGATTAGCGGATTCTAAAATGTATATGCAAGAGTAAAGGGACATGAAAACCTAGAACACTCCAGAAAAACAAGGTTAACAGATTTTTACACAGAACTGTAGTAATTAAAATAATGTGTTTTTGCTACACACTCAGATAAATAGACTAACAGGATAGAATAAGGTCCAGAAATCAACAGGCACGATAAGAAAATTTTATTTATGACAGAGCAGGCATTGCAGATGAGTGAGGGATAGATGGATTAGACAATAAATGGAGAGAAATATTGGTTATACATATAGAAGTAAATCAAATGGATTCAACTTTACAAGTAACATAACAATTACAATGGAATATCTTTATGATTGTCTTAATGAATACACCAAAAATTTACTGTAAAAGGAACAGTCTGATGAATATGATTACAGTAAATGAAGGATATCCACTTTGTCAAGAATAAAAAGATTAAGGGAAAGGACAAGGCACAAACTGGGATTTTACAGCCTAAAACACCAACAAAGGATTCTTAACCAGAGTATATGAAAACCACTACAAATCAGTAAGACAAGTTGATAAACAGGGAGAAACATGTTCAAATACATGAATAAGAAATTTGTAAAAGAGTAAATCCAAAAACCCCCATACACTTCATTCACATCCAATATTTTGTCAAAAATTTTAAACCATGGCATTGACAACTAGATGGTGTGCAAATTGGTACAACCACTTGGAAAATAATGGCATTTTCCACTAGAGTTGAGCGTGTTAATATCCTGTGATCCAGCAATAGTCATCCACATGAAAACCCAAAAATCACTCCTGCATTTGTCAACCAGGAGACATGTAAAAGAATGTCCGTAGAGGCAGTGTTTATAACATCAAATATGTGAGATTCATAACCCGTAGGCCAATCAAAGGTACAGCAGGTAACTAAGTGCTGGAGTATCCACTCAATGAAACACTCTAGAGCTGAGAAAATGAGCAAACTAAACTAGGAACATCAGTATTGACGAATCTTGCAGCCATGACACGGAGTAAACATCTTAAAGTCATTAAATATCATTATACTCTAAAGTTCAAAAACAAGCAAAACACAATATTGTTTCCAGATACATACATAGGTAGTTAAGCTATAAAGCATAGGAGTTAATTCAGTATTAAGTCAACCTCTACAGAGCAGGGAAAGAAGAGCTAATGAGCAAGGGGGCACTGGATGCTTACACAGCTCTGACGATTTTGTCTTAACCAGCAGTGGGTGGAACCTATAGTGTTTGCCTTCCTATTACTGGGTAACCTATGCATGCACACTAAATAATTTATCTATATCATAAATTTTAATTTTTTTAACGTTTATTTATGTTTGAGACAGAGAGAGACAGCGCTTGAGCAGGGGAGGGGCAGAGAGAGAGGGAGGCACAGGATCCAAAACAGGCTCCAGGCTCTGAGCTGTCAGCACAGCGCCCAAGGTGGGGCTCGAACTCCTGAACCGTGCGATGACACGGGCTGAAGTTGGATGCTTACCTGACTGAGCCACCCGGGTACCCCGACCTATATCATAAATTTCATAATAAACAGTTTTAGAGAAGTGATTATCAAAGTATGCAAGCTTGTGGTAGACAAAGAAATTACTATAAAATAGCGAGTTGGGCAGGAGCATATTTGGGAGCAGCGGAGTGAGGCACAGAATAAATAATATGAGCTACAACTCCATTGCCTCACGAAATTTAAATAATGAAAGAGAGGGGCGCCTGCGTGGCTCAGTCAGTTAAGCGTCAGACTTCGGCTCGGGTCATGATCTTGTGGTTCACAGGTTCGAGCCCCACATCGGGCTGTGTGCTGACAGCTGGGAGCGTGGAGCCTCCTTTGGATCCTGTGTCTCCCCTGCTGTCTGCCCCTCCCCCGCTCGCACTCTAACTCTCCCTCTCTCAAACATAAATAAACATTAAAAACAAAATTAAATAATAAAAAAGAAAAATGGGGAAAGAACACTACTTTTAGGGGGAGAATGATGGTTTAAAATGTCTTCCATAATACAAAAGTGTTCATTATTCAAAATAAATTCTCCAGATATGTATATGCTTCTATTAGAAGAGAAAAATACATTTGCTCCAAAAGGTTATAAAAATCAGTTGGTATTTCTCATGTAAATTATATCCACAGCAAACCTCTTCCAATTTGATGATGAATTATCCTCTACCAAGCTTCTTAAGAAAGAGATCTAAAGGGCACCATCTTTTTTTAATTCACATTAAAAAATATAATAGAAAGAGGAAATTTTCAATTTGGGAGATGCCAGTGAGAATGGATAATTTTCATTTACACAAAAAGATAAGAATTCCTTCCAAAAGACAGAAGTGATGGATATATAATTAAGCTTAGGCTAATTGGGACCTGAGAACAATGTAATACAAAAGTATTTTTAGAAAGAGAAGGAAGGAAGGAAGGAAGGAAGGAAGGAAGGAAGGAAGGAAGGAAGGAAGGGAGGAAGGGAAGGAGGGAAGGAGGGAGGGAGGGAAGGAAGGATTTCAAAATATACTATTCATTATTAATAGCATAACACACTACAGAGTAACAATAACAAGACTGAAACAAAGCCAAAACATCTAACCTCCGAATAGTTATTCCCAAGACCTTCTGAAAATACAATGAGCATGTGGGTCTTCTCAAAGTTCTTTGTGCTACATTTATTTGTAATTTGTAACGTTCTCTCCTTTATATTTTATTATGAGGCCTATGAAAATCAGGCTTAATTCCACAAGACTACAACCTAAAAAAAAAAGTGATATAAGCATAAAAAGATACAATTTGGGGACACAAAGTTTTGTTTGAATGGTAACTGTTTTGTTTGTATTTATGCATGATTAGACATACAAGATTATGTCTATATGTTGACAGAAGCCAGTAGAGAAAGAAAAATGAAAGATGCAAGAAAATCTTGAGTCAGTAAAGCAAGTTCTAGAATGAGGTGTTGGGAGGCAATGATACCAAGATCAAAAGAGTGGGGGTACCCAAGTGAGAAAATGATGTATGATCACTTAAGTAAGAACAATCAAATCTTTATGATGAAGCAGTGACTTTCAGTGGATGAATTAGCAGCCTCACTGGAAACATTTGGAAATCCATGAAGGCAGTTTTGATTATCACAATGACAGAGGGGGTCAGCTGGCATTCAGTGAGTGGGAACATTACATACTGAACATCCCATGATATGTGAGACATTTTTGCACAATGAAGAATTACCTCACTCCGAATGCAAAAAGCTTTCATGTTAAAACACACAATGAACCTTTGTCTCTCTTTACACTTATGTTAACTTATGCTAACTTTGGCCTTAATTAATGCAGCAAGATAATTAAAGTACAACTTCCCAAACTCATAAAACCTCTACCTGTGAAGTAAATAATTTTAATTTTAATAAAATATGACCTAGGCTTTCTTGAATCTTCCTAAACAATGGATTGATTTATAATTTCATTATTATATAGATTTTAATGTTATGAAACTTTTGTAACTAAGGTTTTATTTGTTCACTCCTTTACCTGTTGGGTTTAAGGAAATCAGGAAAAAGGATAACAGACTGATGATGTTTCATGGACACTTAACACTTTCAGGGAACTCATTTTCATTTAACATTTGCCTCTTTGGTAGCTATTCAGAAAAAAAAAAAAAAAGCCTGTAAGAGAACAGTAAGGAAAGCCTAAAAATATCAACAACATACTCCATTCTTCCCTGAAAGAAATGTAACCTAGGCTCTCTAAGCCCTTTATTTTTTTTTTAACTTTATTTATGTACTTTGAGAAGGATAGAGAGAGAGCACTTGTGCTAGTGGTGGAGGGGCAAAGAGAGAGGCAGAGAAAGAGAATCCCAAGCAGACACAGGGCTCAAACTCACGAACGGTGAGATCATGACCTGAGCCTAAACCAAGAGTCAGAGCCACCCAGGAACCCCAAGCCCACTGAAAAAGAGACAACAGATCCAAAATGGAGTCACTTGTGCTAAGCCCACATAACCAAAGCAAGACTTAACACTTTACTTAATTAGTGTCAACCTCTCCCAAGAGTGGAATCTTAAACCAGTCAATCTGGAATTACCTGGCCAGCCCTAGGGAAGTAATGTAATAAACTCCTATCATCTCTCAAAGGAAGGTGACCATCCTTGAAACAACCCACTCTTTGCTAGTAATTTCTTTGTCCCAACTACTTCTTCCTATAAAAGTCTTTCATCCTGTATGGCTATCCGGAGCTCCTTTCTATCTGCTACATAAAATGCTGCCCAATTCATGAGTCATGGAATAAAACCCATGAGATCTTTACAGTTCACTCAGTTGAATTGTGTGTTTTATTTTTGTTTTTGTTTTTAACAAGCTATGTTTCACCATTAACCATTGAAACAGAGAGGATCCACTGATAAAGTCCAGTCTTAGGAACTTCAGGAAATAACATAAATCCCTATTAACAATCAAAACTAATTTAAATATGCAACTCACCTTTTTTATCCTGTAGCTGATCAACAGAACAAGAAGTAGGGAGAAGGCATTTACAAAGTAGCCAACCCTGCTTTTAATTGAATTGCAAAGAAAAAACTAAACTTTTTTTTTTTTTACATAGTTAAGAGCATTTAATCCATTTATGATTTATAATAGCTGGTAAGTGACTAGTAAGCTGGCTTTTGCTTTATTACCCAAGTATCAAAATGCTGTGTACATGCCATAAGTTATCTTGTTTATACTTGGGATCAGAATCGAGACATTAAAAGAATTTTCTCAGTGGGCAGTTAGGTTGACCACAAAACATAGTGAACCTGAGTTTCTGAGTTTCCCTGAGGCCAATGTATTAAGAAAAATCAACTCCTCAGTACCTATTTTTAGTTAGTATGTCTCAGGGTACACGGTTTCATCTAGGTCACCATGGGAGGAAATGTTAGAAGCGATTTTACACAGATAATTCTTGTAAAGATTTCCTCTAATATTTAAAAACATACACAAATTTATCCTGCTCTTTGACCTCTGTGGAAAATCAGATTCTACAGCTCTGAGTTCTGATAACTGTCACTGAATGTAAAATCTACTTCCTGGCATGTCAATGCTGTCAACAGAAAGCACAGGTGAACTTTTGAGGGGAAATTCCTAATTTTTCCTACATAGTCTTCTATAATACTAATTCAGCATTTAGTACACATATGACAAAAGCACATACTTCATTTGTGCCATCATATTGAATAAATTCTGGCTAACGGTCAGGAAAATTTCAAAATTTTATATTTATTTCAGTCTAAGCAATATTTTCTTAGGCCAAAGAAGAGAAACAAACAAAATAATCTTTGTAGACTCCAGATTATTATTTTGTTTTTCATATATAGAATATAACACATACATACACACACACACACACACACACACACACACACACACACACACACACATTTTATCCTTAGTGGAAAAACAAGCTAGAATTTTTTAGTATCTAAAAGTATAAAACATTGGTGGCTATAAGCTTTATGTATGTAAGTGCACCTACTAATTTGCTTTAATACTTAAATGATTTAATTAAATTATTTTTGATATGGATCCAAGCACAAAATAAAGATGTCTTCTGGAAGAAAATGTGCAAGATACTAAAGTTTAGTGAAATCATGCTTGAAGGGAAAAAAGGGCGCCCGGGTGGCCCAGTCAGTTGAGCATCCGACTTATGCTGATGTCATGACCTTGCAGTTCATGAGTTGAGCCCAGCATCAGGCTCTGTGCTGACAGCTCAGAGCCTGGAGCCTGCTTTGGATTCTATTCTGTGTCTCCCTTATTCTCTGCCCCTCCCCCACTCACACGCTGACATTCTCTCTCTCAAAAATAAATAAAAACTTTAAAAAAAATTTTTAAAAGACCTAATAGTTTGGGAGAATCATAAATATGAATGTATAAAAAAGGTATTTTATGATCAAAATGGTCATTTTTCAAAGGTTATTTTTTTATATTTACACATTTCCTCAAAGCTCTACATCACTTCCTCTGAATGCATAGATCATAAGTTCTATAGATCTTTTACCAGGGCATTAACATACATAGTAACACCAATTTCAAAGCTGGAAACAAAAAAATTAAAATAAGGACCTGACTTTTTATGACTTGTCATTCATTTTATTATTTACTCACTTTTCAATCTGAGGCACTTGATTATGAGCACTGCCTCCATGAGACCTTCCTCACGGCACACATATTACTATATTATAAATGCATTTTGCCTGCACAGCATTCCATGATGAGGCGGCCAAGGCTCTGAGATGGTTTCTAAACTGGCAAGGAACTGAGCCAGGGTTTTAATCCAGGTCTTCTGACATTAAGCACCTTTCATTATACAACAGTCATCTCCCTAATGAGGTGTTGGTCTATTAATGAGACTGAAACATCTCTATCTTTCTCTATGCAATTGATTTTTTTTTTCTGTTAAATGAGAGTAGAGTCAATGAACAAGTGTAAGAGGAAATAAAACTACAAATCCAACCAAAAACTAGAAAGTCTTACTCCTAGAACGTCTTCAGTGTCACACTGACCACGCCATCCCAGCAGTTAAACAAATGGGTCCCAATAGAGAAATATCCCCATTAGAAGGAAGGTAATATTTGCTCAATTTTTCCTAATAATTTATATAGGCAATGCTCAGAGCAATGAGAACATTCATCAGTGACTGCAAGAGTAAGTAATGCTTCTGAAAAGATACATTTAAGTCAAATGACTACTTACCACACAAACATTGACTGGATCTCAACACATCAAAAACTGTTAAAAGGAATCCAACCTCCTGGCTATTTTCCGCATCACAGAAAAGCCCTGTTCTGTATTCTCATCCTTGTTTTTACATAAGATGCTTAGAATAAAAAGCTGAGGATTTCATCTTAACTGTCTTGCCTTGTGAGACAACCAAAAAGTGAAAAACCAATAACATCTACTGTTTTTTAGTGCAGGCTCAGACCAGGACATGCAATTATATATATTTATTCCACAAAGGGCATTTGGTACCTTCTTCCCCCAAGGCAACAAACACTACACGGTATTTCCCTCATAGAAACACATTCCTTACAAATGTTAGCTGGACATTTTGTTTTCTCTTTTTCACCGCCGTTCAGATTTTATGGATTAGAGTCGAAAAGTCAACACTTAAAGTGTGGGTTGGAAATGGTTATCGGTAAACGTGAGTTCATTATTCCCCTCTGACAACCACAAGTAAAGTCAACAAAATATGTTCTGTCCATGTCTGACATAAAGAAATATCTTCCAGATGACCTGGAGATTACGGACTTTCTGCAAAAGCAACTTCATTGTAAATGAATGTCTACATACACATATGTAGGCATTCCCCAATCTGCAAATGGTTCCACTCACAAATAGTGTTTATGAATTTTTTCTCAAGCTTGAAGTTTGTGTCTGAGTGTGTGTGTGTGTATGCACTCCCATGTGCAGAGAAAGAGAGACAAAGAGTTATACTGTGGATATTCTCCCACAGGAGGGAGTTATCTACCCTATTTTCAACTATTTAACTATTTTCAACCAGCTTCCGAACTACACTTCTGGGGCTTTGACTATGTTCCAAGGACAGACAGCATCAGCACCACGCAAGAGCTCTCCACCTCAGACCTACTGCATTAACATTTGCATTGTAACTAGACCCCCCCCCACCCCAAAGTCTCCCAATTACTTCCCAAGTACTTTTACCTCAGCCCTTCCAACACTGAACGCCATCTGCAACTGCTGAGAAACCTCAACTCACACACGCAAGTCCCTCCCCAACCACCCTCCACCTCTGCCCCACAGTTCCTGTGGTGCTGAGAGCATCAGCCCCTGTTAGGTTACCTACGCAGAGACTGGAGGCTGTCTTAGGTTTCTGGTGCTCCAGGAAGGCAAGAACCATGTCTGTGTTGCTCTCTAATATGTCCCAGCACCTTGTGACGACTTGGAACTTAACGATTATCTATTGAATGAATAAAACTAGTAACCACGTAGATGTGTCCCTGCATCTCTCCTCTGTATCCACCTCGCTAGAGTCTCTTCATTCATCTCCTGGGCTCTGATCTCTTCACCTATCAGTATAGGTGTTTCACTGAAATAAAATAAATGCATCCTATATTACTACTACGTCGGTATGCCTAAAACACAAATCAGATGCTCCTCTTCCACACACACCCTCCATAATGCTTTAAAACTGTTTAAGGTCTCTCACGGCCTAAAAACAAAGTTCAGTGCCTTAGCGTGGCCATTGCCTGTTCCTCCAGCATTACCGCTCCCTGTCCCATTGACCTGTCTCAACCACATCTTGTGTTCCACCCTTACTGAAGTAGAAGCCATTCCTTGTTCCCATCTGAATTCTCAGCACAAGTTGGTATAACTCAAATCCTCATTGCCTGTTAAGTACAAAGCAACGTATTGGGTTTCTACTTCTGGCTTAAATATAACAAAACTAATCATGAAAATTTAAAATATATGCCAATATACTTTCATAAACAGTCATGAATTATTACAAACACCTAATTAAAAACTACCTCTTAATGGGCTAACTGGCTGATAATTCTTGTTTTTTAAGTCTACTTATTTATTTGGGGGCGGGGGGTGGCGGGGGAGAGAGGGAGAGACAGAATCCCAAGCAGGTTCTGCGCTGTCAGCCTGACATTGAGCCCGATGTGGAGCTCAAACTCACAAACCATGAGATCATGACCAAGAGTCAGAGGCTTAACCAACTGAGCCATCCCAGTGCCCCTGAAAATTCTTAATGTACAAATCCAAATAAAGACTAAACACACCTTGTTAGTTTCTAGTGTATTACCTAAGCATTGACATTTTTATTTCTCCAAAGATCATCCTAAGTCCTTCAAAATATAGACACATGTCTACAAACCTTTAACTGCCCATTTGCTGAGCATGAATCCTTGCAATAATTTCCTCCAGGTAATACTGCAAAGAGGTAGGGTCCATGCAGGCCCCACTTGAATCTTAAAAGTAAATACCACTTTTGGTTCTCATAACTGGGGTCTCAAAAAAAGCATAAAACACGGAGCTACCACTTAAGTTACCACTTAAGCTGAATAAACTGGGAGCACCTAAACATGTAGTTCCAAAACTCAGATCTCATACCATTTTCACATCTTAGTGCCTTTTTTAGATTCATCAGCCCTAGAATATATCACCCACCCAAGCCCCCACACAGAATGCACATATCACCCACCACTAACTCACCTTAACTCAGCTCAACTATAGCACTTTAGTAAAGGCTTTCTTAACTTATCCCCGAAGTAAATGACCTAATCCCTCTTTTATGTCCTCATCATAGCATATAAAGACTTCTATCACAGCTTCTGTTAACAAGTTATTTATGAGTCTATCTCCTCCGAAACTCTAAAGCCCTTGCCTGGGTGCAGTATTCATGACTGCTTCATCTTTTTTCTCGAATACGTAGCATGGTGCCTCACATCGAATAAACAAACCTCTGATGTAGTTAAAATAACATTAAGAGACACAGATGCAAAGTCCTGTTGACGGTATACAACTTTCTAAGCCCTAAGTGTTCTGATCTAAAGTCAAGAATTGAAACTCTCTGGGACCTGAGATCAACCCCAGTGAACCATTAGCTGGACACAAAATAGGACTTGGACTTAGAACAGGTGGAAACTGGCAACTGAGGCATATCCATGACAACACGGTGAAAAGGCTCACACAGCAATGAGGTGCAGGAAGGATGGCAAAGGACAAAGAAAAAGAAGGAAAGAGAAAATGGCAGCCCAAACCATTCTAATGAGTGGTCCTTGGTATAAGTGCTGAGGAGCTGTTATTATATATATGTTTACATATATTACATACATCTGAATAATCTCACATAGACACACAATCATATATTTTGTCTATGACATAATAAATTTGTCCATATGTGATATGCCCTCAATAAAGCCATCATAGATCTCTTAAGAATATAATGGTCATTATAACAGAAACATGGATGAGTTGGCTGCTAAGAAATTTACATTATAAAGGGAATTTATAATTCCCATGTATAACCTGACATAAAAATGTCTGTGATAATAGTCACAAAAACAGACATAAAATATGGAGCGGTCATTTGTGTTGCTGGACCAATATTTAAGATGTATCCAATTCCAATGGAAAGAAAATGGAAGTTCGTCACACAACATCAAGCCTCACAGAGCACAGCAGTGCTCCTCAGACTGAACTGCTTTTTTACCAGACTCTAAGGAGATATGCAGTGTCGGGAGTAACAGAAATTTTTATAACAAGTTGACATTTTCATATCTACCGAATTTAATAATAGACTCGTGTTTGTTTTTAAATTAAATTTTAGAAAATAATTTTATTATATTCTGTGAAAGAATCAATCTGCAATGGATTGGAAGAGGAAGGAAGAGGAGCAGGAGGAGGAGGAAGAGGAGGTTTACAAGGAGAACTGGTCCTTTCCTGCCCAGGGTTTGAGAGGCACTGTTCTACAAGATACAACCGCACCCAAAGCCCACCCAGTTAGTGCTAATACTGGTCTCACACTAGAAGTTGAAATGAGCTGACAATTCCAGATAAAAGACCAGAGACAACCCAGATTTGGCTATTTAAGCTGCTCATAGATGTGGAGCACTGGGGACAGTGCTTTAGTGACGCGACTTCTTTTATTTATTACATGAGTGTATTTGGCACTATTTTCTAGGGGGAAATGAAAACATCCCTGCTTTAAGGAACATAATCTCTTTGGATGGATTTAGAATAAATACTTTCTAGAGTCCATTTCAACCCTAAAATTCTCTGATTCGCTGATTCTATTATTGGCTTAATGCTGAAAAATGTGCTAAGCTGCAGTCTGAAAAATAGTTTATTTGACAATGGAATCAAAAAAGGAGTTATCAGTTAAACTTATAATCTGTCCTGTGTACAACACGATATAAGATTGGAGCCCTCAATTCAAGAAATAATAGAGGAAGGCATTACCTGGGAGATGAAGTCATTCCTTTACTTGCAGGATAGTATTAAAAAAGGAAGAAAGGGGAGGAGAGAGGGAGAGAGAAAGCAAGGAAGGAGGGAGGGGGGAGCAATGTGATTTGCCTCGAGGGATGAGACACACAATTAATAAAATGTGAACTGCTACTGATAAATTGGATTGTGAGAAGGTTGAAGTTTTATGTGAATGAAACACCATCATTAAAGATGGGAAACTAACAAACTAAAGTGATGTGATTCTTAGGAAGTGAGAGAGTGGGATTCAGTATTTCAGCTGCTTTAGCTGGGGTGACCTCATCATAGTTTTAAATAGACTGTCCATTATAAGCATAAATTATCACCCCATGAAACTTTGATAGACTGGATACTGACCTGGAAATTAACAATCAAGCGTACTGCAGAAAAAAAATTATATAAATGAACCTTTTTGCTTATAACCAGCATGGTGCTGATTAGAGAAAAAAGCAAGACCATGGCAATTTTTAAAATTGCTATTGTTAAAATAGAATTAGCTTAACTAGCAATGAGAAATATGAAGCCTCACCTGTCCTAGAAATCACTCCCTCCTGTGCCATAAAGATTTGTTGATGGAGAGCAATTCTTATTGGTAAGGCGATAGTAGCTGAGTAGGGAAGAATGTTCAGGAATTTGTTTTTCATATTCAATAAACTACTCATTGATGAATTGCTCTATCAAAAAACACTTTTAAAAAAATTGTGGTATATTTCCCAAAGTGATTCCAGTGTTGTTTTTTTTCATTTGTTTTGTTTTTTTTCTTCCTAAGCCATGATATGTCACCAAAAATATGTCATCAAGTTTGGGTATATGTATGTCCCTTCTAGAAATATTTTTCCAATATAGTTACTATTTGTGAAAGTCACAATATTCTCATTTAAACAATACCTTTTAGTCTGCATATTTCATACTATTTAAAGTTTTGAATTGAAATATCTGCAGCAACAAAACAATAATAAACAATTACAATAATTTGTTGCTGTCAAATCAACCTGACTCGAACAGTTTAATATTATTTGTTGCTGTCTTTTGAATTAAATCCTTTTCCTTTATAAATGCTACCTTTAATAGACAGCTAAATTCAAAAAAGTTTGCTTCTTTTTTTAATTAACTAATTTATTTTTGAGAGACACAGAGAGAGAGAGAGCAGGGGAGGGACAGAGAGAGAGGGAGAGAGAGAATCCCAAGCAGGCTCTGTGCTTGAATCTCACAAATTATGAGATCATGACCTGAGCCAAAATCAAGAGTTCAATGCTTAACCAACTGAGCCACCAAGGAACCCCAAAAAAGTTTATGTTGTTTTTTTTTTTTTTAATTTTTTTTTTCAACGTTTTTTATTTATTTTTGGGACAGAGAGAGACAGAGCATGAACGGGGGAGGGGCAGAGAGAGAGGGAGACACAGAATCGGAAACAGGCTCCAGGCTCCGAGCCATCAGCCCAGAGCCTGACGCGGGGCTCGAACTCACGGACCGCGAGATCGTGACCTGGCTGAAGTCGGACGCTTAACCGACTGCGCCACCCAGGCGCCCCAAAAAGTTTATGTTTTTAAGGGAATGACTTTAAAATATAGTTAAAACAAGGGTGCCGGGGTGTCTCAATCAGTTAAGCGTCCGACCTCAGCTCAGGTCATGATCTCACAGTTTGTGAGTTCAAGCCCTGCATTGGGCTCTATGCTGACAACTCAGAGCCTGGAGCCTGCTTCGGATTCTGTGTCCTCCTCTCTCTCTACCCCCCACCCTCAAAAGTAAATAAACATTAAAAAAAATTAATATCATTAAAACAAAAAAATGTACTTAAAAAAACTATGGTTATTTATTCTTTAGTGAGAGCAAAGGAAGTCACAACTCCTAAGAGTCCATTTTTGTGGAACACACATATATAACCATTTTTTGCTAAGATATGGGGCAATATTTATACTATTATGAGTACATATATTTTCTCTGATGAGCAATATTGTACACTGTGATATTTCCTTTTTTGTAAAACTTTATATTTTTTCCTAAATTTAATTGTTGCCTCTCTTTTTCCCTTTCCTTAGACTCTTCCCAAACTCTCCAACACTAAAGCAATTTAAAATACAGGTTTTCGTATGCTCAAAGGTATCAGGTATCAGGTAATCCACAGTCTTGGAGCCCTCAATTCTCCTGCTCCAATTTGAGTTGGTTGATCCCAGACCTGTCAAATGGCCATCATCCTGTGATTTTCCTTCACTACTTCTAGTTTCTATATTGCTACAGGGGCAACCAGTGCCACTTGGACTCAATCCTTTGTACACAACAAAGGATTTATTTTTCTCACTTAAAGGCCTTTAGGATCCAGTCTTCATGCCTAGAGTTCTAAAATTTCATGATGGTGTTCTTGGCTCTTTTTCAAGAATTTCATTATGAATTGCAATGTGGAAGTTTGTGCCCTTCAGTTCTGGGACAATTTTTTTTTTTTTAATTACTTTGTGAAAGTCTTTTCTTTCGTTTATGCTACTCTTTTAATGAAAACGCTATCAGCTGGATATTATGTAGTCTGCTTGTTGTTTTCTAGGATATTTCCTTAACGGTCAGACTCTTCTATTGATTAATTTTCTTCTGCTTTCAATTCTTCAAATTTCTCAAGATCTTACTTCTTAACTTGTTCTGATTGCAATAGCATTGCATTCTTTTCCATAGATACAATATCTTCTCTTATTTCTCTAAGTTACTTTCCTTTTTCATTTGAGTCATTTTTTTCTGTTCCTTAACTATTAATTGAGTTTCTCCAAGTTCCTTTCTGGTAGTTCTTGCCTTTTGCTGCAGCCCATTTGTTTTTGTTTTGTTTTTTGTTTTTTTGTGTTTTGTTTTGTTTTGTTTTGCTTTTTTGGCATGTACTCCAAACACATGGGGACCCCTTGGATATATTTAAGAGTGAGAAAATAAAATAATGCCTGCGAATGCTATGGGCAAGGGCTGCAGCTTATCAACAAATGGATTTCACTGCAGGGTGAGCAAGCAGGGACTTGATCTCTCAAATATCAAAGATATGTAGATCTTCTCTGTAGAGCTAGCTTCTCCAGAAAATAAGCTTTCACTAATCTCCTGTCTGAGAGTTACAGGCCTGCCTACCAATGCCCATGGAGATACATGGCAGGAGAGACCCAGGGCTCTACACTGGTAATCATGCAGACTACCTTTAGCTGTGCATGGTGTTCCCATGTTTAGAATCACTCTAGCTCAGTGTCTCTGACTAAGTAGGTGCACTCTAATAATCAGTTGTCTGCTCCTACAGGGGAAGGAGGCCTGAGGAGCTGTAACATATCTTACTCAAACTTTCCCTAAAACTCCATGTTTTTGCCCCATTTTCACTCCCACCTTCTACAGTATCTACTATTTCCAATTCTAGAAGTTTCCAGGGTTCTGAAGCATAAATTTGCTTCCTGCTTGTTGGTACCTCCCTCTGCAAGCACTAGGTATTCAACTCTCTCTGCTCTAGTAATCCTTCCTTCCAATTTTACCCAGAAACTCAGGACATTTCCAATCTATGATCTCCATCCAATTCTTTTTGCTCACATGTGTCCCTATCCTTTTTCTTCTGATCATTTCGGTATGGTGTTTAGGACAGAGTAGAGGCAAACACATTTACTCAGGTTGCCATGTTTAACTGTAATCTCCAGATCTTTTTCTATGTCAGAAAATATGCTACTCCTAACACAATCGAGTTGTCTAAATTTTATTACAGAAAAGAATCACTTGGTCATATTATTTGTTCACCTTCATGACCTAAGATAAGAATTTTTCTTCTTTGCAGGGGGTGGTCCACCAGCATCAAGCAACAAAAACCAACTAAAGAAATCCAGCACATGTCTGTAAACAATTCAACTACCTAGAATGATTCTTGCACTCACTTCGGCAACACATACACTAAACCACCTAGAATGAGTCTTACCATTTCCTTAGTTACCGGGGAAGGAAGGAAGGAAGCCTCAAAGGACCACTCTCACCTATGTGTTCACTTTCTACAATTCGGGAGACCAAATCTATCAGTCATGTACAAAACACAGAGTGCTATTCCCTCTCCTCGGCATCCATCAGAAACTTCCCAGCTAGTCCTCGCTTGTAGATTGGCAATGCCACATAGTAACAGCTGAACTCACTGGAAGAAAGGTATGTATGACAGGACAAGAGGACATGACTATGACAAAAAGCATTACGAGTAAGTGGCTTTCCTTGCCATTTATCATTCCTCCTGCATCCTCCACAATGGCATAAAGAAATCTCTTACCGTGTGCTGAAATAGCAGATGGGTTTATCATAGCACGATAACAGCCAAAGAACAGTCCGGAATAAAAAAGACTGACTTTGTAACAAGAAGAAATATTTGATGTCGGATTTCAATCAAGGTTTGTGCCTACTCTATGCATTTCACTCTCCACTGGTAATTTTAATAAAACCAATTGAGAATTTACCAGGATCCAGTCAGTTTCCTGTTAGAATCAATAAAAAAGAAAAGATAGGGGCCATAGACAGCACTGCTTCTGCAAAGATTCATCTTCCTTCAAATTAAAAGTTCTTGTAAATCCAACAGAAGGAAGGAAGGAAGGAAGGAAGGAAGGAAGGAAGGAAGGAAGGAAGGAAGGAAGGAAGAAAAAAGCATGTCTCTTATAAAAACATAGGGTTTGAGATCACCAAAACAAGAAAGTGTGAGAGGTTTAACATTGACCAAAACATACTGTGAGTTCAAAAGATGGCATAGTTATCAGAAAAGTTAACGGCAACCTTGAGTAACATTCAGCAACCTGGAGAATCATGAGAGGTCCCCAGCTAATCAAAGCGACGTATAAAGATTAAGTCATTGGGGCGCCTGGGTGGCGCAGTCGGTTAAGCGTCCGACTTCAGCCAGGTCACGATCTTGCGGTCCGTGAGTTCGAGCCCCGCGTCAGGCTCTGGGCTGATGGCTCGGAGCCTGGAGCCTGTTTCCGATTCTGTGTCTCCCTCTCTCTCTGCCCCTCCCCCATTCATGCTCTGTCTCTCTCTGTCCCAAAAATAAATTAAAAACATTGAAAAAAAAAATTAAAAAAAAAAAAGATTAAGTCATTTTCTTTCTGTTCAGAAAAATATCAAGATGCCCAATGAGTTTACCAACTATTTTTAATTATAATGGATGCTTAGGCACTTTTAAATGACTTAGTACCTGTGAATTCTGACTTTAATGGAAAAAATGCTAATAAAGGGATTGTTAAAACCTGAATTTGATTTCTAAAAGCAGGACCACATAAAAACCATCCCATGAATATGTTAAAAGTCAGCCAAGTTTTAATAACAGGAAGGATAAGAGCAGGGACCACCTCTCCCATTACATTTCTAAACCTCCCCTAACATTTATAATACAGGTCTATACACTTGGAAATGCTGTCAAAATTGCCTTGCTAATGAGAATGGCTCAAAGTACTAACACAGCTTGCTCCTCAAATGTAGATCAGATAATGAGAATTTAAGCACTTGGTGCATACGCTGTAGAAATTAAAAATGAAAACAAGGTATGACACTTTCTCAGGAGAGTAAAGTACACTCAACTCTACTCTGAACAATGAAACAAACACTGAAGCCCTGAGTTCCTGGTAACGGTATAAGATTTTGATTTACTGATTTTGTGGAAAAGGCATATAACTCTGATTTAACAAGGTGAAATATTTTAGAATATTGTCAATCTTAAAGAGATGCTCAACAATTAATTATTTGCAGGTGTCGAGCATGTAATGAGGGCTAAAAAGATGGTGCTTTTATTTTAATTATTATTTGGTGATTGCTAAAGAAATTATTCCATTTAAAGGATGCTGTTTTCCAATGAAGACAGAGGTTTAGATATGGGTTGAGTCTAGCTGGTTCCTTCCCACTGCTCTAGAGCATGTTTTTAAGTTATCCTTCACAGCAATCATCCCCCACACTATAATTTGTTCATATGTCCTCCTACAACACTTGATCATAAGCCCTTTGAGATCGGGGAAATACCAGGCTTCTTTGTGTCTCCAGCACTGGGTTTGGTCCATGAAAAGTACACCATGAATGGATAATGACAGGAGCCCATACAGAAGGCAACCCAGGGGGCGCCTGGGTGGCTCAGTAGGTTAAGTGTCTGACTTCAGCTCAGGTCATGATCTCACAGCTGGTGAGTTCCAGCCCGCGTTGGGCTGTGAGCTGACAGCTCAGAGCCTGGAACCTGCTTCCGATTCTGTGTCTCCCTGTCTCTCTGCTCCTCCCCCACTCATGCTCTGTCTCTCTCTCTCTCAAAAATAAATAAACATTAAAAAAAGTTTTTTTTTTAAAAGAAGGCAACCCAGGTATGAATGCTGATTTTATTTCTATATTCAGACAATGGACTTACCTAAAGCCATTTCCTTGGTAATGGTCTAGGGCATGAATAAAAAATTGTCTCCCGTTCAAATAATAATTTTAATCAACTAGAAATTGCAGCCTGGAGCCTTGTGTTAAAAAGGATTCAATCAATGTAGGTATAGCTGCCACACACTAAGGACACAGAAAGAGAGTAAACCAAGTATATTCAACATTCCAAAGCTACGTTTAAAAATGTGATGGGGGCGCCTGGGTGGCGCAGTCGGTTAAGCGTCCGACTTCAGCCAGGTCACGATCTCGCGGTCTGTGAGTTCGAGCCCCGCGTCAGGCTCTGGGCTGATGGCTTGGAGCCTGGAGCCGGTTTCCGATTCTGTGTCTCCCTCTCTCTCTGCCCCTCCCCCGTTCATGCTCTGTCTCTCTCTGTCCCAAAAATAAATAAAAAACATTGAAAAAAAAATTTTTTTTTAAAAATAAAAATGTGATGGTCTTGGGGTACCTGGGTGGCTCAGTCAGTTAAGCATTCAACTCTTGATTTCAAGTCAGGTCATGATCTCACAGTTTGTGAGATCCAGCTCCGCACTGGGCTCTGAGCTGACACCATGAAGCCTGCTTGGGATTCTCCCTCTCCCCCTCTCTCAGCCCCTTCCCCAATCACTCTGTCTCTCAAAATAAATAAACATAAAAAAACATGCAATGGCCTCAAGTATGTGTAGAAGGATGTCCTTATCAAAAGACATCATTGGAATTGCTTTGGTCATGAATAAACAACAGAACACTACGAGTGTTACTAATTTCTTCCTCTTTTTTTTTTCTTTAGTGTGTAAACACATCAGCTAGAGGACCAGGCAAAAGCAGTTCGTGCAAATTCCTCACTCACACATGTCATCAACAAAGTGTCTGCAGTAAAAGCAGGACACACAGAGAAAGAGGAGAGGGAGACTCAAATCCCTCAAACAGCGGTTAGTAATGATTATATGAGTGGTGAAGGCGCAAAACAAGTGAAGGACAAATATTTTCTCAAAGAAATATCCTAATTGCGTATCATTAAAAAATATGCATTTTAAAATTCCTGTCAGCCAATCTTTGGCACATTTCTGGTGAAATAATCTTAAATTCTATAAAGAGTATTAACATTCAATGGTTGACTTAAATTTCTGAAAATGAATAATTTGCTTGTCAAATGCTTCTGAAAAAAATATAGCTAATCACTAATTAAATGATTTCATATGTATGACCTTATCTATTAATTGGTGGTATTTTAATTTTCAAAAGCTATTAATTTAGTAATTTTAAAGGCAAAATAATTAATAAATATAATTGCACTACGGTGATTTTCTATACTTATTCTCTTCCAGGTATATATTTTATCATTTCCTTGGGAAACACACTGTAATTAGTTATGACAATTCTCTACAACATGACCACATTCATTTTTGATGGTAAAAATTAGTATTCAGAAAATTCCTGACCAGAATTATACTGATAATAAACTACACAGTTCTTTTTTAAACAAGAAAAAAACTAAAATTATTGTTTTAAGCATAATTTGGGTATGAAAATATCAAATAACTTTTTAAAAAAAAAAAAGGCATAATTATTTGATAAATAAGTCTCCTCCTTCTCATGACCCCTAAAAATAACCAGGAAATGAACGTACCTTAATCATCGTACACACTGACAAAACGCTGCTTTTCAACTTTAATTCTAATTTTCTCAAACTCTTCCTTCCCTTTTTCTGCTGTCACTGCACATGGGTCTCAGTTCTCATCAACCTCAGACCCAGGTTACCCCAAACAACAATGGAATGTAACAATGAGCTATGTAAGAATCCTTGGGCTTTACAATTCACTTACCGGGCATTAGGTCACTGCATCCAGTACCAGCCTCCTCACTTCTCAGTACACATACATACACCCTTCATTGTTTCCTATCTAAGCAGGTCCAAGTTTCTGCATTGAACTCCACCACCCTTGCATGATCTGGTGCGGTCATGTCCATCCAGCTTTCTGCACCCTTACGAGCAGCTAAGGTACAAGAGAACCAAGGTCTCGTGACTTACAGTCTAATTCTCACACCAAAGACAAAACAGATAGCTCCCACTTTATACACTGGGTCATGAAAAACACAAGAATGCCATGTGGGAACTATAAGATAGTAGGTGTATACCCCAGGCTTGGTCTTGTGATCTTAATCCTTAACTCCACCATGTTTCACCCTTCCTACTCATGAACTGCTAAAATCTATGTTTACTGTAAGAGGGTGGGTTCATGTGCTTAACTGATGTGACCCCTTTGATTCTGGATTTGTTTTCTAGACCAGGCTCACCTACAACGGCTAGGTTCAAAAGCACATATCATCAGCTTATCTGACTCTTTACACTGTGTTACTTCAAAGAGTAAAATAAATCACTGGGTGAAAAATTAAGCCAAAAAAGGGGAAAATCTTACTTCTATGCAATTCAGCTTATGTACAAGTCTTCTTTGTCCATCTCTGATGACATCAGAACTCACCACAAAGACATTTTAGAGCAAGGAAAACCAGAATAGAATTCTCTTGACAACACATACACAGAGAATGGTTGTGTTTCAGCTAACTGCATCAAACTTACAACTGGAAAAATAATCTAGAACAATCTAAAGATGAGCATGGAAATCGCATTCATAAAGTAATGCTAGGCATGGCTTAGAAAGAATGAAGTATGTATTACTACAGAAAAAGTCCCACTGTATAATGTTTGTGAGGAAGTCATTTGGAGAATAGTATATGTAGTATAATCCCCTCATTTACAGAATTCTTAGAGAATAGAATCCTATTACAGGTATACTTGTGTATGAACAGAAAAGAAAGAGTATGCACAGGAAGCTATTTGCATGGGTTACAGAGGAGTGGATAGAAAACTCCCATTTTAACACTGAAATGCCTTAATATATAGTAATTATTCAGTAAGAGGTTGTTTGAAAAAGAGCACACAAGTGCTCAAAGGCACACTGCAGGCCATCTCAAGTGCTTTATGTTATAGTCATGCTTTAAAGTGATCTCTTGGGACACCCGGGTGGCTCCGTCAGTTAAGCGTCTTGGCTTCAGCTCAGGTCATGGTCTCACGTTCGTGGGTTCAAGCCCCCCCCGCCAGGGTCTGTGCTGATAGTGAGGAGCCTGCTTGGGATTCTCTCTCTCTCTCTGTCTCTCTCTCTCTCCCTCTCCCTCTCCCTCTCCCTCTCTCCCTCCCTCTCTCCCTTTCTCCGCCCCTCCCCCACTTGCTCTGTCTCTCTTGACATAAAGTGATCTCTCATATTCCAACCAAAAGTTGAAACATTGTTGAAAAACATTCCCATCTTATTTCAAAAGAAAGTAAACAAAATGGTGCTAGCTATCTGGCATTCAAAGAATGGATTGGTTTTTCTAATCCAGGGAGAAGAAACACCACTTCATTTCTACAGTTTCAAGCCTTATTGGTTCTTAGTTTTTGTTTGTTTGATTTGGGTTGTTTTTATTCTTGGGCTGTGTCAAATAAATGATCCTAGATGCTACTATGTCAAAAATACAATAGCAAACATCTAACATAATGAGTATAGGGACATTACAGAATTATATTTACTCAGATCTAAAAAAGGACCTCTAAAACAGAGTTAACATGTGCTGACAATGGCAGGTTAGAGTCCTAACTTCATTACTTAGAACACATTGCTTCTCTATTAAATATGAAAATGGCTATGTCTCTAATATCTCTTTCATTATCACCTAATAGCATCATAGACTAAATGACATTACTAACTGCATGGCAAAAATGGCTTCAGTACGGTTTATAGAGCCAAATAGGATATCATTAAAATCAAATCATCCACTGGTGGGGCAAATCTTCTTGGGCACATCAGGTTTTTGAGAAGGCAAAATCATACACCAGCGTGTGGAACAACTGTTGAGTTCCTACAGTATTCTAAACAAGCTAAAGATTTCAAGGTGCTCAACTAAATATAAACTATTCTTCATTTAATTGACCATGCTATTCACAATGAACACCTCCTTAATAAATAGCTCAGCACAGGGATACTGACTTGAGAACTTAAAGCAGGTTACCAAATTAGAGAAGGAAATTGTTATCTAATGATGGAAGGACAGTGCAAGCTTGTCACAGTAATCACAAGGCTGCAGGAAATTATGTCAAATCTTTGTAAAAGAGAAAAAGAAAGCAGGATACGAATTAAACTATGGGATTATAAAATAATAACAATAATAATAATAGAACAATAAGACAAATAAGCCACTGGTCTTCTCAGTTTCAGTCTTTCTTGCTTAGTTACAAACTCAAAACAGGAAGAAGTATGTATATGCAACTCACAGTGCCAAAGGAAACTGACTTGGAAATAAAACCCTTTGGCCACACGTCATAATAAACAGGGATGTGAGTGTACCCCATCCTCAGGAGCTACTGACACCTCAGATAGAAACAAATAATGAGGAAATATGCTGAAGAATGAAAAACAGTAAAAAAAAAAAAATCTATTTCAACAAAAGAAATCTACCAGAGGTTAAAAATGATAATTTTCAAGAGACCCTGCAAACAGAGAAGAAAAAAACAAAAGCTATTTTGGTTTGGTACTGCTTTCAAAGGTATTGCCAATTTCACATAAGACAGATGTGAAATGCCAATACAATTCGGATGCTTAGGTATTTTTTGAAGCCAAAGTTAACTTTCTGAATGAATTATGTATCACTCACATGCAATTGACAAGTATTCCACATAACTTTCTTCGAGTATTCCAATAGGATACCCGTTTTCTCCATGGCTTGTCTTTCTTTTTCACTCCTGAATATCAGACACTAAAAATCACTCTTCTAACTGACTGCCCCCAAGACCTTCCTGCCCAGGAACCTTCAACAGTTAACAGACATGCAGGTGAGAATTTCATAAGGGCACATTCGCAGACTGTGCCTAAACCACGAGTTTGCATCCAATTTGGATTCTGTCACAATTTCTATCACCACCTTGTTAGCAATCCAATCCAGCTTCAAACACAGGCCAGACAACTGATGCAAAACAGGAGCCGGAGACTACATGTCCCTCTATTTATGTCACTATTTGTTTACAAAGGGACTATCTCTACAGGCTGCTAGGACGTTCCAGGCATAACAAAATTAACCATACAGATTTGAAGGAAGTATAGCATAACCACAGTAATTACAATAGACTTTGTAGGCCTTGGCTGCTTTTAATAGCAATATTGCCAACCTTATTATTATGTGACCAGAACAAATAAATAAACACGTGGTGTTGTCTTTGCTGGCAATAATGGAAGGACGATGGATGTCCTGTGTCTGAAGAGGAATAGTCTCCCTCTATGACTGAGAGGTGCAGGGCCGTCAAGGCATTCACAGGAAGATTAGGAGAAGAAACTGGATGCTAGCCATATGAAAATATCTAAAGAATCATCTCATGGCAGCAAATCTTGGATTCTTCTGCATGTCTCCACAGGGAAAATGTAAAATAAATGGGTGGAAAAAGCAGTCAGCCATGTCTGATCCCCGGGAAAAGAATTATCTGAAAATCAGAGCTTTCTGGAGCTAGAAAGGGTGTGTGAATTTCTTTCATAGACACAGTGAGGGCTAGCTGGCACTGCCCTCACCTGCTGGATGCTCGATGTCTAGGCTTAAGGGCCACGATTAAGGCAATATCTGGACTCCTAAGGCAGTGATGGTTCAGTAGTACTCAACTCTCTGAGAATCAATCCCATTTTATATCAGAAATGAAATTCACAGACAATATAACCTCACATATATATTTTTCTTAATAAAAGCTACTAACTATAATACAAAAGGATTTTTCAGTTTTTAAAAGTCGTTTATAATAAAACAATAGTAGTTCACTACGTAAATGCTTAGGCCAGATTTCACAAGGAGGCCATGACAGTAATGAGAGGACAGACACAATGTGTTATGTCAGTTATTCAAGTACCAAAGGCCTGGCAGCATGGCCATCGGTAGCATGATTTGTTATAATAGTGAATAAGGTCCGGTAAAATATGGAGCACAACCAAGTATAGTCTTTTCTCAAATTTACATGATAGCTGCATTTCTGAAAAATTCACTCCATAGTAAAACCATGGGAGAATATTTTTCTTCTTCATGCATAATAGAGTTAGCTTCCAAACTCAGAAGATTATACACAGGTTTTCTATAGCCCTTTCTGAAAGGCTTGCAGAAGAGGAGACAACTCTGCGATGAGGGGAGCCAAGCCGCTCTAGTCCCCAGTCACTACAAACCAGTGACATCCGCTCAACTACTGTGACACAGACATGTCTTTGTCACGTTTCCAAAGTGCCCCTTTGGGTGATACTATTTTTGCTCCCTGTGATGGTTAACTTTCTGTATCTCTTGACTAGGCTAAGGGATGCCCAGATAGCCAGTAAAACATGATTTCTAGGCGTGTCTCTGAGGGTGTTTCTGGAGAGGATTAGCATTCCAATCAGCAGACTGAGTAAAGAGATTTGCCCTCTCCAACACAGGTGGACATCATTCAGTCTCCCGAGAGCCCACAAAAGACAGAGGACAAAAAGAACAAAAGGCAGAGGAAGGGCAACTTCTTCATTTCCCTTCTTGAGTCGGGACATCCTTCTTTCCCTGTTCTCACACATCAGAGCTCCTGATTCTCAGGCCTTCAGACTCAGAGACTTAAAATCAGTTCTCAGACCCTTGGGTTTGGACTAAATTACACCACTGGGTCTCCAGTTTGCAGATGGCAGATTGTGGGACTTCTCGGTCTCCATAACCACATGAGTCAATTCCTATAACAAATCCCCTCTTCATATGTATATTTTTGTTTTGTTTTCTGTTTGTTTGGAGAACTCTAATACCCCTGCCCCACTCACATGGACCTTCATCTGCAAATTTGTCAATACTAAAGAGAAGTTCAAAACCCAAAGCTGAGAGAAAAGTAATGCAGAATAAAGGAGAAGGACGATGAAGCCTGGAGGAGCTCCTTAACTGGGAGGACAATTGGTTGTAGAGTTTTTTGTATGGTTCTGCAGCAGTGCCCTTCTGAGCAGTTAAGGGCACAGTCCCGAAGCAGAAGGAACTTGTACTTTCTGGTTGGTCACAGACAGTATCCAAGCAGAGCCCATATGACTATTCACAAGAAAGACAGAAGTGGGGATTTGGACATCTATGACACGGTAAGGCTGTGCAAAATGTTATTCAAGTCAGGCTTCCAAGGAATCTAAGGTAGTGTTGTCAACTTTCACAGCTAGTTCACAAACAACCCTTCTCACAATGTGCTCTGTGGCTACAGTGACCCTATCAGTCATCATACAAATCAGGTCACTTTTGACAGTGCAGGTAGATGTTTTTAATAAATATGGCACAAGTATACACCAGAGCTATCCCAGGCAAAGCTGAACCTGTGTTCACCATATATACATTTGAATTTATGTTTGAGTAAGAAGAACCACCAAGGAACAGTAGCATTACTAAATAAATAAAATCCCCACATGACTGCCTAACCATTCAGGATTTTTTTTTCTCCTATATTTATTTTAAAAATTAAAAACCCCAAATTATGGCATCATGAAAATAATATAGCTTACTACATTCCTGTATATTTCTCCCAAGTCATATATTTTCTATATGACTATGTTT
Organism: Neofelis nebulosa; assembly: GCF_028018385.1. Classification (NCBI taxonomy): domain Eukaryota; kingdom Metazoa; phylum Chordata; class Mammalia; order Carnivora; family Felidae; genus Neofelis; species Neofelis nebulosa. The sequence continues at coordinate 178,488,910 of NC_080782.1, forward strand.
ATACTAAAGTATATATTTCAAATTGCCTATACCAATTATAGTTTAAAATATAAGTCATATTATTAAATTAAAGGCTTCATTTGTAGAAAAATACATATATAAATATATCATATTGCATATTATAATATATTATGTTAACAGAGTGGTTTCGAAGTGATTTGATATATGTAATCTTATTAAAATCAGTCCTCCAAAAATGAAAACAAGCATGAAGGGGTATATTCATATCAACCAAAAAAAAACAGCAATATCATGAATTACCCTTATGTTTATATTTCAAGTCATACAGTGAAATGGCTGTTCTTAAAACCATTCTTTATGGAAAACAGAGATATTTACATATGAATATATTGCCTCTATGATTTTTAAAAAGTCACAATTTATAACATTCAGGCTCTTTAAAATCTTTCCTAAAAGCATGGGTAGTGTTATAAATATGAATTTTTGTGTACAATTTGCCTATAAACTGTATAGTCTTCTGAAAAGAAACAAAGATATCTCTGAAAAGAGAAAAATACCTGAATCCATCCACTGTTTCAGTATAGTACTTTATTCATAATAGTAACTACTTAATAAATGCTCATTAAATCAGACACTGGATGAATGAATGAATGAACGAATGAACGAACGAACCAGCAATCTCTCACAGGGGAATGTTTAGGAAGATAACTGCTCACTGATCATCACTATTCCCAGTGGAAATGCATCTAAAACATAGTATTATAATTTTCCTTCTTATATTTCTTGGCCAAATACCATAAAGAAACATTAATTAATTAATGTTAATTAATTACAAATTAATTACAAATTAATTAAGATTACAGATGAAGTCAAGGCTTATTTATCTGTGCCATAGTTTCAGAAATTAAATTATATATAGCTATAGATTATTTGAATTTGGTTTAACAACTTCTACCAACATCAGAAGATTTACTACGAGCAATTACAGCTCAGTCACCGCGGATACAAGGCATAACTTATGCTTGAGCCCTCAAGCAACTTTTTGTCTGACAATAACACTTCTCAATTGAAGTGAGTATTATTATAAAATTTTTCTTACCCAAGCCTCATGACTTTTAACAATTGATCAGGAGGTAAGTTCGGTTTATAACATTCCTATAGTGATTTTTTAAAACCATCCTCAATAACATACACAAGCTCATTCTGGGATCATGCGATACGGTGAAGAGAAAGAGCTCTTCCCACCTCACCTGTGTCTCTTTTCTTGCACAGGTATAAATGATTTGTAATTAGCAAATTTATTATAATGACTATTTTTAAAGTACCCTAGGGGCGCCTGGGTGGCTCAGTCGGTTAAGCGGCCAACTTCGGCTCAGGTCATGATCTCGCGGTCTGTGAGTTGGAGCCCTGCGTTGGGCTCTGTGCTCACTGCTCAGAGCCTCGAGCCTGTTTCAGATTCTGTGTCTCCCTCTCTCTCTGACCCTCCCCCGTCCATGCTCTGTCTCTCTCTGTCTCAAAAATAAATAAACGTTAAAAAAAATTAAAAAAAAATAAAGTACCCTAAATATTTTAACTTTTCCCCTTGCACTTTAAATAATCACTGACTGAACTTCCTATGTGATTAAGGTTACTAAGCAAAAATAAATTTCATCCCACTCCATGTATGATTCATAATAAAATCTGAATTAGTGGAAGAGCCTGATTATGATACATTAACGTATAAATGTGAAATAACAAGGAGAGTACATGACCACTTTCGGCAGGCAAGCTTTCGGTTGGTCAGACAAACATATGGCTATATTTCTACCCATATGATGACATTTCTACTACCGCCATATATATCTTATTAAAATTATGTATGTGTCAAATCATTTTCCTGCAACTCAGAAGGAATAGTTAGGTTAAGTGTAAGCAAAGTTCCACAACTGGTTACCAAGAGAAGACCAAGTCTTCCAATGGCAATATTTTAGGACAGAAATAAAAAATAAAAATTGAGAATGATTTCTTGCTCTTCTAAGCACCTTTATAAGCACCAGGAATACAAAGACAGGACATGCCCCCTGCCCTACTAGAACTTAAAGTTTGAAAGGGGACATACATATTTCAAAAGAAAAACAAATATGTACTGTGCAATATGAAATGAGAACTTAACCCTATATTATCAGAGAGAACAGTTCTCAAACATGTAGCATGTACTTAATGTATAACTTCAAAAAACGATGGGTAGACTAAATGACTTGACAAAATTCTTTTTAATCCCATAGCTCAATGATTTGAGCTTCCCTTGAATCTTAAGTAAATTGAATTGTTTTATAATATCAGTTTCACATCATTTTCTAGGAGAAAGGATTTATTTGAGATGAAACTTTTTTTATAAGAAATTTATTGTCAAATTGGTTTCCATACAACACCAACAGGCACCCTCCTCAGCGCCCATCACCCACTTTCCTCTCCCTCCCACCTATCAACCCTCAGTTTATTCTCAGTTTTTAAGAGTCTCTTATGGTTTGGCTCCCTCCCTCTCTCTTTTGTTTTCCCCCTTCCCCTCCCCCATAGTCTTCTGTTAAGTTTCTCAGGATCCACATAAGAGTGAAAACATATGGTATCTGTCTTTCTCTGTATGACTTATTTCACTTGGAATACTACTTGGCAATGAGAAAGAATGAAATATGGCCTTTGGTAGCAACGTGGATTGAGCTGGAGAGTGTTTGAAATGAAACTGTAGATCGATCAGCTATATGAAATATTTAATGACTTTATTTCCGATGGTAAGGTATTAAATCTGTGTACTTTTCCCCCTAAAATTTAAAGTTATGTATTCCATTGTCCTCTTGGAAATCTTTTCCAAGAAGACAGGTCATCAGATCCATCAAGCAGTTAAATAAAAGACTTTTCTGAATATATTCAAGACCTAACTAAACAGTTAGTAAAAGAAGTTGGTTCTTTTAATTATATATTGGCTACTAAGTAGAATTCTCTCACTCATAACCATCAGAAATTGCTAAGAAAATATCTAGGAAATAGAACAGCCTTTGAAACTCAGAACTTAAACTGTCATCATCAGTTTCCATCACATGCTGAACTCGTGACCATTACTATCCACATTGTAACTTTCTCCCACAAAATAATAACTATTTTGTTTGATATTTCCACTTTGTACATTGTAACAAAAGGCATTCAATAACTACATATTGAAATGTGACTGCTACTCAACTACATGATTACTTCAAGTTATGTACTATGCACAGCACAGTCTGAACACCATTTGTAAATATTCAAAACATAGCATGAACTGAATATGCTAACTGCCCCCCCCCATTCATTTACATGGGAAACAGGCACATTTATGACTACCTTAATCTTTTGGTAATCTGTACTTTCTGCTCTTTGGTTTTAATATTTTATTTTCTAATATAGTTCAGTGCATATGGGATACAGAAAGTTGATTGCTTGATAAGCACATTTAGAAAAATATGAGAAAAATAAAAACAAATCTGGAAAGTAGATTGGTTGATAAAGTCATTTAGGAAATATGAGAAAACTAAAATCGAATCTGGAGCATTTTTCTATATGAAATGCAATCTGAAAAGTATAGAAGAACAGAGCTGTTAAGTCATCCATAACACATCTGTGGGTCCTAATGTAAGACTACGTGACTAGAACAAGAGAAAAGACATATGTAAAAGAGAACAGTCATTCAGGATGAAATAATACTCAAGAAATAAGAAGAGGCAGGAAGCTCTCTATCTTCAGTAGTGACTCTGTGGCTTCTTCAAGGACAGACATGCATGGCATAGCTGTGGACATCAGAAAGGAAGGGTTTCAGCTCCCTCACTTATTCTGTCACTTTGAATAAATCATGTTACTTTTCTAACAATAGAATAATAATGCCCACCTCACAAGACTGTTGGGAAGGTTGAGTTAAATGATATCCTATTAATGAGTTCACGTGACTTACAATATACATGATAAGGATTTTATTTTCCACTCCCTCGTCTAAAAGTTTCAGGAGGTGATTAATGCTACAGTCACCTACAGATCTCCAAATTGAGACTCACTTTACAGAGCAGGGACCTCAAGCACTGAAGGAATAAAGGACTCAGCAGAGCATCCCAGATGGTCAGAGAGAGTGCCAGTTTCTTGTCAGGACTGTACTAACAAGAAGCACCAGTTGTGGCCCCAAAATGATAGTAAGCTGAGATCCACATCAGATACTTGTGTGTCTTTGTGTCTTTGGTCTTCAACCCAGCTGTTCATCAGGATCACCAGAGAAGTTTGACAAAATGTACTGGTGCCTAGACCTACTCCAGAGATTTAAATGGCCTGGGGTGAGGCCAGATAGGTTTTTGTTTTTTTATTCTTCATATTTGCCGGCTAGTTGTTTTAAGGTGCCCCAGGAGTTTCTCATGGACAGCCACTATTAAGAACCACTGCTCTCACTCAACTGTAAGTAATCTGAATCCCATCCCCATGACCTACTCAAACCCCAAGATCTCAAACAAGGAGTAGGGACTAATCCTTTTGTGGGTTTCCAGGATCCAGAGATCAGTAATGAAGGCCAGAGGGTATAAGGTGGGGTGAGAAGTTCTCAGTCACTACAAAGGTAAGTTGCCAAAACATAGAGGGCAGAACCTCTCTAAAAATGACAAGAACGCCTTCCTTGACTAAATTGGTCTCTTTTGAGCCCTCTTCTAGATTACACTTTGTCTTTGGCTTGCTAAGCCCAATTTAGCAAGGATCAACTACCCATCCTTGGTATCTAATCAAGTTCCTCTTAGTAATTTTCTATCCACTGACCCCCCCCCCCCCATTCTGCCCACTGGCTACAAATCCCCATCTGTCTTTGCTGTATTTGGAGTTGAGCTCAGTTCTATAATTAAGTTTCTCTCCCCTCCTGCCATAGCTCTAATAAAATCTGTCTTGCTGTTTTAACAACTGCCAGAATAATTCCTCTTTAACGGTCCCTATATTCTCCAAAACACAGCCAAAACTACCATGCATGTAGAAGGTTAAATACAGAGCCAGAGACTTCTTGAATCAGAGAAAGAAGAGCAAAAGAAGGCAAAGCCAGTCAAGTAGGGAAGACTCTAGAGAGATTTTCTAGAAGATTTTCTAGAAGGTATGTGAATAGGGCACTGTGAAAACCAAGAAGAGTACCTAAAGATAAGGCTATCAACTGCCATCTACCAACAGATAAGCCAGTAGAAATTATTTGAAAGCCATGCACCGGTTGCCATGACTATGCCTCACAGCTCTTGGTCACATCCAAGATGTAAATCCTATGATGGCATTTTTTCTGATGGTAGTGTTTCCTCTCCTCTGAACACGTACCAAAAAACATCTTCCCTTTCATTGTGCATTTTAAAGTCCCTTTCAGTGGTATTGTTTCACCTACATTTTCAAATCCCTTATTATGTAAAATCCATTTTTTACCTTAATGGAAAATCCTACAGACACTGCCCCAATGCCTGCTCAACTATTCTTCTTTCACCCAAGTTAGACCCTAAGAAAATGGAGTTAGCATGCTCTCAACTCTGCATTACTAATTCCATTATTATATCATCTAAGAATTTTTCTAATAGTATGAAATTCACCCATTCTGTTTAGGAACGCTTTCCTCCTCCATGTTGTATCATCCTCTAGCCTTAAAGTCACTCTGATCCCTTGAAAACTATACCCATACACTTTTCATCAACCTAAGTACTGTCATCACCTGAGCTTTCTGCTGGAAAGCTACTGGCATGGATTGCGTATTTATGTTTGATATGCTCAAAAACTCATGAGAATTTACGTTTATAGATATCACCATTAATAATAATAACATACACATACTGTGTCCGTTACTGTCCTAAATACTTTATCTGTATTAACTTACATAATGTTCCCAATACTCACGTGAGATAGGTATTATTAAAAACCAAGGTTCAAGAGGACTGAATAAGCTGCCCAAGTTCACAAGCTCGCAAATGGAATAATCAGATTTTGAACCAAAACCTATGTGATGTCAAAGCCTGGGTCTTCGCACTACAGCATTCTGCCTTTCCTTCACCAAATTCTATGTCCTGGCAGCACTAGGAGGAATAGCATTGGGCAGACACAAAGAAATTCCTGTCTTTAACCTCTGCTCAGGCATTCAATCCACAGAGTAGATTTTAATGGCAGACAAGTTCAACTTCAGAAATCCCATTCAATACTTTCTAACTTGCTAAAGACCTCTCTGATCCTATGAGAGGCATAGGACTCTTCTCTGCCGTTCAGCCCCACAGCAATCAAGTTCTTCTTTTGTAACTTACACTATACACAAATAATATCAACATTTCACTATCTAAATTACTTTACTCCTCACTGAATACAAAATGCTAGTCTTAAAGAACACTCCAAAGACTGAGAATTATCTTCCAACCCATATGGAAGTCCACTGGGGAAGGACAATAGAGCCAAAGGGTTACCAGACCTCTTGAATAGTATTCTAGAAATTGATGGACCATATGCTTTTTCATCATTTACCAGCACAAATTAAAGATTTGTTACAATCAAAAAGACTGAAGTCAATTAATATACATTATCTCAGGCAGGAAACATAGCAGATCCCACACATTTCAGAATGCAATTTTTAAAATAGTAACATCCCATTAGCCAGAAAAGAAAGTGTTCCCAGAGCATTCCCACATCCCATTCCCATTTATAAACAGGCCTTCATAACACTTTGCTTAACACCTTCTATATTCACAGACAGAGGAAAATATACAGTGACCTAATTTTGATCTCCTTTTCAGAAGTTTGAATAAATTACATTTTATTTTTGTATGACTAAACGAAGTTCATAAGAGGAAGCTTTGCAGGGTTGTTAAAATTGCTAATATAATCTTATTCCTTACACTAGAAATTTCTGGTCAGTTTGCTAAATGAACAGTCTATGAGGGCTAATATTAATGTGATGCCCCAAGAAAATCTGCTGCCGTTTATAGACATCAAGGGAAGTACTATTGAGTGTTGGATCTGGCTAAAGGAACCATGCCATTGGCCAAAGAAGGACATCCACTGGCCAAAACATGTCTCGGATCTTTCTCTCCCTAAGGCTGCATTTTTGCTGGGAAGGACAAATTGTTATTAGAACATTCCCGCAGTTATCCACAAGCTATATAAAGAGGCACATGACCCTGAAGCTGATAGGAACAAGTTAAACAAGTCAATGTTCAAACACCTGCCAGTGCAAAGTGGACACATCTTATTCAAAGCTATGAAAGGAACATACTCCCATCCATGCTTCCTCCTGCCCTTCGTCACCCTTCATTGATACAAGCTACATAAATTAATATCAACAAGGACACTAAGCTCAGCAGAGGAAACGCGCGAGGAGAGTAACTCTAGCAACTATGAAGAGCAACTAACATGGTGTTCCCATTCCAGAATATTCTTTCTTCTCACGTCTGCTAGTCAAGCATATCTATATCGGTCATTCTAGACTTGCTCTCTCTGTGAAACCTCCTCAAGACCCCTTCAGGAAGCAGCATTATTACATTTCCACGTGTCATCATTTTAGAGCATAAACTGTCAAGCTAATAATTTGTTTGCATAAAACACCAAGTTTCAGACTCTGGGAACTCTGAAATCAACGATCTTCAGGTTTGCATTCCCCCTACCAAAGATGGTAACAGTAGACCACCAGGCTCACGGTAACATTTGTTGAGTGCATAAATGAATAAACGAAAGACTTAGTAAAGCTGAAATTAAGGTAATGTCTGCCGGTGGAACAGGGTTGTTCTTGCTAGGGGAACAAGAATTTAAGCAAGTAAAGCTTTAATCAGATATAAATTTGGAGACATGAATTGGTCTCTATACTCTCTGCCCTACTGTCCTCATTCCTATTCTTATCCCTCCATTCAGAAAAAGAACTTACTAGAATTTACAAATAATGAAACAGGACTAAATAAATATCAATACTTATTTTCAGTATTATGGTGCTAAGACACAGAATCTCAATGCATTGTTAAAATATAAACAACCTGAGAAGCCATTAAGGCTAGCGCTAACCGGCTTTGGAGTCGTCACATTTCCCTGGATGCACCCCTCCTTTAGGGCCATGCATCACAGTGACTTGGCTCCATGTTGTCACTCGTGTTATGTAAATGGTGACCTTGGTGTGCATTTGGAGATAGAATCCCTCTCCACTCTGCAGACTCACTACCTTATTTCACTGGGAGTGACGGATTTCCCAGGTGCTGCTTTGCTGCAGTGTGGTGTAACTGTTGACGTTAATTAGTTTATGCAAATCAGCTAGAAACCATCCCTGATTAATGTCTTCACCGCTTTATTAATTTTGAATACTTTAAGAGGCTGTTGGACACGTATGATGCAATATCTGCCTCGAGAAGAACTACTCATATGATTAATTTAGACCCTGAAGAACAGTACTTGATCTCTTCTCGTTGATACTACTAATCACACAAAATTTGTAACTTAAAAAAAAAAGTAGTGCGCCAGAAACGAAACTGAGTTTTACAAATTTCCTACAAGTGACATTGGCATATAGCACCCTAAAATAGCTGCATGAATTTGCGATCTAAAATTAATAACAGAGAAAGTGTAATGAGTGCCTATTCTGTGCCAGGCTCTGTGCTCAGGGCTTCACATGCTTTAACAATCTTAACAGAATAATCTAGCCAGGCAGATGGGAGCGGCAGTTCTGGGATTCCAACCTTGACCATCGGCACCAGAGCCCAATTCTTAACCGTGATGACATGTGGACCAACATAGCTCACACATTCAACAAAATTCATATAGAATTCATGGAAGTCATTTTTGTTATCACTGTTCCTTCCAAATGTTCATGTTTTCTGACTTTATTTGTATTAGTTCCTCTACTAAGCACTAAGCTTCCACGAGGGCTGAATTTATAACTCACATTGCTCTGCGTTAGCCACAAACATAAAAAAAAAAAATTAAAAAAAAAAACCCAGTGGCTTGTACTGAAACAGGTTTTATTGATTGAATTTTATGGTGAAAATTATTTTCCATCATTCTGTTAAAAGTCACAATCATTTCATTCTCCTCAGATATCTTTCTAAGTGGTAAATACTCTCTTAAAGGTATTTCTTTTTTTTTTTTTAATTTTTTTTTTAATGTTTTTATTTATTTTTGCGGCAGAGAGAGAGACAGAGCATGAGCAGGGGAGGGACAGAGAGAGGGGGACACAGAATCGGAAGCAGGCTCCAGGCTCTGAGCTGTCAGCACAGAGCCCGATGCGGGGCTTGAACCCACAGACTGTGAGATCATGACCTGAGCCGAAGTCGGATGCTTAACCGACTGAGCCACCCAGGCGCCCCAAAGGTATTTCTGATATAAATGGGAAATCTTCATTACTAGGGACCCCCTGACTTTTATGGAGAGGGGTAGAAGCAAGATGTTGAAAGAAATGAACGGTCCTATGAGATCGTTTATTCAATAAGTATTTACTCAGTTCCAGACACTGTAATCAAAATGGTTGGATACAATATCTCCCACCATGAGTACACAATCTACTAGATGAAATAACAGAAGTGTAAAAATAACTCTAATATCAGGCATCATGTAACTAATTCCCATTTGAATAAAAACAACCTACAAGAAAAGAGCAATTGTGGTACCAAGGAGATGATTATATATGCTTCGAAGTATCAGAGGAAGCTTCTTGAGAGACTCCTCATCTAGACTCTCGGAGACAGAGAAACTCTGTCTCAGGTAATAGGAAGTCGATAATGAAAAGGAAACAAACACGGAGCAACAGACCCATGCCTGAGAGAGGGCCAAGGAGTCCTCCAACACAAGCGTAGATCCAGGATGAAAAACAACTGGGAAGGTCAAGTGAAGCAAAATCCTGAAACCCCTGAATGCAAGGCCAAGGGACTGGGTTCTTACTGGAATGCATTACTTAAAATATTTAGAATAACTCTCGGCATACACAAGGTCTGGGGGATGGAGAAAGGTTGTCCGTGTGGATGTGTGTTTCTCAAACACTCTTTTACTTGAAAATGAGATCATCAGATTTGTCCTTTCTGATGAGTGCCCACATCAGCATTATGGGAAGCATTATGGGATTTCTGGTCTGGCAATCTTACTATCTATGGAGATGTGCTCCTGCTGGAAAACCACTTTACCTCTTTCTCGCATCTCCAGATACCTTACTGTTAAAAAAGGACGGTTAGGTCAGGTGCCTGTAGCATTTAATACTCTATATTTTATCAAGCCAAAACTGGTGGCAGCCATAGAAGTGTAACAAAGAGGGACTGCTTTTAGCAAGACCCAGCTCAAAAATCACCACCTCATAAAGGCCCCATCCACCTCCCCACTGTCAGCTCCACACCATTTTCATTTATACCGCTCATTTCACTGACAGAATCCCTGGTCTCAAGTTGTGCCCTATCTAAACAGAGGACCATAAAAGCTAAACTATAACTTAATAGGTAAAGATAAAGTGCTACAGTAGCAAACAGGTGGTGCAGCCAAATCCGTATTTAGTGGTAGAAAAAAGAATTCCTGGAGGAGGTGACATTTTAGTGGAGGTCAAAGAGGTAGGATAGGGAAAACCATTTTATTTAGGACCATTTAGCTGTAAAGAACGGTCCCATTGAAGTAATTTGCAGATAGGGAGGTGAAGTAAGGATACATATACCAAGGAACCCCAAAGTAAACAAGCAAACAAATGATTCAACCTCATGGAAAATCAATGGCACAAGGAAGCCATGTCACAGGAGTCTCCCACTCAGACAGGAATGTGACTCAGCCTCGGTTCAAACGTCTCCAAGTGTCTCTCCTCACTGATAGCTAAATTCCCCACCCTTTATTCTGCCTATGTTTTGTCTGCCTCCCAGCTCTTCCTTCATGTTTGTAGCTCCTCATAACCTTGCTTTGCCAGGACTCAGAAAGGATCCAAGTCTGCCTCATTTTGTCTCAGTGTACCGTAAGTCACATTTCTCTCAGGATGGGATCTCTCAGTTACAAGCTCTAAGATCTGAGGAATCTGACTGACCCAGTTCATCTTTTTATGCCTATGCATTGGCCCCTCACAGCTCAAATGCCACAAACTGTCCAATTCGTGGTTTCTGAAGGTAGAAGAGAAGGGGTAGGGACCATGAGAAGCAGAGCTGTGCCACCCCCTTCAGTAGGGACCATGGGAAAAGTAGTCCTTTAAGAGAGTGTAGGTACGGTCATGTCCAAACTGTAGCATCCCAAGCAGAAAGAGATCAAGTATAATGAACAGAGGTGAGAAAGAGAAAGGCATGGGTGAGGAATTACAAGTTCAAAACAGTCAAGGCACACACAGCTCATGCCAAGAGATCACAGGCACCTATGTAAGACATTGTATTAACAGAAGATAAATTAAGGCACAAAAAGTCTTTATGAGCCTGCTGCCACAATCCAAGGGGGAGAAGGTGAGAACTAACAAAGACAGTGACAGCGGTACTACAGGGTAGATGATGGGTTTCAGAGGAATTTGAGAGGTAGTATTTACTAGCCTACCGTATCAATTATGTCTGCAAAATGAGGAAGAACTCAGATAGGACTCCCAAGTTTCTAATGTAGACAACTGGGTAAAAGGCAGTGTCATTAACTAAAACAGAAAAGGAAGTAGAAGCCATTTATTACTGGGGGTGTGGGGGGCTTTGTAGGGAAACAAGAAGAAAGGAAATGGACAATAATGGACAATAACGAGTTCTCAGGCCACGTTTAAGGTGATTATGGTATATCCAAGTAGAACAGCCAGTAGGTAGTCAGATACAGGGAGCTAAAGCATCGAGAGGGGTCTGAGCCAAAAATGAAGACTTGACTGACCACCCATAATTACATTAGGCGAGAGCTCCTGGGAGAGCTTGAAAGGACAAAACGCAGAATCCTAACAGGAGGCTTTCACACACCTGTCAACGCATACACACAACTGGGCTCAACTTCCCATCAGACTTGAGGCAACCTAAGCATGGGCATGTCTCTTGGCACTGATATACCAGGTGCCAAGCACATATTGTGGTAGCATAATGTAAGAAGGAAATCCACAAACTACCTCATAGAGACACCAAATCAACTTCTTCCTGGGTGGGGCGGGGAGGTTTTATTTCTAGTATGGGGTAGTTCAAGAAGGAGTCGTAGAGAATTTGGAGACATTATAAAATAATAATATGCATGAAAAACTGATTCCACACAACAGTTTCATTGTGTCAAATAACCAAATTCTTGATTATGTATTTGGAATAAAAACTTACTTTCACCTTTGCTTACGAACACCTGAGTAAATGACACAAACGTACACATCTGTCAAAACTCATCAAACCATTTATATGATATCCATGAATTTTACTATAGATAAAATGACCTTCAGTTAAGAAATGGCTGTGGTGGGATACCTGGGTAGCTCAGTTGGTTAAGCGCCCAACTCTTGATCTCCGCTCAGTGCATGATCTCAAGGTTTGTGAGACTGAACCCCGGGACAGGCTCTGTACTAACAGCACAAAGGCTGCTTGGGATTCTCTCTCCCTCCCTCCCTTGATCTCTCTCTCTCTCTCTCTCTCTCTCTCTCTCTCTGTCTGCCCATCCCCTGCTTGCACTCACTGCCTCTCTGTCTTTCTCTCTGAAAATAAACTTACAAAAATAGCTGTGGAGAATGTGACTGATCAAAAGAAAACAATTCATTTTTTTTTTAATTTTCCCAGCAAATACCCATTTATTGAGCACACACTTAGATCCTTAACTAGGAGCTCAAAATACATAAAACAGGAGTATGATAAAAGTTCTTACTCTCAAGGAACTCACCGTTTAGGGTTAGTCTACACATAAAACAGATCACTACAATGGATGATAACTGAAGCAAGAATAAAGGGCCAAGGGTCCAACGAGACTGTATGAAAAGGTTACAATCTTTTTGTCTCCTCTGTGCTCCTGGGTCATATGTCCAAGGGGAAATGAAGCTGAAAACCTCACTTCCTAAACCACGAATTAATACATTACTAGAACTATGTGTACTAATTATATATGTAACTCATTAGAAGAGACACAAAGAAGAAAGCAAATGCAGGGTAACAAGAGTATGCTGCTGAGTATGCATCGTTCTGGTTTAATCAGTAATACTGCCCCCCACTATATAAATCACTGTGTGGTGGGGAGAGTAAGACTGGGAAGGTTAGCTACTTTAAAACTAAATGCTAGATAATGTTCATACTCAAGTAATCTTACACCACTTTCAACAATACCGAGTTCAATTCTACTCAAACTCAACAACTCAACTCACTTGAGATCTGAGTACTGAACAGCCCTTAAAAATATACTGATGCTTCACGTTAGCAGTTCTAACTCAGAAAGACAGATTCATTTCTAGAAAAGAAACTGCTTTTCATTTGTATTTTCATGTGACAGAACTGCCAAAGTTTTTCCAAATACTACAGATAGTGATTTTTTTCAAAAGTTGGGTAAAAGGATGTAACCTTTTATCGTTTTTTACCTCTAAGTGTTTTCCAACACTGACACTGTAGCTACTCAAAACAAGAACTTATACAGGAAATAGAACTAGACACTCAGACCAATGACGAGGTATCTTTAGCCAGCCATGTTATTAACCCATACGGTACACACTGTTTTCTAGAATATCTTCTTGTATGTGGCTAATTGTAGAAACTGACTTCTGAAAAAAAGTTAAATACTGTATATTTGAACACTGAATAAAGATGGGTATAAAAATCAAGTATTTCACTTAAGTGAAAGAATCATGGTGATTACACATCTAAAGTAACTGTGCATTTCAATCATTTAGGGCAAATTAACGGCAAAAAGGAGGGGACGGATTCATTTCCATTATAGACACATCAAGACACTCTATATAAATTACTTACGATTTATTCCATACATATTTATTCTGTTTGACATAAGTGTAGACACATGCAATATCTATCATGTCTTGGAAATAAATTCTTTGAATATTTAGGAGCATATTTATGAGAGTATCACATTATTACAAAAATTTCATTGTTGGGGTTGTTTTACATATTCTGAGATATTACTGAGCTACATCTTTTTATCCCTTTTTTAAATGTTATTCCTGGGGCACCTGGGTGGCACAGCCAGTTAAGTGTCCGACTTCAGCTCAGGTCATGATCTCGTGGTTCATGGGTTTGAGCCCTACGTCAGGCTCTGTGCTGACAGCTCAGAGGCGGGAGCCTACTTCAGATTCTGTGTCTCCCTCTCTCTCTGCCCCTCCCCTCACTGACCCTCTATCTCTCTTTCTTTCTCTCTCAAAAATAAACATTAAAAAATTAATATAAAAAAGCTATTCCTTTTCTTAAAACGCTGGAATTCCCCCCAACTCTCAAAAAGAATCTTTCTCTTAAAAAATAAAAGAAAAAAACGTACTTTATGCTAAGTGAAATAAGTCAGAATAAGACAAATCCCATATGATTTAACTCATATGTGGAATTTAAGAAACAAAACAAAGAAGCAAAGGGAAAAGAGAGAGAGGCAAACCAAGAAGCAGGATCTCAAGTGTGGAGAACAAACTGATGGTTACCAGCGGGGAGGTGGTGGGGGGATGGGTGAAATAGGTGATGGAGATCAAGCAGGGCACTTGTGATGAGCACTGTGTGATGTAAGGAAATGTCAAATCACTATATTGTACACCTGAAACTAATACTATACTATATGTTAGCTAACTGGGTTTTACGTAGAAACTTAAAAAAAAAAAAAGAATCTTTCTCTTGGTAAGACTTTCCAAAGACGATGAGTTGCCACTTCGGCAGGGTGTCAAATCATGCATGTTTCTAGAAGTATTCATGTGATGTAGAAGTTATATATCCAGTTGAGATTATCATGTAATTTTCTGCACGTTAATGGTAGGGGACACCCCAATTTTTATCCTCCCCACAAAACAAAAAATCCTGAAATGTAATAAAGCTGTTAGTTACCTATTGGCAAGTTTGCTACAAAATGCCTTATCAACAGGAGCATTGGTTTTCAGTTTCTCAATCATCACTAAACATTCTCAATCATCATTTCAGGGTTAGAATTCCAAAACTGAACTAACCAAAGTATGCTATTTAGTATTTAGCATTGGCATCATTTTAACTTTTGAAGTTTTGCAGTACATTGAGCATGTTTACGATTGTCTTTTGTTTCCAAAGTCTATGCTTTGGAAAGTAACATATGCTGGGTAAGAGATAAACTAAAACAAATGGTATCTTTTACCCGATGAAATCTCTCTCGGTGGGAAATACCACCCCACATTCTACTTGATGTTGTTCCTCATCAGCATAGGCTGGAGTGCTTGTTCATACTCGCGTTAACTTGACTAGCATATTACAGAAAATTAGTTCATTCTTAACATTTATTGCTGCAGGGATTAATATTCCAAAGAGGAAATGGCAGGTGGACAGACCTGATAAAATGCAAGTGGGATTTAAATGTTCAGCAAGGGGTAGTATAATTTGCTGTTGCCTAATGATAAAGACTACTGGCTGAAGAAAAAGGACACTTCAACTATACTCATAAAATAAAGAAGTTGTTCTGAGGCTCCAAGAATTAGAAGTATACAGCACAAAGGCTGAACCGTAGCCTGAAAATGGTGAAGTTCCCAGTTTTAGCTTATCCCATTTTGTTCAGAAACCCACGGAGTAACAAAATACGTGGTTCTATGGCGAAAGCCCAGTGAAACAGCCACTGCCTAATCACAGTAGAATATAGAAAACAAGGTTGAAATCAAGAGACAAGAGCATTCTTTAAGAACAATTGATGGGATGTCACTTGGCTCGTACTGCCAGCACCCAAGCACTGATAATCTCACAGGTCAGCTTTCCAAAGCAGGGGTCTGGCAACGAAGACGTGGATGGGACAGAAACTACCAAACTCTTGACCGTAAAGAGTTTAGAATCCTGTGTTCCAAAATGTTGAGCTATCTGGCTGCAGCCTGTATCAGTACATGTCAGCGTTTATATCAGCCGACATGTGTCTAATTTTAAATAGTGATTCCCAGTTAACTTTCTCAACGGGCAATGCTTTGGTTGGTTTCTTTACCCAAGTGGCCAGCCACAATTAGTATTTTAGGTCACAAAATATATGCACAAACATTCTAAAATCACCATAAAGAGATATCAGTCTCTGACCATAATACTGAGTACACTTTTTTAAATAAAGACTACTTTTATGCAAGCTTTCACATATGTTCTTAAAGATATTTTATTTGCTTAAGCAAGCTGATTCTTCATAGCTAAGTTATAAATCAAAGACCATATCCCGTATGGGGATAAAGTTATGAGATCAGAGTGGTTCCCAGAAGTTTTATTTCTGTCAAAGGTTGGAACAAATGACTCACCAAAGTTATACAAATTTTCACAGCAGTGGGTAGTACGTCTATGCACAGAAATCTGGTGTGAAATGCATTTAGTCAGAGTGGGTGATGATAATTCCAGTGGTGGGGAGGGGAAGAGGGTTCCACCCAATGCATGTTGCTTTGGAAATCAGACACATCAAAGACCATTATTTCAATATAATCTCCTGAGTACCTACAGAGATAATATCACTGAGATTTCAATCAAATTGTTTGATTACTATAAAACGAACCTATTTACTAGTTTTATTGTCTCCATTTTTTTCCCTCACCGTGAAAAAGAAAAACAGGAATATACTGGTTAATGGTTGCATAGTGCCTATTATTACTGAAACCCTGGAGAGATTGTGGAAATAGTTCTTAATTTATGCGTCCAGTGTCACTGTCCTATCTCTATTCTCTTGTTCCTTTGTGTTATTTTTATTCGATGCGAATCCAGCAGCCATCGCCTGCATTTTTGTTTTCACAGTTTAAAGTAAGTCACACAGAAACTCTCCTTATTGGGGTGAACATTTAAATGACTTGACAAATTTGCACCTGGACCTTATCAAGTCAGCAAATGGTTCTGCATGATTACCAAGAGTCTCGTTACATTAACTTCCCTGCTTCATTTAGAGCCCAGACCAAACACTATGAAACAAAAATGAGTAATCCCATGTACCAACTAAAGAAATTCCACCAGATTCAGTTTCTTGCTAAGTACATGTTCAAGTGATGATACTACTTATAGAAAATGTCTCTTTACTTTGTGAATCCAAGTGACACAAAATAGTATCTCCCAAATGAGGGGCTATTTTTTTCCCCATGAAATATCAGCCTTCTATCAGCCAACAAAAACAAGGGATTCAGAAAATGTAAAAGAAGCTTCAGTATTTATTTTCAGACTGTGCTGCTCACCTTTTGATCCTGAAAGCAATGAAAGCTGGACACATAAACAAATACTTTTACATAGGCTGGAATTCATATAAAGTTGAAATGGCTCAAAAGTACCAAATAAAATATGCCTGGACTGTATGTGTAGGATCTGATCACCTAAGTGGAAAAGCTGAATTTTATCAACACAGAGTATACTCTTCCATACACATGTACCTTTGTTTTTAAGTAGCTATGTAGATCTGGATACAGTTACTAATTCAGAGCATATCAAGATGCATGTACTACACATAGCTTGTTCTGCCCAGCATTTTTAGTTCTAAAAAGGGGTCATTACCTTTCCTAACAGTACTTTCAAATACATCTGTTTCACCCTTGGGTTGCCTTTCAGTGTACTAAAACTAATCAATTTAATAACACCTTTCTTATATTTTCACAGTATCTTTTTTTTTAATGTTTATTTTTGAAAGAGACAGACAGAGAGAGAGGGAGAACAATATGGGGAGGGGCAGAGAGAGAAGGAGACAGAGGATCTGAAGACAGCAGAGAGCCTGAGGCAGGGGTTCAACTCAGGAACCGTGAGATCATGACTTGAGCCGAAGACAGATACTTAAACGACTGAGCCACTCAGGAGCCCTTCACGGTATCTTTCAATATATTCTCATATTTGAAATAGTGTTTGAGTCTCAGGTCAGGTACCATGGGCATTTTACAACTGAGAATACTGAAGCTAAGACACAGTGAATGACTTAGGACCGAATAGGACCCGGGCATTGTGACACCCAGGCTGGGGGGCTCATCCCTTGTCTCCCGCTGTTCTGCAGTAAAGATGCTGTGCCCTGAAGCATTAATAAAGCTAGTGGTATTAGCTCCACTAGCGTTTCAACATGGTATTTATTAATAAATCCAGTTAGCAAAGCTCATATATCGACATCACTGTCTCTGGAGATTATCACTCTTGACTCTGGTTTCTTCCCTCTTTCCCATTTTGGACCAAAGTAAGGAATTCCAAACAATCAAAAGGCCATGTTCAGTTTCTTTCTCCTGTGTCCTCCTCATCATCACTCTTCTGGTGCTTATTCAATAAGAGTAGCTGGTCTGGGGTCAGAGCCAGCCTCACCCAGGGTTCCTGGAGGATTTGTATCTGCTCCTCAGAAGGCTGAACCACTCTGCAGAAATCACCTGTAGCAACAGCGATTGCCTTAGCAGGTGGAGTATTCAGCGCTCGGTTTCCATGCCTGAAAACTGCCCGACGGAAAACGGGAAGTCATGCACTGGTGAGAGAGACACTGTCAATTTTTCATATACAGACTAACACTTAGCAAAGCATCCTCATTCCATATAAAACAACTGTGTGAAACCCAGATGTTTCCATTAAAGAGTACTTTTAAAGTAAATCCAATATGACACAGCGTCAACACTGGCCTGTTTCAGTTTTATAAAGCACTGTTTTAGGAAAAGCAGAGAAACATCTCATGATATCCACAAACTAAATATCTCCAATGCTTTCAAAATAAAATCTATCTTAAAAATGTTCTTCTATCCTCCTCACAGAATCCCTAGATTAGAACCCCTGATTAACAAAACAAAAAAGAAAGTTTTTGAAGATGTAGAGGAGATGTCACTGTTAATGAAATCTCTTTTATCTGAATTGATTAGTATAATTCATTATTCACTACTCCTCTGGACAGATGTGTTAAATTACAGTTGAATCAGAACACTGCTAATACTCTATGTGATCACATTACTTCAAGCCTAAAAATACCCACACTCAAAATTAAGAGAGAGGACACAGATTTCCGAAGTGTTTTTCCCACTGGACATTTTTTTGGTATGATCAAGCCCAAATGGTTGTGACTGTCTTATTTTGGATATGTTTCTGCTAATTATCTTTTGTAATTGTTTCAATTTTAGGAGTACTACTTTGTAGTTTCAGAGTATTGCAATATGAAAACATCTGAAACCAAACAGCTTACTCTAGATAATTTGCAGATATGTTTTATTAAGAGGGACGTTATTGTAAATTTTACTTAAAATCAAAATTGATGAAGCTTAATGACAGTTTAGTAAAATGCAATAAAATCAAGAGATTGCTTAAGATACCTTGATGAATGATATTCATTTGTCACCACAAAGATTCCCCCACCCCACCCCCCACCCCGCCACAGGAGTTATTTGTACAAAACTCAAATTACAAGAAAACTGAAGAAAACATGATTTCCTTAAAATTGAGTTATTTTTGAGGAAGAAGAAACTTTTAAAGGATTATCAAATAGTCCTTGGAATATGCCCTTTAATGAACTGTGCAAATGAAAGGAACATATGGATATCATTTCCCTTGCTATACATGTGGGTAAAAGTTACAGGAAACATCATTAGCAAAATGTGTTGCAGACTTGATTACACCTCCTAATATTTGAAAGATAGTTCGATGTGTTTTATAAATGCAACATGTGCCACATTCCTAATTATTACTCAATTCCACATCTCCTCTCTCATAGCTTTTGAATATGTTGAAGTGATGATGATGTCCTTCAGGATGAAAAGAAGGCAGGCTCAGTACCAGACGAATTGCAAGCACTCTCCTTACACACTGGCTTTGGTAAAAAAAAAAAAAAAAAACCCACAGAGCTGGGACAGCTACTGCCCAGCCAGCCACTTGGGTGAGGACAGACTCTAGATGGGAGGCATTATGGGAGGGTCAGCCTCACCCCCAAACCGGCCTTCCATGCCTGGGGCACAGGCCTCTGCCTCCTGCCTTCCTTGGCCATGGTCCACGGCTCGCTTTTGGCCAAAATACCTTATGGAATTCTCTCACATTCTCACGGTGACTTTTAATTATCCATTCTTCCTAAGTTATAATTTAATTTCTCACTAGGCTCTTTTAGATTGTATCACTAAACAGTAGGAGCATCAGAAAGGAAGGAGGGAAGGAGAGAAGGAAGAAAGAAGGAATGAAGAAAGGGAAGAAGAAGGGAAGGAGGGAGGAAAAGGGAAACTTGGCTGACAGCACCACTACCGGGTGCTCAGCAGGCAGGGAAGGAAAGTCATCTCTTTACACTGTCCCCTCAGGACATAAGCATTCCTGATCTGCTCCATATTCCTTCCCTCCAGTGGATCAGCAGCTGGACCATTCTAAAGAGCCGCATAAAACGCCAAAAAGTTTTTAATAGTATAAGAATTATCAAGACACACACTATATATGGGCATTTACATCATGGATGGATACAGTCTTCTCCAATTTAGAAGGGAAAAAGTTATTTGCACGAGATGCCTCCACTCAGGTGTGAAAACCAGGCTTTCAAGGTCTCAGATTACGTTGGGACCGCCTCTCTGTGAAGTCACTGATGCCACATGGCCCTTTGTTCCTGCTCTTGTGCGGTCATATGTCACCACAGGCACGCAGAACTCTGGAGAAACTTCCCTAGTCAGTCTTCCACGCACGTGTCTCTCTTTCCAGGCTGCCAGTCAGTGCCTGGTACTTTCAAATGTACCTGTTGTCTTCTAAACGTTCTCATCTTGTATTTCTCATATAGGTTTAACTTATGTAGCATACATTTATATTGACAATCACTAAATAAGAAGAAATATCGATACTTCGACAATTTAAACATGTCCCGGAGGACAGTAATTTTGTCCCAGTAATTTTCACACTTTTTGACACAACCTAGAAAGACCCATCACGAACATTGCTAACTCTTTAAGCAGGGTGTTAAGAGAGAGCATTATATTTACTTTTCTCCATCCACCACCAAACACACACACACACACACACACACACACACACGTACATGCCCCCCCCCCCACACACACACACACAAATACATACACACACATCCCGTAGAAAATAAAGTCTCAGTTTCAGGTGAGAAAATAAATTATACAAATTGATCTTCCGACAACAGGGTAAAAAGTATGTTAAAGATATAAACAGAACCATGATTTACAGCTAAGTCGCCAAACTATGACCACAGGGTGCAAAACACCATCACTTAACTTACGAAATTATCTCCTAATCCAACTGTTAGTAACATAACGTGGTAGTAAGGACTGTAACTCCTTTACGCAGTTCGAGAAAAGAGTATGTATTTACCTTTATATCTTTTATTTGATAAATGTGACCAGTTACATTTTGTAAATTTAAGGTGTAGAGCATGTTACTTTGATACATTTACGTATTGTAATGCGATTGTCCTTGTAGCAGTATATCGCATCACATCATTATAGTACAATATTATTATCTATATTCATTATACTGCGCATTAAATCTCCACTAATTTACTCCTTGTTATAAGTTTGTACCCTGCAACATTTGTTTTTATCTATAGATAACTGAAATTCATGACTGTTTTCCAATTCAGTAGCTTTTAATTTTTGCCAGCTTAATTGAGGTATCATTGACAAATAAAATTTCCATTTTTTAAGAAAACAA
Source organism: Neofelis nebulosa (assembly GCF_028018385.1). Lineage (NCBI taxonomy): Eukaryota > Metazoa > Chordata > Mammalia > Carnivora > Felidae > Neofelis > Neofelis nebulosa. The sequence continues at coordinate 178,510,515 of NC_080782.1, forward strand.
AATATTAAAATGAAGAGGCGGGTCGCCTGGGCGGCTCAGTCAGTTAAGTGTCCGATTTTGGCTCAGGTCACGATCTCATGGTTCATGAGTTCTAGCCCTGTGTTGGGCTATGTGCGGACAGCTCAGAGCCTAGAGCCTGGAACCTGCTTCGGATTCTGTGTCTCCCTCTCTCTCTGTCCCTCCCCCACTCACACTCTGTCTCTGTCTCTGTCTCTCTCTCTCTCAGAAATAAAAATAAGCATTAAAAAATAAATAAATGAAGAGGCTATGGGTAACCAGGATTATCAGCGATCTTTATTTTCCTCTCTATATTCCAATAGTGTCAAAATTCCTTACGATCAGCACATGTTATCCCAAGGATAAAGACCAAAATCCTGAACACAGCTCACCTGAGCTAACTGGCCTTCGCTCTCTCCCTCCTGAGCCTCTCTGTGCTCCAATCCCCATGGCTTCCATTCACTTGCTCTCCCCACTCTGCCTCAGAACCTGCACAGCTGCTATTCCTTCTGACAAAAAAGTTCCCTCTCCTTCATCTTTACTTAGTTAAATCCTACTTGAACCTTCAGCTCAGCTCAGACAGTATTTCCCAAGGAGGCCTTTCCTTACTTCCCAAACCAGACAGTACCCCCTGATAAAGAGATCACACTATCCCCTACTTCTCCGGGGCAACACTAGTGCAATTTAGCTTGTACATCCATTTCATTTTTATTTTATTTCTCTAATCCATGAACTCCCCTAGGCTCTGATTTGCTCAATGTTATATGTCCAGCACTTAGCACATAGTAGGCATGAAGTATTTGTTGACTGAAATGGAGTGAATATCTTTATAACGTTGTATGTTACAATACTTGTAAGACTGACATATCTAATAGATAAGTCTTGGACAAATTGAGGTTTAAAAAAGTGTTAATTACACAAACGCATTATATAATGGTTTATGGAAATCTGAAAAATATATGAATCCAAGGGCACATATCAAAAAGTGCCTCCTATTACTAACGTTAATGCAAGTGAATAAAGAGAACGTCAAATGACTACAATGTACATACTAAAGAATTTCATTTGTTGAGACATTTCTGCTCATTAATCCTGATAAAAACTATTAAATATTCTCTGTAGCTCAGACAAAGCAGCTAACTACTGGTATAAATCTTCATAAGCCTCTAAAAGGACTTAAAAGACATAATAAACCCTATTTGTAAGACATACACATGATTTGAGGTTGGCTTAGTTTGGGTGTCCAATTAAAATTATTGCTAACTGCACTGCGGCTGTGCCCTGAGGGACCCACTTCTGGGACTTCAACTCAATGGCCCTGCTATTTTCTTCCGCTGCACAAGGACACCCTTTTAAACATAAAATCAGACTCACTTGCTTTAAAAAAGCACCAAACTCTATGTTTTAATTTACCATCTGCAAGAAGCTAAATTTCATTATTACAAATCTTCAAACCAAGCTAGAAAACTAACACCATTCAATGCAAAACAGGGTTGCTTGCCCTGGGAGAACAGGAACACGAGTGTGTAGTTATCAATTCCCAATCACCGTCTCATAGATTATTTACCTTGTGAGTCCTCCAAAAGGAATTTGAACTTGGGGGTGCACTTTCTGCAACCTATTTACTGAGCTAGCTACTTCCTCCAATTTGTTTCTGGGCTTTAGGAATATCAATTAAATATTAATCAAACGAAAGAAAATATCAGGAAGTGAATGAGTGTAATAACAACATCCACATTTATCCACGTACATAAAGACACACATAAATGTTTTCATGTTTTAAAGTTTTGTGTCGCCTGCAGTTTGGGATTATCCACCATGTAGACTTCTATTACAGTAGCACATGTAATTGAACAAAGACCACACACATCATTTCTCACATTCACCAAGCTGTCTCCCTCTCCTTTCCAGCTTTTTACAGCTTTTTGTTGTTCTTTGCAAATAATGAAAATTAAAACGCCACCATTCTAAACAAACCCACTGTACGTGGCGAAGGCCACTTTTTATATCAGTTCACATCAGTTGATCGTTCTCCACTAGTCTGCATCAGTGGGTAAACTTCTCTAACTTTCTAATGAATTAACGAGAGCAGGTGATAGTAATTCAATTTAGGAAGATGAACCCATCCCTTATTTTCTTGAAAACTGAGGCCATCCAGTATGACCTTTCCTAACATTTGATCTCCTTCACCCTCAGAAATCTCACCTTCCCCTGTGTTCTAGTATTCTTCTATCAGGAGAGGAAAAAAAAAAAAAATCATTCCTAGTTTGGAGCTGATTAGAGATAAATAAGATTAGAAAACATACATGATGCTAAATCCTTCTCCACCACAGTGGGCAATCAGTTCCAAATGTCTAAAATTCAAAACTTAATTACCAAAAACAAAAACAAAAAAACTATCTGAAATAGTTTAAAATGATTATCTCCATGGAAGGAAAATGGAGATGGTGGCAAGTGATTTTTCTAAATATCTGACTCTCTAAACTACGTTATCACTTTAAAATAAAAACTATTCCCTCTGCAGCGCCCAGGGGGCTCAGTCGGTTAAGCATCCAACTTCGGCTCAGGTCATTATCTCGTGGTTCGTGAGTTTGAGCCCCACTGGGCTCTGTGCTGACAGCTCGAAGCCTGGAGCCTCCTTCAGATTCTGTGTCTCCGTCTCTCTCTGACCCTCCACCACTTGCACTCTGTCTCTCTCTCTCTTTCAAATATAAATAAACATTAAAAAATTTAAACAACAAAAAAACTATTCCTTCTGTTCAGCAAAAATTAATCTCCCTAGTTGGTCTGTTCCTCTTACATTTGAGGTGGTGCCTGGGTGGTTCAGTGGGTTGAGCATCCAACTCTTGGTTTTGGCTCAGGTCATGATGCCATGGTTATGGGATCGACCCTCAAGTCAGGCTCTGCACTGGGTGGGCATGGACCCTGCTTGGGATTCTCTCTCTCCCCTTCTCTCTCTCTCCCTCTCTCTCTCTATTCCTCCCCCACTCGCATGCACTTGCTTTCTCCTTCTCTCGTTCAAATAATAAATAATTTTTTAGAAAAGAATTAAAAACTAATAATAATAGAAACAAGAGTCCAGAGAGAAAACAGGTAACTGTTTTTCACTCTAGCACATTGGTTAGGTCTGCTGAGACAAGAAGGTGGGAGAATCAAAACCACCAGAGAGATTTTTCACACAACACATACTGTTCTCTTCTCACAGATTCTGATGGTCTCAGAAGGATATCAGAATCTGGAAATGGAAGATGAATATGTTTAGTTTGAAATTTTCCCCAAGTGATTCTGATGGACTGCCCTGAGTGAAGAAATTTTTCCCCATGCTAAGGACAATGTTCATAAAAATTTCAGAGGAACTCAGCTCAAGGGAAAGGGATGGCACTATTTTGAGTAAGTATTTTTGTTTCTTTCACTATCTTCTTCAAAAAAAAAAAACATTCAAAATTGTTGACTGTCCTATGAAAAACAATATAAAAATGTTTCTTCATTGAAACATTGAGACCATTAAATAATATATAGTAAGCGTTCACTTTCAGAGGGTATAAAAAGTTCCTAGGAAATGTTCAGTGCCAAAAATAACTTTGTAGTAAATATTGTCACTATTAATTCGATTTCACTCAGGTGACTACATTAGTACACACATAAAAGCATAAAAATGAGAAGCTACATTGGCCCTACATTCTTCATCCTTCTACCCTTCCATTCCAATCCCTGCCCAAGAGAAGCCATGGACTCTTAAAAGCCCATATACCGTGGTTACCTTCCAGGCAACATGAAAAAACTCATACAGAAAATTCAGAATCAGTGACACTGTGATGAGCAATAGAGCTCATCGGCTGGTGTAGACTAAGCTCAGGCTGGAAGAAGAATCATCAGACGAAAATCACTAATTCGTTGCACTTCCAAATAGAAGTATACATCTGAGGGAGGGAATAGAGCAGGAGTTCTGCAGAACACAAGAACCAACAGGGTGTGAGAAGGCGTGAGACAGAATGAAGCCAGAACAGGAACAAGGACGCCCTGCTCTTTTGGTTACAAGAGCAGCACCCCCACCCCCAAGACAACACCCAGTACAATTCCTGGAGTAACTTCTACATACATCGGGACTAGCCAACAGGAGCCACCTTGAAGAGCGGTAACTAAGAAACCACTTAGGGGTCCCCCAAAACCGGCATCTGATCCTCCCCCTTTTTGCAGCGGGGAGAACAGCAAACAAAGAATAGTCTCAGAGTAAAGAACTGAACATAGGTAACTAGAGAAGCGAGTTAGTAGAGTGGATGAATTTACTGGCCTAACCACTTACAGAATCAATCACATTAGTCACCAAGAGTTTCCAGATTTCTTATCACTTCTTCTGAAAGATTAGGCTGCTTCCTTTTAAATCATCTGAAATTTACACCGGAAATAAGCTCTTACTTCATTGTTCGAAGCATAGTCTGTGGTTTGATAGGTCCCCATTTTTCCAACACTATTTCTACCATCAGCTAACACTTCAATGTTCATGTATAAACGATGTACTAGGGGCTAAAAATGGCTTAAACTATACAGTACCCATAAGAAAAGGAAAAATTGGATTCAAAATTAATACCGTTTGTGAGCATATGAACACAATCAATTGTTAACAGCATGAATTTCTGACAAGCACTAGGCAATGCCTTATTAGGTTTAGGAGTATCCTAATGGCACTGGTGTCAGGAAATAAATACAGAATAAATACAATTCATTGTCTTTTTCTTGGTTTGGGGGGGGGGGAGTCCATGTTTGGAATATCAAAATTTTCAAAAACAGTGGCTTCAAAATAGCTGCATAGTTTTGTATTTAAAGTGGTTTCTTGACAAACTAATGTAGTTAGTACATTGATATTTAACACTGAGGTATTACAACAAATTATTTTGGCTTATTTCTTACACATATTAATAACTCCCTTCAATTAGAAGCATTTATTCTGCTTTCAAAACTTCAATCTGTTTTTTAAAAAAAAAGCATAATTCTAGGACTTGATAGTCTGTCTTTTCCACATAGTAAGAGGAAATGTGATACAGTGACTTACAAAGGCCAAATCCTGGTTCAAATACTGTTCGCAGCACTTACGAAGCTGTAGGACTCTGGAAAAATTACAGAGTCTCTCTGGAAAGCCTGACATTTTTTAAAGTTTATTTATTTATTTTGAGAGAGAGAGCACACAAGCAGGGGAAGGCCAGAGAGAGAGGAAAGAGAGAGAATCCCAAGCACACTCCAAGCCTGATGTAGGGCTCGAACTCATGAACCAGGAGATCGTGACCTGAGACAAAATCGAGAGTTGGGACGCTTAACTGATTAAACCACCCAGGCGCCCCATGGACAGCCTTACATTTTAAATTGAAGGTAACAGCCTCTACCTTGGAGAATTTGTTCAGTCACATATGTAAAGTACCCTTTGCTGGGCATTGCCTTAGAGGGCCCACCTGGCTAGTGGTAGTGACAGGGCCACCCCCCATGTTATGCATCCATCACAATACGAAAACACCAGACTTCAGTATACGTTTATGTTGTGTCTACCATGTACATAGACATGTACATCATATTCAAGACCAATAGATCTACGCCCAAATAAAAACTCCAAAAAAAGGAAAAGGAAGGAGGATAAACAACGTGTAATGTTAGGTTATCAACATTCTTCACTTTGTTTACTTTGTCTTTGTGCAAACACAGAGCCCTGGTGTCCAGTTACACTATTAGGCCCTAGATTAAAAAAACAAACAAAAACAAAAACAAAAAAAACCGTGGGTAAAAATCTACAGAAAGGAGGAGATGACCATAGAGACACAAAGAATGCAATGTTTGTAAAGCTGCGTTTACTCAGGGAATTAACATAGGTGTATGCCTGTTCTTGGCATCAGAAACAGGAGGTGGGACACTTTCTTGACACTTCCTCGAGAGAAAGCTTTGCTCTGATCCTTCCACTTGGGACTCTGGGGGATGATAACCATGGGTAGAAATCTCACCTCAGATACAAGGGTGAAAACATGCACTCAGGTGAACCCCTGGTAGACTTGGAACTACCCTCCACAGGCGGCCACCTGGTGCATTTTGGACTCAAGCAGCTATCATTACACCCCTCAATGCTTGCTTCAGTCTAGGCATTTGCCACAACGTTTGTACGTTTAACCAATTTGTGTGCTTATTATTGTGAAATTTACACAGATGCTCACTGAGAAACCAAACGGTACATTTCAGGCACCACGATAGAACTTTTCAGTTACCAACTTAAAAACAAACACTAGAATTAAAGTTAGCCAAGTTTTTATTTGTTTTGCTTTCTCTCGTTGAAGAAACTTGAAGTACTTTAAGTCCTTCATTCTCCTCTCCACATTAGGAAACGGACTACGGTAAAACCTTGGACTGCGAGTAACTTATTCTGCGAGTGTTCTGCAAGACGAGCAAACAGCTGTAATAAATTTTAACTTGATAAATGAGCGATGTCTTGAAACGCAAATAGTACGTGACGTCGGATGTCACATGATCACAACCGAGCCAATGGTTCTTAAAATTCACTTTGATATACAAGTGCTTTGGATTGCGAGCACGTTTCTGGAACGAATTATGCTCGAAAACCAAGGTTTTACTGTACATCATATTGATTTTTTTTTCTTTTTATTTTTTAATATATGAAATTTACTCTCAAATTGGTTTCCATACAACACCCAGTGCTCATCCCAAAAGGTGCCCTCCTCAATACCCATCAACCACCCTGCCCTCCCTCCCACCCCCCATCAACCCTCAGTTTGTTCTCAGTTTTTAAAAGTCTCTTATGCTTTGGCTCTCTCCCACTCTAACCTCTTTTTTTTTTTTTTTCCTTCCCCTCCCCCATGGGTTTCTGTTACGTTTCTCAGGATCCACATAAGAGTGAAACCATATGGTATCTGTCTTTCTCTGTATGGCTTATTTCACTTAGCATCACACTCTCCAGTTCCATCCACGTTGCTACAAAAGGCCATATTTCATTTTTTCTCATTGCCACGTAGTATTCCATTGTGTATATAAACCACAATTTCTTTATCCATTCATCAGTTGATGGACATTTAGGCTCTTTCCATAATTTGGCGATTGTTGAGAGTGCTGCTATAAACATTGGGGTACAAGTGCCCCTATGCATCAGTACTCCTGTATCCCTTGGGTAAATTCCTAGCAGTGCTATTGCTGGGTCATAGGGTAGGTCTATTTTTAATTTTCTGAGGAACCTCCACACTGCTTTCCAGAGCGGCTGCACCAATTTGCATTCCCACCAACAGTGCAAGAGGGTTCCCGTCTCTCCACATCCTCTCCAGCATCTATAGTCTCCTGATTTCTTCATTTTGGCCACTCTGACTGGCGTGAGGTAGTATCTGAGTGTGGTTTTGATTTGTATTTCCCTGATAAGGAGCGACATTGAACATCTTTTCATGTGCCTGTTGGCCATCCGGATGTCTTCTTTAGACAAGTGTCTATTCATGTTTTCTGCCCATTTCTTCACTGGGTTATTTGTTTTTCGGGTGTGGAGTTTGATGAGCTCTTTATAGATTTTGGATACTAGCCCTTTGTCCGATGTGTCATTTGCAAATATCTTTTCCCATTCCGTTGGTTGCCTTTTAGTTTTGTTGGTTGTTTCCTTTGCTGTGCAGAAGCTTTTTATCTTCATAAGGTCCCAGTAATTCACTTTTGCTTTTAATTCCCTTGCCTTTGGGGATGTGCCGAGTAAGAGATTGCTACGGCTGAGGTCAGAGAGGTCTTTTCCTGCTTTCTCCTCTAAGGTTTTGATGGTTTCCTGTCTCACATTCAGGTCCTTTATCCATTTTGAGTTTATTTTTGTGAATGGTGTGAGAAAGTGGTCTAGTTTCAACCTTCTGCATGTTGCTGTCCAGTTCTCCCAGCACGATTTGTTAAAGAGACTGTCTTTTTTCCATTGGATGTTCTTTCCTGCTTTGTCAAAGATGAGTTGGCCATACGTTTGTGGGTCTAGTTCTGGGGTTTCTATTCTATTCCATTGGTCTATGTGTCTGTTTTTATGTCAATACCATGCTGTCTTGATGATGACAGCTTTGTAGTAGAGGCTAAAGTCTGGGATTGTGATGCCTCCTGCTTTGGTCTTCTTCTTCAAAATTACTTTGGCTATTCGGGGCCTTTTGTGGTTCCATATGAATTTTAGGATTGCTTGTTCTAGTTTCGAGAAGAATGCTGGTGCAATTTTGATTGGGATTGCATTGAATGTGTAGATAGCTTTGGGTAGTATTGACATTTTGACAATATTTATTCTTCCAATCCATGAGCAGGGAATGTCTTTCCATTTCTTTATATCTTCTTCAATTACCTGCATAAGCTTTCTATAGTTTTCAGCATACAGATCTTTTACATCTTTGGTTAGATTTATTCCTAGGTATTTTATGCTTCTTGGTGCAATTGTGAATGGGATCAGTTTCTTTGTCTTTCTGTTACTTCATTGTTAGTGTATAAGAATGCAACTGATTTCTGTACATTGATTTTGTATCCTGCAACTTTGCTGAATTCATGTATCAGTTCTAGCAGACTTTTGGTGGAGTCTATCGGATTTTCCATGTATAATATCATGTCATCTGCAAAAAGCGAAAGCTTGACTTCATCTTTGCCAATTTGGATGCCTTTGATTTCCTTTTGTTGTCTGATTGCTGATGCTAGAACTTCCAGCACTATATTAAACAACAGTGGTGAGAGTGGGCATCCCTGTCGTGTTCCTGATCTCAGGGAAAAAGCTCTCAGTTTTTCCCCATTGAGGATGATGTTAGCTGTGGGCTTTTCATAAATGGCTTTTATGATCTTTAAGTATGTTCCTTCTATCCCGACTTTCTCCAGGGGTTTTATTAAGAAAGGGTGCTGGATTTTGTCAAAGGCCTTTTCTGCATCGATTGACAGGATCATATGGTTCTTCTCTTTTTTGTTGTTAATGTGATGTATCACGTTGATCGATTTGCGAATGTTGAACCAGCCCTGCATCCCAGGAATGAATCCCACTTGATCATGGTGAATAATTCTTTTTATATGCTGTTGAATTCGATTTGCTAGTATCTTATTGAGAATTTTTGCATCCATATTCATCAGAGATATTGGCCTGTAGTTCTCTTTTTTTACTGGGTCTCTGTCTGGTTTAGGAATCAAAGTAATACTGGCTTCATAGAATGAGTCTGGAAGTTTTCCTTCCCTTTCTATTTCTTGGAATAGCTTGAGAAGGATAGGTATTATCTCTGCTTTAAACGTCTGGTAGAACTCCCCTGGGAAGCCATCTGGTCCTGGACTCTTATTTGTTGGGAGATTTTTGATAACCGATTCAATTTCTTCGCTGGTTATGGGTCTGTTCAAGCTTTCTATTTCCTCCTGATTGAGTTTTGGAAGAGTGTGGGTGTTTAGGAATTTGTCCATTTCTTCCAGGTTGTCCAATTTGTTGGCATATAATTTTCATAGTATTCCCTGATAATTGTTTGTATCTCTGAGGGATTGGTTGTAATAATTCCATTTTCATTCATGATTTTATCTATTTGGGTCATCTCCCTTTTCTTTTTGAGAAGCCTGGCTAGAGGTTTGTCAATTTTGTTTATTTTTTCAAAAAACCAACTCTTGGTTTCATTGATCTGCTCTACAGTTTTTTTAGATTCTATGTTGTTTATTTCTGCTCTGATCTTTATGATTTCTCTTCTTCTGCTGGGTTTAGGCTGCCTTTGCTGTTCTGCTTCTATTTCCTTTAGGTGTGCTGTTAGATTTTGTATTTGGGATTTTTCTTGTTTCTTGAGATAGGCCTGGATTGCAATGTATTTTCCTCTCAGGACTGCCTTCGCTGCATCCCAAAGCGTTTGGATTGTTGTATTTTCATTTTCGTTTGTTTCCATATATTTTTTAATTTCTTCTCTAATTGCCTGGTTGACCCACTCATTCGTTAGTAGGGTGTTCTTTAACCTCCATGCTTTTGGAGGTTTTCCAGACTTTTTCCTGTGGTTGATTTCAAGCTTCATAGCATTGTGGTCTGAAAGCATGCATGGTATAATTTCAATTCTTGTAAACTTATGAAGGGCTGTTTTGTGACCCAGTATATGATCTATCTTGGAGAATGTTCCATGTGCACTCGAGAAGAAAGTATATTCTGTTGCTTTGGGATGCAGAGTTCTAAATATATCTGTCAAGTCCATCTGATCCAATGTATCATTCAGGGCCCTTGTTTCTTTATTGACTGTGTGTCTAGATGATCTATCCATTTCTGTAAGTGGGGTGTTAAAGTCCCCTGCAATTACCACATTCTTATCAATAAGGTTGCTTATGTTTATGAGTAATTGTTTTATATATTTGGGGGCTCCGGTATTCGGCGCATAGACATTTATAATTGTTAGCTCTTCCTGATGGATAGACCCTGTAATTATTATATAATGCCCTTCTTCATCTCTTGTTACAGCCTTTAATTTAAAGTCTAGGTTGTCTGATATAAGTATGGCTACTCCAGCTTTCTTTTGGCTTCCAGTAGCATGATAAATAGTTCTCCATCCCCTCACTCTCAATCTAAAGGTGTCCTCAGATCTCAAATGAGTCTCTTGTAGACAGCAAATAGATGGGTCTTGTTTTTTTATCCATTCTGATACCCTATGTCTTTTGGTTGGCGCATTTAATCCATTTACATTCAGTGTTATTATAGAAAGATACGGGTTTAGAGTCATTGTGATGTCTGTATGTTTTATGCTTGTAGTGATGTCTCTGGTACTTTGTCTCACAGGATCCCCCTTAGGATCTCTTGTAGGGCTGGTTTCGTGGTGACAAATTCCTTCAGTTTTTGTTTGTTTGGGAAGACCTTTATCTCTCCTTCTATTCTAAATGACAGACTTGCTGGATAAAGGATTCTCGGCTGCATATTTTTTCTGTTTAGCACACTGAAGATATCGTGCCAAGCCTTTCTGGCCTGCCAAGTTTCAAAGGAGAGATCAGTCACGAGTCTTATAGGTCTCCCTTTATATGTGAGGGCACGTTTATCCCTTGCTGCTTTCAGAATTTTCTCTTTATCCTTGTATTTTGCCAGTTTCACTATGATATGTCGTGCAGAAGATCGATTCAAGTTACGTCTGAAGGGAGTTCTCTGTGCCTCTTGGATTTCACTGCCTTTTTCCTTCCCCAGTTCAGGGAAGTTCTCAGCTATTATTTCTTCAAGTACCCCTTCAGCACCTTTCCCTCTCTCTTCCTCCTCTGGGATACCAATTATGCATATATTATTTCTTTTTAGTGTATCACTTAGTTCTCTAATTTTCCCCTCATACTCCTGGATTTTTTTATCTTTCTTTCAGCTTCCTCTTTCTCCATAACTTTATCTTCTAGTTCACCTATTCTCTCCTCTGCCTCTTCAATCCGAGCCGTCGTGGTTTCCATTTTGTTTTGCATTTCGTTTAAAGCGTTTTTCAGCTCCTCGTGACTGTTCCTTAGTCCCTTGATCTCTGTGGCAAGAGATTCTCTGCTGTCCTGTATACTGTTTTCAAGCCCAGCGATTAATTTTATGACTATTATTCTAAATTCACTTTCTGTTATATTATTTAAATCCTTTTTGATCAGTTCATTAGCTGTTGTTATTTCCTGGAGATTCTTCTGAGGGGAATTCTTCCGTTTGGTCATTTTGGATAGTCCCTGGAGTGGTGAGGACCCGCAGGGCACTTCCCCCGTGCTGTGGTGTATAACTGGAGTTGGTGGGCGGAGCCGCAGTCCGACCTGATGTCTGCCCCCAGCCCACCGCTGGGGCCACAGTCAGACTGGTGTGTGCCTTCCCTTCCCCTCTCCTAGGGGCGGGATTCACTGTGGGGTGGCGTGGCCCGTCTGGGCTACTTGCACACTGCCAGGCTTGTGGTGCTGGGGATCTGGCGTATTAGCTGGGGTGGGTAGGCAAGGTGCACAGGGGCAGGAGAGGCAGGCTTAGCTCGCTTCTCCTTAGGTGATCCACTTCAGGAGGGGCCCTGTGGCAGCGGGAGGGAGTCAGATCCGCTGCCGGAGGTTTGGCTCCGCAGAAGCACAGAGTTGGGTGTTTGCGCGGAGCGAGCAAGTTCCCTGGCAGGAACTGGTTCCCTTTGGGATTTTGGCTGGGGGATGGGCAGGGGAGATGGCGCTGGCGAGCGCCTTTGTTCCCCGCCAAGCTGAGCTCTGCCGTCCGGGGGCTCAGCAGCTCTCCCTCCCTTTGTCCTCCAGCCTTCCCGCTTTCTGAGCAGAGCTGTTAACTTATGACCTCCCAGATGTCAAGTCGCGCTTGCTGTCGGAGCACAGTCCGTAGGCCCCTCCGCTTTTGCCAGCCCGACTCGGGGGCTCTGCTTGGCCGGCGAGCCGCCCCTCCGCCCCGGCTCCCTCCCGCCAGTCCATGGAGCGTGCACCGCCTCGCCGCCCTTCCTACCCTCTTCCGTGGGCCTCTCGTCTGCGCTTGGCTCCGGAGACTCCGTTCTGCTAATCCTCTGGCGGTTTTCTGGGTTATTTAGGCAGGTGTAGGTGGAATCTAAGTGATCAGCAGGACGCGCGGTGAGCCCAGCGTCCTCCTACGCCACCATCTTCCGGAACTCTCCATCATATTGATTTTAAAGATAAGGAAGAGAGCAAACCACCCACTGCCCGTGCCTCACATTTTATAACCCTGCACTTTCAGTCATGACATTGAAAACCTTATCCTTTCCTTATTCTTCATCTTAAAGAGTACTTCTCAAGTTATGCACAATAGAACATGAGTGTCCCTCCAAAGGTAAGTAAAGCTGTTTCTGCAATCAAGTAAACTTAGGAAATATTGGAAGTGAGGTTAAAGAGGCTATTTTAAGGCAGGATCTCAATGAGTCTTTCATATGCTAATGGGCACCATGAATCCTGAGGGGGTTATTGTACTGGATTTGCAAGCCCACTGGACAAGTCTTGATAAATCACCTTTTACTCCTTGAAAGAGTATGTTGGAAACTGCTGCTTCAGACCAAAATTTCCCCAAGTGTGATCCCCAGGGCCCAGAGCATCAACATCACATTGGAATTTGTTAAAAATGAAAATCCTCAGGTTTCTCCCAAACCTAATGAATCAGCTTCTCTGAGGGTTTGGACCAGCAACAGGTATAAAGAAGCCCTCCGGGTGACTGTGATGTAAGTTTGAGAACCCCTGATCCAGCTAGACCCTTCTCTGCCGAAGCGAAAACATGGTCTCAATTACCTCAGAAAAGAGCTTTCGAATCAAAATGAGTCTTTAATAATAGGCAGTTTTTAAAGATAAATCATATTTCTTCCTTCCTTACCTAAATCATTTGTGATTTGGAAGAGCACCTCCAGCTTTACATATTACAGAAAATGTCTTTATTCACTCTTTCATTATTTTACTGTTTGCCCTTAGCAGGATAAAATCTCTGATGCTAATATTATTAAAGAAAATTTGGACCTGGCTTTGTTGTATATCAATGAGAACGAAAACATCACCTAGTATTCCAGGTTCCCGATTTCCTATTTTACTTTGATAGGCCTAAATAAAAGCAGAAAGGAAAAACTAATGTGTAAATATAGGTCTTTTAAAAATGTCTGTCTGTAAGTTATCTAAAACACTCAAAAGCCACAGACACAGAATGTAGAAAGGAAGGGAAACTTGTGTTTCGTGAACATAGAATTTGAGTTTTACAAGATGAAAAAGGGCTAGAGATCTGTTGCACAACAAAGTCAATACATCTAACAAAGTGTACACCTAACAATGTTTAAGATGCAAATGGAATGTTATGTGATTGTGACAATTAAAAATAAGGCAAAAATTTTTTAAATATATTCCTTTATTCAGCTCACACAGTGAAACTGAATCACTGCAGCACTGCCTATTGGAAACTGCATTAGTATAATATCAATATAGTCTACCCAGGAACTAGAGTATTGAAGGAAAACATATTTAAATCATTGAGACATAATATAAACTTATTTTCAAAATCAAGAGTGTGACTAAAACGTGAATGGCACAGCACCAAGGGGCTCATATTATGTTAGGAAAACAGACATGAAAGCCCTTGATATAAATAAAAGAAATGTTCCCTGGTCATTTATTCCACAAGCTCCTACTGAGTTGTGTAAGCACTGTGCCTGCCACTGGGGAAACAAAGGAGATGTGATTCCTGCCCTTAGGAAGCTTATAGTACATTGGAAAGCTATTTACCCAAAAAAATTACACACAGTTGAACAATTGCTCTTTTTAAAAAAGGTGAAAAAGAGTCAACAAATTGTTTTTTAAAAATATTCAACCGTAGTCTTTGTCAATATGTGTTTCCACAGTGTAGCTAAAACTCATTTTGGGGAGGCACCCGGGTGGCTCAATCAGTTAAGCCTCCGATGCGGTTTCTGCTCAGGTTATGATTTCTCGGTTCATGAGTTCAAACCCCACATCAGGCTCTGGGCTGACAGTGTGGAGCTTGCTTGGCATTCTCTCTCCCCCTCTCTCTTAGCTGCCCCCCCCAAAGATAAATAAATAAACTGTAAAGAAAATAAAAATAAAGCTCATTTTTAAAGTTTTAGGAATTTCTGAACATGTCAAGTTCAAGCTCAGACTGCACTGTGAGAAACTGGGTTATAATAAAGACACCTTGGTTTAGTCTGAACAGACAAGATTTTCGAGAAGCAAACGCATTATAAGCTTTTAATGCCTCCAATATAATCTCACATTTCTCTACCAGCATTCATCATTTCTATTTGTATAGTGCCTGACAGTTTATAAAGCACTTGCCTTGACATTATTTCACTTGATCCTTACAACTCTTAATTAGGTTGGCAGATATTATCTTCATCATTTTATAGATGAGATGCTGGGAAAGAGGGAGATGAAGCGACCTGCTAACAGTCACCAGGCTATTACTTGCAAAACCAGCAGTAAAACCCAGGCTTTCTTTTCACTAGGTTGCTGTATTTGTGAATTCCTTCACTCAGTAAAATTATGAGGCGATGAGTACAAAGTATCATGATTAAATTAATCATTTAAAAAAAATTATGTACTTAGGAGTGGGCATGGGGCGATGGAAGATGTCATGGGGAGAGATTTTTGAGGGAAAATGCCCCTCCCTAGATTACTCTTCTCTCCAGTCACAGAACCACGTAACGACTCCACTTCTGGTTTATGAGTATTTTGGAAGCATTGATTATCATCTTTATTGCCTTAAAAAATGTTGAAATGGAGGACAGTATTTGTGCGAGGCAGAATATAAAAGGGACATAAAATGGGAATGCTTCTTTGCAAGCTGCATACGAGGCTAGCAGAGAAACAGGTAAGCTGGAGAAAAAAAAAAAAAAAAAAAACAAGAACCATCTGTCCAACACGCTCTAGAGCAGACAGTGGGCTGTTACGTTATGACAGAAGCTCTGCCCAAGGAGTGAGGCTCTCACAGGGCCTCTCGTTGCACATCTGAGGTACTCCAAGTGGAAGGCCCAGAGCAGGCAGCAAGCCATCCTCTGGTGGCTTGATGAGCCATCTCCAGCCCTGAGTTCCAGGAGCTGCTCGTTCCCACTCTGTACGTGCTCCTCTCCAGAGAAGCCTTGACATCTAGGCTTTTCTGGCCAGCATGCATTTCTTGCATCCATTCTAGGGGAATCTCATCCTATAACCATCCCCACCCCCTACACAACCTCCCTGCAACAGTGTGCATGCATATACACACTATACCACACACGGACACACACACACACACACACACACACTCTCTCTCTCTCTCTCTCTCTCTCTCCTTCTCTCTCTGTCTCTCTCTTTAGCTGAGTTCAAGGTCTCAAAGTGAGAAGATCAATACACTTGTTGATGTAAAGACCAAAGTTTCAGCCATTTCAAAGCCATATGCTCCTAACCTCAGACCTTTTACCGAAAGGTCTACTACAAAGATAAAAAAAAGACCCTAACTTATTTTATTTGACTTGTTCACAACCCACCACATCAAAGCTTAAGCACAGAGTTCGGTCTGGGTGCAGGGACAGTCTTGAGGACTTTCTCACCTTCCTTCAGCTGGGGCTGCAGGACCATCCTTGACTCCTGTTTGGCTAAAGGTAATTAGTGTGTCCACCTTGATCATTATAAATAAATCAAAGTACATAAACATCTTTCGCACTCTTATGTGCTGAATTATATTACCCAGCCCAAAACTTAGATACTGGAGCCCTAACCCCTAGTACCTCAGAAGGGACTGTATTTGTAGAAAGGGCCATTAGACAGGTGATTAGGTGAAAATAAGGCCTGGAGGGTGGTCCTCATCAAATATGACGTACATCCTTATAAGATGAAATCTGGACGCGCAAAGAGACAGCAAGGGGTGCGTGTGGACAACAGTGAGATGGTGGCCAGCCCGGGAGAGAGGCCTCAGAAGAAATCGAGACTGCACGCACCTTCATCTTAGACTTCCCGGCTCCAGAACTGTGAGAAAATGCAATTCTGTTGCTCCCACCACCCCGTCTGTGGTATTCTGCTATGGATGGCCGTCCTCGCAAACCGATACACTAACTGAGTCCTGTCCTCCCACACGTGTGGTGTTTGAGGTCTGTGGCCGTGTTCTAAAGAATGACACGCTCCTCTCATTTCTATGCCTCATAAACTCGTGTGATGTTTAGAACAAAAGGATCCTTTTGTACATGTTGCAAATGTGCATGAACTAGGCCCAATGACAGAAGAAGCCATTTCATGTTACCCAATTAAGGTCTTAAATGAACCATTTTTAGAAAAATAACCATTAGGAACTTTAAAACAGTCTTTCCCCCAATGAGATGAAAAGAGTTTCAACGTATTACGGCATCTGTTTGCAACATGTCAGACTTGGCAGTCAGGTTAGCCGATAATCAGAAGAGGCTTTCAGTGTGGAAGCAGGACGTGTAATATGCCTCAATATTTTGCCTGATTAAGTGCTTAACTTCAGAAGGCTTGAATAGACAACCCAAGTTTGTGAATATGTAATCTTGTGATTCAATTTCCCCAGTGTCTAACCCCAAATCCTTACTAATTCCCTATACAACATTTTTCTGAGTCTTTTATAAAGTCTTATGTAAGGTGCTAATTTGTGACACAATACTAATAAGTTAAGGTATTCTGAAAGGTATTATTATATCAAAATTAGAATTAGTTGCATTGCTAACATTCGTTTCTAGTAAAGTTTATCCAGAAAATTTCAAAAACAGTGGATAGATTTTCTAAATTTATTACAGACATTTTACGCATTAAAACTTGTATTTATGGTACAAAGCACAGATCACTCATAAGGAAAAAAAAACCGCCAATAAACTAAGCTGAAATATCTGACGTCGGGTTCTATTTGTTATAGTTCTTTCAAATGAAAATAGTTTCCTTCTGAGGGTTTGCATATCACATTTCATTTCAGACCCCTAGAAAAATGCCTGATAGATGGTAAGCACTCAATATATACAGTTGAATAAATGAATATAGGTACTGTAAATATTTTAGCATAAAATCTCCATGCGGCAAGCAAAGTGGTCCTCTTTTGTAATCCATTCCTTACAGCATAGAATTCAACATGTTGATGCTAAAAGTACTATTTTTGTATTGATACTAACAGGGAACAACACATTATTCATATAATTTCCAGAATGAATCTACCAAGTTCCCCAAAACAATGACACATTATTCATTTGCTTATGTGGCATTGTTCATCAAAATGAACACCTCAGGGACTGACTTATTTCAGCGTTTAGTAGATAATGGTCGAATGAATGAATGCATGTCTAGATGAATAATTTTCACAACTACCTTTTAAAGTTTTGAACTTCTTGTGCAGCAACGGCTGTGTGAAAACAGCTTTACCTGTTCCCCTTGAAAAAAGAGGAAATTGGTTGTTGATCATAAAAGGACTATTATGTACAGAAATCCACAACCCCAAAGTACATAAGATTTCTGTGACAAACTTAAGTTTTGACGTGTAAAATACTTTTTCAACTTTTAGACAAATGAGTTCTCTCAGCTCAGCAGCAAAGGATTCAAGAAGTCTGTTGTTACATCTGAAAAATTACTCATGGATTATGTGTTCAACTTTTTTTTTTTTTTACTATCTCTCTTAAAGTGCAATTCTGTTTACCTAGATACGATTCAGAGTACAATTTTGGAAAAATAATTTGGAAATTCTGTCCCTCGATTTCAGAGAGAACTAAAAGGTTTTCCCAGCCCTCAGGAAACAATCTGCCTTTTTAGAATACAGTTTATTCACACTTGGCTTTACAAGTTGTATTTCAGGCCACAGCTTTGTTGTGAAGGGGGTGAAGCATTTTGCCTATCTTCCCTTTGTCCCAAGTTTTTTCTAACAAGAATAAAACCTACCACCTGTCATTTTATGGATAACCAGGCAACGGCTTTTCCAATTCTAACACAAAGAAGCACAATTCTGTTTCTGTGGCTGGTTAACACAAATGTTTCTGAACTACCGATATCTAACATGGAAATAAAGTGGGAAAAGTCAGTGAGTACACACAGGCATCATAGATCTGGATTCTGCAGTCCACTGTCTGTTCAGAGATTCTCAGCTGGTGCCGGTGATAAAATAGATGAATATTTATAACCTTATTTACTGAATCATTCGCAGACATTATATCCAAATAAGACTAGAATAAATTGTCGGAGCTCCACTCTGATACCTTACATGAATTATTTAAGAATCTTCACAACCTGGACTGTTGTATTTCAACAATCTGTGTTTTGAAAAACTTACAAACCCTATGACTCTTTTCTAATCACATCATTCAAACATTTTCTAAGATATACATACACAATGAGTCCCCTCATTCTCAAATTTCCTCACAAATGTCACTGCTCAAAAGCATTCAAACTCATTGTTCTACAAATTATTTCTCAAATGAAGTGACTCTTTTTTAAATTTTGCCCACCCCCCAACCCCTAGACTCTGGCAACCATCACTTAGCTCATTCTCTGTACTTAAAGGTCTGATTCTGCTTTGTTTATTCACTTTTTTGGTTTTTTTCTTCAGATCCTACATATGAGTGAAGTCATATATTTCTCTTTCTCAGTGTGACTTATTTCACCTGGCATAATATGCTCCAGGTCCATCCATGCTGTCACAAACGGCAGGATATCCTTTTTTGAAGCTATGCAATATTCCATTGCGTGTATCTGCCCATGTACCACATCTCCTTTGTCTACTCATCTACTGATGGACACTGAGGTTGCTTCCATACCTTGGCTCTTGTAAATAATGCTATGATAAACACAGGGATGCATATATCTTTTCATATTAGTGTTTTCATTTTCTTTGGGTAAGTACCTAGTAGTGAACTTAGTGGATCATATGGTATTCCCATTTTTAATTTTTTGAGGAAACTCCATACCATTTTCTCACAGTGGCTACACCAATTTACACTCCTACCAATGGTGTACAGGGTTCCTTTCTCTCTCATCCCATTATTTCTTGTCTTTTTAACTGTAACCATGTGGACAGGTGTAAGGTGATACCTCTGTGGTACTGATTTGCATTTACCTCATGATTAGTGATGCTGAGCATCTTTTCATGTGTCCATTGGCCATCTGTAGGTCTTCTTTAGAAAAATGTCTATTCGGGTTCTCTGCCCATTTCTTAATCTGATTACTTGGGGGTTTTTTGACGTTGAGTTACAGAAGTTCTTTACACATTTTGGGTCTGTGTTAATTCTTTTTTAATTTTTTTTTAATGTTCATTTATTTTTGAGAGAGAGAAAGAGACAGAGAGTGAACAGGGGAGGGGTAGAGAGAGAGGGAGACACGGAATCTGAAGCGGGCTCCAGGCTCCAAGCTCCAAGCTGTCAACACAGAGCCCGACGTGGGGCTCGAACTCACAGACTGGGAGATCATGACCTGAGCTGAAGTCAGATGCTCAACTGACTTAGCCACCCAGGCCCCCCTATATTATTTTGGATATTAACCCATTCTTTGATATACCATT
This sequence comes from Neofelis nebulosa, assembly GCF_028018385.1. NCBI lineage: Eukaryota > Metazoa > Chordata > Mammalia > Carnivora > Felidae > Neofelis > Neofelis nebulosa. The sequence goes on from NC_080782.1 coordinate 178,530,412, forward strand.
TGAAAATATTTTCTCCTATTCAAAATGTTGTCTTTTTGTTTTGTTGATAGTTTCCTTGGCTGTGCAAAAGCTGTTTATTATGTGTAATCCCACTAGATTGTTTTTGCAAATGAAGCGACTTTTGTTCATATTTTTTAAAGGCAATTTCAAAAGTAATATCAATTCATAAATCATAATTAAATCCCCACCCAGTTTTTTCATCTTGTCATTTGGTAAATGTACCATTTAAATACAACTTGAAGGCTCCCAAAGCTAAATCATTAAAATTACAGCTTAACCATAATTATTACATCATCAAACTAGTCGCATTTCTAAATTCAAAAATAAAATATCCCTAAGTGGCCTAGTTTACATTATCCAATTTACCTTATTATTATCTGAAGAGTTATTAGCAAGTAAAAAAACCATGGCTTATTTTTTTTCATTAACATCAGTAAAAAAAAATTGCCTTGATATTCAATAAATGACAGTAATCCCACTGGCACAGAATACACTTCATTTCAGAATATGTAAACCTAAGAGGAAAGGTCTTATTGTTTATTAGTTATGTTTAGTAACTAAAGTAACTTTAAACTAAACTAAAGTTACTTTAGCAAGTAACTAAGACAGTTAATTATTGGTTTTCCCTGGTAGTCAGTGCAACCTGGTTCTTTATCTTGAAAAGCACAGTCACTAAATTTTTACCATCTGTTAAGGAAAATTAGTTGTTTGTCGACTAGTATTAAACTGTTCCCATTTTAACAAGAAACGATCACTCGGAATACTCAAATGGCAAGGATGTTCCATTCATATTTCTTTCCAAAGTTGATGATATTCTATGCAAAATTCACTTCTATATTAACAATAAGACCCACAGCTTTGTTGGAGTTCAAGAAAAAAGAGACTACAGTAAATATTTAAACATATTTTGTCTTCTTCAAAAATTCTAACCATGGATATATTGCTCACTTCTGTTGGTATACTTCTGGGCATTTATTTTCAGATCTCTGGGTAAGAATTTACATTTATTCCTCGACTTATGATGAGGTCACACCCCAATAAACCCATCATAAACTGAATATGTCATTAGGCTGAAATGCATTTAATGCACTACAGCTACTGAACGTCCGTTGAGCCGAGCTTACCTTACATGTGTGCCAGAACAGACATTAGCTTGGAGTTGGGCAAAATCATCTAACACAAAGCCTCTAGTACAATGAAGTTTTAACTCTCTCGTGTAACGTATGGACTACTGTACTGAAAGTGAAAACCAGAATCGTTGTACGGGTGCAGACTGCCAGGACCGGTTGTTTACCCTCGTGATAGCGGGGCTACCAGGACGTGTGGCTTGCTGCCACTGCCCAGCACCACAAGAGGGTATCTACCGAAGATCACCAGCCCAGGAAAAGAGCAAAATTTAAATTCCAAATATGGTTTCTTCTACTGAATGAGTATCACTTTCATAGCATCGTAAAGTCAAAAAACCTTTAGTCAAGCTACCCTGACCGGCCCATCTGTACACTGAAGCTATCTTTGACGCACATTAAGCCTCCAATTTACCAATTGCTTTAATAATTATCTAGATTGTAACTTGTATATTAAAGGTTTCTGAATACTTTTACCTTAAGCCCTAGCTATTTCAGAAAGAGAACGTTATTTTGCCGAGTTTTCAAGCCAATACCTTCACTGTCGTGGGGAGAGCAGGTGAGATGGAGACAAATAGATTTGAACATTAAATCAACTTTAGAGAGTTCAAGTACGGTAAAACATGAATGAAACAGACAAAGATAATGCAGAAAGAGTCAAGGTCTACGGTTGAGTACAACTTTCTTCCCCAACCACAGAAGCTTCGTGCAGAGACCACTTCTCTTGCGATAACCCTCCAAGACTCTCATGCCCCCTTAGGCATGTCTACCCAGGGAAGGAGTTCATCGGACTAACAACTGATGGAGAAAGACTCTGGCTTGCAGCACAAACCTTCACTTTTCTCCCGAGTGAATTTGCTTTCTGTTCTGCTTCTTGCCCAGAGGAAAAATGGCAGAGACCTCCAGTTGTCCAGATGTGCCATGAACTACGGGTGCAAGTCTGTTTCAATTCTGTTGTGTACTGGCAGCAAAAGCCCTTTCAACCTAAGATCTGAATGCAGATGCAGAATTAGCTTTACTAGTTTTTTTTACTACCAAGCCCCTTTTTTTTTCTAATTTTTATTAAATTCTAGTTAGTTAACATATAATGTCATATTGGTTTCAGGAGTAGAATTTAGTGATTCATCTCCGTTTGTCACTTTAATCTCCACCTATCTGTTTTCTCTGTCTGGTCCTCATTTGGTCTCAAACGATGGAAGCAAATGAAAGACAATGTTAGTGTTGACTCTCTAAAACCCCAACATTTATAGAAGACCTGGGTGGGGGGGTGGGGATGTCCACTAGGATTTTACTTCCTTTTGAGTGAAACAAACACAAATATATTCAAAAGGATGCTGATGTGAAAATGCTATGAAGAAAGATACAAAGTAAATGGAGCTGGTAAAGGCAGAAGGGGTTCCAGACAAGGGATTCTGGAAAGTCTTCAGTGAGAACTTTAAATAGAACTTTTGTTAATTTTAGTCTTATTTTAGAGAAAGAACATGAGCGGAGGAGGGGGCAGAGACAGAGAGAAAGGGAGAGGGAAAGAGACAGAGAGAGAGATAGAGAGACAGAGGGAGAGATAGAGAGAGAGACAGAGAGAGAGAATCCCAAGCAGGCTCCACGCTCAGCACAGAGCCTCATACAAGGCTCTATCCCACAACCCTGGGATCATGAGCTGAGCCAAAATCGAGTTGGATGCTCAACCGACCCAGCTACCCAGGTGCCCTGAGAACTTTTTGTAGAACTTGAAAGTATTCTGGATTTGAAAAGAACTTAGAGAGGGGCACCTGGGTGGCTCAGTCGGTTGAGCCTCTGACTTTGGCTCAGGTCACAATCTCACAGCTCGTGAGTTCAAGCCCCACATCAGGCTCTGTGCTGACAGCTCAGAGCCTGGAGCCTGCTTTGGATTCTGTGTCCCCCTCTCTCTGTCTGCCCCTCCCCTGCTCATATTCTGTCTCTCTCTATCACTCTCTCAAAAATAAATAAACAGTAAAAAAAAAATTAAAAAGAACTTACAGAGAAGAGGAGAGAAAAATATTCCAGGTATACAGATATAAAATGATTTTTAAGTCTTTGTCAATGAGGTTTAAATAAAAAAGCACATGGCTTTTACAATACATACTACTTAATCCCTAGATATGATATATTATCTACATATCTATAAAAATACAGATGATAGTGTGTGTGTATACTCATGTGTAAACACCAAAAGCTCTGGTGAGAAACAATAATTAATTAAGGAGAACAAGCATGAGGATCATAGGTGGGTGTGGGGAGTTTTAACATTTAGTGACACCTGTGGTGTCAGATGGGTATATCACATATGTCCATACAGTGGCCCTGTATTCCTGGTACTATTTAATAAATTGAAAAAGACAGCAAATAGAGAGAAAGACAGGAAGGAAAGAAGAAACAGAAGGCAGGAAGGGAGGCAAATTAAAATGAGAAACACAGCGCTGGAGCGCCTCAGCGCAATCAGTTAAGCATCCAACTCTTGATTTCATCTCAGGTCATGGCCTCAAGGGTCGTGAAATCGAGCCCCGCGTTGGACTCTGTGCCAACAGAGTGAAACTTGCTTGGGCTTCTCGCTCCCTCTCTCTCTGCCCACCACCCCTTCTCTCTCAAAATAAATAAATAAACATTACAAAAAAAAAAAAAGAATTACACAGCCTTAATTTACTTCTTTAGAACGTACTCTAGGACTGTAAAATGTCAGTGGGACATTTCGATGACAATCAGTATTCATTACATTGATAAATGCAAAAGTTGAAATCAATACTCAAATTTTTAACTGATAGAATGAGAAATGAATGTCACGTGGATACTCACTTCTAAAAGCATAGGCTTTACATGTCTGTCTTAAATCAAAATTTTATTTTATTGTCTTTTCACTGATAGAATCCTGAGTAAGTCAATATGTACGAGATTATTTCCAAATTTGTGACATGCCTCCAATTACTCATCAAGTACACAATCACTCATAAAATAATACTGCTAACAAAAAACATCTTCTCTCCAGAGAAAAATATGGAATTCCAAACCCATCCTCAACCCACTACTTCTCTCTTTCAATGAGAAAAAAATTAAGTTAGCCTATATGTTTTATAAATTTACCAGTCATCATCTTGTTTGTTTCAACCAAATGTGATTATGACAACTATTAAAATGCTCCCCAGGAAGACACTAGAAGCTGGAAGAGGCAAAGAGTTCAAGGCAGGCTTCCCAAGAATAGGAGGCTAAGCTAAAAATCTAAAAGGATGAGTGGGAGATCATTTGTTAAATGGAGGGCAGGCAGAGGAGGGCAGGTGGGTCGTGGAGAGAGTCTGACTTCTGTTCTGCTCAGCCTGCAGGGACTGGGGAGTGCCAGACAGCCAGGACCCTGTGGGGCATGATGAGCAAGCATGCCCTCTTTCTGGAAGCAGAGGAAGACCCTACAGCACTTGAACCAGAGGAATGGCATTTTGAAAAGACCTCTCTAGCCTCAATTAACCAATCTTAACCAAGCAACTTCATACTCATGTGCTTCCAAATAAGATGGATTTGAATACAGCGAAAGGTACTGACACGAAGATAAGCCAAAGTGCCTGGATGGCTCCCTCACTTAGAACTGGTCTTTACATGGCCAGATAGGCGGCATCCGGCCACCTCGTTCCCACCACACCTCCTGGCAGGCAAGAACCCTGTCTGCCTGTTCACTACTATATCCCCAGGCAACTAAAGTAGTTTCTGGGGTTCTGCAGGCTTTCTTGCTGACTGAAGACCCTAATTGAGATTGGAATTGTCTAAACGGAGATTATCCAAAATGTGTCTCTATGCCTCTACTTTGCAGACTGTACAATCTTGGCAGAGCTTCTGACACAGGTCAACACACCTACAGATATATGGACAGAACCAGCCATGGGCAAATGGCATTGGAGAGTTAATCCTCCATGAACTAATACCGTCAAGAGATTCTCCAAGCATGTTCAACAATATGTGAATATATTGTCCCAATAATGCTCTCGTGATGCTTTTTCCCTATGGAAATGCACATAACCCACTTTAAAACACCTTTTGTGGTACATTAAATGCTAAAAATGAGCCCTGAGAAGACTATGCAAATATAGATCATTTATTTTTAAGTCAAAATGGATACAATCTAAATTAAGGGGCTAGTTACTAAGGTTACAAAAACTGAGTGAATAAAGTAAAACAGTATTCCAGTCAGTCCTACCCACAAGTACAAAATCATGCTCAACAAAATATATCTCTTCAGAGAGAGCTAGAGCAGCACATTCTTCCCCAAGGTCGACACGTCTACTAATCTAAGTATGTTTATTTTTTTTCTTTTTCATCTGTTACATGAAAACTCTCAGCCCTAAACATGTAGAAAACCCCTCGTGCCTACAAGCTGATGAAAATTTAGGTGTATAATCTGATAAACTGTAATCTGGCCAGTTAACATTTGACTTTAAAAACTAAACAATGGATAACGTTTAAATGACAGTTGACTTTCTCCAAATTCTAAACTTTATTCAAAATGCTTCAGTCGCAAAATTCCTAAATTAGACATTGGAAAAAAAAATGGAAGCAACTGAAAATAATACTGCATATGCATGTAGTTCTTCACAGTTCACAAAGTGCTTTTATTTTATTTATTTATTTTAATGTTTTATGTATTTTTGAGACAGAGAGAGACAAAGCATGAGCGGGAGAGGGACAGAGAGAGAGAGGGAGACACCGAATCCAAAGCAGGCTCCAGGCTCTGAGCTGTCAGCACAGAGCCTGACGCAGGGCTCAAACCCACGAACCGTGACATCATGACCTGAGTCGAAGTCGGACTCTTAACCAACTGAGCCACCCAAGCACCTCAAGTGCTTTCATTTTAATTAGATGGTTTAGAAATAAAAGATGAAAGGCACGGGTATAGGAATTGGAGGTTCTAGTTCAAAAAATGAAAGAGCAGCTGTAACTTCATATGAATCTTCAAATATAGACAGAGATTTTTCAAAACAACCATAAGAATAAAAAGAAGAGGAAAACTGGCATGAATTACTTTATGAAAAATTGAAGTCTATCATAAAAAATTCTGTTGAGGGGCACCGGGCTCACTCAGTCAGAAGAGCACACAACTCTTGATCCTGGGATCATGAGTTCGAGCCCCACGTGGGGTACAGAGATTCCTTAAATAAACAAACTCTTTTAAAAAATCTGTTGCAAAGTACGAGTGGTCGATCAAGGTGGAAGCTGTAATGCCTTTAATGCCCTGACTTCCTCTCTTCTTAGAAGAGCCCATATTAGTGCAGCCTTAAATTTCCATTTCAGATAAAATCACATTCCTAAAATCTCTCATTCTTAAAAAATGACATAGGTTATCACAAATTTGAATTCATCGGGACCCTAAAGAAATGAATCTTCTTTGCATTCCCAAAGGCCCAGCATGTAAACCTCGACATTTTAATATTTCAATATTGCTATTAAAAGAAACTCTCACAGCTGGCTTTCATTATTAGTAAACTATCATTACTCTTCTTAATTTAGGTTTTACAAGTTATTTTCTTCCTAGATCAGTAAGTCATACACTAAAATAGGTGTCATAGTCTGTTTATAATCTCTTTCCCATCCAGAAACCATGAGCCTCTCAGCTCATTTCTATGCAAGATTTCTAAGTCATCATCTCTGTGTCTCTTGAGTAACACATGACAGAGTACAGAATAATAAATCACACTTCACGCTTACAGAACGGCAAGAGCCACAAGGCTATATACAACTGCCTACTACTTCCGCCTTCCATAAATGATATTTACCAGCAATGTCCTAACTCTGGCATTTACTCTCCTTCAATTCTGACCAAGTCATTAATATTACCTGTATTTGACTGGATGAGTTATTCTTCCCTACTTCAATACTGAAGGAAAAAATTAACACCACAACCTCTGTATGCTGCTGGATTTTCATGCCCTCCCGCCCTCAGTCTCTGTATTCACTTAACACGTTTAAACCCAAGCTGGTTTAAACTTGGACCTGGCAATTCAAACGCTAACGCATATAAAGCCTAACATCATTAATTCCCTTCTTTCTCATGAATGCAGGTGCTGAGTACTAGGCATTCTACCTGCCCTTCTGACTTTACAACGCATGTTTAATTCCATACCAATACTTCTAGTTTTCCTGATTCTTAGGATCAAAACTAGGTGACCCTTTTTGCTCATTACAGTCAAGAGCTACCACCATGAATCTTGGTAAATCATGATGTTTGTATGTCTGTAATGTATTATTTGCAAAAGATTCTTTTGGTATGAAACTATTCAAAAGCAACCAGAAATTATACACAAATCAAAAGGAAACTATAACGGAATACAGAGAGAGTATGTGTACTTAAAAGAAGCAAAATTAATCTATTAAGGGTTTGATGAGAAAAGTACCTCAGAACTAAGTTCTACTTTTTTCTGCATATTAGAAATCAGACATCACAAACAAATGGAGTTTTAATAGTTCTGAAGGTTTCCTCATCTTTGGACAGAGTATCGATTATGCATACAGATGTACAGAGATGGACTGCTATTTAACAACGAGCTTTCTAGGAAATCAGATCCTGATGGTTTAGTGTTTGCCAATTTCTGTGGTGTAAATACTCCGAACATGGCTGACCTGAAGATATTAACATGAAGTCAATCACCTTACAAAATGCCTAAAAGTTTGACAACTGGCCCAATATGAGCTGGCATCAACATATCACTGTGTCTGTTTCAGAGGTATATATACATACACATACCCATATATGTGTACACATACTGTTACATATTGGACACACAAGAAGAAAACATAAACACAATTCTTAATAAATCAATTTCTCCCAAGTTTACAGCAGCTCTTTCCAAAGGTCAGTATTTCACTTTATATACATGTCCTATCTTCCTAACCACTTATCTTATCATCATTGCCTCTGAGGTCCCTTAAAGAATAACATCAAACGTTCTCAAATCACGTTTAAGCATATAATTAGCTATGGCCATATGTTTGGTGTCTAAAATTAAGCAAGCCAGATTTAAAAAACTCAGACAGCAGACCTCTAAGAAATTTCATAATCTGATCTCCATATCATCCTTCATGAACTTCTTACATGAGTGCATGTTGGTAATGGATTCTGGGTTCACTCGGATAGAGACTCCCATATTCTATTCCAAATACAGATATAAAGCATTCAGTTTCCAGTGTACCATCAACCCTACATATCTAATAGGCCTATTTTCACTTACACAACTTTCTTCTGCAATGGTGCATAATCCTAAGGTGACTTTTCTAGTCACCTGAAGCGCATCCCTAAAAGTCCATCCATCCACCTCCTCTATCTGAAGTTGGCTAGCCCATAACCTTGAACCAAAGGCCCCAGTAACAGAAGAGCAATGAGTTGGCATCAAGCAGGGCTAGAACACTGCAGAGAAGGCATAACTCCATCCATATGTCCTGTCACGTGAGCAACATCCTCTGCGATTGTATAACACCAAAACTGTGAGGGCTCTCTGCTTTTGCTATGAGAGTAATCTAGCACATTGAATGTGGAGAGAAATGTGGCAATGTCGATCAAAACATGTGATGCCTCTGACTTCTCCCCAGCAATTCTACTTCCAGGAACTTCTTTCAGAGATAATTTCCACTTACGTGAAAAGGTGTACCTGTAACAACATCCGTGACAGTATGGTCCATAATAGCAAAAATGAAACAACCTAGATGTCCTATTCGAACAGCCCCCTGGGTAAGTAAGGTACAGGACATCTGTACAGTGCAATAAAATGCAACCTTGCTGGTGGGCAGGGGGAGGAGGTGAGATCTTAGGCAATGAAATGAAACAAGTTTCAAGAGAAGTTGTCAAGTGGGAAAAACATGAGAATAAAAATGTACACGGTATGTTACCATTTGAGTAAATACATGTAATATTTATATATATTTGTATGTACATAAAACATCAACAGAAGGATCAGGAATGCCTATAAGAATGGTTGCCTCTGAAGAGGCCAATGCATTTGTATCATTAAATCTTTTTGTAGCACCAACACATAAATTTTTAGAAATTAAAAACATCTAGAAGGATGTGTCATGATATGTCAATTGTTAAGTTTTAAAGGGCTTTAAGCTCTCATCACATTTCTTTTCACAAGGAGATTTAAATATAATCCAGCATGAAAGCATCTACATTTCCACCCATTTTTTTAAATTGCTCTCTCCCACTCATTCTTCTTCTGTAACCCTCCCTCCTTTCCTCTGCTGAGCTAACATCTGAAGCCAGTATCCCCAAAGACACCGTCACGACAAAACTCTGTGGTCTGGACCTGAGAAAGGTAAGCTTTATTTTTGACTGGAGGAAAGTTCTAGAAATCAAAAAATAATTCTAAGGAGTTATAATAGGCTGAAACACGTTATAGTCTCATGTCCAAATTTATGTCTCTTGACTCCCACATGAGCACTCTCACAACTCCACATTAAAAAATATATAGTATACACAAGATATGTCGAGGTATTGGATAGATAGATACATAGATTGATAGATAAAAAGAAGATAAGCATGAATGAAGGCAAGAATATCAAAGTTACTTCATCTTTATTAATCTTTTTCATTTCAATACTTGCCTATCCTCAATATTTTTCACTAAACCTCAGGTTGACATGTCAAAAATGAACTAATAGTCAGTTAAATCCATAGCTAAGCAGCTTATCTGTCTGTCCAACCTTGGGCAAAGTCCATGTGAAACAAGTAAAACTGCATAAACCTAGCCCTGAAGGGGCTTAAAATCTTCAAACAGCAACCACATTCCTCAGAGAATTCTGGAGTGGTGGATTTATACTCAATTTCCCTAGAAACAGGGTAGTAGCTCTTTTTTTTTTTCTTTTTGCAAAGAAATTACAAAACGTATTTATCTAGAAGTGGCATTTATATACTGAATTCTTCTTATACCTTAGAATGTTTTTAAAAGCCATATTCATAGTCAATGCATCCAAACAGCTGTTTCAAATCAATTCTACAGGAAAAACCACTCGTGCCACGTGCTGGCCTCATCAAATTATCGTGGATGCTTTATCACTCTTAGAAATTAACTGCTAAGAAATACAATTCTTAGGAAATGGGAAGCCTGGGAAAACCCAAAGGATAGGTAATTCTCTGAATTTGGAATATCTGCTCTGAAAACCTCAATGTTTTCTACCATAATAGGTCATTCGGCAATCACCCTTGCTTTTCCCTCCTTCTTGCTACCTGAGCCACGCTCCTCAAATTCCCCTCTACCTAACTGCCTGCTCCACAATCAATAGGCTTCGAAGGGGAAACAGAAGAGTTGGTAATACATCTTGGTCTTTAGGTTTGCAAGGTGTAAGAATCTTTACTTTCCTCCTGGTAAAATGGTTTGCTGTTAGTGAAGGAGTTTGCTTTGCATTTCAAAGGAAACAGGGACAGATTCCTCACCCTGAGCGGGAGAAAGGTTCTGGTGCATACCCGCCTACCCACCTACCACCACAACAAATAATTCAAATTTAAATCAATTGTGAACTACAAAGAAAATAAAAAGACACACAAATTCTGACTTTTATCATGATGACTACTACATTGCTTGAAGTATTATTTTTCCCAAAATACTGTTTGATGCCCTTGTCCACAAGTGGCCTAAACATACTCCTGGTCTGCCTATGGGTAATCTGTGGCTTCATAACCCTGGTAGCACCATAAGAAATAGTAAAAAGAACTCAACAGCTAGTTTGGCCAAATCTGTAAGAAAATAATTTTGTTTATTTTGAGAGACAGCATGAGAGGGGGAGGAGCGGAGAAGGAGAATCCCAAGCAGGCTCAGCGCTGTCAGCACAGAGCCCAATGAGGGACTCAGTCTCACGAAATATGAGATCATGGCCTGAGCCAAAATCAAGAGGTGGACACTTAACCGACTGAGCCAACCAGGTGCCCCATAAAATAAGTTTTAAATCCTGCCTTTGACTTTCCCCAGAATGAATTCTCCACTGTCCCTATTTCTGTCACAAGCTCCTACTGCAAAAACAGGATAGGCCAATCTCATTGGTGCATGTGATCGCGGCCCACTGCAAAGGAGTCTGGGAAAACAAGTACCTGATATTTTCAGTTCCTATAACGGTACACAAGCTCTGCCTCCCATTAGACACAAAAGGAGGATTTCTCCAAACTTAGAAAGGGAGCTCAGATGTCACACAGCTAGAATAATACTAATTATATACATTATGATTTAAAAGTGTATACTTTTAAGAAATAAGTTATCACTTGTTCTTACTGAAAGATTCTAGAGATCTCTTAAGGGTGGAATCAGGTTTGCGACCTCATACCTTCTCTAACAATGGAAAGTTAAGTGAGGCATATTATTTGGAAAGAATTGCATACGAAATTGCATATCCCAATAATTTGAGTAAAATTATTTTAATTCTGGAAAAAATTATTTTGCTCAGATGAAAAAGAAAATCATATGATTCACACAGATAGACTATGGCCCATGGAATCTTCCTGGTTCATCTGCTTACCTGTCTGTATTCTTAGACAAGTTAATTGTACTCAACCTCTCTCAGTTTTCTCTTCTATAAAATGTGAATGATACTACCTATGACAAAAATATGCTATAAGGGGGCACCTGGGTGGCTCAGTCGGTTGAGCAGCCGACTTCGGCTCAGGTCATGATCTCACAGTTCGTGGGTTCGAGCCCCGCATCGGGCTCTGTGCTGATAGCTCGGAGCCTGGAGCCTATTTCAGATTCTGTGTCTCCCTCTCTCTGACCCTCCCCCGTTCATGCTCTGTCTCTCTCTGTCTCAAAAATAAATAATTAAAAAAAAAAAATATGCTATAAGGATTACCTGGGATTCTACTAGGAAAGACTTAAAAATAGTATGTGGAACAGAGGGCTCAATAAATGTCAGTGGTAGAACATGAAGCCCATTTTTAATAACCCCACATGCTTTATCTTGATTCCATTTCATTTCATTAAAAGGCAATCTTCAACTATATGGAAAGGCTAATGATTTGATATGTTTGTTACAGCAAGAGAAAAGAAAGCAGGTTGGCTACTTTATCCTTTCAAAAATATCAGTGGAAAAAAGACCATTTCACCCACTGCAGAATTGTGGTTCTACAATATTGATTTTTTTTTTCAAAAGCAAAAGTACAAGTATAATGCAAAATTGGTCTCTCTCTGTCTCCAAATATTAGAGTTGAAACAATAATGTACAATGTTCAGCTGGACCAGCTCTAAATATGTTATTGTCTAGGTTACTAATTTGCATCATGAGACTACCTCAACTTCAGTCTCCACAGGAAATGCCTTACATTACACCATGTACTGTGTTCCCTCCTAGAGCATAAATTCAATGAGGGCCAGGTGCTCTGACCTCATTTGTGCTTAAGAAAAAATCTGTAGAGGGGCACCTGGGTGGCTCCATCAGTTAAGCATCCGATTTTGGCTCAGGTCATGATCTCACAGTTTGTGGGTTCGGGCCCCGCATCGGGCTCTGTGCTGACACCTCAGAGCCTGGAGCCTACTTCAGATTCTGTGTCTCCCTCTCTCTCTGCCCCTCCCCCACTTGTGTTCACTCTCTCTCAAAAATAAACAAACACTTTAAAAAAAGAAAAAATCTGTAGAAATGAAAATAACAATATAATGACTGAAAGCACATGCCTAGTAGGGTATACATAATGCCTTTCATAACATTACATGAGGGTTATAGAATGTTTAGAGAATATTCATGTTTAGAGAATAAACATGAGGGTTGGGCAACATCTACATAGAGACTGTTTTATAGAAATCAAATGGAAGCCTAACCCTTGGTGATTATTTGGTACATTCAATATATGTTATTGAGTGCCTTACGTACCCAGAAGTTAACTGCTATGCAAGGTTAAATTAGACCTGGCCCTAATTTCTAGGAGCTTATAGGCTCACAGGAGCCCAATCAAATATATCAGATGTATAATCAAATATATCAAATATATTTTATATTTGTAAAAAAGTTGGAAAGTGACGACTGCACTAAAATGTTTAAATAAAAATTGTAAGAGATAAGAAATGGGAAGAATTCTTTCTAAATGCATTCCTTCTTAGGGAAAAAGAAATGAACTCTCTTGTCTATAAGAAAGCACCCTCAAATCATAGCATCATTGGTGTCTGTCCCACTTTTCCAAATGAAGTAGAGAAACTTCCTTTAGAGATAGAAAACTAAACTTGGATGTCTATCACAGGTGGAATTAACACTTTAGCAAATTAGCCTTAGTATTAGTCTTCAACAAAACCTTATTATTCATTGTGGTTAGTGGTGAACTCACTCTCTCTCTCTCTCACACACACACACAACACACGCACACACACACACACACACACACCCCATACTCCTCAACCTCAAAAACTCTACATTAGATATAGAGGCTTATATTTTCCAGTTAGGAAATTGGTGCTCTGTCTGAGAAACAAAGTCCCAAGACTTACTATCCAAGGTCTCTGACAGACTGTTTTGCCTTTCATTCAGAGATCTGGCACACTATTCAGAAAACAGTCCCCTCAATGCTACAACTATTATTAGGAAGAGTTCAATGTACCCTAAAGATCAGTGTATATAACACCTAAAGACATACACAAGTTCAGAGCTTCAATTTCGCATGGGGAGAAAAAAAATTTTCAATCTTGTTTTTAGAAAGAAATATTCACTTGAACAGACAACTTTAAGAGAAACAAAATTGCTTCTGTGTTAAAACTCTTTCTGGAGTTCTCTTATTTCATCCACTGTTGCATTCGGAAGAGACAGGTGCTTGTTAATACATGTCACGGGCGCCCGCTGCACGCACAGGGTGGCCCGGCTGGGCTCTTGTAGGAGCAGCAAAGTGCCCGCATCCCGGCTGCTTACCAGCCCCATAAATAAGGCTCTCTTGTGCCATGCTTTTAAATACCTTCATTTTAAAATTAGATTCTGATTTTTTTTCTCAGGAACAGCAAAATCCCTGTTGAGCTACCAAAACATATTTTACAACTTAGATTAGTGTGTTCTGCCTTCCTGCTTTTTTTGCAGCTGTTACTTTTAAAAGGGAACATTTTGCTTCACAAACGAGAATGGAGGCTTTTATGTAAAGGAGGAATTTTGCTGCTTGTTGTCATCTGGGCATCCTCTCTTATTTTATTTTATTTTTTTATCATGCCAGCACTTGCTTAAAACATCTTCATAGGCAAACCGTGCAACAGCTCAAGAGTTTAAACATTCACAGTTTCGAACCTGATGGAAAATACAGAGACTAAAATATCAACCAAGTCAGATCATCACAAGGCACAGAAAAGCCAACTTGGCTTCACCTTTCCTCCTGCTAGAACCACTTAGGGCACCATCTATGCAAGCACAACGGTGAAAGGGACCCACAGCACAAACTGTTCTTATTAACCACCTATGGCAAAACGCTACCACACTATTCATGTCATCTTTGATCATCAAAATACTTATATGTCGATTTCCATGTACCATACCTACTTGAATAGGGTCACTATGAAGTCTATGACCTGTCGAGATATACAGCACAATCATAGGCTAATGTCTGTAAAGGAGAGTTTGTGCGTGAAATAGTAGGCTTATCGCCATTTAAAACTACACCTGTAGCAGGAATGATCATAGGTGATAAATGTAGCTATTTTCCTAACATTGCTCTGGAAATTTTATTAAAATATGGAAGCTACAATGATTTGGAGTTAAACACCATGCTTGGGAGTCTATATACAATTTCCCAGGGATGGATGAATGTTCTATTCGCTTCAACAAAGATCAACTGATGCCCTTTGCAAAAGCAGAGCCGCCCATTTCTTAGGGAGTTCGTGGGGCACGATCTTCTGTTTGGTAGGGGAATTTAACCTCCCCTATTTACTATAAAATTAGGGTTCAGCCACGTACATGAAAAAACAATTAATCCTGTATAAGAAACAGATTATTGTGGTGAAGAAAACCAGTACTCCCTATTCTCTGACTCCCTGCCTCTCTCCCTCCCCCTCTGATGGGTTACCTTTACCTGCCCTCAACCTCACCCTGCTTTCCTGTAGGCCTTTATCACAACACATCATATGGAAACTAATCATCTATATATCTGCCTGCAGTACTCTATGTGTGCCTCAAGGGCAGGGAAATTGTGGGTGCTTGTCTTCAAGCAAGTAATTAAAAATAAATTTTAACTGACCTGAACTGATACAATAAGTAAGAGAGTCCAGGTTGGTAACAGCTTAAAATGGAATTCAGAAAATTACAAGTGGTTCCTATGAGCATTCCTGTGGCACAATTTATTATTCAAAGCCTCCATCATAAATAGATCATTCCAAAGGTGGTACAATTTGATTGCTTTATCCCTAGGCCTGACTTTTTAAACTAACTTTCCTCTCTATCAATTTCTTTATCTCCCAGGAAATGTCACTGCAATTTATAGTACTCTTTACATTTAACTTCTCTAATCTTTTCAGGCATTTGAAAATTGCTGTCAGTGATAGCTAAAATATGCCACATTTTGAAAAAACATTTTGATAGACATATACCTATATATAGTAGGTGCTTCCCTGAGAGAAACAGTAGGCTTTAAAACAAAGTGAAGGCAACAAACTGCAGGACCCACACAATAAACTCCGGTCTATATGTCCATGAATTGATTTCCACTGGCTTTACCTAATAGGATTTATCAGCTACAATCTTTCAAAGAAAACATAAGGGTGTCTTCATGTTACATCATTTAATTTTGATCTTACTTAACGTTGTCTTTAAGTGAGGCCTGGTCCAAAAAAAAAAAAAAAAAAAAAAAGTCTCTTATTATGTCCAATCAAGGAGTGGTCAGTTATTTATTGAATACCTACTGTGCTTAAGCACTGTGCTCTGGAAAGGACAAATACATACTTAAGTGCCATCAGCTACCACATATTACGTAGGCAATTTTGGGAAACAAAAATTAAGTGATCAATTTTAAATGATTTAAGACAACAACTTAAGGAGTCAGGAGATGGCGGGGGCACTGGGTGGCTCAGCAGGTTAAGCATCCAACTCTAGATTTCAGCTCAGATCACGATCTAACAGTTCATGAGATAGAGCTGAACATCAGCCTGTGTGCTGACAGCATGGAGCCTGCTTGGGATTCTCTCTCTCCTTCCCTGTCTCTCCTTGGCTTGCTCTCCCTCTCTGTCTCTCACAAAACTAAACAAATAAACATTAAAAAGAGTCAGGAGATCGCAATTTGATTAATTACCAAACCAACAGACAAATACTACACAAGCATGGCTAGAAGGAGAAAAGAGGAACTGGGTAATAGGGCAATTTCGTGAAGAATAATTTGAGCTAAACTGCTTTTTAGTTGGTAGAGAAAGCTGGAAAGGACAGACCAAGCACTGTCATGAGTATTGGCAAGTGCAATGAGACACAGAAAGAAGAGTAAGTTTAGTGAAAAAGGTTTCCTGAGACAGAACTTTCTAGAGGAAGGGTGCTTGACACGAGGTCAGTAAGTAGTTTTAGTTCTTGAATGTCAAACCAAGATGGTTGAAATTTATTCTCAAGCTATTGGAGAACGAAGTTGACTTTGATGGTTTGAGGCTTAAACCTGAAGCCAGTGGTTCTCAAAGTGTGGCCTAGATACCTTCAGCTTCAGCATTGCCAGGGCAGTGAGCTCCATCTCAGATCTACCAAATCAGAAACTCCCAGAAGGGGACCCAGCAGCCCACAGTGGAATAAGCCTTCTGGATAATTCTGATGTACACTCAAGTCTGAGAACCCCTGCTTTAAGGAAAGTAAAATAAAGCCATGTATCAGATACATCATTCTTGAGGACAGTATGCACAACAGGAACCTATGAGAACAGCATAAAAGAGAAGTTTCACAGTCAGCTCCAAGAAGACCAAAAAGAAGAGAAAGAACATGTTTTTAAAAGATTTGCTATTTGACACTTACCAGCATTTCAAGATCACCTTTTAACGTTCTATAAGAGCTTCTCTCTCAGAAGCTTATCATAAAAGGAAATTAAAAATGACTAAGTCTTACAGCGGGGATTACAGCCTACTAGGTTTCTCTCCTCTTCTGAATAAGACATAGGAAGATTTCTCATCACGATACATGTGTCAGGAGGGAATTGGGAAAAGGAGAGCTAACATTTCCTGGAGACTTCTCTCTGTCAGTCTGTTCACACGCATTATGTGATTTAATCCTCACAAAGAACATCATGAGCCAGGCTATCTTACTGTCCCTTTATATGCATGAGGACACTGGGGTTCAAGGAGGTGAAGAAAACTTCAAAATAACCAATGAGTAAGCACAAAACAAGGAACTAAGTCCTTTTGCTCCTATATGATGCCATCTGCCAGAAATCCCGAAGATTCCCACATAAACAAAGAACTGATGTCATTTCCAGTTCACCTGATAATGTAGAGATGCCTCAGAAGTTTCCATATTGTGTGTGTAATGAGGATAATATTCTGCAAATATTTCACTGGCTTGATTTGGTCTGCCCCTCAATATATTCTATATATTGTCTCCACCTCCAAAGCTATGAATGTCTGCTCTCTGACCTCTTTTGGTGACAAGTCTCCAAGCCTGGATAAAGGGCTTAAGGTCCAGCCAGAAAGAGGACAGGTAGCAAACCCACCCCTGCCCCGGGGATCTATATGAAGAAGGGAGGTTCTCCACATTTCCCGGTTTCTCCTCTCGGAGCTTCCCACCAGCACAGGAAAGCCACAGAGAAGAGGGATTCCTAGCGCTAAGTGTTTCGGAATCTGTAAAGAGACTGCCTGGTGGACTGCTGGCAAAGATGTTCAGAGGGAGGGCTACACCCACACCTGGGGGGTGTGGGGGGGGGAGGGCACAGGTCTGGCCCAGTGGTCTCCAGCGCCCTCCTGCGTAGATTCAGAATGCCACTGAGTTGCAGACCAGAAAGCGTGTCACGCTCCCACCATAGAAGATGATCAAAGCTCTAGAAGCCAGGTGAGGAATAAACCAGTGATTCAGGAGGGCTACGGGGCCAGAAAAATCCAACATCAGGGTGAGTATTCCAGGAAATGGGGCTACCAGTTCCTTCCCAAGTTGCACAAGAGCAGATCACATGGCAGGCCAACCCCAAACGTTAGCAGTGCCTACAGGCCAGGCTTAGCCCTGGAGATGGGAGGAGCCCATAGAAACTCACTCTTCCCCTTTCTTCCCTTGTTACTCCCCACCCTCATCAAGGGATTGATCTTCTTATCTATTATTTGTTATGTGAGGAACACGTATATAGCCTTTATTGTATGCCAGCCGCTTTTCTAAGAGCTTCATAAATGTTACTTCATTTAATACAATCACAACGATGAGTGGTAGGGACTCTGTGTTATTATCCCTGTTCACGGACAAAATAGAGGCAGGGACAGGTTCAAAAGAGCTAAGCGGTAGAGCCGGGAGTCAAAGCCAGTCTCTGCTTAACCACAGCGCCAGAGCAAGCTTCCCACACGTTGTTACCTAGAAGAGCTAAACTAACCACACTAAATTTTAAATATTAGACCATGCTAATACTTTTTTTCTCATGGGTTATGTGAGTGCACAAGAGAGGGAGTAGGAGGAAGAAGAGGAACAAAAAGGGAAGGAATTACGCGTCTAGTCACATCACCTGTTCACTGTAGCGTTTCAAGTTACGCGTATTTTCAACTTTGGGGGGAAATGGTGGCAGTTCACATACTTCCTAAGGGTCCCTCCAAAAGCTTCAAAACAGGTCAGTTCCTGGAGTGTGGGGTGAGGACTCATTGGCATGGCTGTTCTGCTCTTACCTCGCAGTTACCACTGGAAAGCTCAAATACAAGCACTGCTTGGACCTAAGTGAAATCAAAAGACATGCTATTTCTCTAATTTTTTATTTTTTGAAATGTTTATTTATTTAGTTTGAGTAAAAGAGAGAGAGAGAGTGCACCTATGAGAGAGGGGAGGGGCTGAGATAGAGGGAGAATCCCAAGCAGGCTCCACGCTGTCAGCACAGATCTCGATGCAGGGCTCGAACTCATGAACCGTGAGATCATGACCTGAGCCAAAACCAGGAGTCAGATGCTTAACCGACTGAGCCACACCCAGGCACCCCTACTTCTTTTGAAGAAAAGAAATTTTTATTTTTTAAAAAGGAAAAACGTCCAATTCGACAAGTGTCCCTCAGTTATGTCTTTTTCCTCAAAAGTCCACAAGAAATGCTACCCTTCTTCAACAGACCAAAGCTTCGTTTAAAGGCCTTCAAGGACACTGTGCGGGGAAGGCATAGCTCTCCTTCAGGAACATCTCATACCCTAACCAACAGAAAAACAGAACTAACACCCGAAATAATAGAAAGGCAAAACAAAGGGAGACTGGATAGAATTCTAAAAGGCGAACGCACTGTTTGCAGCATATTTCTGAAATGTTTAGGATGAAAACAAACTTAAAATAAGTATCAGGACTTTTAGAGGCTTCATGGGGTTCCATTAATTATTTTTTTCTCCCTGATGAGATATCACCAAATGGGCCCCTACTAATGGTGACACGATCCCGGTTCCTGATGAGCAGGAACATGGGGACACACAGCCCAGTAACGTTGGTTGGGCCGACGGTATTGACAAGACTTCACCTGAGATTTGGTTCCATCTTTCAAATCTAACATGCCACCAAATAGGTCCTAGGATACGGTGTTGGTACAATATCTGTAAAAAATGATTCTTTCAGGGAGGAGGGAAAAAAAGAACAGTGCTTTCAATGTTCAGTATCCTTTACATCTGCTGCTCAGCTGGAAACACTGTTAAAAGGCCATTAGAACCTTAAGGTAACAGACCTCCAATGCTATGAAAGCCACAGAGCAATTTGCTGTTTGTGTTAGGAGGATCAGCCCCAGCTACTTCCTTTTCAAAGGCTGAAAACAGCTTCTGTCACGAGCCGTGAAAATCAATTCCACAGTAACAGGGCTGAAATGTGGCTGAAGGTGGTATACCTACGGGCTGGCGCTGCACACCAGAGCCTCCTTCTGGGCATCCGTGGCACCTTCCAGAAGTCCCGGGCAGCGGCTCCCTGGCAGTGCCCGGGAGGTAATGAGCAGCCCGGGGTTTCCAGGAGCCTCCGGGCTTATCTCGTAGGACACTGGTTCTCTCGACTGCTTAATTAGGTTAAAATGGGAATCGAATCGTCGCCCTGCAAGAAGATAGCTTTAGGAACCGTGGATCCGAGAACAGGCTGCTCTCGCTGATTCGTATTCCATCTTTCTATTTTTCCTGATTATAGTAGTTGTGAGAGAGGCTCATTTTTCCCAAATAATACTGTTTCAAAGCCTTTCAGAACACAGAGCATTTACAAACTTTCTTCAAATACAAGGTCACACTTTTGAAAATAAACATTTCAGGGGAATAACGATGGCCTGTCAAGAGTTGTACTTTACCCAAATGAATGGCAAGGAAGGTTAAAATTCACTTTAAAATGCGTATAGGTTTTTCAGTTGCAGGAATTTGTCATTCCGGTTATAAAATGCAACCTTAGTTACCACACAGAATTAAGATCATTACAACCTGTATTTTTATATATAGTCAACCCTTGGAGAAACTGAAAACCTTTCTATAATTTACTATGTTCTGGATAAGAATAAACTGCCACTCTTAAATCATAGCAATCGGCCTACATTTTCGCATGTAACTTCTTGTAATAATATTTATCTGTACATCAATAACCCCAGGCTGAGAAATTGATTCGAAGTTAATCTGTTAAATTAATATAACAACAAAATGAAAAAGTATAATTTCATGGAATTTTTTGCTGTGAATCTATGATGCACTTGAATTGCTATTTCAACTGGAATTTCAGTGTGATTATATGTATTCTTGACTAAAGAAAAAAATGGATTTATATAATTTCGTGTCTATTCTTTTTTTTTTTATTTTAAACGTTTTTTATTTATTTTTGGGACAGAGAGAGACAGAGCATGAACGGGGGAGGGGCAGAGAGAGAGGGAGACACAGAATCGGAAACAGGCTCCAGGCTCCGAGCCATCAGCCCAGAGCCTGATGCGGGGCTCGAACTCACGGACCGCGAGATCGTGACCTGGCTGAAGTCGGACGCTCAACCGACTGCGCCACCCAGGCGCCCCGACGAGTCTATTGTTCAAAACACATAAGGATCTATGATTTTATGAAACCTTCAAGTTATTTTTTTAAAGAAGGGAAGGGAGTCATTGAAAAGGAATTATCCATAATAATTTTGTTGTTGATGACATAAGATTTGCCATTTGTAACCTATTTTATATTCAATTGAAACTGACCTTTTTTTATGAGAGCCATGTGGTAATATAAGTGAAATGAATATATTCTTTATTGCAGTCATATAAAAACTGGCCTATGCTTTTAACGTAGTACTTGACCTCCTGATGTCTAAATACCCCCAAGTCTGTGAAAGAATATTAAATAAGACACCACATAATCAAATGAGTTGTAAAAGTACAATAAAAGCCTTTCACACATTAGCACTTGATAATGTAAAAGTAAGAGTAAACTATGTTACCTAAGTTCAATATAAATATATAGCTAGAGGAAAAGCTGTAATAGATCAAGGAGTGCTCAGAATCCTACATTTCCAAATTATTAATACCTTATTTTCCAAATAGAGCTCCCAATATGTCAAAGATCATTTAAATTCTTCAAAACCATTTGTTAAACCTCTTGCTGTAAAAAAGGAAAAAAAGATGCTGGGCATATTAAGTTTCATCATTTTTAAGTTTTAAAAACTCCCAATCATTGGGATTTAGAAGAAAATAGGATAAGCAAACAGCTAAAGTATGGGAAAAAGTATTTTCTTGCTTTTTCAGGAAAAAGTTAAGTCCTGCCATTTAAAAATCCCTATAAATCTAAAAGCATAGAAGCAAGTTCATTTCAAAGGTGCAACTGACTTCGAGCTACTCTGACCCATTAAGAAAATAATTGAAAATTATTCATTTTAAAAAGCAGACCTCAAAGTACTTTCTTTGCAAAGAAAATACTTGCCTCAACCTTACTGCAACCTTAAGAGGAAACACCTCCAGTTCTCTGAAATCCAGCTGAGGAGCACTAGCCCTTGCTAATCTCAGCTGTCCTGGGGACACAAAAGAGGAAGCCAATTTCTCAAGAAATCCAAGAACTGTAATAAGGAGCAAACACACCAGCCAATCAAGCCTACAGAACACAGGTGTGCATGCCCTGAATGTATTATGCTACATCTTTAATTGAATGTGTATAAAAATGAAGACTGACCAGCTCTAAACGTAGTCTCCTTGCATAAGAGTCTAGAGGTCAAG
Organism: Neofelis nebulosa; assembly: GCF_028018385.1. Lineage (NCBI taxonomy): Eukaryota > Metazoa > Chordata > Mammalia > Carnivora > Felidae > Neofelis > Neofelis nebulosa. The sequence continues at coordinate 178,552,777 of NC_080782.1, forward strand.
AAAAAATGGCTAGATCTGCATTTAGTCCAGGAAAAACAGCTCAAAGAAGGAGCAAGGAAACAGAATCACTCTTCCCCAAAAATCTTCTGAATAGGAACCTCCCCAAAGAAACGAGCCATACCCAAAGAGAGCCTGTCACATTAGCAAAGAACAACTGGGATCCTACAGTAAAAAAAAAAAAAAAAAAAAAAAAAAAAAAAAACCTGAAAATGTCAACCAGTTCCCATTTAAAGCAATGTTGTGGTTCTCTCCTACTCAAGCAGATATGCGCCTGCAGCTGAGTTGGGGCCCTTTTGTTCCATGCGTAGGTAGTTCTGGATTGAACCGCTTCAACCACTCTCTTTCCCTTAGTCCCCCTAGTGGCCAAAGTGAGCGTCTGAAAGAAGTCAGAGGCAATGGGGAAGGAGGACGAGTGAAATGCAATTTGAATCAGAGACACTCTGTGGGTTGAGATTCTTAAAATCAAGACGAGAAGTAACAAATCATTGCGCAAATTTGACTGTCTACCCTGACAAAAACCTGTATTTAAAACCACAGTGAATGCACCCAGAGTTTGGTCCCCAGAGACTCGAGATGGTGCCTGGACCAGCATTAGCATCACCTGGGAATCTGTAAAAAATACAAATTACAGGCCTACCCAGGAACAATGAAAACAGAAACTTTGGGGGTGGGGCCGAGGCATTAGTGTTTAACAAGCCCTCCTGTATTTCTGATGTTTGATAAAGTTTATGAAGCACAGCTTTAGCTAACTGCTTCCCTTTCCTGGATGCACATCAGAAATACTAGGGAAAACTGAAAAAGAAAGGAAGAAGGGAGGGAGCAGGCCAGGAAAAAGAGTGCCCTGTCTCAGACCAATTAAATCAGAGGATCTAAAGATGGAGCACAATTTTTGTTGTTGTTGTTGTTGTTGTTTAATGCTACCTCACATGATTCCAGGACAGCCCTGGCTTTTTCCAACTCAAAAGAGCCAGCTGTTAAATTTTCAGGAATTCTGTAAGCTGGTTGTTAAACTGTTAGTGGCTTGAAATCCGTCATGGTGGGAACATAGCACAGAAATTGGCAAATGCTACAAATCAGACCTTCCCACACCCTACCCTCCTGAAAGCCAACTGCTAAACATGTGTCAGTTCACCGCTGGCCAGAGTTGAGAAATACTGGACTCAAGTAAGAACGCCAAATACGTAATTGATTCAGACAATCTGAGTAATTCTTCTCAACTTCTCTATTACCCTCAATTCCTGGGGATTCTTAGGAATATAACCCAAGCAATTCAGTGGCCATATACTTAAGGAAGGTGAACATCAGCCCCTGTCTGAGGGTGTAGCCACGATGGGTCCAAGTCAACAGCCATGATCTTTTCCTTTCTCTTCCAGGCACCAGCACAGGAAGCAATTCTGGAATGAGAGGCTGGGTAAATCTGCTGGGGGACTTCTGAGTTAATCTGTCTCGTCAATGAGGAGATAAACATGGGAAGAAATAGCCCTACTGTGTACCTCTGGGCATCATAATGAAGCTTTGGCTCTTAGTATTCCAGCAGCCATCTTCTTTCTGTAATGGAGCTGACCTGTAGAATGAGGAAAGCAGAGACAAAAGATGGAGAGAACCCAAGACCCTCATGATAGTGTTAACTTCCCACTCTCTCACATGTAGAACTGCTCTGTATTGGAACGTATGTGAAATGATGGCTTTCCCTGATTGTGGAAGACAGCCAATTCAGGATTTTTTGTGACCTGCTGCCAAAAGTATCTTAAATGACACAGATGATTTCAGGCAAGAATTTCAACGGCTTGTCTTCTTTAAACCCTTTTATTGGAACTTCTGACTAGTAGAAGTAAAGTTTTTCAGGTTTTTTTTTTCTTTTTAATGTTGCCTCTTCCCTGCTGACCTCACTCACCCCTTCTTCTCACCTCTTAACCTCGTCTTGGCCCTTGGCATCTCAGGCTTTAGTATCTAAATTAGCCCCCTGGCTATCTTCCTTCCCGCCTCCTGGGCCTTTAATAATCCCTACACTATTCCATCCTGTTTATAGTGCTTGACCAATCTAAAACAATACTTTCATCTTGTCATTTCACTGCCAAGAACCTAGAATGATGACCTACTTCCTGCCACATAAAGGCTAGGGTTTTCAAGGCCCATCAAAAATACAACCCCACTCTATTTGTTCAATATTGCTTCTCACAAATTCTTAATTGATCGCTTTCTGTAGTATCTTCCAAACGTACTACTTTCCTTACAAATTTAACCCCACCCCAAATGCCTTCTTCTTTCATGAGTGTTTGTCAACTGCTACGCATCCTTCAATGTCCCTGTGATGGTTAATTTTGTGTCAGTTTGACCTGCTTAAAGGACACCCAGTTAGCTGGTAAAACATTATCTGTGGGTGTGTCTGTAAGGATGTTATGGGAAGAGATTAGCATGTGATTCAGTAGAAGGAGTGACCAGTGTAAGGAAACATCATTCAATCCTTCACGGCCCAAACAGAACAAAAAGGTGGAGGAAGAACAAATTCCTTGTCACTCTTCTTTAGCTCAGCCATCCATTTCTCCTACATTGGGACATCAGAGCTCCTAGTTCTCCAGCCTTGGAATCTGAGACTTATACCACTACCCCACAGTACTCCACCCCACCCAAGGCCTTCAGCCCCAGACTGACTGACACCTCCACTCTCCTGGGTCTCCAGTTCACATACGGCAGATCATGAGGCTTCTTGGCTTCCATAACCTCTGGAGCTAATTCCTATAATAAATCTTCTCATATGTATACCTAGATCTATATGTGTATCCTATTGCTTTGGTTTCTCTAGAGAACCCTGACTAATATCCTCCAAATTAAATTTTACCCCTTCCTCTCAGCAAGGTCAAAGAACTCTCTTCATTTTGTGATTCCGGTCATTACAACCAGTAACGTATTTGGTACTTATGCCATGGACATAGCATTGTTTAAATATTGGGGAGTGAAGTAACAATTTAATTCTTCATTTTGGTAAAAATTTTAAGTTATTTTTTTTACATTCCCATAGGACAAAAAACCTGTGACTTAAGTTTCGAAATGGCACAGCTGATTACATAGATTTTGAAAACTCTACACTTTCTGAGAGTTAACTCACGACTCACCCCACCCTATTTGGGAAATCTCTCTCTCGGCCACACAACTGTGACTTAAGTTTCAAAGTGGCACAGCTGGTTACATATATTTTGAAAACTCTATACTTTCTGAGTTAACAACTCAAAGTGAACTGTGAGTTAACAACTCACAACTCACCACCCTCCCCCCATTTGGGAAATCTCTCTCAGTCACAATGATACTCTTAACAATCCTATGCTGGTTTAATGATACTGAGTTTTGTCTCCAATAAAAAGCACACATAAACTATGTCAGAGTTATTTACATGGCCTTGTAAACTCAAAAATGTTTCTGGGATGCATGCTGCTCTCTCTTTCACATATACAGAGACTAGTTCGTACTCACTGTCCATCACATAGTACATATCCTATGAATGACTTTTGATTAATTAATGGTCTTTTGGTGATACCAAACTTACCTCTTAAATATTTCTTTTTTTAAAGGAAGTATAATTGACATACAATATTATATAACTTTCAGGTGTACAGCATAGTGATTTGACCTTTGTAGACACTGCAAAATGATCACCTCAGTAAGTCTAGTTACCATCCATTACCCTCCAAAGTTAATACGATACCCTTGACTATATTCCTGATGCAGCATATTACATCCCCAAGACTTATTCCGTAATTGTACATTCGTACTGCTTGATCCCCTTTAACCGTCTTGCCCCCTGCCCCTCCTCCCCTGTGGCCACCACCAATCTGTTTTCTGCATCTAAGAATCTGGTTTCTGTTTTGTTCGTTCGTTTTTTTAGATTCTATATAAGTGACACCACATGGTATCTATCTTTCTCAATCTGACTTACTTCACTCAGCTTCTAAATATTTCTTGAGTCTTTCTACTTCATTCCATTTCCAGGCACTGCTCTAGTTCAAGCTAACATCTCCTCCTCTTCCTGTATCTGCTTTTCCTCCCCTGCAAGCCATCTTTAGAGAGAGACCAAGGTAACATTTCAAATCAAGTCCAATCCTGATTGAAACACTTCTTCAATAGCTTCTCACTGCCCTAGGCTGAAGGCCAAGGTCAGCACTGTGAGCTCCAGGATTTCAGGGCTGATTAAGGAAAGAGACAGGACCATGAGGTGGCAGCCAGACACAGAGAGCGTTATTTGGGTTGCACTTTGACAAGCTGCCTGAGAGGGGAAGTCCCTCATAGCTTGAAGCCTTGTAGACATAACAGAGGGTAGCCACTACCAGAAGGGGAGAAGGCTCAGGAACTCCTGGAGAGGGAAAGGGGATTAAGTATCTAGGCAATGTTGTTCAGCCTTAGAGTGGAGAGGGCAGCAGCTTGGATTTTCGGTTGTTGTTTTGTTTTGTTTGTTTTGGTTTCTTTTAGGCCCCGGGTTCATCCTATAAATGGCTAGCAGGCAGGTGTTACACAGCTTTGCAGGATACACAAAACAGGCAGGCTCTAACTGGTTAAAACTCAATTTCTTTGGGCTGTGTTTAAAACAACCAGATGCATAAAAACTTGACTTCAGCACCCACAGCTTTTAGAGCCAATGGTCCATATCTGTGATGAAAAAGTAAACCATAGGGTCACGCTGCATGGGCCATCTTTGAACACTGTATACAAGCCACAGGCTCTCTGGTCTCTCTCATACCCTTTCTATTCACAGGCTGTTTTCTCCAGCTTCCAAACTCCTCTCATGCTTTCAGGGTCTTCTAACCACACAGGTACTAAGTCCTCCTGAGCCCACTGCCCACTGCTCTTCCTCAAGAAGGCATTCCCTAACCCCACGATTAGATCAGATGCTCCAATTAAATACTGTGTCACAGTGCCGGTATCTCAGCCCTTGATTTTGAGTGGTCCCTTAATTTCCATTTCCCTGCTGTGATTAAAATCCCCTGTGGCCCTATATGCAGCGCCTGGCCCAGTGAATTACACATAGTAGGCATACAAAAAATATTCACTGGATGAGGGGAAAAGAAATGCCTAAAGAAAATACAGAATGAGTTATAAAAATAAATCGACAACCTGGATAACGTGTAAATGTGGAATCAGATTTCTATTTTTCTTTACTAACTGGTGCATTCATTTAAAAAATATTTTTCATCCGAGGTTATTAAAAGCTCTTAAATACTGCCATTCAGGACTACTAGAAATTTTCAACCTTTACCAAGACTTACGGCTATGAAACCTTTTATTTACAAATATGCCATCCCAGGGAGTCCATTACACTTTCAAACAGTATCATGTAAATAACTGAAAATTGAATAATACTAAAGAAATCTATGAAACTATGCAAAGTCGAATTACATGTCAGCTAAAGAATTTAGTAGAGCAGAATTTGGTCTGCAAAGACATATATAAGCACCAAGAATTTAGTAGAGCAGAATTTGGTCTGCAAAGACATATACAAGCATATGAATATAAGAATATTCAGTATTCTGTTTATACTGTCAAGACAGCTGGCCTGGCCAGAAGTCTTTTGAGAGATGTGAATTAAGGGGGAAGAAAGTCTTTTGCAGGCTTAAAATATAAGCTAAGACTAAGCTAATAAATTATTTTATCAACATTTCCCTTCCTACAATTTCTATCCTAAACTCATATTTCTGTACAAATGTAGTGACTGAATTGTAGGTCACTTTGGTTTAAAAGGACTCAATAATTTTGTATTTTGTAAGTGTTCATAAAACTCACCCATAATCGTAAAAGAACATTAGTCACACTCTTACATAAATTACAATGCAATGTTTATACTATAATACTTTAAAGGACATAGTGCTGTATATTTTAAATCACTTTTGATAGCGGCCTACATTTCTACTCACAAGCTATTACCCATGTGGTACAGTTAAAGATGTGAGTTTTATGTAGAAAAGTGTATCAGTCAACTCAAATGAACTCTTGTTCTCAATGATGACATAGTATCCTCTAATTAAATCAGCTAAGATAACTGTTTGCAAGGATCATTCTAAAATTAATTCCCAAATCAAGAGTTTAACGAGTGGCACGCCTAATAGCCCAGAGTTCAGACTGCCTTGATACCTGGAATTAATGCGATTCTTTTAGAAATCTAGTGACTTGGCAAATCATAAAAAAACAAAACACAAAATACATTTGAAGTTCAGCTGACCTCTCACACTGTTCTTCAAAAGAATTTTAAAGACAGCTAACTACAGAGAGGGCAAAGAAATCAGAAATCTATGAAGCAGGCAGTTAACTGGAAATTAAATAATTTATTTCAAACTAGGGTATCTAATGTGTGTGTAAAAGAGTAAGAGTTGCCAAACACTTTTTTTCTGTTTACGTTAATACGATATCTACCTGCAAATCGGAAAAAAAAGGTAGCAATGGCAAATGTATTAAGTTAGTTGGGGGGCGGGGGGAGGTGCAGAGGGAGGGAGGACAGGTTCCCTGAGAAACCCAGCAGAGAAAGGAAAGGACTGTTGTACAAAGACCAGGTGACATGAAGCATTACATATTCTGAAATTTGACAACAATAAAGAAGAACTTAAAAAAGTCACTAGTACATCAGCAGAGTACAAGAGAATATTCTTTCTTAATTTGATTTTGAAATAGATTTTTAGAGTATTGAGATTAATTCATATTAAAGAGATGGGAAAAAGTTTAAAGCTTTCTTTATTATCCACCTGTAGCCGAACTCTCCAAACACCTGCAACACAAAAAGGGACAAAATACTGAGAAAACAACGATACTTCTTTCCTAATCAGTGGAGATAAGCTTCCCTCCTCCCACTACCCTATGATAACTTCCTACAGCAAACTTTGTTGCACTAACCGCTAGGTCCAGAATGATGAAAAATACCAACACACGTTCTTTAGTTTCCATCTTTTATGTAACTACATAGATACAATTAAAAAATCAGGGAAATGCATACACACACATACAATTTAGTGATGGCAGCATGGCCAATTCCGGAGAACATAAAATTCAAATTCAAAGCGATTTTGAAAAATTGTTGATGTTGCAAGTAAACAGGAAACTATTCAGCATGAACTATAAGGCAATACACCTGGTGACTGGTAACACCAGGCTATATATACCTATTGGTCAGGAAAGAACTGATTTTGCACACACTCGTTCAACAAATGCGGAATGGCAGTGGGCAGGATTAAGTCTATGACTCCAGTACCTGGAGACTGATGGCCTGGGTTGCAACTCTAGCCTCACCGCTTTCTAGCTGAGTCATCCTTGGGCAAGTTAATTAAGTTTCTGTGTTGCTCAGTCTTTCCATCTATAAAATGGGGATAATGATGATATCTACAAAATTACCAAAAGGAGTCAATAAGGCAATGTTTAATGTTTTTAGAAGCAGGTAATATTTAAACAGGGGCTGGGCACATAGTAATTTCTACATGAGGGATTGTTAAATACGACTGCATTAGATAACTAATGGAAAAAGTAAACATGTAGGCCAATAAGTCACCACTAGTCAGCTCCAAGGGGTTATAATTAACGACTCCAAGAAGGCTCAAGACATAAAATAGTGGCCCAGTAAGCATAAAACAGCATTCCCTGAATTGCCCGGTCTTTGAAGCAGATGTTCTTTTCAGTTCTTGAGTTCTTTTAGGAGTTTAGAGCCATCAAGAGGAGTCGGGTTGGGAAAATGAGATGACATTATGGACGCTCAAAGAAAGACTGGAATGTTTCATATCTACCTTTGATCAAAACAACACTCCTAACAAAGAACTTGACCCACTCACTGCTCAATCCCTTCCCAGAAGACAGAACAGGAGAAAATAAGCAAGCACACTGGGAAGACTTTGGGCTAGTTATCTGGAAATATTTCGATACCACAAGAATTACGAAGTATCAGAATGGATGCTGAGAGGGGCTCGCGAATCTTCCCCTTTGGAGGTTTTTCAAACAGGACAGATAGTCTATCTGATCTGCCTGGGATGGCTTAAAATCAGCACTGAGTGAAGATTGATGGTGCAAACTGGCCCTTAAAGGCCTCCCACGCACTCTCTGAGAGTATAACTTTATATATTACCCATCACAGCCCCTCATCTATTGAGTTTGAAGAACTCCCTTTTATCCTAGAATAGAAAAGGGCAACACTATTTCACAATTGTGAGTTCTGAGTAAAACTTTAATAATGTCATGATGAAGCATAATGTCCTTATTACTTCTCAGTTATTTTACCAGGCAAACTACCTGCAAATATCTTTCAATTAGAAACAGCCCTCATGAATCTAAATTATGAACAGCAGTTCCTTTAAATTCATGTTCCCTGGCAGACTAATGGCATATGCCATTTCTCAGGCAAACCCTTAAAAGTCCAAACAAGGCAAAGGATGAAAAGGGAGTTTAAAGAAAGGATAACCACCATACACTAGATAATGAAATGTAAATAGTATCAGAACTAGGGAAGAGCCAAAGAGTGTTTTTCTTTAATAATGGGACATATTTCCTCCGTGGTTATTCCAACAACAACATGTAGCATTGAGTAATTCATGCTGAATATATATGTGAATATATATATATATATATATATATATATATATATATACACACACACACACACACACATACATACACACACACAATTATCTTTTAATTCATGTGTTTTCCTATCACATGTGCCTCTGACCCCACAGTGACCTCTATCTTGACCATTTCTACCAGCATCAAAGCACATCAGGGTTAGGGCAAAGTCAACAGTACCCTTTAGTCCTAGAAAGTGAGTTTAACAAAAGTGCACGTTTCAGAATTTAATAGCTAATTAGTGAGCACTGTAATTGTCAGGAGGTGGAGGGGGAAGAAAAAAACAAAAAGCCCTGTAGTTAAAAAATCTCCTGAAGGATTTATTTTAACCACTGGAAATGTTCTCAGGAAAGTAAATGGGGAGTACAGAAACTATTTACACTGAAAACCTTCACTTTGATATTAAGGAGCTTTGCGTCATGCCAAGGATGAAGTGCAGTCCCCTGAAAGTCCCATAATCCACTAAAGAATACCGAAACAATTTAAAAATACTGAACTATTTTCTTCTCTGAGATATCATATCTGAAATCATGCTGGGAAATATCTGTGTGTTTAAAAGATACACTTTGAAAAAGCCCAGATTAGAGGAGAAAAAGTTCCTCGAAGAAGTGAGCCACGCTATAAAACCTTTTAAAAGTTGAATTCCCTGAGATTTGGGGAGGAGAAAAAAGCAAAGCTGATCCTTATCAATTAATTAAAAAGAATGAAATAACAGTAGACAAAGGGGAAGGAGAGTTAAGAAACTTAAGGAGCTGTGGGGGCAGTCGCTCTCCATTCACTGATTAACAAATTAAGGAGTTCTGGAAAAGGGAGAAGAAGTGACAGGGATAGAAGAGTGGACTTATAATTCACCACAGGTTCCGCCTCCGACTCACCAGAGGCTGGCTACGTCTGGCTCAGAATTGAAAAAGGCTCCCGGTACATAATGCTCGGCGCTGTTGGCGTGTGTATGGGCTATCTCCACTCACCCCCCCCCCCCCATGCTTCAATTTATATAAATGTGTTCATTTCGGTAAAAGTGCAAACCTTCCCTCGCAGGGTGTGCAGATCAACCGTAATAAAACACCAATTCCATTACGTATAGAAACGGGGATGTTTTAAGATCTCTGCAAAGAGCTTTGCCCTCATCGACCAGCTCTTTGGCAACATGCAGGGAGGCTGGTGGAGATTTAGCGTTTTGATTTGACCATCCGAGGTCACTGAGGACTTCAACCGCCGGGTGTGAGCGGCCCGCGCCCTCGCAGCATCTCCCGGCCTCTCTCAGCCTCCCTCAGCTGTGCTGCCTCGCAGCCACAGGATTATCTCTCCCCGACACGTTTCATTCACAGAGCCCCGGAGAAGCTCCGAGTCGGTTGGAGCTAAGAGCCGGAAAACACGCACTCGGGCTGCTGCACAAGTTGTTGGAGACCGAGTGCTCCGCACACGCCGGCGCCGAGGTAGGGGGTGGGGGCTCCCGGTGCAGGAATGCTAGTGGCCCGGCCGGCGGGCCACCCAGGGCCCGCGGACCCTGGGACAAACCCACCGGCGAGCCACCCGCCTAAGTTGGCGCGGCTTCTGAGAACAGGCGGGCGGCCGAGACCGCGCTCGCGTCCGGCCGCCGTGCCGGGGGTGTCCCCCGAACCACTAGTGACCAACCGCAATCTGGAAAGCACTGAGGACCCGTAACGCGAAAGCCCGCCCCAAGCCCGAAACCGGCAGCCCGAGAACTCCCCAAACCGGCCCGGAACTGCCGACGTGCGGAGGCCGGGTCCCCCGGTGGGGTCCCCTCGCCTCGCCCGCCCCCCGGCCCCGGGCGCCGTGCGCTCTGCCTCCCGGAAGGATCCGGTGAGCGGAGCGAGCGGCGAGGGGAGCCCTCCGCGACTCTCCACCGCCCCCGCCGGCGCGAGGGCGGGAGTGGGGAAGGCGCCACTCAGACTGTGGCGCTGGGCAAACTGCGGCCGCAGTTCTTCCAAGTTTGCCTGAGCGAGAGGCGCGGGGTGGGCGCCCCGCTCGGCGACCTGCCCTCGCGCCACGGCCGCCCCCGGGCGTCCCGGGCTTCCAGGCCCGCTCGGCCGGAGCCCGCCGCGAAGGGGGCGCACGGGCGCCGGAGCGGAGGGAGAGCGGGCGGGAGGGAAGGAGGGCGCTCCCGCGTGTGCACACAATGAGGCAGCCGAGACGCACACCTTCCCCGCGGGAACAGCCGCCGGAGCATCCGCCGCCAGGCGCGGAGGCAGGGCGTCCGGGAGAGCCCTGCCGGAAAGTGAACACCCAACAACTCAGCAACAGGGGGAAGGAGGAGGGCGCCGGGCGGCCCGGGGGGACGTGCGGTCGCCCAAGGCTGCAGCCTGCCGGGCCGCGCGCCCGCGCTTACCTGCGATCTCCTGGTAGGGGATGTCCGCCAGGCTGAATCCCTTGGCACCGTACGCCTGGCGGACCTCGCCGCAGCTCCGAGCCTTCACCTCCGCCCTGGCCGGGAGGGACAGCAGCAGCCCGGAGAGGGGAAGAATCACAGCCCCGATCCAGGAAGGCATGGTGCGACGTGCAAATCCAGCTCGGTAAACCCCAGGGCCCGTGCGCTCTTCACCTTGCCCCTCGAGCCGAAAGCCCGCCAGAGCCAGCGGCGCGCTCCTCGCCGCTGCCCAGCGTCACCCCCTTCCGCCAGCCGAGGGGACGAGCCGCGCAGCCCTCTGGACTGCGCTCAGCAAACTTTTATAAGCCAGATGGAGGATGGCAAGCCAACCAGGGCTGGCTGGGAAAACAGCCGCTTTGCTCCTCTAGCCCCCCAGATCGAAAACGGTGCAGTCAAAACGAGAGAGAGAGGAGGCAGAGGAATGTTTAAAAAACCACCATGGGGGTTCAGAGCTGCGATCCGACTTCCGAGCCGCAGAATCCTAGAGCGCTGCGAGCTCGGCTCGCCCGAGGGTGCAGCGAAGGTGGGAACGCGCGCCGGCTCTCCCGGGGAGGGAGGAGGCGGACAGGCGAGCGCGAGTGTGTGTGTGTGTGAGCGCGTGTGTGCCGGGCCGAGCGCGGGGTTCTTGGGGACGCGTGTGCGTGGAGGTATGTGTTGGGGATATACTGGATCCAGGGGAAACCTCAGCTTCACACAGGCTGAGGGAGCCTGTGAGAGTCCTCCTGAAATAGGAAGAGAGAAATCCCGGAGACAGACACTGGAGGCTAGAGGGAAGGAGAAAGGAGGGGAGAGGGAGAAACGTGCTACACGGAGCACAGCCGAAATTCAGAGGCAGAGTCGGAGGCAAAACCTGGACTGGATCTCTTGCTACTCGGTAGAAGGAAAAGGGGGAAAAGGAAGCGGTTCTATTTTCTCACTCCCTTCACATCCTTGATACTGATCTCAAACGCTTCCTGTAATGACCGAAGTAAGTGATCTAGAAAGATAAAGTATTTTAAGTCATTGGGATATTTGTTATTAAGCCATGCTTTTGTGGACTTAAAGGACAACGCAATTCCAGTTGTTGCTCTAAATATGAGCAACAATTTATGACCTACTGAAACACAAAGCCCGCGTAGAAATAAACATACAGAGGAACCCCTGAGCTTCAGAGCACAACCATCGCTGTAATTAATTGCCTCATTTCTGTTTGGCTTTGTGTTTATTTTCTAAAGACAGTTTGTGCACACCGAGACCAGTAGTTTTGTTTTTTGTTTTTTTTAATTGTTTTGGTTTGGGACTCAAAATTTCACCCTTTTTAATTTCAAATACTACACAATCTTGGATCAGAAATCATTATGCTTATATCTCTAGTGTGTGGAGGAACAGGAAAGCCAAGAAAAAGAAACACAGCAGGGAAGCAATGGGAAACCGAGAGGGTAGGAGTCCGTGGGCTGCACGTAGGAAGGTACTGGGGAGGGAAGTGACTTCTTCCTTCCTTCTCCCCAATCTCATATACTGGGCTCAACATTTTCTTCCAAGTTGACAGAATTCTGAACTGGGGAATCAATTAATTCTTCCCGTCTTACACTCAAGTTTTGTGAAATGGGATAAAAATGAAAATTCAGGGTAGGTTAATTTCTTGACTCTTTTATGTTAATTCACTCTGCTAACCAAAAGCTGGTATGGAGCCCCAAAACTCCTGCAACTACTAAGGTAATTAAAGCCAAGACAAAAGAAAAAAAAAAGATAATGCTTACACACTTGTGAAGCCAAATGTGATTAGATCAACACATTACTCAAAAATTACTATAGGCTAGTGTGTAATTGTATGGAGCGCACCTATAAAGCTACACATGAAGATGTTTTTTCTGATGATGGCTGTTAATGACCAGAATGACTCATGAAATTTAAGTCCTTCTGTTTTCTATTTGTTATCATCACAACACATTAGGTACATCTTCCTCTCTTTGATTAATTCCTCATTTCTTACTCCACCAAAAAGGCTCTCAAGTTCCAACCTCATTTATGCCATGGAAATGCTTAAAAATGTAAAGCCGACTTGTTTACAAATTGACTTTCTCGTCTTCAAAACCCCATATCTAAACATTTCTTTCTGAAAGCAATGGTCACATACGTGTTTTTCTCCTAAAATTTTGGCGCAATTTTTGTCTTCATGATGTTGTGCTAACTCGCTGACCCTTAGGTCACTGAACTGATTTTCCTCAACTTGTAAAATCGAGATGAGAACAAAATATAGTCTAGTGTCTTTGTGGGCAAAGGATAAGACGATATGAATAGAAATTTCTGTAACCAAGTCATTATTTCTGTGATATTTGACATGATTTCATTCAAACTTCACTTTCTATCATAGCCAGATGATAGGTATCGTCCGCTCCTGAGGAAGAGGTAAATAGACAGTTACCTGTACCCTATCATCTCATTTTCATTTACCCTGACCCTAGCAGTAAATAGCAGATGATGCAATAAAAAGAATGTTTGAGGTGGAGGAAGGGTGGGTAAAAACACAGTATATGTGGTTTAAATTATTTAAAAATCAATGAATCATTAAGTATTCAATGAGCATTCAATGCAACTACACAGAACTAGGTTATTGTACATAAGGAATTATAACTTAATCAAGCATAAATAAATCACTTTAATCCCATCAGGAGGATGAAACAACGTAGAGTAGGTTTGTGAATGCCAGTCAGACCAAAGAATTAAGTAACCTGCCTTACAGGTGTTCTCAACCCCTACATGGTCCACTTGTTGGGTAATGCAGCACTTTTGACGTGGTGGAAGAGGCAAAGTCCAACTTTCCAGCTAAGGGCAACAGCACAGCCTAGATGAGGTATTGGAATGAGTACTGAATGACGTGGAAGTTCATAGAAAAAGCCTAACTAGAAAGAAAAGAGCTCATATTAGGGAGAAGCTGGCATTTGGTCTATACCGAAACAAAAGGTTAGCTGAAGGACTTAAGCTCTCGCAGTAGAGTTTACATTGTATATAATAAGAAAAAAGGGCATTGAAGAACATCAATCCAGAGGAAGCAAGCACATAGAAGCAAAAGAAAGGTAAGAAAGAGAAACACATAGAGCTCTGCCATAAAGGTAAAGCTTTCAAGTGGTTGAGACCAGAACAGGAAGGAGGGTAGCGGATAGAAAGAAGGTGAAGGTAAATTTTCCCAGAAGGATTAGCATGATTTGGTCTTTGGTTCAACACACGCACATGTGCGTGCGTGCACACACACACACACACACACAATAAGGAAGACATTTTAAAATTGTGAGTCTCGTTGAGAAAATATGGTATATTTATTAAGACAATAAGATTCTTGTTTATGGAGTGTTTTCACACCCCAGCTGTTTTTCACAACCCCTTTGGGGCATAAGATGAATGGAACCTCACAGACTTTGAGTTGTAGGGGAAAAGGACTAAGTCTCAAGAAGCAGCCATAGTTAGTAAGCAAACAGAGCAGCCCATGGCCTACTCCACAGTCAAGGGCTCTTCCTTCTTCCCCTAAGTCTGATTGCATCTGGGGGCATTGTGCTAGCACCAAGAGATGAATCACAATTGGCCTAAGCCAGCCATGGCAATCCTTTCCCTTTTCTATTAAATACTTCAGAGATTGGCATAAGACCAATTTCTGGTGAATGAGATGTAAGGAAATTTCTGGGAAACATTATTTTCCCTGATTAAAGGCAAGAACTATAGGAGCAGAAAGGTCTTTTTATCTTAGCCTCCTGCCTTCTTAGAGCTAATTGACCATCTTGTGACTAGGAGACAAGACACTGCTAACAGGCAAAGAACAGAGGATGGAAAGAACCTAGATTTTTTTTAAAATTTCCTATTTGTTTCACCAAACCAGCCCTGGGACTGCCAACCTCTGAACTTCTTGTTAAATAATTCATAAATATCTTTGTAGTGCCACCACAAATGCCACTATCGGTTGGTTATTCTGCTATTTACAAATAAAAGCAATATAAATGTATAGAGAAAACTAAGGGAAGAATAAGAGAAGTGAAGGCAAGAGAGAGGGGTTAGTTGCAAACGTAAGAAAAGAACAAAATTAGGTAGCCCCATGACGTCCATGTTAGATTTTCAGTCATGAAGCAAATTGTGGTAGACATCAAGGACAGGGAAGGCAGAGAAAATGGTACTTGGATAATGATAAAGAGCCTTACTGGAAACTTCAACAGAAACATTTTAATAAAACAATGGGGTGGATGCCAGACCACATGGAATTGTATATGAAGTGGATGGAGAGAATATGGAAACATCAAGGTATAACTAATTTCAATGTGGTAGCTCCATGTGGAAGAGGGGGGCAGGGTCATCAGGGAATGCTTTCCAGAAGAAGCTTCTAAGACTGCAAGGAAGAAAGAGACTAGACATGGTAAGAGATTGAAATTCAGTATGATACGATTTGTAGGATAATTTTTAACATTTCTCTGTTTTATTTGCATTTTGTAAGTTTTCTACAGTAAATATAAGTTCTTCTTTATGATGAAAAAGACATTATTTTGCAATAAATATGTCACACTTTCAACAAATGCAAATAACACTTGTGGTCATGTTTTATACAGTAAAGGGGTCTTACCATTATCTCATATATGGAAAACAAATAGATGTTAATACTTTTCTCAGTAAGATAACAACCTCGTGGTATGAAAGTTCTTGTTAATTTTTGAAAGCCTTGAATTTAAATAAAAAGACACGGAGTTCCTGGGTGACTCAGTTGGTTAAGCACCCAACTTCGGCTTAGGTCATGGTCTCACGGTTCGAGGGTCGAGCCCCGCATAGGGCTCTGTGCTGACAGCTCAGAGCCTGGAGCCTGTTTCAAATACTGTGTCTCCCTCTCTCTTTCTGCCCCTCCCCCGCTTGTGTGCTCTCTCTTCTCTCTCTCTCTCTCTCTCTCTCTCTCAAAAATAAACATTTAAATAAATAAAATAAAAATTTTTAAAAAGACACAGTTGCAGAATTTACTATTCTTTTGCTCATTTATACCAATGCATGAATGAGAAACAGCATGAATTTTAGGGTTTTTTTTTTCTTTTGTGCATTTAGATCAAGCAGGACCAATAATTTCAAATGAAATCCCATGAAAACAAGAGAATGGTTTTCAAGTGTCTATTCCACATCTTCGCTTGGCACAAATCAAAATCACTTAGTTAACCTGCCTCTTGAAAAACAGAGCCTATAATGAAAAAGCTGTCAGAAATTTAACAGTAGCTTGCCTGGTGCCTGGATAATGGGAAGGTTGCTGAGTTAACAGGGAAAGAAAAGGTAAACTTGGGTGAATAATGACCAAAAATGGTGGTGAAAATGATGTGGGATTTTTTGTTTTGTTTTTTTGCCAAGGTTTGTACCCAACCAAATTGTAATAATGCATTTAACATTTATGGAGCGTTAAGAGTACACCCAGTATTAATATAAACCAATTAAAATTATATCTTTAGGGCAGATGAGGACCAGCTGGGTTGCTAATGATCTCTTGGGGAAAGCCAAACACTGAGGGACAACAGATTTTTCTTGTCTTACGATATTCTTCAAATGTGGCCAGAGCTGTTTGGGTTCAGTGGATGGAATTGTGTGATCTGCTTAATCAGAGTTTTGCCTAGTGGTGATGTCAGAGTTTAGGCAAGAGAAATGAAAGAGCTCTAATTATTCAATTATATGTATTTTTCATATATGCTGGAAGAATAGACAATGAAAGTATTTCATACATTCTTAGGCATTACTCATATTTACTTGAAATATTACTGACAATCCTCAAGCAGGTATAAATAGGAAATATGTTAAGACATTACAATGATTTAAAACGCTATTTTCAATTTTTTATATTTATTAATGATCCAGGAACTCAGTCCCTATTGATTCTAAGTGAGATTCATGCCTAGTAATACATCTTAGGTCATAAAGTACATTTAATGTCAAGTAACAAAATATTTACTTTCAAAATTGGTGTTAAGACCACTTTCTGCCTTGGAACAATCTTGGCAAATGTAATACTGGCTAAGCACCATTTTATGCCATCATTAGAAAAGCTTATTGTACATAAGGAAGAGAGTTTCATTTTGACTTTATGGCCCACAATATTAATAGATGCCTTCAATAATGTCATTATTTAAAGCTCACGTGTTTTTGAAGTATTTCCAAATGAGATATGTAAATGTGAGAGTGACACAAATGAAAATCCTATAGCAGATTAATAAACTTGCATTTTTGTAGTTCATAAAAGAGGATCATTTAACCTTGTCTTACTTGTTATAAATTCAGATTTTAATGTTATGAGAGATGATTCTGGAGCTAAGCAGTAATTTGACATACCTAGATTATTGGAACCATACATCTTGGCAGTCGCTTCTCCAGTTCTTTGCTTTTGTGAAAGATGAATGGAGCTGTGCATACTCTTCAGATCATCTGGCACCATAAGCAATGACCTTCTTTTTTTTTTAATTTTAATTCCACTTAGTTAACACAGTGTAATATTAGTTTCAGGTGTACAATATAGCGATTCAACACTTCCATACGTCACCCGGTGCTCATCACAAGGGCCCTCCTTAATCCTCAGCACTTATTTGACCCATCCCCCCACCCACCTCCTCTCTGGTAACCATCTGTAACAAAGACCTTAAGGCAAGTGGAAGAGAACCAGGATTTTTCCACAGGGAAGAGCTTCACATGTTGCCGATTTTCATCAGTGGAATACCTTAATTCTCTTTACTATAATTTCTCAGATTCTAAAAACTCTGGGTTAATTATTATTAATTATCCCAATGTTAAAGAAGCAGTATCACAGACTTGGCTTTGGGAAAAAAATGAATATTTATGAAACCATAAAATAGTGCTGTTGTTGGCTATTTTACTACATACAGGTATCTGCTTTTTTAAACTATCTCTGTAGAATTTCAGTCCTTCTAAGGACACTACTCTGAAGGAACAGGAAAATAATTTTCTGGTTAAGCTTTCCTTTTTTAACCTAATGTCTCCACAAAAGAGGAGCAAAACAAAACAAAACAAAAGTTACTTAGAAAAATAAGCTACCAAATTGTTTAATTGGTTAGAATCAGAAGAAATCCAGGACCATACTTTGATGTGAAATTGCTTTTAACAATGGTAGGTGATCTGAATATTCTAAAATTCAATAATCAACATATTCAAAGCTTTTAATTTGAGGAGTTATCTAATAACAATGATTAAACTTATTTAATTTTATTATAGGTGAGGATAGATACTGGCAAGAAAACAAAAAGGAAATGGAAATTTTAAGTGGATTCTGCCTCATCCACTGGTGCATGTAAGTCAACAAAACTTCTTTGTTGAGGGTTACACCTTAAAGCAGTATTGGTTTTTTTCAGTGGAAAGCTGATGGACAGGGTAGAAGAAATGTTCTTGAGGTCAGGCCGACAAGATACCTTTTCTCTATTCAGTGGCTACAGTCACAAAATATCCCAGTTAAAAACTATCCAAAAACTATCGTTCTTAAGAAAGAGAAGGTAGGAGAAAGCAGCCAGGTTGTACTAAATTATAACTCTACAAAGAAAAACTCACACTCCTAATGGAACCAAGTAAATAGTCCTAATGGGACCAGGTAAATAGTAACATACCAATAACATACCATGAATTTTAAAATTCACTGATAAATTTTACTTTCCCCTTTGACAAAGATTAGGATCATGTTATGAAGAAGACAGACTGACTCCAAAAAACAAAAAATACTGATTCTATGAAATAGTGAATATCATCTCTTAGGCAAGTTACAAGGATAATGTTTTCAATAATAACTCATACTTATATAGCTTTGCAAATTCTACCATTCACCTTCATGGTTAGAATGAATATACATGGACACAGAGGTCCAAAGAAAATTTTCTTCCTCCACTTAGCCATTACTATGAATAATAACTAGAATTTAGCAATAAACTGTGCTTCATACTAAGCCTGGAAAACAACTTCTCAATGTGACCAGACAAATCCTGTAACATATTTTCTATCAATGCTAATATTTTCTCTGAGTTTTATGCGTAAGTGGGTTTTTTTGTTTCTTCTCCTACAAGTACTCACAAATGTGCCCTCACCTCCCATAGAGAGCAAAGTTTCCTAAGCGGTCTGTGACAACACTACACCCAAAGTGTGTCACATTTTAAAAGATCAGTAAACAGTAAGGAAAAGAATAAGAAACCTTTAGGTTTACAGCCTGCATAGCAAATAGAAACTAGCAATAATTTTTAGACCTGTGGTTAAGAAAACAGCATTGATCTTGATCTATGTCGTTTATTGGTAACTCAAAATCTAAACAAACTTAACTCCACTGAATTCCATAAAATATTTACAGCTAACATCCCCCATTCTTTATCAGCTACAAAAAAAGTACAATAGATTTAATTCCATATAAAATATCGTCATTTTATTTTTTACTTGAAGAATATGCCGCTGTTTGTCTTTGGAGTCTGTATTCACTTCTAAGGAATCATTTCTAACACTTGGCTCTATATTAACTTCACACATTTTATTACATTTCAGGGGGAAAGAATTAAATGTGATGGAGTAAACCTAGTGTCTTTTTTAAGTTACTTGGAGAAAAGAAAAAGTCTGAGCTTGGAAGTTGGAAGTTCCATCCGCTAACGATCTGTTTCCAGGGAGGTGTCTGAGGCAAGCAGAGCAGCAGTGGGCACTGTGCCTTCAGTTTTCTCCTGATGTTCATTTGCAATCATAGCCAATCAATGTCGAGGACATTACTAAGCAATCCGGTGCTGTTTGCTTTTAATTGGTAAACTATCTTCCAAAAATAACATCTTTGGGCTTCACAACACCCCAGTCATAGAGCCATTACGGAATGAATGTCTTTACTGTACAAGAGGACCTCTATGAATAATGAATAGGGCTCTATTTTTCCTGGGAAACAGACATGTACCGGCATGTTCGTGGTAATGAACAGTATTGTGAGTGTGCACAGCATAGGATGCTACCTCTGGTCTGACTTCACGGTATTTAAGGAAGTAGAATTTCATCTTTACTTTAAACTTCACAAAAACATAGTTGAATCATGAATCTCCTGAGCGCACATAAAAAGTAATTTTGTGCTGTGCAAAGTGTAACTAAATTTAGATATTTGTGCAAGAGATAGTTCACAAAATAACTAATGAAAAGTGAGATCTAAGATTTCAAAATGATAATGACCTTGGAATGTGTTTAAAACTATTGGACTTTTCCTTTAGGAAGATCATGAAAGGGCTTAATGTATTTTGTAAATTACTTCCATAATGATTTCACTTACAAAGAATATAATTTGCTAGTCTATTTTCATAATGAATGAGAGCTTAATGAATCACACATACTTCACCATTCAACAGAAATATGGGGCATCACAGCCCTGAACTGAAATAGTCATTATAAAAAGCCTTTGGACTTTGGCAAGAAGATTTTAAGTTTGTTTGTTTTTTTTTTTTCTTTCTGTGTTTTGGGCTAAAGCGTGTTCCTGTTCAAGATGATTCAAAGAATGAGTTAACCATCATGAAAAATTATTGTTCATTGCAATTGGTAGCAACTCAAATGGAAAGTTGCATATTTGTATAACGGTTATGAATTTTCACAGGACACAAACTCAGGTGTAAGGAATGGAACTTCCTTTGGTTTCCTATAATGGAACTTAATTTCGATCTTAAGTCTCTCTTCTACTCAGCAGCAGGAAATTTAACCTTGCCAAGTCAATGTACATGTAGTCATGTAAGAATTTTCTCAGACATATCTCCCTCCCCAGGGAGGGTTCATTTGGTCCGTGTGGAGATGGTGAGACGTTTGGGCATTGGTGAAAACAAATCACCTGATTGTTGGTCATGGTTATTTTCTGGGACAGCATTACCTGAGATTAACAGATCTTCTTCCAGTCCCTGACTTCTCACCTAGAATCCTGCACCTCCACAAGTGTGTGTGAACTGCCAGTAGTGGTAGCTTTCTTTGCCTCAACTTACCTCTGCCCTCTGTGGGCTGCCCTCCTGCACCTCCATCAGTTATCTCAGTTCACATGGCATCCTTTCTGTATTGATTTCACTGCTCCCTTTCCATTGCAGCACAAGGGACATTAGAGACAATACAGACTACAGTGTCTCCAGGTAGGAGAGTGCAAACGCACATCTCCACCCTCTGGAAACCCTGATCCTATCAAGGTTCAGCCCACACAGAGCACACAGGGAAACTACATTCTATTAGATTCCAGCCTTCTGTCTTCTCCCTCACCCAGCATTTTTATTAGAATGGAGCGAGAAAATGACTCTTGCTTCATATGTGTTGCATTCATTCTAATTTATGGCTTATGGCTTCCACAAGAGACCTTGTTTTTCCTTCAGAACTTAGACTTCTTGAGTTGTACATGAATCACTAACTGCAGGCACACTCAGGAGGCTCTTAGTGCTTCCAAAAGGGGAAAGGGAGGGACTGTTCTGTAAACCTTAATCAACCAAGGCAGGGCCTCAGAGTGATTCTATAGGTTCAAGCCATTGAACAACTTGAGGCATCCGGTTAACTCCGTGCACACATGGAAGCGTGCGTGTGTGTGCGTGAGTGTGTGTACACGCATACATGCATATGGACACGCATGAACAAGCAAGAGAGTGTTAGTGTGAGTTTGGAAAGTATCTCAAATACGACAAATGAGGACATGGCCTATGTGTGTCCAGGTTAGGCTTGGGGCACTGCCCCCCGATCCAAAATGATATACCAGGCCTGGTTATCCCAGCAACTGGAGAGAAACAATTTTGACAAAAGATATTTCAAAGCCCAGGGGGCCCTGAACTGTGAAAGAGGGACAAGGGAGAACTCCGCTTGTCCAAATTTAGGGCAATCCTGTCTGTGGATGGACTTCCATGTGTACATGGGCTTCAGGTACTGGGAATGTGACGGTAATCTTTCTCAGCTTTTCACGTCAACTCCACAACTTGTGACAATTCTGATTTCTCTAAATAGACTATTTATACAGCCCATTTATTCATAAAAACATTTATCAAATATACATATCACATATAGGGCCCTATTGAGTTGAGGTCCTTTCAAGTTTAATTTTTTTTTCTTGATAATTGGATAAGAAGAGGTGGTATAGTAGAAGGCCTCAAGAAGAACAAACAAATACAGAGATCATGCCTTCAAAACTTTCAACCTCAGGCATACTTACAAAGGTATGTTTTACTATTATTTCTTTAAGGAATACCACTTCAACTCCATTAATTAGTGTAATATATTTTAATGTAACTATGGGCCACATTATGATTTATGTCTTATGGATCGACAACTGGCCTCTTTATATAACTTTCCTAAGAGCAACCAAAGCAGGGGTCTGTCTGGCTACACTTAGAATGGTGACTTTGATACACTAATTGAAAGAGTCGTGGCTCAGAATATCCAGAATTTTGGGTTTTGTTTGTTAAATTCGATTATTCCAAACCCTAGAAAAAGGTCTTACCTGTAACTGGCACTCAATTAGGACTTGAGAATCTAAAGAATCTGAGAATGAATAAAACGATCAATTTAGTGGATTTAGCCGTTCTAACATTCGTCATCTTCATGTACCCTCAAACCCTACAAGCCTAAGGTCATTTTGAACCTATTGAATATTTTCCAATACATTTTGGAGAAAATTTTAATTTCTTCGTGATGGAGTTTAGTATTTTAACTGGCTACAAACAGCAGAATAAACAGTAATCTCATGACTATTACCTTGCAAAAGATCCTAAAATCATCAGTTTTCAAGACTTGAACATATGATATTAATTCTGATTCAAAAGCAGTCAAATGATCATAACCTTTCAAGAAAATGAAATTTAAATTAGAATAAGAAAACTTATCTTAGATTTTCAGAAGAGCGTTACGGGTCAGGAGGAGAGTCAATTTTGCAAATGAGTTAACGTGTGCTATTAGAATTCATACTCAAGGAATACAATAAGTTAGCCAGAAAATGGTAAGGAGGTGCACATGTCCAGAGACTTACAGGTGCACTATATAGGAAAAGAAATGCTGATCCTCTATTCAAACCAATTTAAAACCTCACACTAGCTCTACCAGTAGCATCAAACTAACACAAAGATATTGCAGCCAATCAGGATGCTATTATCCTTCCAGTAGCTAAACCAATCAATAGTTTATTCCTCCCCAAGACCTATTATCAAGCCTGGCACTGTCTTATATGAGGTTTTAAACATAAATAAAGGTATACGTCTTGCTTGCTCAATCTAGTTTTCACAGAAAGAGGGAGGGATGGCACATAACATTTCTTGAGTGCCTCGTGTTTTTCTGCCATTGTTGTGTATGATTTCAACCAAATAAAACCCTATGAAAAAAACGGAATTCAAAATTGGAATTGTTCTTACCACTACACCACATTGCAAGAATCACAATTCAAATTTTCAGTGTCGAGAAGGGCATCTTGCGTCTAGAAAACGTTATCTTTTGACTATTCTGAGTATTTTCATGTTTAAAGTCATTGTAGAAGTCTGAGGATCTGGATAGCTGGTCTGTGCTATCTGCTGTGCTAAATTTATGTGTTCGTGAACATAAATAATACAAATATATTTACATATATGTAATGTGTCAAGTGTTTTGATTTCTGGCTCTTATTTAGTTTTCATGGTAAATATATTCTGTACCCCTGGAAATTCTGCATTTTGGGCTCATTACACAAGAACTAAAAACTGTACCAATGTATCAATCTATTACATCTCCATTATAAATATTTGGAAATTATCCAGATCTTCAGTAAATTCTGGGAAGTATCGGTAGCAAGGAACGTGTACGATTGAATCCTGTTATTATAATGGCTCTATATTAACTGTTATTTCTCATTATAGTTGTTTTGGCTACCATTTATATTTATACCCAGTGGCATAGGAACATCACTGAGATAATGAACTGTATGATAGTGGTGATTAATAGTATTTGAAGTGAAGTATTCATTTTCAAATTATTTGATTCCTGGGGTTCGTGGGTGGCTCAGTAGGTTGAGCATCTGACTTGGGCTCAGGTCATGATTTCAGGGTTTGTGAAAGTTCCAGCCCCACATCGGGCTTTCTGCTGTCAGTGTGGAAACAGCTTCAGCTCTTCTCTGTCTCCCTCACTCTCTGCTCCTCCCCTGCTCGTACTCATACTCTCTCTCGCTCAAAAATAAATCAACATTAAAAAAAATTCTTTAAAAAAATTACTTGACCCCTCATAGAGTGTTAACTAATGGCTGGCAATTACTTTTCTATTATGTGCTAACTCCAAGTGATTTGAGGATGGCTCTGAGGTCACTTCTAGCCTTAGAGGTAAAAAAGGTACCTGCTAGATTAGGAAAGTCTGTCATGAGACAGGGGGAGGTGAGTGGTGGCATTCACGCTACCTGTTTGTCCTCCCTGATCTAGATTGCAAGTTAAATAATCCTATAAAATTTCTTTTCTAATGTAAAATCAGCTTATCTATTAAGACAGAGCAAACTGATTAACACATCTCTCTACCAATTGCCAAAATGGAGATTCACTTTCTTATCATAACGAACAGGAGAGAGAATCTTTGGGATGGGAGATTTCAATGATAAAAACCATTTTAATGACGTGTGCTCTACATTTCAAAGCCATATTCTAAATTCATGATTGAAGATCTAAGAAATAAAGAGCAGCTATAGCTCTACATTTTCAACATGTTCTTGTTGTCTTTTTTATCAGACTCTGCTAAAATTGGGGAGGGGAAAGTGGTTCATATTTTAAGAATCAGCAGTCTCATAAACTATTTCTCTTGACTTAACATCTTTATAATAAAAAATCTACTATAATAAATTCATTGCTAGGTTGTATTTTTATTACCACAATCTCCCCCATGAGTTCTCAGTTAAAAATATTCTGGGGGAGGCAGAGAAATGTCACTTCTGTCAGAACATAATTCTCCACCTGCTGGGAGAAAAAAAAAAACCACATATAGTTTGTGCTAGTTGCCTGTTATTTTTTTAAGCATTGATAGATAAGCTTATATATTTATAGCAAATTAAAAAAATAGATGGGCGTACATTATACAATAAGTCATTGTTATCAAAGTAACCATCATAAATTGTTAAGTGTCTCATATGCACCTCCAACTTCCAGCAGAAAAAAGTAAAAAGAGCCTAAATCTCTAAAACAAAGATGATGAAAAAAAAAATAGTACTAAATTCATAATCTTGGTATCTATTCATGAAAGATAGTCATATTTTTCTTTTTTATTATGAAATAAAAGTGTATTGATTCAATTCCAAAATTTATTAATTTGTCTTGTGCTACTTTTAAAATTTGAATAAACATATTCTGAGTTTTAAAAAAATCTGCTTTGTGACTATGAAAATTGTGTCTAAACTACCCCAGGCTATGAGGAGCTACCTTTAGAAAGTATCTAATGACAGCTTCTCTCGTCAGCATTTAAATCCGACACAGTCATCAGGTGCTTACACTGATACTGAGATTTGACCCATTAAATTCAAATCTGCCTATATGTTTGCTGTGGGCTAGGGCAATAATCTAAGATTTAAAAAGTTATCTCCACTCAGTCAGCGTAAGGGTAAAAATGACTTACTCTACTCATTCTAAAGATTATCAGATCCTATTTCTGGAATTACTCTTGTATTGACTTTTCTCTATCCCTACCAACACTGCCTCATTCCAGAACTTCACCATTTTTTTTATCATATGTAATATCCTTGATTCAAAGCTCTTAACTCTACGTCACTCTTCATAGCAATAACAGAGTCATCTCTGATGGAGAAAATTCAAAAACTGTAAAGTTTTTCACTACTTTAAAACAGCAGCACGAAAAGACCTGGTTTAAGTGCAACTCTCCAGTGTTATTTTCCTTGAACTAGACTGGACTTTCAATATTCCCTGAATACCTGGTACTCTTTTGTGACACTGTCTTATTAAACTCTACATTTCTGCCATCTTTTCCTTGTGTTTTAATGTATTCTCATCACCTATCTTTTACCTCGTTTTCCCGGATTTTTCCTTGTTTTCAGTATCTTACCTCCTTTTTTGGTCTCTGTCAGGGAAATTGAAAAACTTGAAAATCAGCCACAAAAGATTTCTAGGTAGCCTTTTAATGGAAAGCTGGCATTTTCTAGCTGGCCCTTTGGAGATCTCTCATTGTATGGCAACTCCAAGTGCCTGACTAGATTATTTTACAACTGTGTTTGTTGTTGAAAACTTACAGTAATGCAAAAAATTACTGTCCTCTATGGACAGTATTTATTTGTATTTCTATAATACAAATAAATCTTGCTCCGTCAGTAGAGATACAATTAGTTTCTGTCTTGAAGAAAAGATGATTTGAAAAGTTATATTTTATTGTCCAACAGGATAATTAAGCCATTTTCAGTTTATTGGGAAATTCATTTCAGCATTATTGATGTTATATATAATATCTGAATTTTCCTTTGAACAAGTTTTAAAATCTTACTGGTTCACTCATTAATAAACTAAATAAAATGTCTTACATCAGTGTAAGAGTCATGGATTTACATTATTTTTAATTATATTTGAACAATTTGGGAGGTCCTACAGACATACATGATGGGTTCATCCGAAAGAGCCAGGTTTTTGTAAAAATGTAGCTTGTGGGAAATTCCAAATGGCAATAAAATTTAAATGTTGCTGACTCTGTTTCCCTATATTTCCCCCTTCTACCAATTCTTTGTATGCATGTGTGGGGATGTGTGTAAGCAGGGCAGGGGAGGGTATTGTACAGTATGATAATTTATTCCATATTGGTGACAACAGTGATTAGAAAATTGATTTTATACTGGGACTTTTTGACAATCTCTGTCAAATGGATGATAGAAATATATTTTGTAATGAATGAGAAACGACAGGAAATATGGTATATTTATTGTCTATTTTCTGTTGAAAAAAAGAAATGAAAGGTGTAGGAATTGGCAGAGAAGTAGTCAAACTTTCACTCTTCACAGATGACACGATATTCTACATGGAAAACCTGAAAGACTCCTCCAGAAAACTACTAGAACTGATATGTGAATTCACTAAAGTCACAAGATATATACTCAGTGTACAGGAATTGGTTGCATTTCTATACACCAACAACAAAGCAGCAGAACAGCAAATCAAGGAATTGATCCCCCTTACAATTGCATCAAACACTGTAACATACCTGGGAATAAACCTAACCAAAGAGGTGAAATATCTATACATTGAAAACTATAGAAAGCTTATGAAAGAAATTGAAGAAGACTCAAATAAATGGAAAAACATTCCATGCTCATAGATTGGAAGAACAAATATTATTACAATGTCTATACTACCCAAAGCAATCTACACACACAGCGCAATCCCCATCAAATAACACCAGCATTTTTCACCAAGCTAGAATAAACAATCCTAGAATTTGTGTGGAACCACAAACGACCCCCAATAGCCAAAGTAATGTTGAAAAAGAAAACCAAAGCTGAAGGCATCACAATTCTGGACTTCAAGCTGTATTACAAAGCTCTAATCATCAAGACAGTATGGTTCTGGCACAAAAACGGATACATAGATCAATGAAACAGAATAGAGAACCACAAGAGGACCCACAAATGTATGGCTAACTAATCTTCGACAAAGCAGGAAAGAGTATCCAATGAAAAAAAGACAGTCTCTTCAGCAAATCATGCTGGGAAAACTGGACAGCAACATGCAGAAGAATGAAGCTGGACCACTTTCTTGCACCATACCCAAAAATAAATTCAAAATGGATTCAAGGCCTAAATGTGAGACAGGAACCATCAAAATCCTAGAGGAGAAAACAGGCAGCAATCTCTTTGACCTCAGCCACAGCAACTTCTTACAAGTCTCTGGAGGCAAAGGAAATAAAAGCAATAATGAATTATTGGGACCTCATCAAGATAAAAAGCTTCTGGACTGCAAAGAAAACAATGAACGAAACTAAAAGGCAACCAATAAACTGGGAGAAGATATTTACAAATGACATATCAGATAAAGGGTTATTATCCAAAATCTATAAAAAACTTATCAAACTCAACACCCATAAAACAAATAATCCAGTGAAGAAATGGGCAGAAGACATGAATAGACACTTTTCCAAAGAAGACATTCAGATGGCTAACAGACACATGAAAAAATGCTCAACATCTTTTATCATCAGCGAAATACAAATCAAAACCACAATGAGATACTGCCTCACACCTGCAAGAATGGCTAAAATGAACAACTCAGGAAACAATAGATGTTGGCAAGAATGCAGAGAAAGGGAAACACTTTTGCACCGTTGGTGGGAATGTAAACTGGTACAGCCACTCTGGAAAACAGTATGGAAGTTCCTGAGAAAATTAAAAATAGAACTACCCTATGACCCAGCAATTGCTCTACTAGGTATTTATCCAAAGGATACAAAAATGCTGATTCGAAGGTGCATATGCACCCCGATGTTAATAACAGTGCTATCAACAATAGCCAAATTATGGAAAGAGCCCAAATGTCCACCAACTGATGAATGGATAAAGGTGTGGTATACATATACAATGGAATACTACTCAGTGATGCAAAAGAATGAAATCTTGCCATTTGCAACAATATGGGTGGAACTGGGTGTATTGTGCTAAGTGAAATGGGTCAGAGAAAGACAAATACCATATGATTTTACTCATGTATGGAATTTAAGAAACAAAACAGATGAACAAAGAAGAAGGAAAGGAAAAATATGATAAACACAGAGAGAGAGGCAAACCATAAGAAACTCTTAAACACAGAGAACAAACTGAGAACTGCTGGAGAGGAGATAGGTGGGGTGATGGGCTAAATGGGTGATGGGCATTAAGGAGGGTGCTTGTTGGGATGAGCTCTGAGTGTTGTATGTAACTGATGAATCACTAGGTTCTAATGAAACCAATACTACCCTGTATGTTAACTAACTTGAATTTAAACAAATAAAATTTTAAAACAAAGAATTTTCTGTTGACTGATAATGAGAACAACTCTTAAAAATCTGAATCAGTGAGTCATGAGTTCTTGTGTTTCTGTGTTACTTTTGACCCTTGCCTAAGATTATAAAACTGAAACTGTATGCTCTCTAGGTGTCAATCTCTTTGTCTGTGTGCCCTCTAATTGAGAAAGGCCTTGACCTTTCAGGATGTGACTGTGTAATGTTTCCCTATTTCTGGAGGGTTTGAATAAATTAGACTGTAATGTCTACTAAAAGCACTCTCTTTCGGTTGGTTGTCTAGGTGACACTGTGCTTTCGGAATTGGGTTTGTGCCTTCGATTACCTTTACCTAGGCTGTTTTTTTAACTTTGTAAATCATAGGAAACTGATTGCAATAAAAGCCATTTTTGTCCACCTAAATGTAAATGAGTTTTTTCCTGGAGAGATACAACTGATACCTGCCCTATGGAAAAATACATGCCAAAGGTTATGTGTTATTTCCTCAGTTTTGCGCCTGTAAGAGGTCATTCCGACATTATTTTTTTTATGCTTATTTATTTATTTTGAATGAGAAAGAAAGGGGAGGAGCAGAGAGAAAGAGAGGGAGAGAGAAAATCCCAAGCAGCCTCTACGCTGTCAGTGCAGAGCCTGAACCATGAGATCATGACTTGAGCCAAAATCAAGAGTTGGACGCTCAACTGACCTAGCCAGCCAGGCACCCTCCAACAGTCTTGAACGTGTCTGCATAACTGTATCTACATCAACAACTACCTCTGCACCCATCTGTTCTTCAGATTCTCATTCACACAAGCTTTACCATCTTATAGGCACTTATTAATTAATGAACTAAATAAAATCTTTGATGTGTATTCATTTTATATTTGCATAAGAGTAATGATTATAAATGTTAAAAAATTACACATTATCCGCTTCCTCTGTACTTTCTTCCCACTTAGGCATTTCATAATACTTTCTCTATTCCTCTCCACTAACCTGTGAGTGTCTTAGGAGGACAAATTGTGTATTCACAGGGTCTAAAAAAATACCTGTTTTATAGCAGGTATGATAGGTACTAACATATATATTATATATAGCAGGGCCTGATAAACAATTTGGTGAAGAAAAATATGTAAGAGGATGAGAGAATGACTACATTTTGTAGCACCTCTCACCTTTTATTAGTGGGTTGACACCATGTAGTAGAAGTTACAACTCATCAATTTTGTTAATCAGGATTCATGCAAAAACCATCAACTGGAATGTTAAACACCTGAAAATATTTCAACCATTGTCTCACCAACATTATGGAGAGTGTGTAAAGGTGATATCTTTTTTATTATACAAATTGTAATACTATAGAAACATAATTCTCCAAGTGCAAAATCAAATTTTCTCACTCTTGAAATCTGACTTTAATATATCAATTAATTTTAATGACATATTTTTAAAGTCTGAAAAATAATTATATGATAATTAAACTTGCAATTTCCTTTCTACCTTTGTGTCCTGAAATGGTTCAAATTGGCATTTTAATTTTTAACCCTCTAAACTCACTTATTAACAAATACTTCGCACTGATTATTTTTAATTCCTCAGAAACGTGCAGAGACCTAAATTTCTACATCTATTTTTTTTTAATTTTTTAACATTTTATTATTATTTTATTTTTGAGAGAGAGAGAGAGAGAGCACGAGCGGGAGAGGAGCAGAGAGAGAGGGAGACACAGGATCTGAAGCAGGCTCTAGGCTCTGAGCTGTCAGCACAGAGCCTAATATGGGGTGCGAACTCACGAGCAGCGAGATCATGACCTGAGCTGAAGCCAGACGCTTAACCGACTGAGCCACACAGTCGCCCCCATTTCTATATTTCTGATAAAATTTTATTTCCCTATACTTGTTAGTTCTCTTGAACTTTACTTTTTATTACAGGTAGAGATTATTTTACCGAAGTGACTAAAAGAAATTTTGATGTTTTTGTTTTCATATTCCCCTGGTAATTGAATGGTTCCTTAGTGGTATTTGTACACTCAACATGCAAATAAGCTGTTTTCTGAGAGAAAGGTAAGTGAATTCATTTTTTAAATTAATTTTTTCTCTCTTAAAAAACCTTCCAAAATTATAGAATATATGGACAAAACTGGAAAAACATCATATTTACGATGTAACAACTTTGTACTATAATATATCTCACTTACATAATTAATGAATGATTGTCTATAAATTCCTATAGATGTGCAGTATTCTACATTTTAAACATTTTATTTGAACATTGTACTATTTTCATTTGCAATAATTCTTGGAAAGG
This sequence comes from Neofelis nebulosa, assembly GCF_028018385.1. Classification (NCBI taxonomy): domain Eukaryota; kingdom Metazoa; phylum Chordata; class Mammalia; order Carnivora; family Felidae; genus Neofelis; species Neofelis nebulosa. The sequence continues at coordinate 178,583,954 of NC_080782.1, forward strand.
TCTGAGAGTACTTTCATTGTGTTACATTAGTTTTATGTTATGTGCCTATCTGGTTGCTCAAAAATGAATGTTTCCTATGAGTTTTGGAGCAGTTAGGGGCAAAAATTCCCCTAGTAATGAATTCTTTCAGTTAAGATAAAGAGACCAAGAAAACTACTTATCTACATAGAGCCTCATTTATTACTTAGTGTTAAAAGTCCATTATGGAATAACATTAAATTCAACTTGTAATGATAAAGTTTTATCTAAGAACATCTAAGCAAATCAATATTTTAAATGGTTAAGCATAATCCAGCTCTGGCAATTTTAAGCATGATAATTGAACTTTCTAAATATTTATAGACACTAAGAAGAAAAGCATGCCAGCTGCAGATTTCTTGGTAAAAATTAGTTCATATATCTTAAAAGTGTAAAAGAAAGTTAGCAGTCATTCATCATATCAAAGATTTATAAGCCAATGGTTTGGAGTACTTTTGATAATTCTTTCTTATTGGATAGACTATTAAGTTTGTGATACACTAGTAATCCGTTGTAGTAAGGAAACAGAGAAAGTAAGCTGTACTCTTCTTACGGGAATATGGGCGATGCTCAGAATTACAAAAATCACAATGGTATTACAGAATGTCATTCTCAGTAGATGTCAATTTCCAAAAAAAAATATAAAATAGTCACTGAAAATTAATGGGATTTAATATTTAAATTAAATAGCAAAATGCCTGTTATATATGTATATATGTAACATATATATATATGTATATATGTATATATGTAGCATATATATATATATATGCACTTTTATCTCCATGTGTAGTAAAATTCACTGCATTTTTGTAACCAACTTTTTTAATAACAAGAAAAAACCCTTTACTGTTTACCCACGCAGTCACCAAGTCCAATCCACTTAATTCTTCGTGTAGATCCATATTTCCATGTGGTATAATTTTCCTCTCTGTGCACCTCTCTCCCCTTGGCTTCTTCCCGCCAGTTCCAGGTGCCTTGACCTCCTCACAGCCTCTGTTCCTCCAATCAGGGAGTCCACGAAGCTCTGTGTAGGTTGCCTCTCCTTGGGCTGTAGCCTAGAAACTCCCCAAAGCCAGCAAGCTGGGGCATTCACAGGACTTAACTCTTTCTTGTCTCTCAGAGATGACTCTTCCTTGCTACCTGATTTTAAACTAGCTTTAAAATCGTTATTTCATATATCGATGACTGTTTTTTTCCTACTTGCTCAAGTGAGAGGGTGAATTTGGTCTTTGTTATTCCATCCTGGTTGGAAGCAGAAATTCTTGTCGGCAACTTTTAAAAAATCACTTCTACTGCTTCTGATGCCGATATGAAACCAGTACATTTTACATATACTACACTTGGTAAATACCAGGATAGAGCAAAAATATGGGAGAGTTACTTATTAGACTGTGGTTTATTAACTCTACTTTGCCTTATATCTTAATTGGGTTCTGCAACAACAGACCCTGTGACAGGATCCAGGTGAAAGTGATTTATTAGGATGCATTCCCCGGGAAACAGGATGGGAACACGAACAAAATTAAGGGAAGGAGGCCCATCAAGGATATGACACCAAGCAAAGATTCCAACAGGAACTTTGGCTCAATCCTGTAACAGAACCATGAAGAAAACATAGTTCATGAATTATTAGGGGAAGAATGTCATGAAGAATTAAGGGATGGAAATGATAGAATATTTATTGCTCTCACCTGTCCAACATTGGTTAAGGGGTGCCCACTGGGAGGTATATTCTTAATCTCTTTGGGTGCTCTTTGCTCACGGGCAAAGTTTGTTCTGGCAGCCTAAAGTTAGAACAGGCACTGAGTGTTGGGATTAAAAGCAAACTGGTAGCTAGTGTGCATAAAAATAATGAAAGTATCTGAGAGATGTGAGAAGAACAGTAATAGTTTTCACCACCCCATATGTGGGTAGTTGTTTTAACGTACATATGGACCATCTAGGAATTTAATTAAAATGAATGTTCTTGAATTGGCTGGACTCCCAGATGATGCTGATGCTGCTGGCCCACCAACATGCCCCTCGACTCCTGGTAGGTCTTACAATGCGTGGGGGGTGGTTTTATTTTCTCACCTTTCCTTGCCCTCACTTCAGCCTTGCACAACACTTGGGAGCTACTGAGAGAGTCCCTCACATCAGGTGACCGTAACTTGATAAACACTGCTCTTCTATCAACATTAAAGAAGAAGCAAAAAGCACGTGGGTGGCTCAGTTGGTTAAGCGTTGACTTCAGCCCACAGCATGATCTCATGGTTCATGAGTTCGAGTCCCGTGTCAGGCTCTGTGCTCACAGCTCTGAGCCTGCTTGGGATTATCTTTCTTTCTGCCCCTCCCTCACTCTCCCTTTCAGGGTTGTGAGGTCGATGCCCATGTTAGGTGTAGAGATTACTTTAAAATAATAACAAATTGTTGAAAAATATACATTCTGATTCAGCACATACATATACATGTTTATTTAAAAACATGATGTGAACCAATGTGTCCTGAACTATAATTGTGAATGCATTTTGCTTCTTCCTAATCTATTATTCTATTCACTCTATTTTATAAACAAAATTACCATTTCCTAGTACACTATGAGGTCTCAACCCACAATTAAAAAAAAAAGACCCAAATCATTGTGGAAACAGAACTGAGATTATTATAGCTAATATTTTTTTGTTCCATTAATGATAAATTGTATTTACTTATTCATAGTCTGCATGAAATATCTGAGTGCTTTGAGGAAGATTAGGATTTTGAAGATCCTTCAAGCCCCCCAAATATTTAGAAAATATTTGCTATACACTCATTTTAAGTGGAAACTGAGTGTTCCCTGAAAGAAGGATGGGGAAGGAGGAGGGAGGGGGTTAGCTGTGCTCTTGCAGGGTTACTGTGCTCAGCAAAACAAAGGCCACAGCTAACTGGACTCACATTCCTCAAATGGCAAACTAGGAACCACCTACTGTCACCCACATAGACAAGGAGAGAACCCATTTCTCAGCCTGAGCCCAAGTGGCTTGTTCAAGTATTTCTTCCAGACACTTAGTCTCTCTGGGAGAAGTTCTGGAAGTTTCTCCATCCTGTTACAGTCCAGGTGACATTTTTGTGCCTCTTGCAACTTGTTAGTTGACCAACTGCACAGCTGGCCCACACTTTAGTTTCTGAATTCATGTACATATTAAGTATATGTACATATTAAGTACACATTAAGCACTCTATCACGTATTGGATGTTCAAGGGTTAGTGAGACAGACGTAGTCCTGCTCTCAAGCAGCTTGCCACCTGGTAAGGATGATACATAAAACATGAGAGGAGTGAGGTTAAGGTCAATACAATGTCTTAGGAGCATAAAGCCGAAATATCTAAAACAGGTTGGCTAACTTTTTCTGTAAAGGGCCAGGTAGACAATATTGAATGCTTTGCAGGCCATGTGGTCCCTGTTGTAACTACTCAACTCTGTGAAAGCAGCCACAGGCAATGTATAAACAATGACTGTGTCTGTGTTCAAATAAAACTGTATTTACAAAAACAGACAGTGGGCTGAATTTGGCCTTGAGACTGTAATTTGTGAACCCCTGGTCTAGAGGGGCTCTAGGGAGGGTCAGAGACGTCTGAAAAGGTCTGTGTTAAACAGGTTCCCAAACATAGGTACAAATGATCTGAGCAAAGGGAAAGGAGGCCCAGAACAAATAGGCCCAGAAGTGAATAAGAGATTATGTTGAAAGAATTGAAAGATGTTCCATGTAGCTGTAGCTTAGGTTTGTTTTTTTTTAATTATAACTTTTTTAGAGCAGTTTTAGGCTCACAGAAAAATTAAGGGGAAAGGTACAGAAATTTCCCATATATTTCCTGCCCTCACACAGGCATAATCTCCCCCATTTTTAACATCCCCCGCCAAAGCGGTACATTCGTGACACATGAGGAACCTCCACCAACATATCATAGTCATCCAGATTCCGTAGTTTATACCATGGTTCACTCATAGTGCTGTACATTCTATGGTTTTGGACAAATGTATGATGACATGCACCCATCAGTATGGTATCATACAGAGTATTTTCACTGCCCTAAAAATTCTCTGTGCCCCACCTATTCATCCCCCAACCCCCACCAGCCTCTGGCAACCACTGATCTTTTTGTCTCCATAGTTTTGCCCTTTCTAGAATTACATATACTTGGAATAATACACTATGCAGCCTTTTATATTGGCTTCTTTCACTTATGATAGGCATTTAAGCTTCCTCTATGTCCTGTCATGGCTTCATAGCTCATTCCTTTTTAGCAAAGGATAATATTCCATTGTCTGGATGCGCCACAGTTTATTTGTCCATTCACTTACTAAAGGACTTCTTGGTTGCTTCCAAGTTTGGGCAATTATGAATACAAATGCTGTAAACACCTGTGTGCAGGTTTTTGTGTGGACTTAAATTTTCAACTCCTTTGGGTAAATACAAAGGCATAGGATTAATAGATTGTATAGTAAGGGTACATTTAGTTTTGTTCAGTACCTCTAAACTGTCTTCCACAATGGCTGTACCATATTGCATTCCCACCAGCAATGAGAGAGCGTTCCTGTTGCTCTGCACCCTTGTCAGCATTTAGTTGTATCAGTGGCCTGGATTTTGTCCATTTTCTTTTCTTTTTTAAGTAATTTCTACCCCCAACATGGGGCTCGAACTCAAGATTCTGAGGTCAACGGTCGCATGCTCTACCAACTGAGGCAACAAGGCTTCCTTGGATTTTGTCCATTGCAATAGGTGAGTGGTATATCATTGGTATTTTAAAATTTTTTTTTTCAACGTTTTTTATTTATTTTTGGGACAGAGAGAGACAGAGCATGAACGGGGGAGGGGCAGAGAGAGAGGGAGACACAGCATCGGAAACAGGCTCCAGGCTCCGAGCCATCAGCCCAGAGCCTGATGCGGGGCTCGAACTCACGGACTGCGAGATCGTGACCTGGCTGAAGTCGGACGCTTAACCGACTGCGCCATCCAGGCGCCCCTATCATTGGTATTTTAATTTGCATTTCCCTGATGACAGAGTGTGGAGCATCTTTCATATGCTTATTTGTATATCTTTTTTGGAGGTATCTATCTGTTAAGATCTTTGGTCTGTTGTTTTAAGTTAATTTATTTATGTAATGTCTACACCCAAAGTGGGGCTCAAACTTATGACCCTGACAACAAGACTCTCAAGTCCTCAGACTGAGCCAGACAGGCGTCCCAAGATATTTGGCCTATTTTTAAATTGGGTTATTTGTTTTCTTATTGTTGAGTTTTAACAATTCTTTGTATATTTTGGATAATAGCAGATCATGACTTTGGTGTCGCATCTAAAAAGTCATCACCAAACCAAACTCAGCTAGCTTTCTTCTGATGTTATCTTGTAGGCGTTTTATGGTTCTGTGTTTTACATTGAGGTCTATAATCCAGTTTGAGCCAATTTTTGTGAAAGGCATAAGGTTTGTGCCTAGACTGATTTTCTTTGGTATGTGGATGTCCAGTTCTCAGCACCATTTATTGAAAAGGCTGTTTCCACTCCACTGGATTGCCTGTGCTCCTTTGTCAAAGGTCCGTTGACTATATGTGGGTTCATTTTCAGGCTTTTACTTCTATTCCATTTATCTATTGGCTTTTAGGGGTATGTGGAACATTCGTTCATCTATCTGTTGGTCTACCATCTGAAGCCCATTTTCATGTTTAGGGAATCCCACCATTTGTGAGACTTGGTAGGAAATAAGACCAGCTTCCCTAAAGGGACTGAACATGGTAGATGCTTGTATTCCCAGTCTTTCTTCTAGCTAAGGCCCAGGTTTGAGGCCTCTAATCAGATGAGTCTGTGCCAGACTTCAACTCCTAAGCCAGTGATGAAAGAGGCAAGGAGAGGAATCATTCTCTCTCTCTCTCTCTCTCTCTCTCTCTCTCTCTCTCTCAAACGCCCTTCCTTTCTCTCTCTCTTTCTTTCTCTGTCTGTCTTATGCACACATATCCAGCTTGGACTTAGTAGTGGCTGCAGGGTTGTGATATGAAGGCTCAGGTGGCACCAGAACAATTGAAGATATGGCGCCATTTGGGGATGGCAGGGATTTGCCACGTCAGGTCAATTCTGCAGTGAGATTTCGGGCATTACTCCTCAAGCCTGAGCTTCACGCCTCATTCTCCAATCCAGTAACAATTCTAGGAGATACTCTATGTCCTTTTAATAAACTCCTCTTTAGACTTCACGTGAGGCAGCTTTTGTTGTTGGCAACTAGGAAATCTGACTTGCCTGGGGAGGGAGATTCCAACAAAGAGATAACGAGGACCCAGCTCCTGAAGGACTCCTTAAAGCCTTGTTAACAAAGTTTGAATTAATTATTAGTGTTGTGAGAAGTCATTGAAAGATATTAAGGAGGAGAATGATACAAGTGGATTTGCAATTCAGAAAGATCACACTAGAAGCTCCCAGATGACAGGGATTTTTTTTTTCTGCTTACCTTTCTGAGCTCAGTGCTTACAATAGTACCTGACATAGAGTTGGCAATAACATTTTTGAAAAGAGTTCATTGAATGAATGATGGAAATTTTAATGAATGAATTGGAGGAGGGTCCAAGTAGAAGGATGTTGTGGTAAATCCAATGACAATGGTGACCTGGCCTAAGTCAGAGTCCTTGAGGATTCACTGAAATCCATACGCTGAAATGGATTCAAATGATTGATATGTAGGAGGCAGACTCTAAATAATGTGAACAGAAATTACATATTAATATTTTAAAATGCAAATATGCTTTAAAATTAAATTAAACTTACAATGGTGTCTATTTCAATAATTAAATATAATGTCAATATAGAGGGAATGAAGGAAGGTATGTGTTCCAAAGCCTTTTTTCCATCCCCCACAAGATAGCACTGGTTATATAGATACAGTTTTGTCAAGGGGTGGTGCACAGATATGTAACTTCCAATGACAAAAGGAACAAACCCTAAGTGTAAAACATCATTTAGTGCTGAAGAGATAAACACAGTATCAAATACAGTTGTTTCCATTGTTTAAGTATTCTATTCTTTCCTGCATTGTTTGGGTTACCCAGACTGTCACCTTTTTAATAAGCCTGACAGTGGATTGAGTTAAGTAGATGAGGAGGATTTATAAGATAAAACCAGACTGGTGTTCAACACTCTTTTCTCCCAAGCCCTTGGAGATGAGTTAATAAAAAGACAGAATATTAATTTTTCTGAATTCTTGTTTGGTTGAGTGACCTTGGTAAAAGCAAGTAGGTGAATTTAGAAATTAGTTTAATTGACTGCTATTACCATTCTGCTATTTCACTGGAATAATTCACTGGTCATTCAAGTTGATTCACTAATGGAGCAGGTAGATAAGATAGGCAGGGCAAAAATCACCACTACAGTTCAATAATTTCCCCCAAAGCTTCCTGGCAAATTGCATATCTTAACATGGAATTTCACTTAACATTCTCAAAACAACACTCAATAATATAGAAAATGAGGTTATCAGTGAACTACTCCCATAATAGTTTATCTGCAATTGTATGCAGCATCGGTATTCTGAAAAAAAAATCTCTATGCCTTTAGAGACCAACCAAACCACTTTGATAAAATTAAGTCAATAATATTTCAGAATACAATGGGAAATGCATATTGTCTGGGTTACTATGTCCAGTGAAAAAAAGTTAATTGTGAATGAGGCATGGATTCATAGTCTTTCTCACTAGCCAATAAATTTGGTCAATTCTTTAACATCTTCATGGTGCAATTTCAATTTGGGGGAAAAAATTAAATAATAAACTAGCTTAGATAGTATTACCAGTCAGCAATCTCTTTCCTAATATATGCCTAATATTGAGCTGGAAAGCCTTTTGGGTTCTAATTTGATGGCTCCAGAAAACTGACTTCAACCGTACCCCGCCCCCAACTATATAGGCAAGTACACTAACAACATCTTTAGGAGAAATTCTCAGCTTTACAGTGATGCTAAATTAACACATTTATCAGACTCTTTACTTGGAGATCAGCCTGTGAGGGAAAGGGAGTGGGAAAAGAGAAAATTCTGCTTTGGGAGGGAAATGGAGCCACAGAAGGATGGAGAAGGGGGCAGACTCTCCCGCTGCCCGATTTCATCAGCCCGGCTTCCAGACTCTGTCAGGCTCACTGTGATTTATGTAATGAAGGTCAGTGAGAGAACACATGAAACACTTTAACATCAGAGTTAAAGCCAGGAGCCTATGTGCACCACTAGAAAAAAACAACAGGCTGAAAAGGGAAAATTTTGCACAGCCAATAACTTTGTCTACATACTGCCAACTAATATGTTTTGTTTTTACTGAAATGACTGATTGTGCCTCAGCCACAATAAATGCAAAGCACTAATATCATTAACATACTGTTGTCCCTGCAAGGAGCTCAGTGCCTTAGGATGGAAGGTGCTGGTAAGTATTTGCTGAATGAATGAGGAATTCTATATGTGGCCTGCCTGTTTTCCTGGTCCACAAGTTCACAGTCCCTAACCTCAGCTCTGCCCTTGGTACTGTCTATAAACCTCTGAGTTTTTTCCATCTTCCTGTCTTGTTTCTCAATGACTTTTCCAGACCTTTCCTGTTCTCCTTAAGACTTGAGCCCACCTGTATAACTCTCATCCATACACTCTCTTTAAAGTTAATTTCATCATCTACAAGGTTATGCCTCCCCACACCCACCTTTATCTCCTGTCCTCTAGGCCAAGAAGGTTGGTGTTCCTTTTCTGTCCACGTCACTCCATCCACAGGCTCCATTCTCTCACACTGGGCTACGCGGTCTTCCTCATGCTCTTATGCATCCACCATCCTTTTTTTCAACCACTTCCTTCTTAGCTAGTGAACAAGTCTTCTCTTACAAAAGAATAAACACCCCCTTTATTCCATATGTTCTTCTCAGCTCATTCCTCCTTTTCTTAAGGACAACTTCTTCCACACTCAGGCTTTCATCTATCCATTAGATGTCCAATTGTCTGTTTGTCACATCACCCATGATTTCATTCCCTCATTCATTCAACAACTGTTTGTTGCATGTCTATGCTTGGTGTCAAGAATGGCTTGGTATTCTTGGGATGGAAGTTAAGTAAAAATAGGTAGGGTCCATATCCTTATGAAGTTTTATAGTTTAACAATCCTGCAATGAAATGATCACAGAAATAAATGACAACTGTGACAAGTACAGGGAAAGAGAAGATCATACCTCAAATGGAACATTCCAACCCCCCTAGAGTTGCTTCTTATTGAGTATTGTCTCTCAGGTCGTTCTCTCATGGTCAAGTTCTTCACTAAGGTGCATGGGCATTGACCTTGATGCTCCCTGTAATCCTGACATCAACCCATTCCTTCCTTTAATATTTGCCCACTTTCCCTCAATTGCAGTTGTACATCCTGGCTCGTCCCATCATGCCTGTACCACCTCAGCAGTAGTGCAGTTGATCTCCCATCTTTAGTCTTGTATATTCTCAAATCCATCCTCGTACATTGTCAGAGGGATTTACATAACATGCAAATCTGATCATGTTACTCATCTACTGTTTTGGTCACAATAACTGATGTTGGCTACTATACCAAACTACATCAATATCTTGGAAGCTTAAAACAATAAGAGTGTATTTCTTGGTCATGTTAGATTCAGACACAGGTCTGATGGATCTCCTTGGTAGCTCTCTTCCACAGGCATTCTGTACTTTCCAATTTGCTAGGCTGCTATTCAAAGCCATATCTTTGGGGTCCTTGCAGAAGTGGAAGAGAATGAGCTGAGAATGTCAAGGATGATTTTAGAGGCAGGCCCAGGCAATATTCCCATTTGTTACACAGGCCAGAAGGTCAATCTGGTACCAACCTAACCGCAAAAAAAAGTGGGAAATTTACTTTTCTTGGGTGCCAAGGAAAACAAAAACCATAGGATCGTGAGCGTCTAGCTAACTTCTGCCTGACTTGCTTTCATGGTCTTTTAATTCTCACAGCCTAAAACATTCTAACCTCTGAACATGGGTTGTAAGACCCACATGCTAACATCTTCATTCTTCTTGTCTCTTTTCTTTCTTTGATTTTTATATCCTTTCTCCCTCTTGCCATCTACACCTCTTCTTTCTTTCTCCCTTCAAAAAAAAAAATTTAAATGTATGTATTTTCTTAGCTGGATACATTTTCTAATGGAAATTGTTTGCTAAAACCTTTTGCTTCTCACAATTTGTGTCTCAGGTGTCAAAAAAATTACATTTTAACACTACATTTACAGAAATTCTATCTTAAGCAAGGCCTTGTTTCTTTTTGTATGAATTACTAATGAAGTATTTTCTAGGTGAAAAACTTGAAGTCTTAATAGATGAAGTATACCTAAAATTTCAGAAATGATGCTGAGAGAGAAGATTTACAGGTGTCAAAACATGTCCTCTGTCCAAAAGGGCAACCTTTTCAAAGGTGTCAGGATGAGAAATATTTTCTAAATACCTATTATACCTCTTTCCTTAACCTTTTCACCAGAGTAAATACATTACTGTCCCCAGAGCTGAGATCAGAGTCTGGATAGGATTAGTCACCAGGCCCCAGCTCTGAGGGGCTAGCATAGAATTAATTTTGGCCTAAGCATTAAGCCTGGAGAATATAATTCAAGCCAAGTTTGCAGAGGCCTCACGTTCAAAATTATTGTTCCCATGAACCATCCCAATATCACCATCTCCCCTGGATTGAGGTTGCCTAAAATCTAGGAATGCCTTCTGGCTTCTTGCTAATTGTACAAAATAGACTAATAATATCTCCCTCATAGGGCTGTTGGCCCAAAGAAATTTGACACCATAGTAAAGCTTCAAACTGTTGGTGTTATTAACATTATTAATATTACATTGGCACAATCCATGGAAACATATAAAAACTTAAAACATAGTAGATCATCAGTAGCTCTCTATATTATTTTTTATGGCTTTGAAGGTAGTCATATTTTGTATTTTTTTAAGTTTATCTATTTTGAGAGAGAGAGAGAGAGAGAGAGAGAGAGAGCATGCATATGAGTGGAGGAGGGGCAGAGAGAGAGGGATAGACAGAGAATCCCAAGCAGGCTCTGCACTGTCGGAGGCCAACGTGGAGCTTGAACTCATGAACCGTGAGATCATGACCTGAGCCAAAGTCGCATGCTTAACTAACTGAGCCACCCAGGCCCCAAAGATAGTCATATTTTAATTATTATCTAGGAGGGACATTTCTATTATTTTCTTTGAGGTATAGTATCTATTAGAAAAATAAAATGCATTATAACGTTATCAGTATGTTCATCAACAGAGGAAAATGAAGATAAATTATGATACATCCTTTGTTGTGTTGCCTATAATGTGCTTCAAAACATTTTGATATTAAACAGTAGTGTGTGTGTGTGTAAATTAACTTAAATTCTTGGTGGGTAATTAACCAATGAACCTTCATAACTTGAGGTCTACACTGTAGAAGTTTCTAAATAAGGCTGTGGATACCCCAAATCCACTCCAAACAGAAGAATCGTTAATTAGAATAAGGGATGTTGGGAATGATTTTTATCAATGAAATGACTGATGGGGACAACCCATGGCTTCCTAGAAAGTATAAATGGACTAGCAAGAAGGACTTTAGTCTCAAGGTCAGGTGACGGCAGGTTTGCAGACTGGCACAAAGAGATTGAATTAGAGGGCAGAGGAGAGACTGTTTATTATAAACTGTGGTAGGCTGAATAATGGTCCTAATAACAGTCCTCCCAAAGACACCCATGTCCTAATCCCCAAAACCTGTGACCATATATGTTACCTTATATGGTCAAAGAAACTCTGCAGATGTAATTAAGTTAAGGATCTTGAGATCGGGAGATTAGCCTGGATCATCCAGGTAAATTGGATGTAATTGCAACAGTTTCTATAAGAAGAGACAGGAGAAGGCAGAGTCAGAGGAAACAGAGAGGTGGTGAGGGAAGTAGAATGTGGAGTGATGTGCTTTGAAGGAGGAGGAAGAGGCCATAAACCGAGGTTGCACATGGCCACGCCATTGGAAGCTGCAAAAGGCAGGTAAATAGATTCTCTCTTTGGGCCTGTTGACAGAAAGAACCTGTCCTATATACACCTTGATTTCAGCTCTTCAAGACTCTCATTTTAAACTTCGGACCTCCAGCACAGCAAGAGAATGAATTCGTGTTGTTTTAAGTCACTACCAGTGTGGTAATCTGTTACAGCAATAACAGCAAACATGTATAAATTTGGGCTTCTCTCTAAATCATGTGAGACACTATGCCTTTAATTGACCTCATCTGTTCCTATACCAAAATTGGCCTTAGTTGAGTGAAATCATCTGAACTTATGCACGTGGGGAGATGGACACGCCCAGCAGAGAGAAAATGTGAAAAATACAGGGGGCTATCGGGCAGACTTGCCCCAGTTTTTTGTCTCAAACTCTTCTTAATTCAGAGTATAACAGATCCTGGCCTAGGAAAGACCACCTTTGACACCCAAAAATGCAGGATAAGTCCTGAAAACGGATGTTACCTGGTTCACGATTTTGCCTTGGTCAGCTCCATTGGACTATACACTCTGTGTAAGAACCTAGTGTGTGAGTGTGTATATGTGGAGAGGGTGGCTGGAGGGGGGTACTCTTGTCTAAACATATCTAATTGTAATTCCTAGTATAGTTATAGGGCTTTTTTTTTTTTAAACAGTCCGCAGTTGACTAGAAAATGAAACAGTTAAAAGCAACAAAGCTTCTCATACTTTAAAAGAACAAGTTGACCTGTGTCAAAACATCCTGCCTCATGAAGTAACTGTAAATCCCCATAGAGATAAGGTGGAGATATTGGAAAATCTTTGTAACCAGACAGCTCACTTTTGCTAGCTTCACTACAGGGAACCTGTGTTCATCTTTGGAAATTAGAGTTAAGCTTTTTGGCTTAAATAGCCATGTTCGTTCAGAAACCTCTTTTAAGACATTACAAGGGTTTGCAAAGCTAGTAGAGATTGTGTGTGAAAGATAGGGAAGAAGTACACGTTTAGCCATTGGATCAACGGTCTTCATGAAGGAAAGGGGAAAATAAGCTTTAAGGAAGACTGAGGTTGGTGTGAGATTCCAAAAGTTACATCAAGAGTAGATCAAATCCGTTTCTTGGAGTGAGGTCATCTGGGTGTCCTGATCGACCTTCTCACTGAAAACAACTAAAAATCCCTAGTGTAAATATAAGGGAATATAGTTTTAAGTTCATTAATATGCTGGCAAAGGAGTAAGGAATATTCAGAGGTTATAAACTGACTGTAAATGGGAAGGCAGAGAAGAAGGCACGGGACTGATGTGAGCTTTTATCTTAAGGGCATCTACTGAACCAGGACACCTTGAACTTTAGACTTCATTCCTTCCCAGGACAAAGTAAGCCAGATACACAGCCCAGGACCAGTGCAAGGTGAGTACCTTGTAGCAGAATCCACACATCAATCTCAGGCCACAAAGAGCTATACATATGGTATAAGGGTCAAGTAGAAATACCACCCCTGGGCTTAGAAAACATCAAATATTGAAATGATCAGACATAGAATATAAAATAAGTATTTTAATATATTTAAAGCAGAGAGTATATGGATTTTCACTCTACTATTGTTATAGCCTTTCTGATGTTTGAAATTTTTCAAACAAAAGGTTAGGGGGACCAACTCAGGACTAGAAGTAAATGTCCTTAACATGACAAAGGATGAATGCAAATGTGTTACTTAATAGTGAAATGTTAAAAGTATTTGCCCAAGGCACTGGAGTTCAATATCCACACTTACATTTAAAAATGTATAAAGGTCCTTGGGGCACTTGGGTGGCTCAGTTGGTTAAGTGTCCAACTTTGGCTCAGGTCATGATCTCATGGTTTGTGAGTTCGAGCCCTGCATCGGGCTCCGTGCTGACAGCTCAGAGCCTGCAGCCTGCTTTGAATTCTGTGTCTCCCTTTCTCTCTGCTCCTTCCCTGCTCATGCTCTGTCACTCTATCTTACAAAAATAAATAAGCTTTCAAAAAAATTTTTAAAAATGTATAAAGGTCCTAGCAATAAGGCATAACAAGAAATAAAAAGAATAGGCTGAAGAGAAAAACAACAACAAAAAACAAGAAACAACCTCTCATTAGTTAGACAATATTATCTAGAAAGAATACTCAAAAAAAAAAAAAACCCACGTAATAATAGAGTTTAATGAATCTGCTAGATATGAAACCAATGTATAAAAATCCACTGAATTGTACAATATGATAGTTTAGAAATTGTATTCTCAATTGAAGGTGCCATTTATGATACCATCAAAATCACAGAAGCTAGAAATATATCTAACAGAATTTGAGCAAGATATTTTCTTAACACTTTTTTTAGATATTTATTTATTTTAATTTTGAGAGAGAGAGAGAGAGAGAGAGATCATGCATGAGGAGGGGAGGGGCAGAGAGAGAGGATGAGAGCGAATTTTAAACGGGCTCTGTGCTGTGAGTGTTGTATATGCAGAGCTGGACGCAGGACTCAGTCTTAGGAACCATGAGATTATGACCTGAACCAAAATCAAGAATTGGACACCTGGGGCACCTGGATGGCTCAGTCAGTTAAGCGTCAGACTTTGGCTCAGGTCATGGTCTCATGGTTTGTGGGTTTGAGCCCAATTCAGGCTCTGTGCTGACGGCTCAGAGCCTGGAGCTTGCTTTGTATTCTGTGTCTCCCTCTGTCTCTGCCCCTCCCCTGATCACACGCTCTCTCTCTCTCTCTCTCTCTCTCTCTCTCTCTCTCCTTCCAAAATAAATAAACACTAAAAAAAAAAAAAAAGAATTGGACACTTAAACAATTGAGCCACCCAGGCACCTCTTGAACAAGACATTTTTAGAAAAAGTTGTAAAGCTTAATGGGAGGCCATTGAAGAAGACCTACGTAAATAAACAGACGTGTAATATTTTTGGTTTGAATTATAAATATTACAAAGATGTTGTTCTTCCCAAAATTTACCTATCAGTTTACTGCAATTCTAATAAAAATCCCAATAAGCTTTTTGTTGAACTTGAAAATATGATTCCAAAGTTAACATAGAAAAATATAAAGCCAAGAATAAGTTCACTCTGAAAAAGAACAAAGCGGAGAGATTTCCTTACCAGTTATCAAAAATTATTATGTAGTTATAGTAATAAATTTAGTGTTTTGCAAAGGAATAGACAATTTGACTAGTGGAATTGTGAGTTTCAGCAACAGATTTATTCAGATACCAAAGTTTGATCTGTGATTGAGCTGGCATTACAGATTGTGTATAAAAGAGACTTTTCAGTGTGATTTATTCTGGAAAAATAATCATATAAATAGGAAAAAATGAAATTGGATCCTACTTTAGACCATAAACCAAAATTACAAAACTCTAAGAAAAAAATCTATTTAACCTTTAGCTTGAATCTAAGTTAAAGGTTTATGAGTGTTCATGTGATATTCTTTATAAACCTTGGGTTATAATTACATTTGGTATAAAGAAGGATTTTTTAAAAAATTTTTTATTAACATTTATTTATTTTTTGAGAGTCAGAGAGAGACAGAGCATGAGCAGGGGAGGTACAGAGAGAGGGAGACACAGAATCAGAAGCAGGCTCCAGGTTCTGAGCTGTCAGCACAGAGCCGGATGCGGGACTTGAACCCACACACCGTGAGATCGTGACCTGAGCCGAAGTCAGTTGCCCAACCGACTGAGCCACCCAGGGGCCCCTAAAGAAGGATTTTTAAATCAAATCAGAGAAAAAGCATGAACAATAAAAAAAAAATCAAAGTTCTTGATTTATATGTACTAAAAGACATTATGAAGAGTTGGGCAAAAGAAAAGCCACAGTAGGCAAATATGTATGTAATTTACATAAATGACAAAATAGCAGTATCCAGAATATATAAAGAATTCCTAGAAGCAAAAAGGAAGAGAAAATGTAATAGAACATCTGGTAAAAGGCTTAAACAATTCTTGACATCAGAGAAAACTCAAATGGTCAATAACATATGAAATATGTGTTGAATCTTTCTAGTAGTTAGAGAGATGCAAATTAAAAACCATAATCAAATACTGACATTTTTCACAGTGGAAAAATTAAAAACATTGGGTAATATTAAGCATTGATGAGAATGTGGAGAAAATATACACACACACACAGGTGGTAGAATGGCAAATTGGCAAAATTATTTTGGGAAACAGTTTGACACTGTCTAATTAATTTGAGATGCACACACTTAGTGGGTAATTTCACTCCTATCTCAGAGAAGCTCCCGCCCGGGACACATGCACAAGAGTGGTCACAGCAGCATGGTTTGAAGGTATCAGAAAACTGGAAACAACTCAAAAATCCATTCACGTTAGAACAGAGAAGTAAATTGTGGTATATTCATCTGATGAAATGCTAGATCACTGAAAATGAATGAATTACAACACGAAGCAAAAACTTAGTAGATTGTCGGGAACATCATGTTGCAAAAGAACACCCTGAGTATGTTTACATGTATATAAAGTTCCAAACCATACATTTTTAAATAAGGTACAGTTTAGGAATACAAACGCTTCGGTGAACTAACTGTGCAGAGGAGAGCAAATGTATAATAATGTTAAATTCAGAATAATGGTTACTGCCGAGGGATGAGGCAAGTCTATGGGATGCCCCGGAATACACTAGGCTTCGAATGTGATGGTAACTTTCTGTTAATTAAATTGGGTCTTGGGTACCCAGGTGTTTGTGTGTTTTTGTTTGTTTGCCTTATGCATATTTAATAAAAATTATTTTGTACCTGTTCAATATTTAATTTCACAATTTATAAAATCAACAAAAAAACTACTGAGAAGGGTTCAGTTAGAGGAATGTTGACAATATGGACTCATTTTTGGAGGGTTATGTTAAAAATCTTCCATAGTATTTTAAAAAATATGTACTGTATAGAAAGCCAGTGAGTTTTCTTTTTAATAGAACCTTTCTAAAAAACTTTCCCCAATAGTTCCTTCTCTTAGCAGTTTTGCTTTGCAGACACATCTAGACCGTGTCTATGTACTACCATGTTTTGGAAAATTAACTCATTTAATTCATTTATTGTCTCAGTCATAATTGAATCCCATGGCTGGAGACCATCATATATGCCATACCTTCTCCCATCCTGTCTGTATCCTCCTTTCCTCTTCCCCTGGATAAACACTTACTACTCATAACTGAGGACCTCATGTATTCAGTATGAGATTACTTCTTCTGGAAGTTTACTCTGAGTCCACAACATGCAGAAGGGAAAATAAAAATATGTTGTATAAATAAATACATAATATGTGAAAGAATGAGTGAGGCAAAATCACTTCCCTAAAAAATCTTGCAGATAGTGATAAATACAAGTCAGTGGCATTGCCCTTCAGCATAAATGATAAAACAGGATAAGTTGAAAAGAGTGAGACAGAAATGATAATCATGTGATATGATAGAGGTAGTTGCTAAAGCTATGGAGGTAATTGTACGGCAGTGTGAATGTACCAAATCAACATGTTGTACACCTGAAACTTACACAGTGTGATATATAAATTACACCTCAATTAAAAAAAAAAAAAGCAAAAGCAAAGGGTGTACTTTGGTGAGTGTTAGTAATTGAAATAATATTAACTAAAATGAAGGACTTAGGGCACCTCGGTGGCTTAGTGGGTTAAACATTCAACTCTCGATTGTGGTTCAGGTCGTGATCTCATGGTTCGTGGGTTTCAGCCCAGTGTGGGACTCTGTGCTGATGGAGAGCCTGCTTGGGAGTCTCTCTCTTCCTCTCTCTCCTCCCCCCCTTGCTTGCTCTCTCTCTCTTTCTCTCTCAAAAGTAAAAAAAAAAAACAAAAAAGAATTAAAAAAAATAAAATGAAGCACATAGCTACTTAAAACTTTTTTTTAAAGGGACATATTTCTTAGCACAATTTATAGAACATACCAATGAACACTACTGATTCCCCAGTAACAATCAGCATACTTAGCACCCACTTAATTAAGATATCCTACTAAAAGAAATTCAGGCTTGTTGGATAAGTGGCTGTTTTCTGGTGTGTGACAAGAAATTACATGTTGAGCCTGTAATATCTTTTTCAGAAAGTAAGGACGGGCTTGGAAACTGATGGGAACATATCAAAAGAACATCAAAGCCAGCCTTAAGGGCTTCCCACTGGCCAAATTTGGGACAATCAGGCATCAAAAGAATAATGATAATGAATATAGGGCATTGAATTAAAAAATAACTCATGAGTTTACAGTCAGGGTGAAAAAAAATGGGGAAGGAGGAGAGGAAAGTCTTTTCTGCACTGAAATATTCTAGGTGATATTCGTGATGAGAATCATACAGTTGGAAAAGCAATCACCATTTTGGAGCCATAAATGGAATAACTGATTCGGGCAAGGGCCATCAACGGGTGCTGAAACCTTTGGGTGAAAAGTTGTTCACAAGCAGTATGTACAGAGTTTCAAAGTATCAAACTTACACATACTTACAGAGTAACTGCTGTAGTACCTTTATATGAAGAATTCTGGCATACCCCACCTTACCCAAGTGATTGAACCTAATGTCACCAGTAAAGGGAGGAACAAACAGTACTTGCTTCCTGGAGTGAAATATTGAGAAGAACTAACATTGTCTCTGTGATTTTCTTGCCAAAAATGTTTAATCTGAATCTATTCATGAGGGAACAATCAGGCAAATTCAGTTGACGGTCATTCTACAAAACAACTGGCTTTAACTTTATTGACTCTTGGGGCGCCTGGGTGGCGCAGTTGGTTAAGCGTCCGACTTCAGCCAGGTCACGATCTCACGGTCAGTGAGTTCGAGCCCCGCGTCAGGCTCTGGGCTGATGGCTCAGAGCCTGGAGCCTGTTTCCGATGCTGTGTCTCCCTCTCTCTCTGCCCCTCCCCCGTTCATGCTCTGTCTCTCTCTGTCCCAAAAATAAATTAAAAAAACGTTGAAAAAAAAAATTAAAAAAAAAAAACTTTATTGACTCTTAAAATAGGTCAGTAAAGATGAAATAACTACTCTAAAGATGCCAGAGAAACATGATGACTAAATGCAACACGTGGTTCTTGAAAGTATCTTCAATGAGGGGGACACAAAAAGGATATTATGGGGAAAAAACGAAGAACTTTGAATATGTAATGCATATTAGACAATATGACATCAATGATGACTTTCCCGAGTGCACGTTAATGGTACTTTGGTTGTGTAGGAAAATGACTGTGTTCTTAGGAGGTTCGTGCCGAAGGGGTGAAGCATCATTATTATGTCTTTCAGATGTTTTAACCAAATAAATATAGCTATGCATATGGATGAAATGAGTATCAATATAATAAATGTGGTAAGTGGTTCACAATTGTTGAATTTCAGTGAAGGGTGTATGAGTGTCCGTAAGATATTCTTTCCATTTTCAATACATTTAAATTTCTCAAAATTGCAAATTGAAACCAAAAGCAACTTAAAATTTCAGGAAAGGAAAAAAAATTAGGATAAATGAAGCTCATAGGCAAACCAAGGGAATTTTCCAAAACCAAGCCCCAAAGCCCATAGTTTTGATGATCTTTTATTTTCTCTTGCAACTAATGTCTTAGTTCTACCTGACTAGCAAATGGCTAACACTGATTTCCTGCATGGGTGGTGTTCATGCAAGCTTCACAAAGGGAATTTTTTTATAATGTGTACCGCTGGCATATTGCAAGGCATGTGCGGGCCGCCCAGAACCATTTGAGTGAATTGAGCCTAGTAGGGTGCAAGTGGAAAACAGCTTTATTCTTTCTCTCCGATGCAAACATGCAGTCAACCCATCCCCTGGATGAAATTTCAGGCAATTCTTAAAGCTCGTGTGGTCATTATCAGGTAGTAAACTGTCTCCATTTCAAGCTTCAATACACCCAATCCAATCTGTGTAACATTCCAAACTTCAAATTACATTGAATTTAAATCTTCTTCCCTCCTCCTACTCCCTGTTTAGGCTGAGAAATGGGAAGAGAAAGAGGACATGTTGAAAAGTTTTCCCTCTTTTCCTTTTAGACAGCTCTTTTGGCTCCCTTGGATTTGCCACGGGGAAGAAGGGAGACCTGGAAAATTGTATTTTCCAAAGATGGCCATAGCCATATCTCCCATTCTGCAAGATTTTCTATAATTTTTTCTGTGATCTTGCCCCTCTCCCATCTTGCCACTTTCCATGAAGTAGTGGAGTCGAATTTCAACCTTTAAGGTCTGGCAGAAGTGACGCTCTGTGAGTCTGAGGCTGGGTCATAAATGGCCACGCAGCTTCCACCTGGCTTACCAGAGCACTCATGTTTAGAACCCGGAGCTTCCGTGTATGGCCCCTGACTCCTCTGAGGTCCCTGTGCCAGGGGGAGGTCAAGCACAAGAAGAGGCCACGTGCAGGTCTGCGGGTTCAGTTAGTAATCCTGGTTTCTGGTTGTCTCCACAGAGGTGCCTGCTACGTAGGTAAATGAGCCTCAGCTAACAAGTGAACCCCGGCCTTCCAGTCTTCGCTGCTGAATTCCTAGATATCATGGAACAGAGAGAAATTATCCTCACTGTTCCTTCAATGAATCTCTATGTTTCAGAACCTGTGAATATCAATAAGTGGCCTTTTTAAAAACCTCTGTGTTTTGGGATAATCTGTTATGCAGCAATTTTAACTGAAACAGAGAAGGAAGGGGGTAGGGTTGACTCTGTTGGGTCAGGTTGAAATCTCACATTTGTGCTTTTTTGAAGTGGTACATTCCAAATGTTGATTTTTTTTTCTTAATGGGCTCTTTTGTGGCTATTTCAGAGAGCCCCACTCTCACCCCTTATTGTTCTTTTGACCCAAGAAATCCTCTGTGTCTGATCAGAGGGCAGGAATAGCACATTCATTATTATCTCTTCTAAGTTCTCCTTGATTACTTGCCTTTAAGCCTCCATAACTAATTCTAAGTGTTCTCCTAGCCTGGAGGTGGGTGATGAACTCATGTTGGCAAAGCCATTTCTGTTCGACTCTTCAAGTCCCAGATACATGGTCTTGTCCCTTACTTTTAGAATATGGGAATACTAATCACCGGATTACATTATCAGTTTTAACTCTGAATCTGTAGATCTCATGAAATTATTGCTATGTGGGTATTTAGGTTTAACTCCTTCAGAATGTTTGGAAATTCGTATTGCTCTTCTATTTTGACCAAAAATTTTGAATCAATAACTCTGTGTAGATAAAATCCTACTATGTTATGATTTTGAGATATTATAATTCTGGTGTTTAATATTCTTAATAGCTTGCAAGCCAAGTTTCAAATGTTCTTTTCATTATGAATGATCTTTATATATATATATATATACACACACACACACACACACACACACACACACATAATGCCTAACTCCCTAGTATATTTTCTAGTATTTAAATAAGCTTTTAATTCTAGAGTAGTTTTAGATTTACAGAAACATTACAAAGATTGCATGGAGTTCCTGCATACCCTGAACTCTTTAGAAACTATTGTTGACATCTTATATTATTATGGTATATTTGCCAGAGATAATGAACCAACACTGGTACATTTTTCTTATCTAAATGATGTGCTTTATTTGTATTTCATTATTATTGGTTTCCCCTTTATGTTCCTTTTCTGTTCCAGGTTACCATTTAAATGTTTATTATTTTTTTGAGGGAGGGAGAGAGAGAGAGAGAGAGAGCACTCACACACACACTTATGGGCATGCAGGGCAGAAAGAGAGGGAGACAGAGGATCTGAAGTGGGCTCTGTACTGACAGCAGTGAGCCTGACATCGGGCTCAAACTGACGAACCGTGAGATCGTGACCTGAGCTGAAGTCAGACACTTAACCCGACTGAGCCACACAGGCCCCTGTTCCAGGTTACCATTTAAAATAGTGCTTTATATTTAGCTATCATATCTCCTGAGGCTCCTCTGATTGTGACAGTTTCTCAGACTTGCACTAGTTTCTATTTTCTTGACAATTTTGAGAAGCACTGGTCAGGTATTTTGTAGAATGAACTTTGATTTGGGTTTGACTGAGATTTTTTTTCATGGTTAGGTTGGAGTTAGGAGTTTTGGGGACCACGGCACCTCATATCGGGGCTACATGCTTCAACATGGCTTTTTACTGCTGATGTTAACCTTGATTACCTGTCTAAACTGGTGTCTGTCAGGGTTCTCCACTATATATTTACCCCTCACCCCATACACATACCATTCCACACCGCATTCTTTGAAGGCAAGCCGCTAAGGGTAGCTCACATCTCAAGGGCAGGCAGTCATGTTTCACCCCTTTGACGGAGGAGTTTTCATTTATTTATCCATTTATTTATTCATTCATTTATTTATAAAGATTTTCTTTTTTAAAGTAGTCTCTATACCCAATGTAGGGCTTGAACTCACAATCGCCAAGCTCAAGAGCTGCATGTCCTACTAATTGGGCTAGACAGGAGCCCCTCAAGGATGCATAATTTATGCTTTGGGTTGTAGTCCAATACTGTGTTATTTATTCTGTTGTTCATATGGTTCCAATGTTGGCCAATAGGAGCTCTTTCAGTTGGTGCCTGTGTCTCTTTTGTTTGTGAGTACTCCCTTACTCTCGGGAAAAACGAAATGTACTCTAATCTCAGTTTGTATATTCCCTGCCCCAACCCTAAAATTAGCCATTTCTCCAAAGGAGCACTAGTTTCTCTTATTGGCTTCCATGAATTTTCATGTTTGAAATACATACTATATATGTAAGCACACGCTATTTTTATTTTCAAGCCATTTCTTATTTTTAGTTAGCATAACAGAAGAAATCAGCTGTGACATTCTTGTTATCAGTGAAACTTCTAGCAGAGTGATGCAAAGTTAAGAACCCCTTTCCCACCCAAGACTTTGCTTGTCAACCCTACTTGCACATTATGATCCCTAAAGAGATTTAAAAATAAGATCTCCAGGTTCCTCCTGAAGTCAATTAAATCAAAATACGTAGACGTGGAGCCCAAGCATGAGACAGTTTTTAATATCTCTGAGTGAGTCTAATTTGCAATCAGGCTGGGAATCACTGGTTAAGTCTTAATTTTTTCAAATTCATAGTGGCTAGTTTCAACTCTTAGTGATTTGTTAAGAATAGCCTATAGGACTAATTTTATCATTTGAAATGCAAAAAATGCAAAATGAAAATCTTGAACACTTATGTTTATCTACAAAGCATTCTGTTGCTCTAACAAGACAGACTCATACAGGCATACGTCCTGGCTCCATCCCATAGGAAGGGAAAAGGGAATGTGAGTGAGGAGGAAGATCCGATGGCTAAAGACCCAATCAGGTTGCTGCAAGCATCCTTTCAGTCACATTCTGCGGTGAGCAGAATGGAAGGCTGGGAAATGTAGTCTGCTGCTGGGTGGTCTCAAGGCACACCGAAAGCACATGGTGTTTGGAGTTGAGTGGCAATCTCCCTCTCAGAAGGAAAGGCTGGGGACTCAGGGCCCCAGAAATTCTGGAGGTTTTCAGTGGAAGGAGCTACTTCAAAGAGGCCGGCTGTTCACAAGAAGAAAGGTGGAAGTCTCAGGAGTGAGATTCCAATGGGCTGAGAGGAGGTCATATGGAAACACATTTGCTGTGCTGGGGAGGCAAAATAAAATACGTGTATGGGAGAAGGAAGCTTGAGGAGGCTTCAGGTAATGGAGTATGAAGAGAAAGGCAGCTGGCACCCATGGGAGAAAGAGAATTCCCCTGAAGGAAGCTGGGATGTTGTCAGGAGAGGAGAACAAATTCTGTGTGTCCAAACTGGCATAAGTAGAGAATGCATAAGCAAACAATTATAGAATGTGATAAACTCCTTGTTGGAATAGAGGATGAAATTTGGAATCATTTCTGGAAAGTGTGAGGGTGAGGGATCAAAGGCAGTGAATTTTATGCTGAATCTTGAAGGTTCAGGACGATTTTTCTAATTAGGCAAGAGGAAGAAGGACACCCAAGCAAAAGGATCCTAGGGAGAGGTAGAGTTTTGAACAGGCCCTCTTTAGGAAAAATAATACAAATTCACGAATCAAAACAATATATGGTAGCGAATATGTTTTTAAATGAGAAAACCTATCACAATAAATTACTGGAGACTTGAAAATTTTAAATGCCTTTCTTCTGAGATCCCTTTAGGCAATTTAACAGAAATGCTTGTATAGGAATATTTCCTGACTGCAACTTGATTTCTGTTCCTTCCTAGAACATTCTAAACACTCAACCATTTTCAGCACACACAGAGAAAGACTGGAAACTTATGTTTCACTAACTTCAGGGACAATCTGCCTTGGCTTATGAAGCTTTGTCAGGGGTTTCAGGAACTCCACATAGATTTACTTCCCTGGAACCCTGTTCTGTATTACACCTAGAGCTGAGGTTAGACATGGAGGCAAACATCCGTGACAAAGGATTTTCAATGCCACCTATGAAGTTCTGACTCTCATGTAGGATAAGGAGGTTTTGAAGGATTTTATGTGAGAAAGCTATATGATTACATTTACATTTAGAACAAATGCTTCTGGAACATTTAGGGTCTAGGTAGAAGTCCAGAGGAGTGACTTTAGTAAGAGCTTACTAGAAACCATTTAATGTAGTCTAGAAATAGCAGTGCCTGGGTAGCTCATTCAGTTACTGGTCTGATTCTTGATTTTGGCTCAGGTCATGATCTTCGGTTCGTGAGAACAAGTCCCACATTGGACTCTGTGCTGGCAGTGAGGTGCCTGCTTGGGATTCTCTCTTGCTGTCTCTCTGCCCTTCCCCTGCTGTATCTCTCTCTCTCAAAATAAATATATAAACTTAAAACAGAAAACAAGGTAGTCTAGAAATAAACAAGATTCCTGAACACTGGGAGAAGAAAAAGTCACAAAGTAGAATGGACATAAACCTAGATGAAAAGGCAACTATGTGATAACCTTATTCGGTTATCAAAAATAAATGTAGTTTGAGGATGGGAAGCCATTGATATTTATTTTATATTGATACAAGTTAGAACAGAAAAAGAACAGTTTTAGAAAGACTGTCCTCTTTCCAGCAGGGAGAAAGCACCTGTCTAATTAGATAATGTGCTGTTCGATAAGAACAAAATTATTTAAAAAAAAAAAAAACTAACAAGGAGTGAGAGATAATACATAAATATAATTATTATTCAATTTGATACATAGTATAATATCTATGTTGTATCTTAATAAGCATGACAGCATTTATTACAGCTTAGCAAGGGAAAATAAAAAATTGGTCTTAGCAATTAACCTTATCCACATGTAAATGAGATTAATTAGTAGTTTTCCTTTCTAATCTTTTGGGGAAAGCAGATAATTGTAATTATACTGTTTATGCAAATTGTTCCAAATATGCAAAAGGACACAATAGTTTGCAAATTAAAGTTCAAATAAGAAAATTATTCTAAAATTTACTTTTAGAATACTAGGAAAGCCAATTAGAGCATGTAAATGACATATTATTAACAAATATGAACATTTTCCTAAGAGAACTGGCTTTATCTTTAACTTTACTAATTTTTTTTTCACTATTTGAGTTATAATGAGGTTTAACATGTTTCAAAATTTTCTTTTCATTGTAATGAAATAAGTTTGAAATTATTCCAAAATAAAAAGTTTTTAAAAAGTAATAATTTTTCACAAAAATAGATTTTGAGAAGGCCCTTTCAATGTGAAGACAGGACAATTTTGATCCCTGCTTTCTGGAGAAGTAGGAACAAATCTGATATTGTTTCAACACGAAAATAAGAATTTTGATGTTTTGGTTTCTGATTCATTATTCTTTTCAACACATTCACAATTTATGGAATGGGAGGAGCAGGGCGTGGGGGAGTCATTTCTCCCTTGTCAGGGTTAAGGTTCTATGCCGACTTTGTCCTACAGGTCTGGGTTTTTTTTGTTTTTGTTTTTTTGGGTTTTTCCCCCCTGTCTCTTTTTATTGTGGGAGAAACAAAATGCAGACTTCATTTGCAGAAAAACAGAGAATACTTTTTTTTTTTTGTCAGTTTCAGAGGCTATCAGAGTAAAACTTCAGCTCATGCTTTGAGTGAAACGATTAGGATATGCATTTATTGATTTATTTAGTGAACAAATACTTATTAAATATTTACTGTGTGACAGGGTCTAATACAGACCAGAGGGAAAGGACTAGTCTGTTATAGCTTCTGCCCTCAGGGAGAAGGCATGGAGACAAAGAATGTTCCCGATATACAAAGTTCACTGGAAGAGGTGTGTACAGCAGGGAGCCCAGAAGGTGAACCACTAACTTGCGAGACCGGAAGAATATTAAAGATGATTTGTAAAGGCGCTGTTTCAGACATCAAATTTCCCAAACTACAGTCTTCTTGAAGAGGGAGCAGCACACAGTGTCCGGAAACGGGATAAAAAGTGGCCTGTGACAGGGGCGCCTGGGTGGCTCCGTCGGTTGGGCAGCCGACTTCAGCTCAGGTCATGATCTCGCAGTCCGTGAGTTCGAGCCCCGCGTCAGGCTCTGTGCTGACAGCTCAGAGCCTGGAGCCTGTTTCAGATTCTGTGTCTCCCTCTCTCTGACCCTCCCCCGTTCATGCTCTGTCTCTCCCTGTCTCAAAAATAAATCAAACGTTAAAAAAAAAAAAAAAAAAAAAAAAAAAAAAAAAAGTGGCCTGTGACAAAACTCTGCCTCTCCAAGTCCAGAGAAGTTACCCGAACCAAAGACTGAGGTGCTGCCATTAAGTGGCAGGCAGTGTGGGGAAGGCTATTCCTCCTGTGATGGAAAAGATAAATGACCAGAAACTGAGTGTGCTAGGAAGGAAGAATTTGATCTTCGACTACAACATTTTACAGAGTTGTGCTTCAATGTCATGTCTTAGAAGCCCAGGAATGCTAAGGGTTGATGGATACTCTTACGGGCTCCAACTGTGAGGCCATTTCTTTACTCACCGGGGATGAAGCTTTGCTGACAGAAGTGTTGCAGTGCAGCAGAACTAGTTTTCAAATTTTGTTTCTGGGCACCAATTGCTGTGGCTCACCAAAAATACCCTGAGGTTTTACTCTGTCTGAAGGCAAGATTTTTTTTCTTTTCTTTTTCCTTTTTTTAAGTAACCTCTATGCCTACTGTGGGGCTTGAACTCATGACCTGAGATCACAAGTAGCATGCTGGGGGCACCTGTGTGGTTCAGTTGGTTAAGCGGCCAACTTTGGCTCAGGTCATGATCTCAAGGTTTGTGAGTTTGAGCCCCGCATCAGGCTCTCTGGCTGTCAGTGCAGAACCCACTTTGGATCCTCTGTCTCCCTCTCTCTCCCACTCTCACGCACTCTTTCTCTCTCTTTCAAAAAATAAGCATTAAAAGAAAAGAAAAGAAAAAAGACTAGCATGCTCTACTGACTAAGCCAGGTGCCCCTGAAGGCAAGATTTTTGACACTGAATGTCACTCTAAGATATGAAATGCTATCATCATTAACCATCGTACCCTGGTTCTGTGTTCTTTAACTCCTTTAAATCTGTAGCTGAAGCTGCCCATTCCTTTATCTGTACCCAACCCCAGCAATCCACAGACAATAACAGGAGGGGATATTCAACAACCGAAAACCATAGGCTGTTCCTTTCCCATCTTGAGATATCTATAGGAGTCTTACCACTTGTTGACCTGATTACCAGATCAGGATATTATTGTGACTTTATTGGTGTTAGCCTGCTCCTTGGTACCAATTTCCACTTAATATTCTTTCTATGAAAGCACCAGAAAGTGATTCTAAGCCTCTTATAAAAGCGATTGGCAGCTACTGGACAAAATTGAACAAAGAGATGAACCACCAAGTCTCAGAATATATAGAACCATTGCTGTTCTAGGGATCTTGGCACTGGAATTTGTAACCTTTACTCTTTTTAGGACCTGTGGTCCGATGCCATCAAGTAATAGACTAAAAGTAAGGTTTCTGGTAGAAAGAATCTGCTCAGTCTAACTTGCCTAACTTGTGTCACCCTGTCTACCTTTAAGCCCTGAAAGTTGTGTCTAGTATCAGAAGAATGTGAGAGGAAGGTAGGGGTCTTGTGTTGAATATTGGTATCTGTAAGTTGTTATGCTTCCCTGTGCAACTGAAGATGATTCTTGTGATCCACTATGGACGTGCACTTTGAAAAGCGATGAAAGAAAAACAATTAAATATTGCTGGGCCATAACATCTTATGGGCCACATTCCGAATATATATGATAAATGAATGGGACCATGTATATCATCTGTTATTAGAAAAATATATAGTTAAATAGCCCATATTTAAATATTGGAATACATGATTGTGATTTCATCCTGGATAATGATTATGGTAACAATTGTATGTATCAAAATAAAATATGTAAATTCTGTTGCTGAGATGCTCAGTGATTGGTAGCTGTCATTCCTTCAGACCCCCTTCATTCTGCTTTCTTGGATTTCTGGATTTTTTCACCATATTCTTTTCAGACACTATTTTTTAATCTAGCCACTGTATTTCTTGCAAATCAAAATTGCCTGTCTTGGCTATTATTCCCCATAGGAAGATTATATCTTTTCAAGTGATATTAGAGAAGGTACTTCATTATTTATGCATATTTTGAATGATTCTTGGATAATTGCCACACATGCATTTAAAGTGGAAGTGTTTTCAAAATTATATTTCTACATTATAATGCATAAACTCTGTAACATTTATTAAGTAAGGAAGATGATAGAAATATTTATTACTGAAGACATTTTTATGGTGTGCTTTTATAGAGCTTTATTTATAAAGAGGCTGAATTCTCAATCTATTTGCCCTAAAGCCTGTGTGTAAGTAATCATATTATATGTTTATATGTTTGTTTAGTCTTGTTGTCACTGTAATATTTCTAAATTAACTGTTAGCAGCAAGGCTATTTCTTTACTGTAAGCCCCTAAAGGTCAAGGATGTCTTATTTAATTTCATAGATACTACTCTAGTTGAATATCATTGTATTACTTACCTAGTGCTATATAACAAATCACCCCAAAACTTAGTGTCTATATTAGTTTGCTAGGACTGCCATAACAAAATGCCAAACTGGGTGTCTTACACAACAGAAATTTTCTCACCGCACTGGAGACCAGAAATCAAAGATCAAAGTGTTGGTAGGTTTGGTTCCAGCTGAGGCCTCTCTTCTTGGCTTGCAGATGGCCGCCATCTCACTGTGTCCTCACATGGCCTCACTCCTGCCATAGCCCTCAGCTAGCAACCTAATGATACATTCTTCAGAGTTTTAGCAATCACAAATCATGGGAGTGCTTTCGAGTTGTCATTTATTTGCTTCCATTTAAAATAAATTTCCCACTAATGATTTTAAAAGAAGGGGTGGCTATGCCGCTGGCAGGAATGTAAATTGATATAGCCATTATGGAAAGCAGTATGAAGGTTCCTCAAGAAATTACAAATAGAGCTACCGTATCCCATAGTTCCACTTCTGGGTTTCACTCGATACAAGGGAAACAATATCACTCGAAGAGACCTTTGAATTCTCATATTCATTGCAGTGTTATTGTAATACTCAACATATGGAAACAACCTAAGTTTCTAACAAGGGATGAATGGATAAAGAAAATGTGGTATATATACACATACACGCAGTAGAATATTATTCAGTCTTATAAAAGAAGGAAATTCTGGTATTTGTAACAACATGGACGAACCTGGAGGTCATTATGTTAAGATAAACTAGCTGGAGTAAGGCAATACTGCATGGTATCACTGATATACAGGACGTGAATCCAAGGCTGACACAAGAAACAGATAGTAAATGGTGGCTTGGTGTTTGCTGGGGGCTGAGAGATGGGGAAACTGGGTCACAAGTATAAACTTTCAGTTAGATAAGTAAACTCCGAGGATCTAAAGTGTAGCATGGTGACTACAGTTAATTATACTATCTTCTACACTTGAAATTTGTTATGAGAGTAAATCTTAAGTATTCTCATTTAAAAAAAAAAAAGGAATCATGTGAGGTGATAGAAGTGCTAATTAACTTGACTGTGGGAATCCTTTTGCAATATATACATCCATCAAATCATCACGTTATAGATGTTAAATATATTACAACTTGATTTGTCAATTATACCTCAATAGAGTCAGAAAAAAATTTAAAAATGTGTAGTGAAAAAATGTAAACAATACTGTACATGTATACTGCATTGAACAAGAATAGATTGGACTTAAAATTGAAACTATCACAATCAAAATACTATACTAATTTCCTAGGTCTCTGCTACATGCCAACCTGTCCCTCCCTATTCCAGGGGTTTATCATCTATCAGTCAACAGTACAAAAATGCATGACTTAAAATTGCTCTATTCATGTAAGGGGAGACAAACAGTAAAGTTTGAATTTGAAAAAAAGTGGAAATAGTCAACTCTAATATAGTACAATACTCTCACGTTTTAAAATTTTAGCAGTGTGTTAATTCCATATTTTTAGAACCTCAAAGATTTGTCTACTCCATGATTCATAGACTTGTCTCCAGACTGAACCTGGGTATGTTTCTGATCATGTTTTCGTTATTCTAGAGGAAATAAATTAGACTCTGCCAAAATACCTCTCTCTACCATTTAGATGTTAAAAATGTAATTTGATTGGGTGGACTGGATTCCCTAGATAATTTCTTGAGCTCTAAAATTCATTTGACTCTTGGGAAAACACTGAGCAGTCTGTTAGTTAGCCTCACTGACAACCTCTGCATGGAGACCAAGACTGATGCTCATGTTCATATGTGGGTTAAGATGCTCAACTTTCTATTCTAATTAATTTTTAGTTTGAATACCTTTTTAGCTTTAGTAACAAAATATGTATCAGTCATTTTACTGAAGTTTTTCTCCATATAATTAAAAAATATATATATATATATGTCCTATGTTTTTCTTCTTTGAAAACTCACACTAATTCTAGTTGTTCTGGAGCAAATATTCTGTGGATAAGCAATGCCACATTATTACAAGGATGCACTTTCAACCTTGAATTTTAACTGTCATGTTGACACTAGAATATTTATTTTTCTTATGGAACTTTGCACATGTTATTAGGTTTTACACTATTTCCATCTCCCACTCCTATGTCCTTGCAAGTCTTATGGTGTCAAATAGCTGCTTTATTAAATTTCACATCATAGACCTGAAAGTTGAAAGTTTCTGATAATAAATACTGTCATTGGCAAATGGTGTTGGGGTTTTGTTGTTCTTGTTATTGTTAAGGGTTAGCATTTCAGTTTCTTTTTCTCTGGAATGGAAGGATTATAGCTGGTGTTACATATTTTGAACATTATCTTTTATTCCAGGAAAATGAAATCCTGAACTTTGCTTAAAGTGTTGTATACATTATTCCTGCATACATTATAGCACCTTTGATAGCCCATTTACATATTATTAACTCTCAGATAGGATTTCTTTGAAAGTAGTGGTTCCCTGATACTTTAGAATTTCATGTTGGTAAAGAGTCAGGGAACACTGCGTCCTTGTAATTTTCTCAGAGCACAGTCGTTCTTCTTAGGAAAGCACCTTGCTGGAGATGGTAGGAAAATTGGGTTAGAAGGATAGTATAAAGATAGACAAAGGTAAAGCATACAGAATATAAGGCATTTTATTTTTATTTAGATACTTATTTTCTTTTGTTTTCACTGACTCTACAGTTCTCCAGTAGGCAGTATTCTATGCTTTCAGAGTTTGACTGACTCTGAATATAGTTTCTCAAATATGTCTGGCTGTGGTTTCAAGCAGTAATTCCGCCCCCCACCCCCAAGTTTTAATATGATATACGTACCAAATTGGCTTGGAAATCTTTCCTCTTTGCAAACTTTGAAGAGTAGGCAGATGCCTATTTTGTCTCTGGCTCACTTTTGGTCTTGCCATTTGGAGAATAGCTCTTCCCTCTGTTGACATGGATTTAAAGTTAGGTCACCACGCTGGCACATAGCCCAGAGGGGACTAGGGCTCTGGAATTGAAAGATGTCAGCCCAGTGGGACTACTGTTTTGAACAGAGGAAATATATACCTAGAGGGGGTGGTGGGCAGTTTTGTAGTGGCTATTTTCCATCATGAGCTTTGGGAAGCAGAGCACAGTAATCTGGACTGTGGTAGGTGGGGTAGACAGGGCACATGTCCAAGAGAGAGGCAGACCAAAGAAAGAAGGTCCAGGGGTTAGAGTCAAAATTTAGTTTGTTCTGAGTCCCAGCTGTATCTTTGTTTTCATGAGCTCATTATTGTCCCTTTAGTAAAGTGTGTATTTTGCCTAAGCCAGTTTCTTTTCTGCCATTTTGTACACGTTCAACCCAAAGAATGATATTTTTCTCTTTATTTTGGTTGAGAAATCTCTAGTTTTTTATTTTAACTATTCAATTAAATACTTTTTACTATCATTCATAATGGCATGTTTTTTTGTTATCTTTTTAGTGTAGTTCCTGAAGTGCATTTAATATAGTTCCTGCACTGAATGGGATGTTATTCTTTAAAAAGCTTATATATGCAGTGTAATGATTTTTAAATTCATAATTATTTGGCTAGTTCAAAGGATGACCACTTTCACCCATTCCATCAAGTATCCCTGTTGACATTGAAAATAAATTAGGAAAGAGTACTAGGAACAGGAATAAGACATTGCAGTATGGAAAACCCAGTTTAGAATAGGCGTGATAAGATCATTTGATAGTAAGAGCCTTGAGTCATCTGTGTTCAACAAAGATAACAAAGAATGTGAGGTGCTTACTCTTTAAGACCATAAACTTATTTTTCAATATTGTCAAGATGGTACTGTTTTAGAAGAACTAAGATTAATGTATGGCATTGTCTTTGGGTTTAGTTGAACATTTCAAATACTTGAACTAATTCTTATCTATTCTTATCAGAATTGTTCTTTCTACATGTATAGGAAAATCCATATTTCTATATGTATTGGAAAACCATGAAATTGTAGTTGTATGGTTCTTGTTTTGTTGACTCTGAAGCTACAGATAATTCAGGGATGAAGAACTGGGGGGTGCTTACCTAGATAAGGCACCAGTCTCTGTTTCCCAAGTTGATGGGCTATGTGCAATTTCTGGTTCTGAGTCTAATTATGTAGAGATCCTTCAATGGGCTAGATTGCAACATGAATTCAGCAAATTCTTCCAGTCCCCTTGGGAGGCCTTTGACAAAACCACAGTAATATAGTGAATTACTTATTTTCCACTGTGAGGGCTGATTGTGATATGTTATGCA
This sequence comes from Neofelis nebulosa, assembly GCF_028018385.1. Classification (NCBI taxonomy): domain Eukaryota; kingdom Metazoa; phylum Chordata; class Mammalia; order Carnivora; family Felidae; genus Neofelis; species Neofelis nebulosa. The sequence goes on from NC_080782.1 coordinate 178,617,151, forward strand.
AGCTGATAGGCAGTCAGCACCAGTCAGGCAGGTCTGAATCATAATTTTTATCCTTTTTTTTAAAGGTTATATGTATCCTTTGCAACTTCCTTACCTACTTCCTCTAGGTCTTTCTAATAACTGACAGTGGTACAGTAGAAAGAATCTTTGGCCAGGCAACCTGTGTTTCAACATGGCTACACCCTTCTACTTGACTTTGATGAGCCATGGGACCTGTTTCCTCATCTATAAATTGAAGATGAAAATACCCATGTCACAGAGTTTTTGTAAGGATTAAGTGAAATGTAGCTGGTGTGAAATGTTCCATAAAATTGGGGTATGATTCCTAACAGTGCTTTTATTTTCCCAACAAATAATAATGTAAATAAAAATCAATTACTTGTGGTTAAGAGCATGGAATCTGAACTGTCTGGGTTTGAATCATGCCTTTATCAGTTACTAGCAGTCTGACTTTCGGTGAGGTATTCCAGCTCTTTGTGCCCCATTTTGCTGATCTAAAAAATGGATATAATAATAGCATTACCTTGTACAATTGCCATGGGCATTAAATGGGTTAATACTTATAAAGCACTTCCAAGTATCTACATGTAGTAATGCTATATGTGTTTGTTAAATAAACAAGCAACAAGCTAAATAAGTAAAGAGACTATCCGCCTTCCCTCAGTTGACCATGGGAAGTCCAAAATTCTGACGTGGACATTGAAGCACAGAGAGCTCTGTCTGCCTTAATGGTTACTTGTCATACTACAAGCATCTCATGGGAGGCACTGTCCAGAGCCTCTGAATCTTAGGAGGAAGTGTGATCCTACTCCCTCTGTGTGCCATTCGGCCAAGGATATCCATAGGCTCAGGTCTCCAGTCCTACAAGCAGCCACCTCCAAAGGCCTCAACTTCCCAACACGTGCAGGGCCTGGACTGGGAGCCATGATCCCTATGGAGTAGCAATTCCTCATCCTTTGCTTCCAAGTTTGGAGCAGCCTTTTTATTTTCTACCATCAAAACATGAAGGGACTGATTGCCTCAACCCCACCCTGCCTGAACAAGGATTGCTCTTCCCTGCTCTACTCTGCTTGGTTAATCCTGAGTTAATTCTCAGTCAAGAAGGGTTTCAGTATCCTCCCTTTTCCTGATACTTTCTGGCAAGATGCAGCCTGTATATCTACTTCTGGGGATGAAGACTGTGACCCTGGTAGTGGTAGAAGCTGTCCTCAGTGAGTCCATGTTTTTTTGTTTTTTGTTTTTTGTAAAGATGGATCCTGTATTTGTTTTCTGGGTCAGTTCAATCAACTTTGGCTGTTCAGGATTTAACATTTATGATTCCAATCAATAAGTGCACAAGTTAAGATAGGTAACCCTGGGTAAAATGTATACCCCCCCAAAACTTAAATTGTTCTATGCATAGTTACCAGTCTTATCTTAGTTGAGGTAAATCTTTAATTATTAATTCAACTGAGGTCCAAGGTTTAAGTTCTATAGATGCCTGAATATTTTGCTCATAAAAGAGAAGGATCTTTAGAAACCAATGGGATTTAGAATCTTCTATTGAGTGCTTTGGGTAATGCAGGTGGTCTTGACCAGGTGAGGAGGAGTTGGGAAGGGAGACTGTATAGGGAGGCAACAGGAGGACAGGGATGGGTCTTACTGGGGAAATGATTCTGATTTGTTGTTGCTTAAGTTTGTCAAATTCCTTATCACATTTTTCCAGAGAACCCTTAAGTAGCAATTTTTCAATCAGAATTTCATTTGGAGGCCTCTGCATACCAGTCAAAAGATCATGCCCAATGAACCTGAGATAATGTATTTCTTTTTTAAAAATTGAGGTATAATTGAAATAGAACATTATATTGGCTCCAGATGTACAACATAATGATTTTGTTACATTTTGTTATAGTTTTTCTTGTGATGAAACCTTGTAAGATCTCTCTTAGCCACTTTCAAGTATGCAACACAGTATTATTAACTCTAGTCACCAGACTATACATTACATCCCCATGACTTACTTGTTTTATAGCTGAAAGTTTGTATCTTTGGATTCCCTCACCTATTTCTCTTCCATTCCCCCCACCACCCAGCTCTGCAACCACTGATCTGTTCTCTGTATCTGGAGCTTGATGGTTTTTGTTTTTGTTGTTTTTTAAAATTTTATTAAACAAATTTTTTTTTAACATTTATTTACTTTTGAGAAACAGAGCGTGAGCAGGAGAAGGGCAGAGAGAGACAGAGAGAGACGCAGAATCCAAAGCAGGACCCAGGCTCTGAGCTGTCAGCATAGACCCCCGATGCAGGCTTGAACTCAAGAACCATGAGATGGTAACCTGAGCTGAAGTTGGACACTTAACCAACTGAGCCACCCAGGAACCCCTATTGTTTTGTTTGTTTGTTTGTTTTGTTTTTTGGTTTTTTTTAGATTCCACACTTAAGTGAGATCAAACAGCAATTGTCTTTCTCTGACTTATTCCACTTAGCATAATGCCCTCAAGGTCTAACCATGTTGTGGCAAATGGCAATTATTCATTTTGTTTCTTAAGGTAGGTGTTTCTCCGATGAACAGTTTTGTTTAAATTAAATGTTCCTCAGAGTGGCCCTGGAAGTATCCATCATTCTTGCTAAAATTATGCTATTTACAGAGAGAAGGTAAGATTAGGACTGCAATGAGAGTGTAGATAAGTACAGGAGTTTTCACTGTGAGGGAGAAATTTGGACTTAGAGGACCTCATGACAGCTAGCCATGGTCAAGTGACAGTGATGTGTGTACGCTTTGTGTCTTGGGCCCCCACTGTGAGGATTGGCTGCCTCTGTAGACACACCCAGAAAGTCTACACTCCAATAGGTGGAAAACCAGAAAAAAACATGCTCTTTGGATCAAAGACAAATTTCTCAAGACAAAAAAATGAATTATAGGAAGAACAGATTAGATTTTATTGGTGACCCACAGCAGAATTTGTCCAAACGGACACTAGTCCAGTGAGAACCATAAACTCTTTTATCTGTATGGTTGGCTTGGAGGCTTATTGAGCCTGTCTTGTCATCTGCTGCCTGTCTTCTACCCATGGTTCTCCTTTTTATGACAAACGACGCTCTTAGATAAACACAAAATGGAAACACAGAAGAGAGGAAAAAGAAGTATTCTGATTTCAACAACGATGCCAAACAAACTGAAACCAAAACCTGGGTACCACACTGAGAATAACTAATGTGAATTTCAACTTAAAAAGAGTGGACTTAAGACTAGGTTCTGGCTTATCAGATCAACATGGATTTGTCAAGCCACGAGCAGCCAGGCATAAGGGACCTCTACAGCCATTTCTCTTAGTCCAGTGTCCAGGTCTGAAGTAACCAGCAGTGCATACTCTATCTGGGCGGAACTTCTGGCACAACTGTGGAAATAAATGAAAACCACACCAGTGAGAACAGAGGCTGTTTATGCAGAGCTTGCCATAGTAAGGGAGTCAGTCGCCATCACTTGTATTTGGTGAGAGTAAATGGCAAGCAGAGGGGGAAAACTTTATGGTGGTGCATTGGAAAGGCTTCAGGTATGCTTTTATTGGAGGGTTATTGGCATGGGAAAGCTGAAGGTGTGTTAACTAGAATTGGGCCTCTTGTGCAATTGGTTTGGGGAAACATATTTGGCTTTCTGTAGTTCATCCTGAGTTGGAAGTAGGGACAGTAGATACAGAAACTAGCACTCGTTGACCGAGCTTTGACTGTTCTGGACCAATTACTGTAGAGGTTGTCACTTGGTTTCCTGGATTGGTTGCTGCAGAGCTTGTAGAGTTGTCAGAGTTCTGTTTCTGACGACTGTCTGCATATTCAATCTCTTAATGGTTTTCATATTAAACTTTCTTTTGGCCATACACACGCATAATGCAGACTCGTCAAACTCAACATATTTAAAAAATAGATTCAATATTTTAATGAAATTTACAAACCTCTATGCATCTGATAAATCTATAAACCCAGAAGTCAACCCTTCTCTCCCATCAAATGCTACCCATTCCCAATTGATCAATAATTCATATCGGTTTCACATCTCTAACATCTTTCCAATCTGTACTCTTACCTCCATCTTAATGGTCACTTATTATGCCTAAATTCTCATAATTTCTTCTAGGGCTCACTACTACAGTCTCAGTTTTCATTCTCTTCCAATACATTCTCTGTATTTCTGACAGAGTAACTTTTTTGAACACACAAATACCTGTATGGCTATAGGTAAAAGTCCACAATTCTTACCAGTGTCTTATCAGGTCATCTATAACCTGATCCTTGACCATCTCTCTAGCTTCATCTCTTTCCATTCCTACTCCTACAACTGTGTTCCATCAGGATGAGTAAAGTTAGTGTCCTACTTAGGTCATGATGTTTCTGTCTTTCATACTTTGGATATTGAGCACACTAACCTGAACTCTCCTCTCACTCCATCCCACCTTCCTTACACACAAATTTAGCCTGGATAAACTGTGTTTCTTGAAGATGAGCTGAGGTATCACCTCCTCTTTTATGCCTTCCACAATATCTCCCGGCCAAATGGGATTGCTCTCTTGCGTGCTACCATAGCAACATGTACATACATCTTCACAGTGGTTATCATACTTTATATTTATGTGACATGTTCCACTTAGAATATTAACATCTGTAGAGTGGAGATTATTTTTTCAAGTTCTCTCTCTTTAACCATTGTGTCTGGCATATAGAAGGTGCTTACTGCATTTTTGTTGAACTCTTAATGAAATAAGTTATAGTTAGCTGCTGGATAACCTTTGTGTAAATAAGTGCAACTTTGATTTCTAGTCCCTTTTCACATGTGCCTTTCTTCAGAGGACAGCTTTCTCTACCATGGTTGATAGGCAGGATGCTAGGTTTTATTGCTCTTGGGTGTTTTGGCTTAGTGCTCCTCCAAAACTTGTGGGTTCTCCTTACTCTTTCCAGCATCGCTGTGTCCTGACTGCTTGCCAGTCAATAACTATTACATCAGGCAGTAGACCTCTTGACTTATAGATCTTTCTTCTCCACAGGAGAGCAGAAAAGAGAATCAAGTGAAGCGTGCCTTATTTCTTTGGTTACCATCCTGCCTCTTTATAGTAGAATAACAATTTAAGAATGAATAGCTAATGCAACTTGGACTTTCCCCCTGGTTCCAGTGGGAAAGCATGTGAAGGCAGCATGAGCATTGTGGATACACCTTACCTTCTACCCTTCCTCAGCCTCTTACCCCTCCTGTAACCCCCCAGGCTTCTAGAGAAGTCTCTGTGGATTTCTATCCATGGGAGACTCATCCTCGTGCACAGAAAAAGATCCTGTTCCCTGGCCTCAATGCTGCACACCAGCATTTTATTCTTTTTAAATATGGAATGGAAGAGAAAGTCTGCCCTAGGTAATTCCATTTAGGTTTGTTATTTTGTTTTGTTTTGTTTTCAAGCACAACAATGTTTTTCTGCTGTGAAGTCTCTCAGGAATGCACCACAGCCTCACATTTACTTCAAATATACAGCTTCAAATATACAAAATTTGGCATTTTGTTTACTTAGCACTTATCTTGAATGAAGACACTTCTTAGGAATGACTGCGGTTAGGCCATATTGTTTACTCACTAAGATGAATCATAGGTAATTTCTGTTTGTAGTTCATTGTTTTGATCCCAGTGTCTTTGACTTTCACCCCAAGAAGTCAGTTTAGATGGGCCTGAGCATTGTGTCAAACTGTAGCTTTGTTTTTCATGTACATGTTCACTCTCTTAAAAGGCAATTAAAGGCTGCTTCCTTAGTGTGTGCTCAAACGGTAAAAAACAAACAACCAACCCCCCCCCCCCCGCCCCCACCAAAGAGTGGTGTTCTTCCCTGTCATGTGTTCTAGAGACTGGACTTCTTTTTAGTATTTCCACAGGTAGAGAGTAGGCAAACCTATCGCTTATCTGTGGAGGCTGTTATTTGCTAGAGGAGATCAGACACAGCACATTTCCAAAGGACAGATCTCACTTTTATTTCATTATTATTATTTTAATTAAAGGAGGGAAGTAAGTCCTACTCCATGTTGAGAATGGGAACATTTTTGTAAGTAGCCAGGTATTACCATCGTGCCCAGCAGTCTTTGGTTCCTTACCTACTCTAGAAATGAACTGCATTGCCCTTGAATGGAAATTTCTGTTATCCCAAAAAGGCTTTTAACATTTGGGTAAGAAATACATTTCTTATTAGAGTAGGATGAAATTATTTCGTTCTCTTACATGGGGATGTGGTTGGGTGAGGAGTGAGTCATGCTGGTGATGGTCATTCATCTTGTTCCATCTGCATGATGTTCATGGTCAGAGAGGCTAGATAACACAGCACTGCAATGTTTTAATAACCTCTAGTTGTATTCTGGGAAGAATGTGGTGTGGCTGGATCATATTTTTAACTGTTAAAATTTGTTGAAGTACATTTAGTCTTTTCTCCTTCTATTTTCATTTCACCATCTAAGCAACCTGACTTGTGTATCACGGTCTCAAAAGAGGAATGTTCAGGGCTGAATATAGTAGTTGGATGGAATCCCTGGCTTTTCTTCCCTGTACATTATTCTTATTAAGAAGAACTGAATTTGTAGTTCAGAAAAAAAGGACTTCTCATGATGTAGGAAACAAACTCTTGGACAGGAGAGAGAGAGAGCTGATGGTGGATTTAGGAAGAGCAGTTTCTTGTTCCTTCTTCCCGGTGGGACTCTTAGAACAGCTCATATTCATTTGTGCACAAATCACATGGTAACAGAAGATACTCACCTTGCCCTTCGCTATCTCTCTGGGGGGAAACCCACAAAAAGTTAGGTACTATTTCCTTTAGCTTAATGGGATGGAGGTTCAGATACAAAATTACTTTTATTTAAAGAAGCTGTGATAAAGCTGTAATATTCCCAGCACATAATGCTAGGGGACTAATTGTAAATTAGCTTACCACTTACTAATGCAGTGACTTTGGACAGGTTTCTTAACCCTTCCAAACCTCATGTACCTGTAAAATAGGGACAACAAACTAACCTTGAAAGATTGTTTTTAAAACTAAAGTACATGAGCAAATGTATGTCAGGGATTAGCAGGATATCATGAAATGACATCTATTAGTCCATTATTACTTATACTTGCAATGAAGTGACAATTATGCTGATATAATAGTTTGATAAAAGCCTTGTTTGGTCCAATGTGAACCTTTCATTATTATGTTGTCATCCTACCTGAATACACATTTACATGCCTTTCAAAATTTTAAAGCTATAAATACATTCTTTTCGAGTGAGAAGCTCATTGTTGGAGATAATGTCTCAAATTTGTGATGCTGACTCAATATTTAAGTGAAGAACACAAGAAATACTTGCTACTTCCTTAAATTGCAAAGATTTACTCATACTAAATTCTAATTTGTTGCATGTACATTTCAAATAAATTTGTGAGAAATTCATTAAAAATTGTAAAAATGTCAACATACAGTTTTAATTATCATACTTACTACATACTCAAAATGTCATAAAATATCAGGATTATATGAGCTAAACAAATTGAAAGCATCTTTAGGGAACAAACTATTTCTAGTATAAGGACTTGCGTCCTTATTCCCTCAATGATTCACTGTTCAATAAATGCTAATCGATGATGATACAATAACATTTTGTGAATTTAATTTTCTCAGTTTCTCTCCTCTGGGAAGGTGCATGAAAAATAGACTTTAAGTAATGTTTTGCTCATCCAACTTCTTGTCAAAGCTAGGTGCCTTTAGAGTGTTTCTCTAACCACTTAGTCCTTAGTGTCCTAAATCAGAGCTTTCTAACCATTGATACACAGTGCACTGAAAATGGGTTATGAGCGTACCTGGGGAGGACTCCCTCTACCTTCAAGTTGATGAGTGGGGTCTCAGGGTAATGAGTGCTCCCTGGTCCCTCCAGATAAGGGAGCTGCTTTCATTTACCCACAGTTTGTACATATGCTATTAATACTATCTGTATGTGTCAGGAAAGGGTAGAAAGGCTGTTGAGCAGTCTTTTTACTCTGAAAAAAGTATCTTTTCACATCTTAATAATTTATAGAAATGTTAGCTTCATGATTCACTTTTAGATTTAGACACTTGAAATTATGTTTTTCTAGGAAAAGTAAAAATAAAAACTTAACAGTGGGAAGCATCTTTCTGAGAGTGAAAAAATTAAGAACCAAGTAAAAGAAGACCAATATAATTTCAAGATGCTAAAAGCCAACTTGCTAGGAGAGTAAGTAGATCTTAAAAGTTCTTAACACACACAGACACACACACACACACACACACACACACACACACTATTTGTAACCATATATGGTGACAGATGTTAACCAGACTTATTGTGGTGATCATTTTGCAATATATACAGATATTGAATCATTACAACTGAAACTAATATAATTTTATATGTCAATAATACCTCAATTAAAAAAACTAAAGTATACATTGCTGCCTTACTGCACAGTTATTCTAGACGCTTTTTGAATAAAAATGCTTTAAGAGGAAAAAAAAGCCAACTTTCATGTAGCTTAACATTTAATATCTTTATGATAATTTATTTACAACATAATTCTTTGTATACTTTAAACTCTTAAAAATAAATATTTCAGAAATGTTGTATGGAACATCATAAAACATTCTCATAAAGACAGTTATTTACTTTTTTTTATTTTTAAAAGTTTATTTATTTATTTATTTATTTATTTATTTATTTAGAGCATGTACAAGCAGGAGAGTGGCAGACAGAGAGAAAGAGGATCCCAAGCAGGCTTCATGCTGTCAATGCAGAGCCTGACATGGGGCTTGAACTCATGAGCCATAAGATCATGACCTGAGCTGAAACCAAGATTTGGCCACTAAACCGACTAAGCCACCCAAGCACACGAACATTTATTTATTTATTTACGCTTATTTATTTGTTTTGAGAGAGAGAAAGCATGAGCAAGGGAGGGGACAATGGGATAGAGAGAGAGAGAATCCCAAGCAGGCTCCACACTTTGGGTGGAGACTGATACTGGGCTTGATATCACAACCCTGAGATCAAGATCTGAGCCAAAGTCAATAGTTGGATGCCTAACCAACTGAGCTACACAGGTGCTGCTCAGAATGACATTTAATACATTGATTTGCATCATATTTTACTTCATTATTTCTACGTAAAGATTAGTTTTATTTCAAATGGGGGAAATAGCAAAATAGAACATAACCATATGGGATGAACAATGATGAGTAAATTCTAAAAGAGTTTACTGAATAAGTTATAGGTTCAACTTCCATAGGAAAGATCCAAATAACAGTTGTTTAATTAAGACAGAGATCATTTCTCTCACAAAAGAATCCAGGGCAAGCATGATGGCTCCAGAGGTCAAGGGTCAGGTTCTTTTTTCATGCACTGTTCCAGGAACCTCAAAAAATTATTTCTCCTTCATGGTTAAAAATGTCTGCTCCAACTGCAGCCATAATGTCAATGGTCTAGCTGTGGAAAGGAATAATGTAGAGGATATAACTTTTTTTTTAATTGGTTAAACTGTAAGTTTCACACATCACTCTTCTCACATTCTATTGAGCAGGTTATAGGCATGTGGTCATGTCTACCTTCAAGGAAGGATGAGCAATGCAGTCCAGCTAAAATCTTCCTTCACTATTTAAGGGGAAAAGAGGTATTATAAAACAATTAGCAATCTGTGCAGCAAAGGACCAATGTGGAAACATTTCTCATAATCATATATGAGACAAAAAAGGGCACATTTATTCTGAACTTTAGCATACTTTGTTTTTCCTGGAAAGCCAAGGGGAGTACATGGATGTCATTTATACAGCATTTCTTTCAATCTGAGGTATGCTCCCAGAAAATAATTATTTTCCATTACAAGATACTTTTTCTGAATTATTAAAAAAAACAAAAAAACAAAGCAAGACAGTGTTTTCTTAAAGGAATCTATCTTTTATTAAGAAAAAAGTTTAAAATGTAATGGCATATGTTAGGTGTAATAATAGAAATAATATTACAAAGTTTAGTGGTGGGATAATAATGATTAAAACAATTTAGATAATTGAAATAAAATTTTATTAAGGATTTATGCAATACTTGAGCTGGGTCTGAAGGGTGAACTTGTGAATTTTCACCTAGTTCTTGGAAAAAGCAAACTTACACTCAACTTTAGCTTACTAAGAAATTGTTTCTCATCATTATAGCCAAAAGATCTGGCAATGAGAACAGAAGAACATCCTAATTTTGTTCAGGGTTCCTGAAAGCTGACTGTGAACCTCCATTGAAGATAGAGGCCCTGTTGGGCAGGGCCCTCTCTCTTCCTTCAGATCTGGGATGGTAACTTGCTCTTGCTAGTTCTGGGGTGTGCATTACCCCTGGTGGTTTTCCTACTCTGCCTCTTTCTTCCCCTTCTCCTTCTTCTTTCTCCTTTTCCTTCTTTCTGCTCCTTCTCCTCCTCCTCCTCCTCCTTTTCCTTCACTTTGATAGTTCCTTATCTAAAACCCTCCTCAGTTTGATGCTACCATCTGTTTTCTCCTGAAACCTGATGAGTATAATGTGCTATTATATATTGAAAAAATGTAAAATACACAATAAAAAAGGAGATAAAAGTCTTCTTATTCTAATACAAGCATAATTATCACACACACAAAAACAACCAGTAATGGAAGTGAAACACATAAGAACGCTATACCAGTGAGATAATTTAATACAGCATTCTTGGTCAGGGGCATGTCATGCTGACAGAAATAAAAACTTTTAGGATTGGATTGTTAAAATATAAGACATTGGGGGTGTCTGGGGGGCTCAGTTGGTCAAACTTCTGACTTTTGGTTTCGGCTTAGGTCATGATCTTGTGGTTCATGGGTTTGAGGCTCCCATAAGGCTCCAAGCTGACAGCGTGGAGCCTGCTTAGGATTCTCTCTCACCCTCTCTCTCTCTGCCCCTCCCCTGCTCATGCTGTCTCTCCCTCTCTCTGAAAATAAATAAATAAACTTAAAAAATAAAATGTTGACTTAATATACATGTATATAATTTTGACTTTATATGCTTATATACTTATGCTCAATGAATTAAACATGTAATATTAAATAATCATAAAACTTAAAATTGATCATTATTAGAATATTGGTAAGCATTTATTTATTTATTTGTTTATAATGTTTATAATTTTATTTATTTATTTTAATATATAAAATTTATTGTCAAGTTAGCTAATATACAGTGTATATAGTGTACTCTTGGTTTTGGGGGTAGATTCTTGTAGTTCATCACTTACATGCAACACCCAGTGATCATCCCAACAAGTGCCCTCCTCAATGCCCATCACCCATTTTCCCCTCCTCCCAGCCCCCCATCAACCCTCAGTTTGTTCTCTGTAGTTTAAGAGTGTGTTATGGTTTGCCTCTCTGTTTGTAACTATTTTTTCCCCTTTCCTTCCCCGATGGTCTTCTATTAAGTTTCTCAATTTCCACATATGAGGGAAAACATATGATATATGTCTTTCTCTGACTAACTTATTTCACTTAGCATCATACCCTCCAGTCATCCACGTTGTTGCAAATGGCAGGGTTTCATTCTTTTTCATTGCCAAGTAGTATTCCATTGTATATATAAACCACATCTTTATCCATTTATCAGTTGATCAACATTTAGGCTCTTTCCATAATTAGGCTATTGTTGAAAGCACTGCTATGAACATTGGGGTACATATGCCCCTATGAATCAGCACTCCTGTATCTTTTGGATAAATTCCTAGTAGCCCTATTGCTGGGTCGTAGGTTAGTTCTATTTTTGATTTTTTGAGGAACCTCTACACTGTTTTCCACAGTGCCTGCACCAGTTTTCATTCCCACCGACAGTGCAAAAGGGTTCTTGTTTCTCCACATCCTCACCAGCATCTGTTGTTGCCTGAGTTGTTAATTTTAGCCACTTGGACCAGTGTGAAATGGCATCTCAATGTGGTTTTGATTTCTATTTCCCTGATAATGAGTGATGTTGAGCATCTTATCATGTGTCAGCCATCTGGATGTCTTCTTTGGAGAAGTGTCTATTCTTGTCTTCTGCCCATGCCTTCACTGGATTATTTTTTTGGGAGGGTGCGGAGTTTGATAAGTTCTTTACAGGTTTTGGATTCTAAACCTTTATCCAGTATGTTGTTTGCAAATATCTTTTCCCATTCTGTCGGTTGCCTTGATTGTTTCCTTTGTGGTGTAGAAGATTTTTATCTTGATGAGGTCCCAATAGTTCATTTTTGCCTTTATTTCCCTTGCCTTCGGAGACATGTCGAAAAAGAAATTGCTACAGCTATGGTCAAAGAAGTTGTTGCCTGCTTTCTCCCTCTAGGGTTTTGATGGTTTCCTGACTCACATTTAGGTTTTTCATCCATTTTGAGTTTATTTTTGTGTACGGTGGAAGAAAGTGGTCCCGTTTCATTCAGAAAACATGCATGGTATGATCCCAATTCTTTTATATTTATTGAGGGCTGTTTTGTGACCCAGTTTGTGATCAATCTTGGAGAATATTCCATGTGCACTAGAAAAAAATGTGTATTCTGCTATTTTTGGATGAAAAATTCTGAATATATCTGCCAAGTCGATCTGGTCCTATGTATCATTCAAGGCCATTGTTTCTTTATTGATTTTTTTGCCTAGATGATCTGTCCATTGTTGTAAGTGGAGTACTAAAATCCCCTGCAATTACAGTATTCTTATCAATAAGATTGTTTATGTTTGTGATTAATTAATTTATGTATCTGGGTTCCTTCAAGTTGGGAGCATAAACATTTACAATTGTTAGTTCTTCTTGATGGATACACCCTGTAATTATGATATAATGCCCTTCTTCATCTCTTGTTATAGCCTTTAGTTTAAAATCTAGTTTGCTGATGTAAGTATGGCTACTCCAGCTTTCTTTTGACTTCCAGTAGTGTGATAGATGGTTCTCCATCCCCTCACTTTCAATATGCAGGTGTCCTCAGGTCTAAAATGGGTCTCCTATAGACAGCATACAGATGGATCTTGTTTCTTTATCCATTCTGATACCCTGTGTCTTTTGATTGGAGCATCTAGTCCATTTACATTCAGAGTTATTATTGGAAGATATGGATTTAGTGTCATTGTGTTATCTGTAGGTTTCATGCTTGTGGTGATATCTCTGGTCCTTTGTAGTCTTTGCAGCATTCCACTCACAGAGTCCCCCTTAGGATCTCTTGCGGGGTTGGTTTAGTGGTTATGAACTTCTTCAGTTTTAGTTTGTTTGGGAAAGCCTTTATCAGCCTTGCTGGATTAAGGATTCTTGGCTGAATATTTTTCCTATGAAGCACGTTGAATATTTCCTGCCACTACTTTCTGGCCTGCCAAGTTTCAGTGGGCAGGTCTGCTACTACCCTTACGTGTCTACCCTTGTTGGTTAAGGCCTGTTTGTCCCTAGTTGCTTTCAGAGTTCTTTCTTTATCTTTGTATTTTGCCAGTTTCACTATGCTATGCCATTGAGAAGATCTATTCTTGTTAAAAATGAAGGGAGTTCTCTGTGCTTCCTGGATTTGGATATCTGTTTCCTCCCCCAGATTAGGAAAGGTCTCAGCTATAATGTGTTCAAGTAAACCTTCTGCCCCTTTCACTCTTCTTCTTCTTCTGGAACTCCTATGATATGGATATTCTTATGTTTCATTGAATCACTTAGTTCTCTAATTCTCCCCTTGTGGTCTAGTAGTTTCTTATCTCTATTTTTCTCAGTGTCATCATTTTCAGTAATTTTATCTTCTATTTTACTTAATCTCCTCTCTGCCTCCTCCATCCTTGCTGTCACTACATCTAGTTTATTTTGTACCTCATCTACAACATTTCTTAATTCGTCGTGACTATTTCACATTTAACATTTCTTATTTCATTGTGACATAGTTCCTTGATATATTCTCTGCTGTCTTCTATGCTTTCTTAAAGCCCAGCTTTTAATCTTATGATTATTACTCTAAATTCTTGCTCAGTTATGTTGTCCAAATCTGTGTTTAGAAATTCTCTGTCATTTCTTCCTGGAATTCCTTTTGTCTTACCACAGAAGGAGATCCTTCCCCTCTTTCCCACGCTGTCCATTCTATCTCTCCCAGTTCTCAATCATGCACCTATCACCAACCACATCATCCCAGAGGGCCCCTGGAGATGTTTCTGTCAGTTTGTAGCCCAGATTCCTAGAATTCCAAGTCTTCTGGCCTCAATACTGCTGTGTTTGAGGGACAATGGAACTTTGAGTCCCCCTACTTCTCCACCATGTTGACTCCTCCTCCAGAACATTGGAAAGCATTTCTAAATATAATGTGGTCAATTTCTGATATCAGTTCAACAAATCAATAAATGAAATGACAAAAAAGTGCAAAGATAGCAGTGATTTTATAGAAATTGCCCTTAATTACCATTGCTTAAAAGAAAAAAAAACTAAATTTAAATCACAGACAGTGGCATATAGTCAATATTAATTGATTGGAATATTATTATTCAAATATATATGGCAGTGCTAAAGCAATATTCAAAGGTAAATACATTGTAGGAGGATTTTCAATATGTACATGATAAAAATAAACAACATTAAAATGAAGGAATTGAGAAATTTTCAGAAAGAAATGGAAGGAGAGAATATAAAGAAAAATATTAAGAAATAAAAAAGTATATTAAATGATGTACATTAAATGTATAGTAAATGTATATTGAAGTATGTATATTAAATGATGATTCCAATAATTGATTCTTCTCAAATGTGTAATGTATCAAACAAGACAGTATATTCTGGTGAATCTAATCAATTTATAGAGAATGTAGAAAATATATTTAGAAATTAGGAAAAAACAACAAATCAGAAAATAAATTAAAAATGTTCAAATCCAATCTTCATATTATTAACATTATTTCTAAAAACATGTATTATGATCAGTTAAAAATGTTTAAAAAGTAACTTCTAAGTCAATAGAAGAGAAAACAAATTATCACAATTGATTAAGAAAATTAAAATCTACAAAAAATGATAGTCAAAGTATTTTAAATTATAGTTTTAAAATGATTTCTAGATTCTCTTGGCTAAAAAGTTTATTAAACCAAGAACATCAATTGCCTTAAGAAAGAATAGAAAGACAACAAGATTCTACAAAATAAAAGATAAGCAAAATATCACAATGATTAGGCAATTAAACTGCTCATCCCTGTGGTAAAAAATTTGAGATCCTGATGAAATAGATCATATTTTTTTCTTTACAGAGCATAATGATAGAAAGCTCATTTCCAAAAATAGTATTAAGAATTTTCTTGACAAAGATGTAATGCACAAAATAATCTCCATCAAATTATTGCATATTTTGACTTCTGCTGTGAGTCATGATGGAGTAACAGAGAACAGATTTCTCCTCCTATTGGGAAGGGAGTCCAAATCAGATTTTACCCATTTCACTGAGTGGAGGAGAAAGAGATTGAATTTTCAGGGTAAAGTGATTGGAATCTTAAGGGAAGATTTCCAGAGGCTGCAGCTCTTAACATTTAAGGAAAAATATAATAGCAAACATACATAAATTCTTCTGGAGACTTGAAAGGGATGAAACATTGCTGGCTCATTTGATGACGTCAGCCTAACTTGGAGAACAGAACCTTACAGGAACATTACTGACTCATGTCTGTTATAGTCATTTGACTCACGAACATTGATGCAACAATTTTAGCTAAAATACCAACAAACTGAATCCAGAAACATGATTTTATATCATGTGAAAGGTTGACTATATATTGATTCAGGAATGCAAATATATTAAATATTCCCTACACTATTCTCTATAGTCCCCCTATTAACGAAATTATGGAGAAAAATATCACGCCTGCTGAAAGAGCTGCAGAAAAGCCTTTGAAAACATTAAACATTTATTCATGGAAAAAGCTTTTATAACATTATGAATAGAAGGGGACTTTATAATATAATAAAGGGTAACCAGCCAAACAAACACAATCCCTAAAGCCAGCACCATATTTAATGGTAAAATATTGATAGCTTTTCCTTTGGGAGTGAGACAGGCAAGGAAGTTTGCTATTATTTTCAATATTGTACTGGAGGATTAGGAAAATATTGTTAAATAGAAGAGGAAAAAACTCTAAAAAATGGATAATTTTGACTGTATTAAAGGTAAAACATTTTAATCCTTAAAATAGTCCTTTAAGAAAGTGAATATCAAGCCAAGTAAAAGAAGAAATTTCAACTCAAATAGCTGTAAACAGCCAAGAATTTGTAAGTAATTCATAAAAATCAATAAAGAAAAAGTCTATGTAGTAGAAAAATGGGCAATGAATTTGAACAGGCAATTTGTAAATGTGAATATCCATATATGCAATAATTGCACAACAGAGTACATATTACCAGTTTTACTAATAGTAACTGGAAAATGTAAAAGATGACCACAGCGAAATTCTGTTAGACACCACTAGAATGGCTCACATTTTAAAAAACCTGATGGGGCACCTGGGTAGCTCAGTCAGTTAAGCCTCTGATTTTGGCTCAGGTCATGGTCTTACAGTTTGTGGGTTTGAGCCCTGTGTTGGGCTCTGTGCTGACAGTTCTGAGCCTGGAGCCTGTGTCTCCCTCTCTCTCTGACCCTCCCCCACTCATGCTCTTTTTATCTCTGTCTCTCAAGAATAAATAAATGTTAAAAAAAATTTAAAACCCTGAAAATGTCAAGTGTTAGCAAGGATATGGAACAATAGGAACTTTCATACAGTTTTGGTGGAAGTGTAAACGAGAATAACCACTTTGGAAACTAGTTTGACTTGTCAATTAAGTTGAAGAGGTGCATACCCGATTTACCCATAAGTTCTACTGTTAGGAATTTGTCCAGCAGAAGTGTATACATATTTGCCCTAAAACACACATACCGGCCACAGTAACATTATTCATAATAGCCCCAAACTGGAAATAATTTAAATGTCTATCATGGAGTGGGCATATGAACTGTGGTTTATAATTACAATGGAGTAGTATTCAGGAAAATGAATGAACAGCTTATAGACATGTAGACAAAAACATGGAATAAAATAAGTGTATAAAATAAATATATTATGGAAAGAATTAAAATACAAAATACATACTATATGATTCTATTTACATAAAATTAAAAACTGGTGAAATAAACCATTGTGTTTGGGGATGTGTGTTTACAAGTGTGTACAGAAGGAAGAAAAACAATAGTATAAAAAGATGTAGGAGAGAGGACGTCCTGGGGCTTCTGGAAGTTGCTGGCAATGTTCTATTTCTTCACCTGTTTACACTGGGGTTTATTCTGTAATAATTCATTGAATAAAATATATTTTATGCACTTCTTTGTATGCATGTTACAATACACAATAAAAAAGTTTGAAATAATAAAATCAACACAATTTCTATTCTTACTGACTTTAAATCAAATGTGAAATCTGCATTTCTAGTTAAAATAATATTGAATGCTGCAAAGTGGAAGAACATGTCAATTAATTAATTTACTCCTTCACCTTTGTATTAGAATTATTTCCTTATTGTAAATGTTATTGAATTTTCACACACACATCTGGATGTTCTCCTCTTTAGTTTTACATGTATTGTCAAAACTTTATGTTTTACAAGCAATTTTGTACTGCTTTGTTTTTGAAGAGTTTTATAATAAGTAGACATAAGTGAATTAAGCAGGTGTGTCCTGCAAAACTCTCACTTTTCTGGCTTTTATTTCATAAGAACCTGAGCTATTCAAGCTATTTTGTCAGCTGTTTCACATGGAGGTAGTGTCTTTGTGAAGAAACTAGGGAGTAAGGAGAGATTCCTGGTGTCCTCAGTATCTAGTTCGTGTGTCCTGTGATTAAGGAGATTTACTTTTTGCATGAGTACAAGGGAATTAGAGCCCCAAGAGGGATGAGACTTCACTTCCCACCTGTCCAGTGAGAATGGGCTCAAACTTAAATTTTTGTTAATATAATAATGATTGTATATTTGGTGAAAAGGCACAAGGAGAAACTTCAAAGTTATGTTTTAACATTGGTGTTGATTGCATGAATGTTTGCTATGTAAAATTCAACTCTACATGTATGTGCAGTGTGCTCTGCTTCTCTTTGTATTAGCCTGTGGTCTCTTGAGAATATAATCTAATGCAAGGATTTAGTGCCGACGCTTTATTTGTGAGGCGCAATTCTAGGAAGTGAGAGTTTCCTCACTTCCTTACTCAAAGGGAAATGAGTTACAGTGCAAGCTGTTGGAGTACCATTGTTGACCCTGATTCATGATGACTGTGAAAGATACCAATGGCTGCTTGGTAGGTGCAGTGGCCATGCCTTGTAGGCTATCTCCAGAGAAATAGTTTCTCACAAGAGAAGAGTGAAGAGGAGAGGGTGTTTGTAAGAACTTGTTTTTGTCTCTTGTCCCCATTGGGCAAAGATCACTGCATCAGGTATTGATTCTCCTGCACTTCTGGAGTGCATTATTTGGCCTGTTAGATGGCTACTTGGGAAGTTATATATTATTCTCTGTCTTGTGCTTCACTTCTGTTCAAAAAATCTTTGGAAAGCCAGATTCTCCTAGGCTGTGGTCAATTGACTTCAGATGGAGAAATTCTGTGAGTGTGTTTGGAGTTGGAATATCATGAGAGTGACTTCATGAACACAAATAGAGGAAGATCCAGGAGGCAGGAGAGGCCAGGAGGATATTGAGGAAGCATTGAAGATATATTTGAGAAAGACAAATTTTAAAACACCAAAAAGTAATATATATATCTTATATATGCCTTCTCTTATCCTTAAAGTTTACTTGAAATAAATTCATTGTAGTATCTAAAACTTTCAAATGTATTCTTGGGAGGACAGTTAAGATGGCAGAGGAGTAGGGTGACTCTAAGCTTGCTTCCTCCTCTGAACAGCTAGATAAATATCAAATTATTCTGAACACCCAAGAAATCAGTTGACAGTCCTAGAGAACAAAGCTGCATATCTACAAACAGAAAAAAACAACCTGTGGAAGGTAGAAATTGCAGAGAGTTCATTTGTGGAAGAAAAGACCTGAGGGCCTTGTGGTGAAGAGGGATCCCTGATTGCAGAGAGGTGAGCTAGGAGTGGAGAAAGAAGAAGAGTGAAAACATACACAGAGTACTGCCCAAGAAAACTGTTACCCAAAACCATTGATGGAGAAAAAGGAGAAGGTTTCAATACTGCCAGTTTTTTATAAACAGCAGAGCACAGAATCTGAAGTTTCACAAGTTAGCACCTGGTGGTGCTCAGGCAAGGAAGCAGGATGGAGCCCCAGGAGTGGGCAGCACAGCCTGAGGATCTCCTGGGTCTCATGGGGAGAAGCAGTTCCCCTGTTTGGAGTGCATTTGGTAGAGGCGACATGGCTTCTCTGTAGGCAAAAGACCTGGTGGGCACTATAGAGTTGCCCTGTTCACCAGTATAGGAACAAAGATGCTGGCTGAGGGCAGCAAACCCTGGTGCTGGTTGTGTGTTGCAATTTACCATAAACTCTGAGCTACTGCCTCTGCATGGTCACACAACTGCTTCTCAGGACAAGCCAGCACTGCCATAGCTTGATGAGACCGACCCCCTCCCCCACCAGAAGATCATTGTAGGTCCAATCTGTGGAGGTTTCTGAATTGTGGGGTTTTGAAACAAAGTCATGCCTGAGATAAAATCCAGGAAGGACAGGAGGGCAGCACTACCTGGTATGCAGACAGCTTGTACACAAAAGGGTGAAGGTGGGGGATCTGAGGGAAGCCAGGGACATAAGATGGGTGATTCATTGCATATCTGTAAGTGTGTGAACTTACCACTCTGGAGACTAGAGAGTGGAGTGAAGCTATTTTCACCCCTAGTCAAACATTACTGATTGAGCTCAGTGCGCTGTTACACGAAGCCCTGCCCCTCTGTGCCCTCTAAGCATCTCCATGAGGGCAAGTCCCCCCTGAGAATCAGAGCAGCAGGCTGCTCCCCCAGAAGACCAGCACAGATCTCTTCCATGTACTGATCATAGAGTACTGCCAGGCTTCAGTGCTAGGAGAAACAAAGATACAGCTTTCTATGGGTTTTTTGTTTGTGTGTTTGTTTGTTGTTTCTGTATTTTTTTTTCTTGGGTAAAGAAAGCAAATTTTTAATATTAAATTAAACTAATTTTTTTAATTTTTAATTTTTTATCTTCTTTTAGTCTTTTTTCTATGAATATTAATTTAATCAGTAGACCAAAACACAGCTAGGATTTAGCTGCCTTTATTACTACTATTTTTAAAAATTTAAATTTAAATTTATTATTGTTATTATTATTTCCCTTCAAAATGACAAG
This sequence comes from Neofelis nebulosa, assembly GCF_028018385.1. Classification (NCBI taxonomy): domain Eukaryota; kingdom Metazoa; phylum Chordata; class Mammalia; order Carnivora; family Felidae; genus Neofelis; species Neofelis nebulosa. Next base: position 178,637,443 of record NC_080782.1, read on the forward strand.
ACGGAAGAAAAAACAGGAAGAAGTCACAGCCAGGGATTTAATCAATGCAGATATAAGTAAGATGTCTGAACTAGAATGTAAAACAATTATAAGAATTCTAGCTGGGCTTGAAAAAGGCATGGAGACTCTAGAGAACCCCTTTCTGAAGAAATAAGAGCTATAATCTGGTCAGGCTGAAATTAAAAGTGCTATAACCAAGAAACAAACCCTAATGGATGCTGTAACAACAAGGATGGACAAATCAGAGGAATGATTTAGTTGTATAGAAGATAAAATTATGTAAAATAATGAAGCTGGGGAAAAAAGAGGGAAACAAAGGTAATGAAACATGAAGGTAGACTTAGGAACTCGGCGTCTTGTTAAAATGGAATAACGTTTGTATCATCAGAGTTCCAGAACATGAAGAGAGAAAAAAAGGGCAGAAAGTTATTTGAGCAAATTATAGCTGAAAACTTCCCTAATCTGGGGAACAATGCAGATATCAAAATCCAAGAAGCACAGAGAACTCCCATTAAATTCAAAAAAGCTGGCATTGCCAGGGCATATCATAGTCAGATTCATAAAACATATAGATAAGGAAAGAATCCTGAAAGCAACAGGGGAAAAAAGGCCTTAATCTACAAGGGAAGTCAGATAAGGTTCACAGAAGATCTGTCCACAGAAACTTGGCAAGTCAGAAAGTAGGGACAGGATATATTCAATGTGCTGAATAGGAAAAATATACAGCCAGGAATACTTTATCCAGCAAGGCTGTCTTTCAGAAGAGAAGGAGACATAAAGAGTTTCCCAAACAAAAACAAAAGGAGTTCGTGACCACTAAACCAGCCCTGCAAGAAATATTAAGGAGGATGCTTTGGGGGAAATAAAGACCAAAAGCAATAAAGACTAGAAAGGAACAGAGAACATCATCAGATACACCAACTTTACAGGTAACACAATGGCACTAAACTCATATCTTTCAATAATCACCCTGAATAGAAATAGACTAAATGCTTCAATCAAAAGACATAGGGTATCAAAATAGATTTTTGAAAACAAAGAAAGAAAAGAAAAAAAAAAACCCAAGACTCATCTATTTGCTGCCTATAGGAGACTCATTTTAGACTTAAAGACATCAGTAGATTGAAAGTGAGGGGATGGAAACCATCTATCATAATAATGGATGCCAAAAGAAAGCCAGAGTAGCCATACTTTTGTCAGATAAACTAGATTTTAAATGAAATACTGTAACAAGAGATAAAGAAAGGCATTATATCATAATTAAAGGATCTATCCATCAAGATCTAACAATTATAAATATTTATGTCCCCAACTTGAAGCACCCAAATATATAAATCAATTACTAGTAAATGTAAAGAAATTCACTGATATAATACAATAATTGTAGGGGACTTTAAACCCAATTACAACAATGGACATATCATATAAGCAGAAAATCAACAAGGCTTTGAATGACACTCTGGACATTATGGACTTACCAGTTATATTCATTCCATCCTAAAGCAGCAGAATACACATTCTTTTCAAGTGCACAAGGAACATTCTCCAGAATAGGTCATATACTGGGTTACAAATCAACTCTCAACAAATACAAAAAAAATTGAGGTCATACTATGCATATTTTCAGACCTCAATGAATTGAAACTGAAAGTCAGCCACAAGGGAAAATTTAGAAAGACCACAAACACATAGAGGTTAAAGAGCATCCTACTAAAGAATGAATGGGTTAGCCAGAAAATTAAAGAAGAAATAAAAAAAAGTACATGGAAGCAAATGAAAAGGAAAAAACAATAGTCCAAAACCTTTGGGATGCAGCAAAGGCATCCCTCAGAATTATATTGCAATACAGGCCTATCCCAAGAAGCAAGAAAAGTCTCAACTATACAACCTCAAACCTACACCTAAAGGAGCTAGAAAAGGGATACCAAATAAAGCCTAACACTAACAGAAGAAGAGAAGTAGTAAAGACTAGAGCACAATTAAATGATATAGAAACAAAAAAACCCAGTAGAACATATCAACAAATCTAATAGTTGGTTCTTCAAAAAAAAAAAAAATAAATAAACCTGATAAACACCTAGCCAGACTTATCAAAAAGAAAAGAGAAAGGACCCAAATAAATAAAATCACAAATTAAAGAGGAGAGATCACAACCAACACCTCAGAAATATAAACAATTATAAGAGAATATTATGAAACATTATGTGTCAGCAAACTGGGCAATCTGGAAGAAATGGATAAATTCCTAAGAAATATGCAAATTACCAATACTAAAACAGAAAGAAATAGAGAATTTGAATATGGCCATAACCAGCAAAGAAATTGAAATAGTAATAAAAAAATCTCCCAACAAACAAAAATCGAGGACCAGATGGCTTCCCAAGGGAATTCTACCAGACATTTAAAGAGTTAATATCTATTCTTCTCAAATTGTTCCAAAAAATAGAAATGGAAGGAAATATTCCAAACTTATTCTGAGGCCAGTATTACCTTGATAAAAAACCAAAGACCCCACTAAAATGGAGAATTACAGGTCAATATTTCTGATGAACATGGATTTAAAAATTCTCAATAAGATACTAGCAAATCGAATTCAACAGTACATTAAAGAAATTATTCACCATGATCAAGTGGGATTTATTTCTGGGCTGCAGGGTTGGTTCAATATTTTCAAGTCAGTGTGATACACCACATTAATAAAAGAAAGGATAGGAACCATATGATCCTGTCAATAGATGCCGAAAAAGCATTTGAAAAAATACAACATCCATTCTTTACAAAACCCCCCAACAAAATTGGCATAGATGGACCATACCTCAACATCATAAAGGCCATATATGAAAGACCCACAGCTAATATCATCCTCAATGGGGAAAAACTGAGAGCCTTTCCCCTATGATCAGGAACAAGACAAGGATATCCATTCTCATTCATGTTTAACATAGTACTGGAAGTATTAAATTCAGCAATCAGACAATAGAAAGAAAGAGAAGTAATCCAACTTGTCAAGGAAGATGTCAAACTTTGATATGATACTCTATGTAGAAAACCCAAAAGACTCCACCAAAAAATTGCTAGAACTAATACGTGAATTCAGGAAAGTTGTAGAATATGAAATCAACATACAGAAATCTGTTGCATTTCTATACACCAGTAATAAAGCAGCAGAGAAGGAAATCAAGGAATTGATCTCATTTGCATTCGCACCTAAAAGAATGAGATACCTAGGAATAAACTTAACCAAAGAAGTAAAAGATCTGTACTCTGAATACTGTAGAACACTTAGGAAAGAAATGGAAGAGGACACAAAGAAATGGAAAAGTATTCCATGCTTATGGATTGAAAGATAAACATAGTTAAAATGTCTACACTACCCAAAGCAATCTAAACATTTAATGCACTTCCCATCAAAATACCACTGGCATTTTTCACAGAACTAGAACAAGCAATCCTATAATTTGTATGGAAGCACAAAAGACTCTGAGTAGCCAAAGCAATCCTGAAAAAGAAAAACAAAACTGGAGGCATCACAATTCTGGATTTCAAACTATATTATTAAGTTGTAGTCATCAAGGCAGTATGGTACTGACACAAAAACAGACACCTAGATCAATGAAACAGAATAGAAAACCCAGAAATTGACCCATAGCTACATGGTCAGTTAATCTTCAACAAACCAGGAAGGAATATTCAATGGAAAACAGTCTCTTCAACAAATGGTGTTAGGAAAACTGGACAACAACATGCAGAAGAATGAAACTGGACCACTTTCTTACACCATACCCAAAAATAAATTCGAAATGGGTGAAAGACCTAAATGTGAGACAGGAAACCATCAAAATCCTAGAGGAGAAAACAGGCAGCAATCGCTTTGACCTCAGCTGCATCACTTACTAGACATGTTGCTGGAGGCAAGGGAAATAAAAGCAAAAATGAACTATTGGGACTTTATCAAGATAAAAATATTCTGCACAGGGAAGGAAACAGTCAACAAAACTAAAAGGCAGCCTATGGAATAGGAGAAGCTATTTGCAAATGACATATTGGATAAAGGGCTGATATAAAAAATCTATAAAGAACTTACCAAAGTCAACACCAAAAAAACCACAAATAATCCAGTGAAGAAATGGGCAGAAGACGTGAATAGACACTTTTCCGAAGAAGACATCTAGATGGCTAATGGACACATGAAAAGATGCTCAACATTTCTCATCGTTATGGAAATACAAATCAAAACTATGATGAGATACCATCTCACACCTGTCAGAATGGCTAAAATTAACACAAGAAACAGCAGGTGTTGGCAAGGATGGAGAGAAAGGGGAACCCTCTTTCACTGTTAGTGGGAATACAAACTAGTGAAGCCCCTTTAGAAAACTGTATGGAGGTATCTCAAAAAGTTAAAAATAAAACTTCCCTAGGATCCAGCAATTGCTTTACTAGGTATTTATCCAAAGGATACAAAAATATGGACTCAAAGGGGTATATGCACTCCGCTTGTTAGAGCAGCCTTATCAACAATAGTCAAACTATGGAGAGAGCCCAAATGTCCACCAACTGATGAATGGATAAAGAAGATGTAAATATATACAATGGAATATTACTTGGTGATCAAAAAGAATGAGATCTTTCCACTTCCAGTGAAGTGGGTGGAGCTAGAGTATAGTATGTTAAGCCAAACAAGTCAGAGAAAGACAAATATCTTATGATTTTACTCATACGTGGAATTTAGGAAACAAAACAGATGAATCTATGGGACGGGGGAAGGACAAAAGAGAGAGAGGGGAATAAATCAGAAAAGACTCTTATAGATAGAGAACAAACTGAGGGTTGATGGTGGCAGGTGTGTGGGAGATGGGCTTGATGGGTACTAATGAGGGCACTTGTTATGATGAGCAAAGGGTATTGCATGTAAATGATGAATCACTGAACATCACTCTTAAAACCAATATTGCCCTGTATGTTAACTAACTAGAATTTAAATAAATACTGGAAAAGAAAAACATGTATTCTTTCATGCTGATAAAAGAATTTCATTTTCTTGATTCCTTAGAAAAGTCGATTTTATTTCTGAGCTACAAAACAATTAAATTTGTAGCTTCATTTGGTAGGGAAAAATTAGTCTATAATCATCTCTTTGTGGTAGTGTTTTAAAATTTATGCTTTGTTTCAAATGGGTTGTATAATTTATTACTATTTTCTGATATATTTTAAGGAAATTTTTATTCTTACTGAAAGTTACTTATTTTCGATCACTGTGTTTTAATACTGTAGTTTAAAGTAGTTTTGAAAATAATTTCCTTGTCTTCCATCATGGTAGTTTTAGTTTTTGTTAATGGCACAATATACAATGTCAAAAACTCTTTTTTGAATTCAATGATGATTGTAAATGAATTTGTAATTTAAAAAATCATATCGCCAACAACAGACTTTGAAGAGGAGTAGCATATAACAAACCTCACTTTCTTGCTTTTTAAACTCACTTTGTATAACCAAAGCATTGGCAAAATGCAACCCTGTATACTCTGTGCCCAGACAGTGACTGGAGAAGACATAAAAACGACAAAACAAAATAAAACCATCTTGTTGGTCTCACTTTAAATACAGGATCATTGAACTAAGACTTTCTTCATGCTGCCCGTTGATCACAATGTATTTTTCTGGTCAATTTCCTCTTTCTCACATCCCTGATTGTCTCCTCTCCTTCACACTTGAAACATGTCTTTCATATCCTCATTATCATACCACTTTCCTTCTTCTTTGAGAAATGGAAACAATCAGAAAAAGATTTTCAAGAAGTCTACCCGCATCACCCCAGGTGTCTACAGCTGAGTTCATGGGACAACATCATTGCCTGCCTGCAATGAAACTTCATGCTCTTCACTGAAGTCAGCCACCGTGTTTTTCCTACTGTCCTATTCTCCTTCACTAATTTACTACTCCAGCAATTCTGTCATCTCTCTCTGGCATCAGCATTTTTTCTTTTTCCTGGATCATTGCATCAGCATGCAAATATGATTTTTAAATTTTTTCAATATTTATTTATTTTTTGAGGGAGAGAGAAACAGAGTGCAAATGGGGAAGGGGCAGAGAGAGAGGGAGACACAGAATCCGAAACAGGCTCCAGGCTCTGAGCGTTAGCAGGACTCAAACCCACAAACCCACGAACTGCAAGATCATGACCTGAGCCAAAATGGGATGCTTAACTGACTGAGCCACCAAGGCTCCCAGCAAGCATGATTTTTAAAATTACCATCACAAAATTATTTTTCTTGACTTCATGACCTGAGCCAAAATGGGATGCTTAACTGACTGAGCCACCAAGGCTCCCAGCAAGTATGATTTTTAAAATTACCATCACAAAATTATTTTTCTTTTCGTGACCCTCCAGCTATCACATCATTTTTCATCTCCCTTTTTAAAATAAAAGAACTCTCTAAAAGAATCACCCTTGGTTGTGCTCTCCTCTCATTCTCTCTTGAATTCATTGGGACTAGCTTTCCTCCTCTAGCATTGTACTAAGCCTGCACTTTATCAAGATCAGCCATGACAGTCAATTGCCAAGGATCATTTCTTATCCCTCATCTTACTTACAGGTAGCATTTGTATCGTTGATCACTATGTCATCTGGTAACACCTTCTTCATTTGGCTCCCAACACCACACTGGCCTGGTTTTACTCCTAACTTTATGGCCACTCATTCTCATTGTCTTTTGCTAGTTTCCTCGTCATTTCTCTATCTTTAAAGTTTATTCATTTTTGAGAGAGAGAGAGAGAGAGAGAGTGAGCAGGGGAGGGGCACAGGGAGAGGGAGAGAGAGACTGTCAAGCAGGCTCCACACTGTCAGCACAGAGTCTGATGCGGGGCTCAAATTCACAAACCATGAGATCATGACCTGAGCCGAAACCAAGAGTCAGACACTTAACCGACTGAGCCACCCAGGTGCCCTGTCTCCTCTACGTTTAAATACTGGAGTGTCCCGGTGTATAGTTGTTAGACATCTTCTCTTTTCTATTTGCACTTACTACCTAAGTGATCTTACTCCAATCACATAGCTTTACATATTCTCTTAATGTTGGTGATTCCCAAGCCATGGATTCCAGAAATGCGTAGGCCAGCTGTCTTCCTCACATTTCCACTTAATATCTAAAGCATTTCAAAGTTCTTATGTCAGAAGGCTTAGCTGTTCCCACCATAGTCTTCTCCATTTAAGCTGATTACAATTTTATTCCAGTTTCTTGAGCTAAAACCCTTGCTGTCAATTTTGACTCTTTTCTATCACACTCACATCCAATATTACAGAAAATCTCACCTGTTCTGCCTTCAAAATATATTCAGACTTTGACCTTTACACCATCTATACCACCACATGTGGTCAAAGCCTCCAACATCTTTTATCTAGATTATTGTAATACACTTCTGATTGGTTCTCAGGTTCTGCCCTTACCCAACTCCTGCCTACTGCTAACACTGCAGTGATCTCGCTGAAATGTACATTTTCTTAGGAATCCACCACTCCTTATCTCACTCAGTAAATGCTGACACATTGATATGATTTTCAAGGCCTGACAGGATCTGGTCCTCTGTTACCATCTAACTACATTTTCCACTATTTTGTTGACATTCCTCCAGCTACCCTGAATTTTTTGCAGTTCCTTCAATACACCAGGTAACTTTGTACTCAGGGCTTTTCACTTGCCATTTCATTTGCTTAGAAGTTTCTTCCAGTATGATATCATCTTTTTAAAAAATCTTTATTTATTTTTGTGAGATAGAGACAGAGCGCGAGCAGCAGAGGGGCAGAGAGAGAGAGAGAGAGGGAGACACAGAATCCAAAACAGGCTCCAGGCTCTGAGCTGTCAGCACAGAGCCTGATGCAGGGCTCAAACTCACAAACAGTGAGATCGTGACTTGAGCCGAAGTCAGACGCTTAACTGACTGAGCCACCCACGGCCCCCAGTAGATATCATCTTTGAAGTATATATAGAAACTCTACACGTGCTTAAATTGTATTACCAACTTCTACCCTACTCATGGCATGGGTTGAAAAACAAATCAAATGGAAACTAAAACATATTCAACAATAAAAAAGCTGTAGAAACTTCATATAAAAATTTATAGGATATAATTTAAGCTTCTACGGGGAAAATAATAACCTTAATTGCTTTATGAAAAAAAAAAAAAGAAATGCCCAAAACTATGAATGAAATATTTAAGGAAAGACAGAAAAGAAGAAAGCTTCTAAGAACGCAGAAGAAAAGATATAATAAAAGCAATTCAAAAACAGTGAGAAAAAAATAGACATGTCACATAAAAAAATAAAAAAGTGGAATGGACTCATTGAACAAATGAGTAAAATCAGCAAACTTTACAAAAGATTAATTAAGAACATTGATAGAAAGTGCAGGTAAACGATATTAGAAAGAAGAGTTCAACCTCAGATGTTGCAGGGTTTGAAAGATATTATTATGAAAAAATTTTGTCACGTATTGGAAAATTCAAATGAAGTGAACAACCTCAATAAAAATGGAAACAAAACTGAATTGGGAAGAAATATACAGTATATAAATCATATAAAGGTGAACAAAATCTAACTAGTGGTTAAGATATTCTTCTCACAAAATATCAGATTCCAGTTATGTATAGGTAACACTTCTTTAAAACAAATATTTTCCATTTTTTTGTACATAACATTTCAGGAAAATATATTGGCTAGTATATATTTTATCACAAAACAAGGCACATATAGTGTGAGAAATCAGACATGCATATTAATATCACTCAGTAATAGAGGTACCAAAAACTGCAAACAAAATATAAATAAGCCAAAAACAGCAATGTGTAAAAATATAATACATTTTATACAGTTGTGTTTATTTTCTAATGCAAGGATAGTTTTCCATTGCAAAATTTATCAATGTAATTCACATTAAAATGAAACCCATAGGATATATATCATTAGAAGCAAAGAAAGCATTCAATAAGGCTCAATATCAAGTCATAAGACAATTTTTTAGGAAATGATAAAATATATACAAAGATTCTACAACAAATATCATATTTTATGATGAAACATTGAAAGCATTTCTCCATAAAGCAAGAAGCATGGTCTAAGATGGTCTTTATAAACATTTCTTATATTTCCCTTGAGATTCAAGGTAGGACAGTATTACAAGAAAACAAAACCCAAGAGTATAAGGATGGAAAAAGACAAAATATTCATTTGGTGATGATACAATTATCTTCATAGAAAACAGAAAAACCATAGAGAAACTATTGGAATTTTACAAGAGATTCTGGTAATGTTTGATTCAGAAATAAATGTATAAAAAGCTATTTTATGACTACACATTTATAAAATATAATTACAAAACAATTTGAAGAGGTTAATAATTTACAGTAGCAGTATTATAATAATATAATGTGCACTAGTTAAGAATAAATATAGCCAAAGATGTGCACAGATGTCATGCATAAAACAATAACATTTATTTAAAGATATTTAAGAAAAAATAAATAGGGATACTTCTCAAGTACATGGATTCAAAGACTACATATTGTAAACATGTTAATTCTCCCCAAATTGATCTACCCATTCAATTTGTATTGTATATAAAATTTCAATAATTTCGTACAAAATTTCAGTTGTTATCTGTGTGTATGTGAAAATGGTCACATTGATGCCAAATTTATTTTCTGTAATAACAAACTGAAAAAAAAGTAAGTTGGTGGAACTTACTATATCTAATATAAAGATTTATTAAAATGTTTTAATATGTAAACAGAGCATAGTACATATACAGCAATTGATGCGTGATTACTGCAAGATATTAATGCTCTTAAAGGAAGATGAGCAAATGCAGAAACTTGCACTCTGTCAGAAGGTCCATTGAAAATTCAGGAAGAAAAGGGTTGAGTTTTTGATAATTAAAACAAAACAAAACAATTCCAGTTAGGTTAAATGTGAAATATACAATAATAACATTTTAGAAGATAACAAAAGGCAGTATTTTTTCTTGCCTTTTGGGTAGGAATAGATTTGTTAAAGACCGAGGTACAAAACACAAAGGAAATGATGAATAAATGTGTCACCATTAAAATGAAGAGCCTCTGATTATCAGAATATACCATAATGATAGTGAAATAATAAGCCATGGAATGGCAGAGTATTTGTGACAAATACTAAAAAAGAAGTCTCTGTCTTGAGCACAAACCGCCTGAGTCAATAAGAAAAAAAAATCCCCTCCTACTTCATATTTCATTAAAGGGGACAAAATATTTGAACAGGGGATTTCACAAAAGAGGAAATAGGAATGGCTGATAAATGTAGTATATCCTGGGTAACCTCTCTGACATTACAGTATAATAACATTTATCATTCACAAGACTGAAAGAAAGAATGTCTGACAATGTCAAACGTTGGTATCTGGTACAGGGGGATGTGGAAGAGGTCATCTGGGGAGGTTCATACAGGTGGTTTCAAATATTTCTATACATTTCTTAAGCTGAAAGATAGGACAGCAGGTGTTTAAAAAAAAAAGTATTCACTATTCTTTACCCATATATTAGAAATATTACTTTGTACGTATTCAATATTTTATAAAAAAAAAATCTTGAAAACAATGTCACCAAACCTCAAAGGGTTAAAGTCCTTTAACACTGTAGATTCAAATAAGTCAAATAAATGAGGCAAATGGGAAGCTTTCCCAGGAAATCATAGGAGTGGCCCTTGCACTGTCATGGCAGTAATGTGGCTTCTTTACCACTAACTAGGTGCACGTTGGTTCTCGCGTGGGAAACAAAGACTGAAGTTTTCTCATGAGGTCTCTAATATTTCCTCTCTCTTCGCTCCCTCCTAATTTAAAGATTTCAAAATATTTCAATACTATAAATAAATGTGACTGCAGAGATTTTTAGAAATTGAGTGCCAAAGAATGAGAATAATGGGCAGAAGAATTCAGGCAAGATGGCATAAAGTACCCCCACTTGATGGAGTAAGGCTGTGTTCTGGAAATTTGGGATCCTATTTCATGATGTCATTTTAATATAATTAATTATGAAAACAAAACACATTTGTAGCTCGGAGTGGCGATGTTATTTAATGTTAAATATCACACTCTAGCGTCAGACAGACACTGGGTTTGGATTTTGCCTCCAGAATTAATGAGCTGCTAGCAATAACACATTATTTAACTTCTTTAATAGTCTTATTCTAGTAGTCTCCATTTACTGTATGGTTACACGGGCAGAGGTATTACCTACCTTCTAGGACTGGTTTGAGGTGTCAATGGTTCGGTGAGCCTGTTGCACAGAACCTGACACTCCGTAAGCACCCAGTAAATGATAACCACAGTAATTCCATTTAATTTTACATTCCGAATTTGAAGCATTAGAAAAGCAGCTATTAGCAACTTCCAATGAAACACCACCCTGGCAGAGATTATCAAGGATTGTAAAGACTGTTAGGCTTGATGGGAAACTGGGTAGTTGAAGGATGCCAACGTAAAACCACAGAGATAACTTCCTAGTCCCAGCGGGGAGAAGTAGTGGCACTTTAAGGAATCAGACAGTCATGACTTAGTGGTTAGTCTTAGCATCATTAACGGTAGGTCATCCTGATAGCACGTGATGCAATGATGCATATACTGCATCATGATGTTCTCTGAATCCACCAGCCATTTAGACCTATGTTCAAGAGGAAAGGACACACTAAATCACTGTGTGGCACGTCTGGAAGCTGAAGTGTTCCTCAGTTTAATAAGGTCTCCTCAACAAGTCAATGTCATGAATGGAAGTGAAAACAGAAGGGGAATGTATGTTGGATTAAAAAAGAAGATATTTTAGGACTATAAAAAAACAGATGTACTATGTGTCCTAGTTTGGATAAGCCAGCTCTACCAAATATTTCCAGGACAATCGGGGGAATTAGAATATAGACTGTATGTTAGGTAAGATGAGGAAATGTAGAGATTGAGATTAAGGAACTGAAAAAAAATGTGGTGTGTGTGTGTGTGTGTGTGATAGCAAAACATATGTAAAATTTTACACTAAGGTATGCTTTAAAGAATGTGTGTACAAATCTATGGATGCTAGAAATCCGGCATTTCTATTTTCATGGTATTGTTTATCTGAATTTCCTTTTTATAACAGGCAGACTGCATTGAGATAATAGAAAGATGTTGTTGTTATAATTAAGCACATTTTGAAATATTTTTTGAGATAAGTATCAGTTTAAAAAGTGTGTTTAAATTGCATAAGAATCATTTGACCCAAATGTATAGGCTTATGTATTTCCTTAGACCTAACTGTGTGCTGACACTTGAGTTTCTGTCATCGTTGTTTACTTGGGACTCATCTTGGCCATCACTGGTATACAGCTAAATGTACAGTAGGGAAAGCAATAAGCATCATTGTTTCCAATTACTAATGAAATTATAATTTTACTAAGATTTCTCTAGAGAACGTATTTGGTCTGGCATTTTAATAATTAAATAAATTCAAATGGCCCTGTAAATTGTTTTTATGTAAATCATCTAACAACGAATGGTATTTTTTCATAAAGAAATTACTAGGAAATTGTAACATGTCTAACTTGTCATGATTCTTCAGAATATATTTGCTGAAATACTGCTTTAAGAAAATCACAAAGCAACCTTGTATTTATAATGTTATGAATTATACTTTCCTACAATTTAGTCTTCTTCAAACTAGTTATTTTCTATATTGTTCAAATGCAGCATCTCTAACCTTTGCATTCATTTCTTGAAATTTTGAATTCTTTTCTATGAACAGTTGGTAAACACTCCAATTGTTTGTCATAAAGTTATCATCAAAGGGAAGGTACAGTTACAATTTCACTATGGAGTCTTATTGTGGTTTGGATTTGCATTTCCCTGATGTAAGCATCTTTTCTTGTGTCGTTTGGCCATTTGTATATCTTCTTTCGAGATATGTCTGTTCCATTCTTTCCCTCTTTTGCTTTATTTTTTTAAAGTTTATTTATTTATTTTGAGAGAGTGAGAGAGAATGCATATGTGTGCTCTCACGAGATGGGGAGGGGCAGAGAGAGAGGAAAAGAGAGAATACCAAGCAGGCTTCCCACTGTCAGCACAGGGCCCTCTGGGGGGCTTGAACTCACAAACCGGGAGATCGTGACCTGAGTCCTAATCAAGAGTCAGATGCTTAACCAACTGAGCCACCTAGGCGCTCCACTTACTCCCTTGTCATTGACCCTTTTCATCTTCCTTGTTCTGGTCTCTAAGACAGTGGTTCTCAAATGTAAGTGTGAGAAACTCCCATGAATTTCAGATTCAGTGGGTGAGTGGGGCCCAAGAAATTGCATTTCTATCAGATTTTTAGGTGATGCTAATGGTGCTGATCTGAATGAAGCCCAGGCTTTGAGAACCACTTCTCTAAGAAAATTATTCCACTTACCCAGACTACTAGATTCCAGCCCTTGGCCTACCTCTTCAGTGTTTCATTCTCTATCCAAAATGACTTTTTCAACATCCAAGCTCTTAACAGAACCCTTGACCTCATGGTTAATGCCACCTCCCTGCTGTATCAGGCAGGTATGGAACTCTATCAAAAAACACCATCCCAATCACTGTGAAGTATCAAAATTCAGCTCTCCTGCACATCCTCTTGTCTCACCTTCCTCCACAATGGATGAAACTTCCTTTCTGCTTTGGGAATTCCTCATCCCAGCCATTTTTTTGCTAGGATCAGTCTTCCCTCATTAGACCAAACTTGACTCCTTTCCACTTTGTGTTAAGTGGTCAGCTGCCTCTGTGCGTCTTGCTCCAGCATTGTGGAACTCCCTCGTGGGCTCTCCCTATCTCCAGCCTTGGATCGCCCCACGGTGAGCCTTCTGCACACGGATGGCAGCATGCAGCTGGAGAAAGCTGTGGGGCTTTAGTGCAGCTGGCTCCTTGGTAGGGCCTGACTCCAATTTAGCCTGCTTCTCCGGCTCAGCGTCCTTCTGTTTATTCCTCACTGGTTCCCTGGGTTAGTTTCCACAGAAATTTCAGGCCTTGTTTTATGCCTTAAAGCCCTCAATTCTATCAGGCCTCTCATCTTTCATTTGATTTACGGAGATCTGTATTTATTTTGCCTCAAGTCTCCGAGGAAGATACATCATTCTCTCAAAAGAAACATTCTCTCAGAGGGACATTTCAAAGGGATGTCTGATGTTCTTGGCTCTTCTGCTCTTCATACTTGTGAAAGAACTTGTTGACTCCTCCCTTTACTGCCTTTTCCTTGAACTTTTCCTGCTTTCTCCTAACCTTCCCCTTTTCCAAACTTGGACTTCTTTCTTTTTTCTTTGAAGACTGTCTCAATTTGCTGTATTGAGTGAAACTTTTACTTCATCCTGCTTCGACTACCTAATATTTTTCCATTTCTGCTATCAGTCAGGTTCTTTGAAAGAATGGTCTCACTCAATTCAACTCACGAATTTCCTCAGTAACGTCTTTCCTCCTCAAGATTTGGAAATCTGGATGGGGACCCATGTACTTCACGAAGCCCCTCTCTCTGAAGCTGGAAATGGCAAACTCCACCTGTCCCTTCTCTTCTTGTCCCAGCTGAGCTGAATACATGTTATCAGTGTTGATCCTAATTATATTGATTTACCATTCATTCTTTTAAGGAATGTTATTTTCTTCACTTCTGAGGTATTTTTGTCCTTTTCTAGTTCTCTATGCCACTCACTGTTTCATTTTTCATTTCCTTCACCTCTCTACCACCTTCCCAGCCCAAGCTTAATCTTTGGCTTCCACTTTCTGTTACTTTCTTGAGGATATAACCATCTTGTCCAGGATTTTTATCATGAAATTCTCACCTTTGGTCCTAATACCTAACATGTTTAGCTCCTCATAGGATTTTTTTTTTTTTAGTATATTAACACTTTGTTTCTTAAAAAAAAAACAAACACTTTCTTATCCTCTCTCCCCTTTGTTTTCAGAGGCATCATTTTTCAGTATCAGTATTTTATTTTATTTAAAAAAAATTTTTTTTTCTCAACATTTTTTATTTATTTTTGGGACAGAGAGAGACAGAGCATGAACGGGGGAGGGGCAGAGAGAGAGGGAGACACAGAATCGGAAACAGGCTCCAGGCTCCGAGCCATCAGCCCAGAGCCTGACGCGGGGCTTGAACTCACGGACCGCGAGATCATGACCTGGCTGAAGTCGGACGCTTAACCGACTGCGCCACCCAGGCGCCCCTTTAAAAGTTTTTTAATGTTTATTTTTGAGAGAGAGAGAAAGAGAGACAGAGACAGAGACAGAGAGAATGAATGAGCATGAAGGAACAGAGAGAGAAGGAGACACAGAATCCAAAGCAGGTTCTAGGCTCTGAGCTGTCAGCAGAGAGCCCAACACAGGGATCGAATTCACGGACTATGAGATCATGCCCTGAGTTGAAGTCGGATGCTTAACCAACTGAGCCACCCAGGTGCCCCCAGCATCAATATTTTAGATGGCTTTTTGACTCATTGCTGACCTGTACCTTCCCCATGTTGCCAATCACCAGACTCACTTAGTGCTTTGGAATCTGTAAATTTTCTTCTCCTTTCCAACATTATTGTCTAAGCTTTCATGAACTTCTCAAATGGTCTCGTAACAAGAAACATAATGCATCTTTGTTTCAGAAACATTGAAATCTCAGGGCATGCTGCTCATACCATGCTCTTACATTCTGAAAGTCTAGAATGACTCCTTGTTTCTCTTGGTGATCTGGTCCAGCAGCCATGGTGAAAGCACATATCAACTGGTCACCCCCACTTGTTTGCCAAGTGTCCTCCTCTAACCTCCCCACAAAGAGCTGCACCGGTGGTCAGGCTTATACCCTCACCAAATCATACGTTGGTGTTCCACTTCCGTGTTTTATGTGCACCCCTGCCCCCAATTAAACTGCCTATTTCTCCCTTTCTCCATACTTTTCTCACTAATCCAATGCCTGTTCTTCCTTTGAGATGGATACTCCTTTTTCCTGAAGCCTCTGCTTATTACTGTGTTCTCCTGCCTTTGTTCTTCTGCTTAGCTTCTATACCTCTCTCAGGAGCCAGACATTTAATCATATACTTAACTGAATTCTTTTGAGAGATTTCATACATGTGTATCAGTTTCCCAGTGAAATCATAAATACCACATTCCTGAATTCTGTTCACTGAAACTGTGTGGTTAGTGAGTACTCCTTGGTTCTGTCAGGCCACTCCTCCAAGCCTTGTGCTGCATAACAAAAGGGGCCTCCAATGGATTACCTTGATATTATTTGAAAGACAGAAAGGCTTACTTCCTATTCCCCTGAGGTTTTATGCACGTGCAAATTTGCATGATTGACTTTTTAAACTACTAGATAATCACTATTTGTAGTTAGTTCTTAGCTTGACACTGTAATACAGATCAGCATTGTTATTATCAGAAATTCAGCCTGGAGAACTAACTAACTTGCCTCAAGGCACAAAAATTTGTACCATAGATTTTGTGGACTCTATTTTTTTAAATAGAACTGCAGTCTGATTCTTCAGTCTGACTTTGACACCAGAGGCATAGTTAGACCCTAATAATCATGTCTCAGCACAGACTTTCTTCATTATAGTCTAATGAAATATGTAATATTTTAAATTAATAGTTCATAAGTACCTAGAAAGAAACACTTTGATTGTTCAGAATAGCACAAACCTTTAATAGTATATTTGATAATTTTATTTAAATAAAAGTACTCTAACCTAAAGGCGTGTGAAAACAAAATAGTACTCAATACTACAAGCCATATCTCTTTAGAATCTCTTTAAAATACATTTTGTAGATTAAATATTTTTAAGCAACAAGAGATACTAACTCATTAATGAGGTGAAGTGAAATAACACTAAATGTAATAATCTTTGTTTTTCTGATATATAAGGTAGTTTAGTTTATGAATGACACATAACCAGGGGTATTTTATCACCCTTATGTTAAAATCATCAGTGGCCTAAGGGTATGTTTTTCTTATGTTCTCCAGAAGAAGTGTACAGTAAGGGTACTTCTGGAAAGACCTGAAATCCTGCCACTGACCTGTCATGGCCACTGGATGTCACTAAGACCAATAACATGGATATGAGCCAAAGTCTTCATGAAAGGCATAAATACTAGTATTTCATTTTAAGTTTATTTTATTCTCCCAAATGGAAAATTCAAAATCTTATTAAACATGATTTATAAAGAGATGGAGACAGGAAGAATAGACTATAGTATAATGAAGGTGCAAAATTAAATGTTAGAGAAAGGGAAGCATAGGTTACGGCAAAACTTAATGTGACTCCAATAGACAGGTTAACTGTATAGTAGGGCATCCATTTGTTTTAATTGTTGTGGACACAACTTTAACTGAGCACCCAAGTTATCCTGCTGAATGAAGCCGGATATAAATTGTGCCTTGTATCAATTTTCTGGTTCTTGGGTTTTTTGAACAGTGTTGAATCAGTTTTAGTTGGTGCCTGTTATGGTTGAATTGTGTCATTGTGCCCCTCCCTAAAATTTGTATGTTAAGTCCTATTCCCTAGCACCTCAGAATGTGATCTTATTTGAAGACAGCGTCTTTACAGAGGCAATCAAGTTAAAATGAGGTCATTAGGGGGAAACCTAATCCGATATGACCAGTGTCCTTATAAAAGGGGGAAATTTGGACACAGAGATATGCATGGAGGTAAGAAGGTGGACAGTTACAAGGAGAAGATGGCCATGTACCAGCCAAGGAGAGTCCTGGAACAGATCCTTCCATAGCTTCCCTCAGAGGGAAGCATTTAATTTTCAGTAGTCTTATGAAACAGACACTATTCTCTCCTTTATTCAGGTAAAGCTTGGAGGTTAAGTGAATTATAAGTCAGAATTTATGTGATATGTTTGCATATATTTCATACCTAAAACTCTTACTGTTTCATGACCACAATGCTTAATTATTTTTCTTTCCTATGAGACTTAAATGAAAAAAAAATTTACATTTTTATGAATAATAAGCATTTATAATCTTACTAATGTAATACTAAAGAACTTTTACTTATGTTTCTGATTTTAATGCAGAAGTAAACTATAAACAATAAATATAAAACACATTGTAAGTCGTCATCTAAGTGTAAATATTATTGTCCAAAGAAAATCTAAACACTTTACCCCATGTAGAACATATATTCTAAATGTTTGCACCAGATATTCTTTGGTTAATAACTTTTCGGTAGATGGGACATTGTGAAAATGGTGAACCACTTTACCAAGGGCAAACAATGGGGCAATTAGTTTATGAAAGTCATTGATATAATCTTGTGTTTTAGTCTTCAAATATATCAGAATCATACCTTGTAGTGGGGAAAAATAAAACGGTGCACATATGAGAATTGTATACTGTCATAGGATATAAAAATTCACCATTATTATATCTAATGTGATAGGTTAGAACCTTCCATACAAACTTAAATATTAACAATAATGAATAAATATGTCTGTGTTTTGGGCCTCCATTGAATAAAAAAAAAAAAAACTTGCTCCTAATTACTAGAATTATGCTTACTAAAAAAAGATTGAGATGATATCACAGGAAATGCAAACAGTTCTGCCTTTACAATTTCACTGCCTACTCTGCCACCTGTTACTAATGCTGATGCCAACTAGCTAAGTTTATGCCAATGCCCAATCCACATCTGAGACTTTTCTTGCAATCATTGCAAATTTGAAAGCATCTGTGAGCTCTTTCTTTTAACATGTTGGTCTAAAAAGTGGGATTAGCAATGGACCGGAACATACATATCAATGTACTCTTATATGTATATGTTTTTGCATTTACATGAAATTCTCAATAATGCTTAAAAATCCTCAGTGGAGCATGGCTAATTTTGCTCAGAAATTCTCAAAATTCTTTTGCTGAAAAAAACTTCAGTTTTTTTCATCTGCAGAGTTATCTTCTGTCTTAATAGTCTGATTTGATATTCATTTTTAACAAATTTGTCTTTTATTTACTGTAATTTATAGATGCCCACTGATAGCTTTTCACTTTGATATTTTATTTTATTTATTTAAATCTTTTTTTTCCATTTTATTTATTTGAGAGAGAGAGAGAGAGAGAGAGAGAGAGAGAGAATCTGAAGTAGGCTCCAGGCTCAGTGTGGAGCCTGAAATGGGGCTCAATCCCATGGCCCTGGGATGACGAACTGAGCCAGTGTCAAGAGTTGGGTGCTCAACAGACTGAGCCACCCAGGTGCCCTACACTTTGCTATTTTAAATAAAGGTAAAATACAAATCATGTCTGTCAAACTTCATCCAGTTCTATAACATATTTCATGATATATAATATAACATGAATTCCAGGGTGGAATACTCCACAGTATACTTCAGTTTTCTTCAAGCTGTCAGTCTTCCAATCTGAAGAGTTATTTAATTTCCTTGGGCAGCAAAGAGTAAAGTCCTCTAATATCCAAAGGAAGAAAATCTCACATGGATTTTGAGTGCCATTAGTGATGGTTTGCTTTTAATTCATCAATAATTAATTTAATTAATTAATTAAAAGAATTAATTAATTTAATTAATTAATTAATTAAAAGACTTAATTAATTTAAATCAAGAAAAAGCCTGTTATTTGGCTTTAGTATTATGGAGAAATGTGCCTCCTGGCTCTACATCTTAGCCAGTCCTCCAGAGAAACCTCAACATGCTTTGCTGTCCTGGGGACAGCGGGTTAGCCTGTCTACACTGAGGAAAGATTCTGTTTTCCATATTTAGCTCACAGTCCCTTAGCTTTTATCCTCAACTATAATTACTTTTCAGGTCAGACCCCTTACCCCCCCCCCCCAAAACAACGACAAAACAAACAAAAAACCCCGCAAAAAACCAAACCAAACAAACAAAACAACTGAGCTGGCCAAGGAAACTGACAGAGGAAGGGAAGCAAAGAGTCTGGAGAAACAAAACAATGCATTTGTTGGGGGAAAATTTGATCTCTGGGAAGAGAGTTTTGGGCTCTTTTTTCCTTATCCTTTGTGGGCCTCAGCTTTCCTATCTGTAAAATAAGTGTTGAATAAAGTAATCCTTGTTTTCAGTGTTAAATTTCTATGGATTTTTGATATAAATAATTGCAGATGTAAATTCCTGACATTAGAAATAATGGAAATGCCATCAAACAAATAGATTTGTAAGTCAGGTCATTACTACTGATGGTTATGTCCAGAGGCTTACTTCTCTATCAGGTCAGGTATGAAGCTGTGAGTTTGAATGCTGGCCAAATTAAGCAAACAAAAATTCTACTCCAAACTTATTTGATAGAAGCCTTTCTATTTATTATTTCCTGAGAAAGTCCATTCACTCTACAAGTATCTTTGGAATTTATGTGTATTCTGAAGACATGGTTTATTTATTAACAAACATTCACAAGAGTGTTTTCATTTATTTTTTAAATGCTTGGAATGATGGAAGACACTTGAGATCTGAAGCAAACAAGTGTAGTCATTTTGAAAATGAAACTATAAAATTAATTTCAGATAAGTACAATTTTATCTGCAAAGATTAATCTAGGGTCACTAATGAATATACTTATATTCTTCCTTATTATTTATCTTGTTTATCATTTTGATAGAATCCTATACATTATTAATAATGCATTTTATATGTGAATAAATGCAATATATTATTTTAATTCTAATTCTAAAGTATTATGGTCTGCTGATTATATCAAGACTAAAAAAAAATAGACTGATAATAAAGAAATTGCAGTCAGCCTTTGTGGTAGAGTCCCCTCCCTAGGCAATGTGGTAAGAAAAGACCTCAAGATAAGGGAAGGCAACCTGACCATGGGCCTACAGTGACATCCCTGAGGACCCTATAAGTGAGACCACCCGATCAGACTGTATGCTTATATGTCACCCATATGTGGGAGACAAAGAAGTAGAAAATGCATAAAAGGCTACACCAGGTGGCGTTCGGGGCTCAGTCTTTCAGGTACAAACCCTCTGAGCCCGTGTCGACATGAATAGAGTTGCTTCCTGGAAAGAAAAGCCTTGGTGTCATGACTCTCTGTGTGAGAATCCTGCTACGCCTTTATACTTTGAATTAAATAAGTTCAAATCAGAATAAACTATATGATCCCTGAAAATGGTAATTTATTAAAAAGTTTCTTTACATCATCAGTGTAGCTAATAAAGAGACTTGTCCAATTCCATTTTCAAGTTATGATTAGGATAAATAGTAAATTTAGTTAACAAAAACAAATGCAAAATATATTTTATATATTTTTAGAAAGCAATGTATTCATTTGTTTAAGAAAGCACTATCCAATAGAAATGTAATTAAAACCACATATGTCATTTTAGTTTGTCTTTAAATTTTTAAATTTGTTGTGTAATATATATATATATATTTGTCACATATATAATTTTACATTTTCTAAGAGCTGCATTAAAAAAGTAAAACAACCTACCAGAAACTAATTTTAATAATCATTTTCTTTAACCCAATATATCCAACATTTTATCATTTCAACAAGTAATCAATATAACATTAAGGAAACATTTCTTCCTTTCTTCTTTCTCTCTCTCTCTTACTCTCTCTCTCTCTTTTTTTCTTTTTTTTATTAGGCCTCCAAAATCTAGTGCACATTTTAAGATTACAGCACATCTCAATTTGGCTGCCAAATTTTCATAAAAAATACTTGATCTGTATTTAGATTTCATAAGTTTGCAGATGAAAAATAGGCTCATCTATCTAACTTGTCCCAAACATATCTAAAATTTTTCTAATAACTCAACTGAGCATTAAGACAATATTTCTCTTTAATATTTTCATCTGTGTTGACCAAGCTGGTTCATCTCTTTTAAAAGAAATAATTTGACTTTGAATCTTTGAAGAGAAAGCATTTCAGTTTCAAAACTATACATAAGTTGGTTAAGTTTATTCTCTTATGCCGATTCATTAATGTCAGTATTAATTATAGCTTATTCAAAGAGATGTTGCAACTCTAGTTTTATCGGTATCAACAAAGCATGCTTGAGATTTTCCTGGGAGTGTTTGTAGCCCGTTTAGGTAACTCTGTCACTTGTAATTAATCTTCTGCATATCTATTCATGTTAGAAACATGTGTAAAATTATTATTGCTTTGCTTTATGAAAGGTATCAGTTTTAACATAAATTCTTACATCTCTCTACTTAGGCCACAGATAAACTTTTCTTTTCCTTGAAGCTTCAAATTTAACTTGCTTATATGCAGTGTGAAATTATAATTTCTTTTACTATCTCTCAATTTAAAAACAGTTTTACTTTTTGGGAATCTGTTGTTTTATGGTTGGCCATAATTACAAGCTTAGATCTTGTTAACAAATCATTAGAAAGTTTTTTGACATTTTATTCTGATTTTAGCTGACTAATTTTGTCAAATTGTTTCAACTCTTGAGGCAAAATTCTTCTCACATTCATTATGTAATTACTGAAAATTGTCTCTACACTGAACATTTTACTACCTTTAAAGACAGTTTTACACCATAAGCAAGAGCTTTTTTAGTTTGCTCTACTGTAGGAAATTGTAACAGGTTTTCCTCATGAAATTACAGCACACTTTCAACCAGACTTTTTCTTTACTGATCTAACATAAGCTTCTGTATCTTAAGTTGATTTTGTATCAATAGTGTACCTTTGTTTTAAGTTAAAATTTTTTTTTAATCCTTATTTTTCATTAGAAAAAATATTTTACTAATTATATTAAAATAATATGGAACGGGGCGTCTGGGTGGCTCAGTCAGTTAAGCGTCCGACTTCGGCTCAGGTCATGATCTCGCGGTCTGTGAGTTCGAGCCCCGTGTCTGGCTCTGTGCTGACAGCTTGGAGCCTGGAGCCTGTTTCAGATTCTGTATCTCCCTCTCTCTGACCCTCCCCCATTCATGCTGTCTCTCTCTGTCTCAAAAATAAATAAAGGTTAAAAAAAAATAATATGGAACATTCTACCTAATTACCAATTGCAGTTTAGATAGGTATCACTGCAACTTATGCGGACTTAGGAAATAGTCAAAGAAACACATTACAATGTCGCAATTGCTGTATAGACAAAATATTCCAACTGAATCCATCTGTTGGTACTAATTAGATTGCTTTTGTGTCTATGGAGTATATTAGAAAGGATGCCTGGGTACCACCCCACAAAGCACAGTAAATAATAATAGCTCATATGATGCAATGTTTAAAGTAAAATAATAGTTCTACAGAGCAATAATATTCTGCTTACCAAATAACGTATGATGCCTCGGTTTCGAAATTCAAATGGAAGTTTAATTCAATTAAAAAATCAGTTATTCAGTTGCAGTAGCCACATTTCATGTGTTCGGTACCCCAACTGCTGCTAGTGGTTGCTAGATTAGACAATGTGGGTCTAAAATAGTGGTACTACAAGTATGCGTATATAATATTGAAAAGCATTATACTGATTTTCAACTTGACTAAAATGTTGCATATATATTGTCACGAACTGAGCGTTGTGTGCTCCCAAAATTCACATGCTGACACCTCATCCCTCGATGTGATCATATCAGGAGGTGGAGCCTTTGGAAGGTAATTAGGATTAGATGAGATTATGAGCATGAAGCCCTCATGAATGGACTTAATGACTTTATAAGAGTCATGAGAGAGCTTGCTTTCCCTCTCTACTCTCTGCCATGTGAGGCTGTGAGGAGGAGTCGATAGTCTATAACTTGGAAGAGGATTCATTCAACCGTGTGGCACCCTGATCTCAGACGTCCAGCCTTCGAAATTTTGAGAAATTTCTGTTGTTCATAAACCACACACATACACACACACACACACACAGAGACACACACACACACATATATATACTTATGGGTTGCATGCATGCTTATGCAAATGTATGATAGAGTCATGCATTTGTTTTAAGACAGCAGGTGATGCTAACTTTGAAAGCATATAACACTATTTTTTATTATATAATTTTGAAACTCTATTACGTGCATTTGAAAAATACAGTAACAGTTAATTAGAAAGAATAGCTTGCTTAAGCAATCCAAGAAATACATTTAAAGCATAGAATACATCTATTTGAGAAAGAAGTTTACCAGCAATCTCCTCTGCTTGTGAGTCTTAAGCGTACCTGGCACTAGAGAAAAATATGGTAATAAATAGCAAATATTGATTAGACGATGTGTCAGAAACTTTATGGGTGGAAATAAGGGTGCCTTGTGATTTTTGAAGAACTTTATAAACTAAACATTGTGTCTACATTTGTTGAACGATTCACTCAAACTGTGTTTTGTTTTTGTTTTTAATGAGGGAGCTAAGAAAGGGGCAGTTGTCTTAATGACAGAACTCTGTTCAATCAAGGATATCATGTATTAGTAGTAAACATGCATGTTAAACTTTCTTTTCTGTCTTAGAAAAAAAGATAAGAAGGACAGTCTACACTTTATTTCCATAAAAGTTAAATCCAGTCTTTAGATTGGTCATCGCAATTTTAGCTACAGTGGTATTCTTACAAGTGGATTGGCTCTTGCCTATTGTATTACCACAGAACTTACTAATCATATGCTTTTATTCAAAATATCAACACTAAAACTAGAATCCTAATATTATTGATGAGCTGCTATGTTCGGGGTACATAACAGCCTAGAAATCAACATTTACTAGAACCGTCTGAATGTTGAAGTAGAGCACTCAAGCTATAAGTAAATGGCAGCTAACACTCGTCCAGATTTTAACAAGTAGCTGGATGTTTGGCATCCTGTATGAAAGTTCCAGATGGTTGACTAGACTTCTCACTTTTCATTTAGATGTTTTCCCCAAGAGTTTCATTCAGTTTTAATGTTCATTCATGGAGACAATTTGTGGCAGACACATCACTTTCAGGGATATTCTTATCTTCTATTAACAGAACATGAGTCATATTTGGGCATGCCATCTTTCAGTGGATTAAAATAACATTAGTACGCAATTAAATCACTTGCATATTTGTGTTCCTTGGTAACCACTTTAAACTTAACCTTGTGCCTTAACGATGATCTCAAAATATCACTTGGCTTTATTTCAAGTAGTATTCAGAGTCTGAAAGATAGTGGGCGCTCAGTGTGTTTAATGTATGTACGTATAAACAACAATATATGTGTAAACAATGACTGAAGATAGTTTCAATGGAAAATATCTGTAATAGGTAAAGGTTAGGGATCATAAGTTAAAGGGAAGAAACTTACACAAATCTAGAAAATTCATAAGATGTATGAAGGAAATCCAAATATTTGAACTACCGAGTAATAGGCAGGATGTTATGTAGTCTGATTTGCGTGATTTGTCTGTCTGGCCACACTAAATAATCGCCAACTTTCTCTCTTTGCTTTGTGCTGAGAGGCAGCAGACGTGGCATGAAATACAACAATCTGGGCGTATTCCTCTTTACCTTCTGGAGAGGTGAAGGACAGCAACTAGATTGGGATTTTCTTTTAAACACATGACATGGAATGTTAACAGTTTATAAATATTGTTTTTTTTGTGGGAATAGAAGTGATTGAAAGGCAGCTCCCTTTTATGTCAAAAGCTATTAAACTGGGGATGTGTTAATAAACAACAAGCTCCAGTGCTGACAAAATTTAGAGTGTTTGTATAGAAACGCTAATTCAGGTTACTAAACAGGCACTGGAATTAGGAAGTTAGGTTCTGGGCAAGCTATTCTAGGCATCAGCTTCCTTGTCATCTTTAACACGTACTTAGGAGTTCCGAATATACAACTTGTGCTCATCGCATGTGTGTGGAAATTCTTTCAACTCTCCTACCATTCAAACATAAGATGTCTGTCATTAATATGGAGTACTGTATAACTTTCTGAATTGGAGATTTCTGCCTAATTTCCCTCCAGACTGATACCGTGAAGACAAGTAGAGGAACTTTCCTGGCCTCTTCCACCTCTACATAAAACAGCCCATACATGCTGTTTTGCAAGCATTGGCTTTCATGCAGAGTGGCAGCCAATGGTGATACTGCTAACTGGCAGTTCTTTCCAGCCAAAGGCAAACTCTGGGAACTAGTCATAGTAATTGGCTCTTACTGGATGCCTAGCTACCCATCTCACAATTTTATGTTTTGTTAATGAATCATCGACACCTCTTGTTAGCTCCCGAGGTTTGGTGTTGCCCTATCGGCAGCCAAGAATCCCACATTTCAATTACTTTGGCTGTTAACTCACCACATATGCTTTTGGCATTGTTAGCTGAGGAAAGGAAAAAGTACAACTTGGGCTGCAATTAAACCCACGCTGTAAAAAGGACTAGCGTGTGGCTTTTTCTTGTGACCATCAAAATCACTGATTTTCTTGTTGGTGGGTTGCTTAGTAAATGCAAGCTGCTATTAAGTTATAAAATAAATAAGTCATGGGGCTGTAATCTACAGCATTGGGAATATAGTCAATAGTATTATAATAACCTTGTATGGTGACAGATGGTAACTAGACTTACCATGGGGATCATTTCCTCATGTATAAAAATATCGAATCACAAAGATGTACACCTGAAACTAATAGGAGACTGCATGTCAATTATACTTCAATAAAACATTAAAATCATAAAAATTCATATTTCTCTTTAAAGTGAAAGTAGATTCCGCTTAATTTGAAAACAACAACAAAAAAAATAGAATATAGTAATCCAATCCTTGGGGACTCACGGATGAATACAAAAAAACGATATGCCTCTGGTATTTGCTAGCAGCAAGAAGAAAAATTTGTAAAAAAAAATTGTAGGATAATAACCGATGAATATTAACTAAGATGATTTTGTTTTAAAATGATTAGGTTTGCATTTGGTAGTCAAAAAATAACATGTTCTTATGAAAGTCACTTAATTTAGAAAAAATAAACAATTCCATTTATAAGTGATAAAACTGTTCCTTTCTGAAAAAAGGGTTGGATTGTTATAGTAACATTCATCAAATCACCGTAGCCAGAAAAACAGGAATCAATATGGACTCCTCCCTCTTCTTCACCCCAAACCACATGCAGTCTACATTGAGTTCTTTTGTGTGTGTTTCTTTAATAACCCGCTTATCTGTTTTTCCTCTTCACCATTTCTGCTGTTGTCCAATTTACGTGTTTGTGTACTTGTCGAGCCCCAGCAATGATCTGTACTGGCTGTTCCTGATCTCCTGGCTTGTCCTTCATATCCTATCCTTCTTGTAAATACAGTTGCATTCACATTTCCCACTGTGTTAGCGATGGGAAATTTGCATACAAATACTTTTATGATTTTGTCCTTGACCATCTTTTCCAGCCTTGTTATTTGCTACCCATCCCCACCTCTTTCTGTTCACCTCATCCTTTGTCACCTCCGCCTGTGAACTTCTGTACACCAGTCAAGTGGGCACATTGCAACTTCCTTTTGCATACCGTGCTCTACTGTGGTCTGTGCTCACACTGCTTTTTTGGACGTAATTATTCTTCCATTCCTCTTTATCTGGTGAACATGAACTCTAGTGTCATCTCTCTTAGATAACGTTTCCAGATTTCATGATTCTTCACAGGAAGAACCAGCCATATTCCCCTCCTATGTGTTCCACTGTACTTTGTAATCGTTTTCTGCGCCTATTTATTTTAGTTTCTCATACTTTGTTAGGCACATATTTATTAGATGTTTGCCATGTGTAATACACTGTCTTATTCGTCTTTGTATTGTTGGCATTGAGCATAGTCCCTGGCATACAATAGGTACTACAGGAAAGTAATACTTGAATGGAGAAGAGAATAGTGACAGCACTCCACTAGTCACAAAGAAGTTGTGACATGAGATGTTCTGTGCAAAGTAAGGACTTTATACTGGAAGTGAACTCGCCAGGGAAATTCAGGGTGGGGGGACCCTGTCTGGATATAAGGATCCTGAGGTTCAAAGGTGAGAAGTATTGTTGGAGATTTAGGCAGAAGCCAGGCCATGGAAGGATTTGCTTATATTGAAAATTGTGCAGATTTGTTTTTGTAGGTCATAGGGAAGATTTTCCAAGAATATAAGTACTATGACATGGAATTTTTTTGAAATATTGACATAGTGGATGCATTTGAAATGGGCATGTTGGAGAGAGAATATGAAAAAGCAGATTGGATGCAGAGAGATAAGGTAAAATAAGAAGCAGATTGATCACTGATCAGATTGATCAGGAACCCACTGCAGTGTTCTAGACAAGAGATGACTATGTTTGAAGCAGCTGAGATAGAGAAGAAAGGGGTGTATAGAAGAGACGCTTAGAAGGCCAGAAATTCATGCCCCAGGTGCACGCTTTGTTATGGTAATTGGGAGACAGAGGAAGCTAAAAAGACACCTAGGTTTCTAGCTTAGACCATTGGAAAGAAGGAAGGCCTTTATGTAATATTGGAGATAATGGAGGAATGGCAGGCTTGGGGAAGGGGACATGGATTAAGTTTGGAGAATATTAAGTTACTGATGCTTTGGGCCAACCAAGTGGACATATCTAGTGGAGAGTTCAGAAATCATGAGAAAGAGCTGGAGTAAAGAAAGGGACTTGGGAGTCATTTGGTCTGAAGGCTTTTGGAGTTGAATTGTAGCATTGTCTCTTCTTAGGGTCTACAGCCTGCTGGCCCACTCTGGATCTTGAAATTGCCAGCATCTTTAATCATGTGAGCTAATTTCTTAAAAAAAAAAAAAATGTACAGATTAGGGAATGTACAGGGGAGCCTGTTCTTTGTTTTCTCATCTTTCTAATAATTAATGCATATAATTTGTATTAATTAATTTTGTTATTTTATTTTGGTTTGGAGAGATAGAGCAAGCGAGTGAGGGAGGGGCAGAAGGAGAGGGAGAGAGAATCAACCAGGCGGAGACCGACGTGGGGCTCAATCTCACGACCATGAAATCATGACCTGAGCGGAAATCAAGAGCTGGATGCTCAACTGACTGAGCCACTCAGGTGCCCCACTTTTGAGTTATTTTAATTCCAGGTAGTTAACATACAGTATAATATTAGTTTCAGGTGTACAATATAGTGATTCAACATTTCTATACAACACCTGGTGCTCATCACAAGTGCACTCCTTAATGCCTACCACCCATTTAACCCATTCCCCTACCTCTGGTAACCATCAGCACGTTCTCTGTAGTTAAGAGTCTAGGTTTTGGTTTCTCTCTCTCTTTTCTCTTTGCTTATTTGTTTTGTTTCTTAAATTCCATGAATGAGTGAAATCCTATGGTATTTGTCTTTTTCTGACTGACTTGTTTCAGTTAGTATTATACCCTCTAGCTCTTTCCATGTCCTTGCAAATGGCAGATATGCAAGATTTCATTCTTTTTAATGGCTGAAAAGTATTCCATTATAAATATATATAAATATATATATGCCACTCTTTCTTTATCCATTCACCAATCAGTGGACACTTGGGATGCTTCCATATCTTGCTATTGTAAATAATGCTACTATAAACAAAGAGGTGCATATATTCCTTTGAAGTTTTGTATTTCGGTGAATACCCAGTAGTGCGATTACTGGATCATAGGATAGTTCTATTTCTAAATTTTTTTTAGGAACCTCCATACTGTTTTCCAGAGTGGCTGTACCACTTTGCATTCCCATCAACAGTGTAAGAGGGTTCCTTTTTCTGCACATCCTCACCAACATCTGCTGTTTTTTATCTTGTTGATTTTAGCCAATTCGACAGATATGAGGTGATATTACATTGTAGTTTCTATTTGCATTTCCCTGATGATAAGTGATGATGAGCATCTTTTTATGTGTTGCCCATCTGAGTGTCTTCTTGGGAGAAATGTCTGGTCATGTCTTCTGTCAAATTTGAAGTTGAGTTATTTGTTTTTGGGGTGTTGCAGGGGGAAATCTATTCTTATAATCTATTTGTTTCAGTACAGTGCTCCCAAGATTAAGTACGGAAGTCAAGAACTTTCTGTATTGGTATCTGCAGCATTTATTCCTCGGCTTTGCCTTTTCTAACACATCTTGCACAGTGCAGCCAGAGTATCTATTTAGAGACACACAAACATGGTGATGTTTTTACCTTCTTTTAAAAATGTTTAAAATAACTCCACCTAACTTCCTGTAAAAGCCAAAATCATCAGGATGGCCTACACGGCCTTTTGTAATCAGGTCGCCTCTCCTGCAGCTCCCCTTTTCATGCCCCATGATTTAGCCAAGGAGAACCACCTGTGGGGTTCCACAGCCATGGAACCAGCGTTCCTCCTGCAAACCTTTTTATCTTCAAGATGTTGTTTTTGCCTGGAATACTCTCCTCTAATTTTTTTACCTGATAAGCACCTACTTATCTTTCACCTCATGCCTCAAGTATTCCAAATGACATCCTTTCCTACTGGTTTTGGCAAACTATGAATATTTTCCACTGTGAGACCTCACAGCACTGTTTTAGCCAACCATGAACCAGAGCTGATGACATCTTGAGTGCACTCTGCCATCCTATCTTTCCATATGCAAGACTGCACCCTATACTAGAAGTGATGGCCAATGTTCATTTACCACAATCTCAGCACCCAGCATGGACACCAGTCCCAGCCAAGGCTATTTATAAAGTATCTTCTGTTTGCCTAATCAAGCAGAAGCAATCCCTATACCACTGCACCAGGCAAGAATTTCGACAAAGGCGGTGTGTATGTAGGCAAGGTTTAAGAACAAAGATGGTGATACAGCAAAGTGTTTCCAACTTGAACAAGGAGAATTCGATCATATTAAGAGAGAACTGTTTGATATATAATATTAGAAGTCAGGGTGAATTTCAAGTGTTACCACAGTAGATGATAGTGTCTAGATTTAGGGTTCCTTATGATCGTTGTTCAGGAGACAAGTTAGAAGTTTGGAGTCATCTGTGGCTTATTCATTAAGAGGATTTGCAAGACTCCTTCATACTTTTTTATTTTTTATTTTTTATTTTTTTTAAGGTTTATTTATTTTTGACAGACAGAGAGACAGAGCATGAGTGGGAGAGGGTCAGAGAGAGAGGGAGACACAGAATCGGAAGCAGGCTCCGGGCTCTGAGCTGTCAGCACAGAGCCCGATGCGGGGCTTGAACTCACAGACTGTGAGATCATGACCTGAGCCGAAGTCGGACGCTCAACCAACTGAGCCGCCCGGGTGCCCCCATACTTTTTTATTAATAAATCTGCTTTTCTCTAAGAGCATGAAAGCTCTCTTAAGGGAAGAGAACATTGCCTCAAAGGAAGGATAACTGAAGAAGTAATTATTGAATAAATGAAGGAAAGGATGGAAGCAGATAATAAAAGCTTAATTAATAAGCCTTTGGTTGATTGCAGTAATGATGGAAAATCAGTAATTTCAATCAGTAATTGAAAATTGAAACTCGGTAATCCTCAGGGCCTAGAGAATTGAAGGAATGGCTTTTTTCTGTCTCCTATTGATTGTCTCCTGTTGTCCTGCCAAGATGGGAGGCACTTAAAGTTATCTGGTTTGACCTTGACCACAAATATAAATGGTAAATATGATTTTCATTTTATAGATAAGGAAAATCTGGCTCACAGGAGACAAATAATTGTTCAAACTCTTATATCTAGTAATACTGCCTCATGTTCTTTTTAGTCTGTACTTAAAGACTGGCCACTCCTGTTTAATGCCTGTCACTCAAGTTAAACCGATCCACTTAGCACCCTTTAATGCTTCA
This sequence comes from Neofelis nebulosa, assembly GCF_028018385.1. Classification (NCBI taxonomy): domain Eukaryota; kingdom Metazoa; phylum Chordata; class Mammalia; order Carnivora; family Felidae; genus Neofelis; species Neofelis nebulosa. The sequence goes on from NC_080782.1 coordinate 178,669,081, forward strand.
GCCCGAAGTCCTTTGTATCTGTGACTCTTTACTTCACTCTGCCGTATCTCTTCTCCTCCACCTTTCTGCACTTTAGTGAAATTCTTTTTATGAAATGGGTTAGCTTTAGTCCAGAGTTTCTCAGCCTTGGCACTTCTGACATTTTGGGCCAGATTATTATTATTAATATTATTATTATTATCATTATTTTTGGGTGCGTGGAGGGATGTTCTGTGCATTGCAAGATGTTCAGCAGCATCCCTGGTGTCTATCCATTAGACACCAGTGTGGCGGCCCAAAAAATTTCCAGGCCTTGCTCATCATCTCCCGAGGGCCCAACTGCCCCCAGCTGAGAAGTGCTGCTCGGACCCTACATCCTTCCCTACACATCTTTCTGAAACTCTCAGAGGACTTTGTTTGTAATCTCTGTATTTACCATGCAACATACATTTCCTTCTAAGACCTTGCTTTCCTAATTTTCTTGACATTTTCAGTCCCATGTTGCTATTTAACTTTTCATGTCTATCACTATCTCTTCAACTTTGGTAAAAGTATCTTTAGGATAGAAGTCCTTACTAAAACTTAATAAACCCTTGTATTTTTCGCAGAACAGACATTTAAAAATTTTGGCGATTTGATTATTTTGTGATGTGAGAATTTGATCAATTTATGATGGGAAATTATTTGAAACACCTAATGAAGCTCAGTGGCACCTCCTGTCACAGTTTCCAAGTCACGTTGAGAGGAAATTGATAGGCGCATTCACTGTTTACTTGCAATCAGTGCACCAAGTTAATTTCTCGAATAACAACAAAAATTTGGGTTTTGGGGTGCCTGAGTGGCTCAGTCTGTTAAGTGTCCGACCGGTTTTCAGCTTAGGTCATGATCTCATGGGATTAAGCCCCACATCTGGCTCTGTACTATCAGCACGGAGTCTCCTTGGGATTCTCTCTCTCCTGCTCTCTCTGCCCCTCCCCCCCCCAATAAATAAATAAACTTAAAAAATTTTGAGATTTCTACTATCTTTTCTATTATATCTGAAAAGGTGGGAGGTAAAAAAATGACGTGAATTAAAAAATCAGAAGATAGTTTAAGGTTTACCCCTCATGAAAGAATGAAGTCACTGTTTTCCAGAGAAGGTATTGAAGACTTCCTTGTAAATATGCAATTTTTTTTAAACTTTATTGGAGAATACATTAACATTTCAGAATTTCTGCAGGTGTAAAAAACAAGCAGATTCTAACATCTTTCAGGTGTTTAGGCTCATGGCCCATTTCAGGGATCTTGGGTTTAGGATATAATTGTGATTTTGTAGTCTCACATAATCACTTTAAGTCTTATTGATGTGGTGAACCCTCCTTCGGCACAGGAGTCGAAGACCTCTATTAAAATTATTTATTTTATTAAAAATGATTTAAATTGTGGTAAAATGTACATAGCATTTACTCAAAAATGTTTAGTCATATTAACCATTTTTAGGTGTACAACTCAGCAATGCTAAGTATGTTCACATTGTTGGGAAATCCATCTCCAGAACCCTTGTCATCTTGCAAAATGAAGACTCTATACCCAATAAACTCTCCACTCCCTGCTCTTTCCAGCCCCTGGCAAGCACCATTCCACTTCCTCTCTCTATGAATTTGACAACTCTAGATATCATACATAAGTGGGATCATATAGTATTTGTTTCTTTGTGACTAGATTATTTCACCTAGCAGAATGTCTTCCAGATTCATCAGTGTTGTAGCAAAAGTCAACATTTCCTTCTTTCTGCAGGTTGAGTAGTGTTCCATTGTATGTATATACCACTTTATGTTTACCCATTAATCTGTTGGTGGACACTTTGGTTGCTTCAATCTTTTGGCTGTTAGGAATAATGCTGGTATGAACATTGTTCGCAAATATATCTTTGAGACCCTGCTTTCAACTCTTCTTCCAGAAGTGGAATTGCTGGATCACATGGCAATTCTATTTTTAATTTTTTGAGGAAATACCGTACTGTTTAATAGTGGCTGCACCATTTTATATTCCCACCAAAAGTGCACAACTCCAATTTCTCCATATCCTTGCCAACATTTGTGGTGTGTGTGTGTGTGTGTGTGTGTGTGTGTGTGTGTGTGTTTGGGGGCTTATTTGTTTTGATAGTAGCCATCAATGAGTGGTATCTCATTGTGATTTTGATTTGCATTTATTCAATGATCAATAATGTTGAGTGACTATTCATGTGGTTGGTGGGTATTTGTATATCTTTTCTGGAGAAATGTCTGTTTTAGTTCCTTGCCCATTTTTTAATTGAGTTGCTTTCTGTTGTTGAGTTGTAGGAGCTCTTTATATATTCTGGATATTAACATTTTATCAGATATATGACTTGCAAATATTTTCTCCCATTCTTTTCACTCTGTTGATTGTGCCTTTTGATGCATGGAAGTTTAAATTTTTATGTAGTCCAATGTATCTATTTTTACTTTTGTTTCCTGTACTTTTGGTATCGGATCTAAGAAATCACTGAAATGCAATGTCATGAAGGACATCTATTATATTTATCTTCTTTACAGAACCTGGAACTCATGAATGGCTTCCTTTTTGATTGACTGAAGTTACAGGATTTTTTACTATAATGCCCAGGATTCATTGTCTTGCCACTTTGAAGAATGAAGAAGAGGTGGGCACAAAATGAGCAGAGGGCAAGTTTATTTGAATATAAGATTAGAACGGAAAAATAGTAGGAAAGCTCTCTTCATAGAGAGGGGACATTGGAGAGTGAATGACAGAGGACTATCGGCAAGGGCCCTTGTTTTATAAGGTTCTGGTCAGCCCTCTCCCTTCCCTTCCCTTCTCCCTGTTCTTTCTCAGGTTCTACCCTTATTGGCAGGATAACTCTAGGTGTTGGGTTGTCCATTCCTGATTGGCTTGTTTCCATTGTAAGAGGTGTGGTCTTTGGTCATACCTAGGTCTTTCCTCAAATTGCTGAGGGAAACCTGAGAAGGGGGGGTAGGTTGGGTCTGTTACATTTTTAAGGGGAACCTTAAGCCTGGGGGGTTTGCTGTGGTCAGACACTCCCAGCATTGTTCCAAAGTATGTGTTTTTCCCCACCCAGGGACCTCGGGTCCTAATCCTTCCCTCTCTGCCTATTTTATCCTATCTTTTCCTATTGTAGAAGGAGGAAAATGATAACTACCAACCATATCTTCATGAAGTTTCCCCACTTCATTTCCTCTATCTGTATAAACATTTTTACTGTAAAAAACTGGGGGAATGAGCTCTCTCTTCTTTCTCAATCCATCTTTCACTCTCCATTCTGGCTCTGGAGCTGTCTTGTACACTGTATACTCTCTTATTTTCTCTTCATCTTATAGCACTAGAGCAGCGATTTTCATCATAGCTACATCACTTTAGACAAAAAAATCATCAAATAATACAGCACAGTGGTTAAAATCTGAGCTAAATTTGTGCCTAAAGTCTGTCACTAGATTAAGGAAGGAACTAGGTCTGTTCACTGCCTGGCACATAATAAAAGCTCAATAAATATCTACTGATTGAATGAAAGTGTAAAATGGGTAACCTGTCTAAATCTTACCTGTAAATGTTAGGCGGGAGAGAGTCTGTTGTGTGAATGGAAGTCTCAGTCCTTGGCTTGTAAGGGTTAAATTGTAGGGCTAACCTGTAGCCTTGAGAAATAACAGCTTTGTTTTGACACTGTAGGTTAAGAGATAACAGCCTTGTCCTATCAATCAAGGGAACAAAAGTTCAAGGGAAATCAACTGGATTAGTGTTTGATTGGATTGGGGCAAGGGCATGTTGAGAACTTTGAAAAAGTGGCGCTGGAGGCAGAGTCAAGGAGGTCAACTGGTTGCGGCTTAACCGCAGAAAGTCTGAACTGTTTCCACCCCCATCTGGGAACTATTTCTTTCTTCTGTTCCCAGGTGATGATAAGACGATGTGGTCGGCTATAAAAACTCTGTACCCTGGCTGTTGGAGGGCACACTCTGATCAAGAGTGTCTGTCCTGATCGGTTGGCCTTGCCTCTCATTGCAATAAACTTTGCTGTGACTTGTCACCGGTGCCCATAGCATTCTTTTTCAGGAGTCCTGTGGATGCAACAGGCTTCAGCACGAGATTACGTGGGGATCCACTCTCAAATAAAGGCAGTCAGAACGATGTTGTGCCCCCTGGGTTTTAGTGTGTAGCTTATTTATTGCGGTTCCTGTCTCCAGCTTTTGTTTCTATCATTCCCCTTGAAAAGCTTGAGACTCTGCCTCAGGGTATTTTATCTACTGCTCATGTCTAGCATGTACCTAATACAAAGATTGATATGATCAATTTTATATGTAAAAATAGGATAATTATACTTATCTAAAATTTTGTGGGGATTAAATGAAGGAAAAAAAGTATGTTCAGGTTGGCAATACTTGGCAATAGTAATTGGTCATGAATGATGGTGATTAATTACTAATAAGAAATCAGACTTGCAGGACCTACAAAGTCCTTAAAACTTGCAACACTGATACTAACATCTGATGACATTTTTAGAAGGGAACCATGTGAAGATCTTACAGTCTGTTTGGGAAGACAAGATAAAAATATGTACATAAAAAGAAGCATGAATGAACATCAGTGAGGAAAGCAGATACTGATGTCTGGTGGAGTTGCAAGGAAGGAGAGAGTATGATGGAATTGAATAGCTACATAAAACCTCATAGAGAAGATGAGCTTGAGTTGTTTTTTGATGGACAACTGAATTTAGATGACAGGACAGGAAAGGAAGGACATGCCCAGGCAGGGAATATTTGAAGTGTGGTTAGTCTGTCAATTTGCCGTTAGAGTATGGAGGGCCTTAAACGTCATGCTATGGGTTTTGTATTTCATCTTATAAACCAGAGGCTGGCAAACTTGTTAACTTGTTCTGTAAGAGGCTAGACATGAAATATTTTAGGCTTTGTGGCCACAAACGTTCTCTGTTGCTTACATCTTTGCCTTAAAAAAAATGTAAAAAACATTTTTAGCTCTCAGGCTATACAAAAACAGGCCACAGGCTGGATTGGATATAGTTCACTGATGCAGGGCTCCAGCAAAGATCTTTTGACAGTTACTTGACTCCATCAGAGGTGCATTCTAGGAAAATGGCTGGTAGCAGCAAGAATTACCTCATACCTCTTTATAATCTAGATTTTTGGACCTTCAGAGAAAATATGTTTTACAAACTAGAGAGACAAAGCTTCATATTTTCTGACTGTGTACGTGGAGTAGAGAATTCCATAGCCAAGATGATTACAGTATATAAGTTCTTTGGGATACATTTGCATTGCATTTCACCCTCTTCTTGTTGGCTAGAGTTGGCATCGTAATTGGTATTAATAGCATTACAAATGGGTACATTGTAGGCACTTAATGGCTACTTTAAGAATTGAATTTAGGAGGTGAAAATGTTTTATGGATTCCATAATAAAGAAGTTTTATTGCGGCTAGTTAAGAAACAAATGTTATGAGAAGAGCTGATTTTTCTAGTATGTATCATAAAGTATGACAGCCTTTATGACAGCAACTTAATTCTACAAGCTCCATGTGTTTGTGTTTAAAGGTACTGCCATCAAAATGAAGATATGGAACCAAAGACATATATTGTTCCTCTGCTGACCACCTTATCAATCAATGATTAAATATTTTGTTATATGGACAAAATTAAGTTTCTTAATCTTTTATGCAGTATAGGTGAACACAAATGTTTGGCATTTGTGATGGTTAATTGTATCTATCAACTTGGCTAGACTATAGTACCCAGATATTTGTTCAAACATTATTCTGGATGCTTCTGTGAAGGTAATTTTTAGATTAAATTACATCAATTTATAATTATATGTATCAAATATATATAACAAGAATTTTATATATATTCTATTACGTATATAGTATTTTTATATATATTGGTTCTGTTTTCATTTTTTTTTAATTTTTTTATTTTTGGGACAGACAGAGACAGAGCATGAACGGGGGAGGGGCAGAGAGAGAGGGAGACACAGAATCGGAAACAGGCTCCAGGCTCTGAGCCATCGGCCCAGAGCCTGACGCGGGGCTCGAACTCACGGACCGCGAGATCGTGACCTGGCTGAAGTCGGACGCTTAACCGACTGCGCCACCCAGGCGCCCCTGGTTCTGTTTTCAAATACAGACTCTCTGTGTGTATGGTGTCTGGCTTAGAATATAGGTTGTGTGGAGTATAAAATAATTAATTTTGGCAACAGAGGGGTGAGCTCCTCTGTAAGGAGGCATCTCTCAGGGTGACTGATATCACAGCCTGCTACTTGCATGCTCTTGGGTGGTGTATGTATTGAGCTACTGGACAAAGAAAAAAAATAACGTTTTCAAATATAAGCCCTCAAAATTAGTGCCATATGAACAGATATTGAGGCATTGCAAGCTGTGATATGATGTTGGGTTTTCCTTGTGGAGGGTAACTATGTAGTGTGCTTTTCCGGGAATAGGGTGGAGATTTATTCTTTGGTATTTTGGTCATTAGTGACTCTTCCATGCCATCTAGAAAACTTTAAATATTTTGCTCTCCTGGATTTATTAGCCATTATAGAGAGCAATGTTTCTCTATCAATGCTAGGCAATTTTGGACAAATCTGGAGGTAATTCAGTAAGTTCAACCAACATTTATTGAGTAATTACCATGTGCTCGTACTAAGCACTGTTCAAAGAGGAATAAAACACAGTTCTCTCAAGACTATAGTTTCATGTAGTTTCAGAATGACTATTAAAGCCTTAATATGAAGAAACGGGCAGAAGACATGAATAGACACTTCTCTAAAGAAGACATCCAGATGGGCAACAGGCACATGAAAAGATGCTCAATGTCACTCCTCATCAGGGAAATACAAATCAAAACCACACAGAGATGTCACCTCACACCAGTCAGAGTGGCTAAAATGAACAAATCAGGAGACTATAGATGCTGGAGAGGATGTGGAGAAATGGGAACCAACCACTGTTGGTGGGAATGCAAACTGGTGCAGCCAGTTTGGAAAACAATGTGGAGGTTCCTAAACAAATTAAAAATAGATCTACCCAATGTGCCAGCAATAGCACTGCTGGGAATTTACCCAAGGGACACAGCAGTGCTGATGCATAGGGGCACTTCTACCCCAATGTTTATAGCAATACTTTCAACAATAGCCAAATTATGGAAAGAGCCTAAATGTCCATCAAGTGATGAATGGATAAAGAAGTTGTGGTTTATGTACACAATGGAATACTACTTGGCAATGAGAAAGAATGAAATATGGCTTTTTGTAGCCACGTGGGTGGAATTGGAGAGTGTTATGCTAAGTGAGATAAGTCATACAGAGAAAGACAGATACCATATGTTTTCACTCTTATGTGGATCCTGAGAAACTTAACAGAAGACCATGGGGGAGGGGAAGGGGGGAAAAAAAGAGAGGGAGGGAACCAAACCATAAGAGATTCTTAAAAACTGAGAATAAACTGAGGGTTGATGGGGGGTGGGAGGGGGGGAAAGTGGGTGATGGGCATTGAGGAGGGTACCTGTTGGGAGGAGCACTGGGTGTTGTATGGAAACCAATTTGACAATAGATTTCATATTAAAAAAATAAAGCCATAAAAGAATGGCTAAATAGATAGATAGATGAAATTCAGAAATCTCTTTCTCAGAATATGGGAAACTTTCATCTTAATCACAGTGGAACACTGATTCTTCAATTGGGTGCAAAGGTAAAAGATGTTCAAGACTAAGTATCACTGATATGTTCTGTGAGAACAGAACTTAGGGCAGGTATGTCTTCACAAAGAAGACAGGTAGGCAAAGACTTGGAGAAATAATGTGTTCAGAAAGAGACATTTGATGGGATCCATTGTGAGGACATTGGGCAGACAGGGGTGGAATCCAAAATTAGGGGGTGGAGGACTGACGGAGCAGAAGAGTGTGGGGCAAAGGTGCTCCTGAGATAGTTTACCTTCTTTCAAGTCTTGTCTATAGTCCTTCAGTTTTACTGAGCAGTTACTTGGTGAAGTGCTACATCTTTCCTTCTAAACTGTTATTGTGGTTATAGGTTTCCAGTGTTATCTGTCCTTGTGTCTTATATTTTAGAGATTTTATTTTCCAGTTAGAGCAACTAAATCTCACTGATAGGGTCTGAAACACTTAAGGGATTTTTAGCCATAGAACTATCTTTTGCATAATCTCCTTACAAAAGTAATGCCATTCTCGCATTTTTCATGGTGGGAAAAGTAGCAATTTTTATTTGTTAGGATACTGAAGCAGACAAAGGACCCATTGGCTCTCACCACAATTCCAAAATAAACTGTATTGCTGTTTGAACGATGGGTACAATTACCTATTTTCTATTTCTGTTCACAGGGAATTCAAATAATGGTGAAGGAAAAATATTGAATGTCAAAGTGCATTTGCCTTTGCAGAAACAGTGCGAGGTGTTATTAATGAGGATCCACAAATAACTGCAATTTTGCACTGCTCAACATTCATAAATGACTACCAGTTAAATCAAGGGAACAATTTCTGCTTCCATTATATCTTGCATATGAAGTGTACATGTTATCTTAACATCAAAGTGTGTGCAGTACTACCGAAGGAAGGAATCTGATGATAGCGGCATTTTGAGCCACAAGTTATCAGTAGATCCCTCTGTGGTATGGCAGTGTTCCAGCCAGGCATAGTTTCTTTTATGCTGGGAACAAAGGTTGTTCTTTTGCCCATGTTTGAAATCCACACTCATATACATGATTTGTTCTGCTAGGCTGCTGGCTGATTTAAATACATGAGTATTTCTTTTGATTAATATTGTGACTGTACACACACAAATATATGTATTATATATATTTAATACATATATATAAAATATATCTTTATATATATTTATTTATTTATTTTTTTTTTTAATTTTTTTTTTCAACATTTTTTTATTTATTTTGGGGACAGAGAGAGACAGAGCATGAACGGGGGAGGGGCAGAGAGAGAGGGAGACACAGCATCGGAAACAGGCTCCAGGCTCCGAGCCATCAGCCCAGAGCCTGACGCGGGGCTCGAACTCACGGACCGCGAGATCGTGACCTGGCTGAAGTCGGACGCTTAACCGACTGCGCCACCCAGGCGCCCCTCTTTATATATATTTAATATGCACATATTTTAAAAGTGATGGGGTGCCTGGGTGGTGCAGTTGGGTAAGCGGCTGACTCTTGATCTCAACTCGGGTCATGATCTCACAGTTTGTGAGCTCGAGCCTTGCTTCGGGCTCTGTGCTGATGGCGTGGAGCCTGCTTGGGATTCTGTCTCTCCTTCTCTCTGCCCCTCCCCACTTGTGCTCTCTCTCACTCTCTTTCTCTAAGTAAATAAAATAAGCTGTAAATAAAATAAAATAAAATAAAATAAAATAAAATAAAATAAAAATAAAATAAAAATAAAATAAAATAAAATAAAAGTGATGAGTAATGTGTAGGTAACAATGCTTACCTGACGGTGTTCAGAAATCTAGTTGTCGAGTTGTGGGGGATGGTTCTCCTGGCACAAATCAAACATTGGTTACTTCTGTTAAGTCACCTCTTTTAACATTATTTATATCTCAGTGTTTCAAGCTTGAAATTGGCAAAGACTAGCAGCCGTTCATTGAAACATCCCTGCTGTTGGCGTAGGTTACAGTAGTTTGAAATTCCTGCAAATAGACTTATGCCAAAATGGTTGCAACTTGTAATTTTTTGTTGGATTCTTGATATTACCAAAATCTGAACTTAAGTGTAATCTTGGATGCTGCAACTGTAATTCTAACTTGAGCCCCTTCTATAATCACTGGTTGTTATTTTTGTTTTTATTTTTTCTGTACACACTGTTTTCCAGCCTTTACTGTCACCACTGCTGTGTGGCTTTGCTCGAGGCACAGGCTGCAGATCATTGAATAATGTGATGATAGTCTGTTGGCTGAGCCCTCAACTCCTACTGCAGGCTACATCTTGCACTAGTGGTGACTCATGGGGACAGTCAGCACAGTGGGCTATTGAGGGATCAAAATTCGATCTGTTAGAAGTAAAGATTCTTAGGTTTTGAGCTTCCATTTCTGATGAAATTCAAATTTCTGATGAAATTCTATTTACTGTCTAAGCATTATATGAGAAGTGAAAAATTGCACAGCTCCACGTTGCCTCACATTTTGGCATCATAAAACTATTCAGATGGTTATAAACAGCAAAGGAAATTTTGATCATGAAAGATATATCTTATTTTCCATAAAGACATACTCTTCAGAAATTCTTGGTAAATTTTATGGAAGTCATGAAATGCCCTTTTCAACTAGCCTGGATACAGTGGGCAAGAGTGATTCTGGATTCTACTTCGTTTCTTTAAATATTTAACAAACATTTACTGCGTGCAAGATTTTAGATGTATACCTGTTTTCTGTTCCTTAGGGATAACTTCGGAATGATCCAAGCTTTATACTTCTTTTCCAGTAGATTTGTGCTCATTATCTCTATATGAAGCTGTGTGGAATAAACTATAGACTATGCCTAAACAAAGAAATTTATCCGTTTAAGTAGTTGAAATGAGTACCCTTTAAGGAGCACATTATAATATTTATATTACAAATGTATAAATATATATTGGTTACAATGTAGCTGGCCTAATTTCAAGTAAGACCCAAATAAACCTGTATACATCTTGTAGAGAAGACTCAGCCATTATTAATGGCTGCAATAAAAGTAAATCTAGTTACCAGAGGATCAAGATTTTAGTTGCAATTTAAATGAAGTTTTTCATGACATATAGGGACGTAGATATTTTAATATCTGATCCAACACGTCATCTATTAGTACAACAGAAGTAGAAGCACCATGCTATGTGTGCCGGACTTTCAGTATTGCTTGGATGTTCTACTGTTTGATGGAGAATGTTTTTCATTGATCTGCAAGCCATTTTTGTGTAGCTACGTTGTCATGTGGACGTGTGCTTTCATCTTGCAGATTTTACTTTTCTGGTCTTTTTATCAATTCTCCCTTCCTGCCCGTGCTGAAAGTATATACCATGCTGTTTAGTGTGCTACTGTTACAAATTTAGTCTGCTAATGGTCTATTAATAACAATATCAAGGAAAATGGATTGATTGGAAAGGCGCTAAAAACAGCATTAATATGAATCTTGAAATATTCTTACCTTTTTAAAGTTAAAGTGCTGATATAGTTTGGGCTACATACGTAGACCAGTAGATTTAAATTGCTATGACTTCTAAGGAATCCTTTGATTCAGACAACCATATGGCGTGATAATTCTGTGTTAGAAAAGCATAGTCCTAGATCTAGGATTTATTAGGCTGAGTGACTATCCTCAGGCTAGCATCAGAACTGATTTTAGTAGCTAAGGTACATTTCCAGGGTTGTACATAAAAAGGTGGATTGAGAAAAATTAAAGAGCTTGATTTGAATGAGATCATCTAAGATTGGCTCAAAGAAAATCAGGGTGCATTGAGTGGAAATTCTAGAGAGAAAGAATGAAATAAAATTCAAATTATAAAAACGACCTCAAAGTGGCTAGCTACTGTTTCCTTTGATATTCTGAGGTTGAAACCTAAAGTACTTTAAAATTTGGGATCTGCCTTTTTTGAGGTCTAATAGTATTTAAAGGAGAGGGAATAGAAGAAATTTGTAAGTCTTTTTGGAAAGTAGCATAGGAAACCAGACTAGAATAAGCAATGCACGAATCTTTGCTTTGTGGAGGAGGGTATGGTCGTCATGAGGGATACAGGTTCAATTCAGCGAAGAATTCGGTCTTTGCAGGAAGCTCATAGATATATTCTCTTACAATGAGACATGTAAATGTCATTTGGGAACGTTTTCCCACCTCAGAGTCCTTTATATATCATTATCATCTCTGCCTGAATGGCCCAGTGCATGTAATAATTGGGCTTCATTTCTTAGTGTTAGCTTTTCCATCTCCGGGAACACTTCTTTCTTCCCCCCGGTTCAGGGATTTCTCTCCTGGGATTCTGCTTCTCTTTGAAACCTATCACCTTCTCTTCAAGTTTCATATATTTGTGGATGTGTTTGCTTTTCCGGGGAGAGGTCCATAGCTTTTTATCAGCTTCTCAGAAGGACCCGTGTACCCTTGCTCTCTAATCTGTAGGATGTAGGCAGGATCTCTGTTGTCCAAGACTATAAAACTAATTCTCCTCATTTTCTGTTTTTATCTGGTTCTTAAGCAACTCAGCAAACTTTCTTAATGGCTTCTTAATTTTTGGGGACCAACCTTCTCATAGAATGATTATTCTCAATCATGTGAGTGTGTGTGTGTGTGTGTATATATATATATATACATACATATATATATAAATATATGTATTATATATATATAAATATATGTATTATATATATGCATATATATGTATTATATATATGCATGTATATGTATTATATATATGTGTATATATATATTTGAATCACCTGGCAGACTTCAAAGAATGTATGGTTCCTGGGCCCCATACCCAGAGATTCTGAATAAATTAATGTGTGGGGGTGACAACAACAATATTGGATATTTTTAAAAAGCTTCCCTAGATAATTCTAAAGTGCACCTAGGGTGGGGAACCACTGACCTGGTATGTTACAGACCTTCACATTTTAATTAGTCATGGTAAATTGGTAACAATTTTGAAAATTAGTATGAAAATGTCTCTGTTGCTAGTGGTGATCAAATTTGATTATAAAGATAAAGGGGTTAAGAGTGGGTCAGGTTATCATTTACATATTTCAATGGCTGACACTTGCTAGGATTATGTCACCTCCAAATTTAAGTTAAAGCCCTGTTAATGTGAGGAACTGTACCTTTTATTTAATAAATCCTATGTAAACCATTGACATAAATACACATTATAGAAATTTGACTCTTCGAAGATATTTAACCTAAGCATAAGTGTTGAATCATGTGTGGAACTATCATCAATAAACTGTCATCAATAAAACATTACCCCACGCCCCACCCTATCTCTTTCTAAAGAGATTGACCAATTTTCAGATTAGGTCATTGACACATCTACTTCATCAATGCTAAGATTTTAAGACAACATGTTTCTAGATTTTGTAAATAAGGTTTGTGAAATGCAAATACATCCTTAAATTCCTCTAGTTTTAGTATTTTGGTCCAAAGCCTCTCCTTCCAGTCTTCTACAAAGTCTATATTTATTTTTTCAATTTAATTAATAAGGCTTCCTGCCTTATGAAGGATATATTTTCCTTCTCATCCCCTTTCCATTTCCCTTTGATTTTTAAATCAAGATTCAAACCAAGTCTTATTCATTGATGAGCTAAATAAACTGTTCTCTAGCAAAGAGGCTGCTTTCTAATTAGCTGTAGGATATAATTAGTACATTCTCTGGGCCAGTAAGAATTGGATTTACCAGATGCCAGCAACTGACAGTCCGAGGAATATTAGCAGTAAGCAGGCAGAAGCGTGGGTGGAGGAATGGGGATAAAGGAAGGGGATCCTTACTTCAGGCTGTCAAGGCTTATGTGTGAAAAATTCTGTCAAGTTAGTCACTTGTACTATCAAATATGTTAAAGCTTCAATTTTCAATATGCAAGTCTACTAGACCAAAAGGAACTACAGAGGGTTCTGCATCAATAATCATGTATTATGGCAATTAGTCCATGAAGTACAAAGCTGCCATAGATGTAAAGCATCTTAGCTGAAAACCAGAGTCTTGGCTCTAAGTCAAAGTTTAATTTTTGATAAAAGCCTGCAGTTGGCTTCAGCATTTGTCTGGCACCAGGACACCATGGACTCATGATAAAATTATATTATTTCTTAATAAGAAACCAGACCATAAAATAGTTTATCTCACTTTCGTGAAGTTCCAATTTATCTAATCCAATTGCAGACACACGTATGTGGATCAAAATGAAGATCTAAGAGATTTTGAGCTATTTTTAAGACCTGAAAATAGAAAGCAGTGTATTAGATTTGATTTTGAAATAAAAATACAGTACTTACAAATAGAGCAAAAAGTTTCATATTTGACTAAATTCTCTCAGAAATCTCTGGTGACCAGAGATGTGATATAAAAAGAGGCACTGCGATTTTATATTAAAACAATCCCCAAGGCCCTTTGAGCCCATTTTACTTGACCTTTTTTTTTTTTTTTTTAATCATTCACAACTGGGGAAATGGTAGTTATTATGAATGGTTTAAAAATATTCAGAATTTCCTAGCATTCAAATTGATTGTATATATTATCAATACGTGTTATGGGGCTTTATTAACTCTAGCTCTACTAGTGTGAATCTGTGAAGATAAATTCATTCAATTCTTGCTACAAAATTCGTAAGTTCTGGATAAGCAAGAGGCATTGCGCAAATATATATTTCCCAATATACACACATATTCCAAATATATACACATATTCCAAAAATATGTATTCCAAATATGCATACAGTTAGCCCTTGAAAGACATGGATTTGAACTCCGTGAGTCCATTTATAGATGGATTGTTTTCAGTAAATATACGTACAATACTCTAACTGTATTTTCTCTTATACTTTGTAGATAACATTTTCTGGTCTACTGCCATACCACCCTGAACACTTCTAATCTCGTCTTGATAACATTTTCTGTTCCTTAGCTTACTTTATTGTAAGAGTACAGTATATAATACATATGACATACAAAATATGTGATAATTGTGTTATCAGAAAGACTTGGGTCAAGAGTAGGCTTAGTAGTTAAGTTCTTGGGGAATCAAAAGTTACATGCAGATCTTCAACAGCATGGGGTTTGGTGCCCCTAACCCCTGCATTGTTTAAGTGTCAACAGTATATTCTGTATATTCCAAACATATATATTTTCAAGATGCAAATATATGTGTGTGTGTTTATATATATATATATATATATATGAAGTATATTTACTTCTTTCATTAAAAGGCTGGTAATGCAGACAATCCTAATTCTAATTTTCTTCACTGTCAACTGAGAGTGTTGTCTGTGTCTCATTATCCTGTGTGTGGGTGCTATGTCTTGAATTATACCCCCCCCCAAATATGTAAAACCTTACCCCCAGTAAATGTAACTGTGACTTTATTTGGAAGTAATATCTTTGCAGATGTAATCAAGTTAAGATGAGGTCATTAGTGTAGGGCCTTAATCCAGTATCACTGGTGTCTTTATAAGTAGAAGGAAAGTTGGGCACAGACCCAGGAGAACATCATGTAAAGACACGGAAATGCAAGGAAAAGAATGCTGTGTGAGACAGAGACACCCAGGGAGCATACCATGTGACAACAGAGGCAGAGATTAAAGTCCTGCAGCTGCAAGTCAAGGCCGGCCAAGGGCTGCTGGCAACCACCGGAAGCTAGGAGAGGCCAGGAGGGATTCTCTCCTCCAGGTTTCAGAGGGAGCCAGGCCCTGCTGGCACCTTGATTTTGCACTTGTAGCCTCCCAAACTGTGAGACAATATATTTCTGCTGTTTTAATCCACCCAGTTTGTGCTACTTTGGTATAGCAACCTTAGAAAATGAATCCAGGAGTATGTAATAAGTTTCCTGCCGCAAGAATATATCCATCAGTTAGGAGTGTTATGGGGGAGAGCCCTACCCTATGTAGGCAAGTAGACTAAATCTAGTCAACCCAACACATTTTTATTGACTTCCCACAGTTAGGGATGTAATGATTAAAAGTCATTGGACCTGCCCTTAATTATTTCATAGTCTAGACCACCTCTAAGGTTTGTATAACTCTAAAATATTTTTATTCTATGGTAATTAAAGTGTATTAAGTGTGGAAAATCAAACAGCATGTCAAATTGCAGATAAATTTAATAATAAAAGCATATAAGGAAGTGTCTGGTAGAATGAGTTTGCTTATCAAGATAGAATTTTGATCCTAAAATAAAATGTCAGAGTATTAAAGATGAATTTGTTAATATGATATAACTTTTCTATACCATTTTTTCCTATACCAAAAGAATAACTTTTTTTTTTTAACTTAAGAGAGAGAGAGAGAGAGAGAGAGTGAGCAGGTGAGAGAGGCAGAGGGACAGAGAAGGAATCTTAAGCAGGCTTCATGCTCAGCATGGAGCCCAACACAGCGCTTGATCCCATGACCCTAGGATCGTGACCTGAGCTAAAATCAAAGAGTTGGTTGCTTAACCAACTGAGCCACCCAGGTGTCCCAAGAAAGGCCACTTCTAATACAAAGCTTGATATATGTGTATGATTATAAAATAGCATCTATAATATATTAAATAATGTATAAGATGCACACACATATTTTATGCCTATGCAAATGTATTATTTATCCTTATTTAAATAAAAGACTTGTATTTTCAAACTCTATTAACTGGACAAGTGTACATATAATAATTGAGAAAGGTTTAGGCTTAAAGTTTTAGAAAATTAACGATTGTGGATTAGAAAGGCTCTCACTGGTTCCGTGTAAATGATTTTGTCACTTTTTATGATACAAATTGCAACCCCCCCCCCCGAATTAGAGAAAAAATGGAATCAATCCCCATGTAGCCAATATCCCACTTGAATGACAAGCATTGTAAAATATCTTAATAGCCACTTTCAGGATTCAAGGACCATGAACCCAGTATCAAAATTATCAAACTGATTTTATAAATTCAGTAAAGTTGCAGGACACAAAATTAGCATGCAGAAATTGGTTGCATTTCTATACACTAATATTGAAGTAGCAGAAAAGAGAACTTAGGAACAAAATTTCATTTACAATTGCACCAAAAATGGTAAAATACCTAGGAATAAACTTAACCAAAGGAGGGGTGTGTGTCTGGGCAATGCAGTCAGTTAAGCGTCCAACTTCGGCTCAGGTCATGATCTCAGGGTTCATGAATTCAGGCCCCGCATCAGGCTCTGTGCTGACAGTTCAGAGCCCGGAGCTCTGCTTCAGATTCTGTGTCTCCCTTTCTCTCTGCCCTTCCCCCACTCACACTCTGTCTCTTTCTCAAAAAATAAATAAACATTAACACAAAGGAAAAACCTAGCCAAAGGGGTGAAAGACCAGTACTCTGAAAACTATAAAACATTGATGAAAGAAATTGAAGATGACACAAATGAAAAGATATCCCATGTTCATGGAATGGAAGAATTAATATTGTCATGTAAGTAGACCATTTATATTCATACTATGTATTCATATTTTAGTGTCTTTGCCTTTTTTGAAGCTTTATTCTTAAAATTATTTAAACAAATAAAATTATTTATTTATATTTTACTTATTTGCAAATCATTAAATCCACCATGCATTAATATTCAATAGGATTATCTGTTCATGTGGCTTTCATGAATAAAACACCTCAGTAATTTCCTGTAGTGGGTGGACACTGAAGTCACCTTCTCAATGTCTGTTTCAACCCCGACCCCCACGAATGTGGCAGCTGAGTGGTTGGGTGACTGACTCCCATTCCAGAGGCTGACTCAGAGAGTCTAGCTTAATCAGTAATCCCATCCTCCTTGCCAGTGATTGGTTTAGCGTTGTAGTTCTGAGGCAATAAGGACGTTTATACGGTAATAGCAATTGGTTCTGGAAGGAGCAGGTGAATTAATTTGGGCAAATGAGATACAACTGGAAATTGCAAGTTAGAACTGCTTCCTGACTCAAGAGAATGTCCTACAGAGAGCTATTTCCTTTCCCTCAGATGCTGTCACCCAAGGATGTGAAGTCTGAACAGCAGTAGTGATTTAACTACCAGTCTGAGGATAATGACAACACCGAGAGGAGGGAAGAATCAGGAGAACAGCAGTAGTCTGAGATGGAACCACAGAGTTAAGTCACCACCAGAATCTATTCTCTGGCCGAGCTTCCAGGTACACAAGGGAACAATTTCCTCAATGTTTAAATTTGAGTTGAATTTTCTGTGACCTCCAAAGAAAGTATCTTAAATGATACTTATTAATATTACCTATTAAATACAATCCGGATTTTAATTTATATATTCAAGGCCTACTACCTATTTAATTTCTATGATTTCCTGATTTATTTACTGTATGCCAGCTGTTAGAGTACTTACTATGGCTTACAGTTTCCTTTATCTAAAATGTTGTTCCTCAATCGTAAGTTACAAAAGTTTAATTTTTCTTGAAGTTCTAGCTTAAATCTTGTCTCAGGGAGATCCATGATAACTTCCACTGGGATGAATCATATATATCTGTACATCATTATATCTTTCATTTTTTTGTTTTTCTCATTCATTCATGACTTACCCAGTGCCTGTTCTGTGTATTCCAATTCTCACATATATCACCACCTATTTCATAGACATTTTTTGCATCCTATCTTTTCCACAGGATTGTTAGCTCCTTGAGGACAATCGTATCTTTTTATTTTTATAAATCACATGAAGTTTTGCAATACATAACCTATACTTTATTTTGGTTGGTCAGGGTTGTCATAAAATTTTCTAAGCTTTCCGTCATATGAGTGTATTTGTTCTCTTTTTATCCGTGGAAGTGAAGGAAGAAGAAAGTCATTTTGGAAAATTAATCATCAAGTCAATGGTTCAATATAAATATAATTTATAAATTATAGACTCAATCACTGGCAAGACTAGCATGAGTCTGAAATGGTACTGGAGTTCCATTGCAACCACAATATCTTGAACACCATTCAACATGCAGTCAGCTTAAAATAAAAGTTATTTGACTATGTGAAGGAGGCCTACAATGAGGAAAAAGTAGCAAGAACTTTGGGAATCACTGAAATGATTTCATTAATGACAAGCAGATTTAAGCATGTTCCAACTTTCTTACATAACAAAGTGAAATCTGCGTGATTTAGAGCTGTAACTAGTTTCGTGAGCTCTGTAGCCATGAAATAAATGTTACTGAAAATTCATAAATGATGCAGTTCCAGGACTTTTTAATAGGGTTCTGAGGAAACAAGCCCAAGGAGATTGAGTTGTAGTATACACTTTCATGTGCCAAGCAAGGTGCTAGATGTGCACATTTTGTTGGGATCACGGAATTTCTGATTGCTTAGTAATTGGCCAAAGTCACACGGCTAGTGAGTGCTGGGGCTGCAATTCAATTCTGTCAACTTTTAAGGACCTTGCTTCCTCCACTCACGTGCTTATATCAACTGAGCAACTGTCAAGCAATCTGTGGTGAAGTCTGTTGTTTTGTGTAGTTTCCTGAGGGCAGAGGGAAGGGACTTTGATCATGCCAGGCCTCTGTTCCTGACATTTAGTGACCTTTAATTCCTTAAAACATTCATTCATTCATTCAATAGTTACCAAGAGACCATCATGGGCTAGCTACTTCACTGTGTGCTAAGCACCTCATATGAATAAGACATAATTTTTTTCTGTGAAGGAGCTCATAGAGTACTAAGTGATACAAGCACACAAGCTGTTAGTGTATGATGCCCTGTGGTCTGTGCTTCCCTACCTTACTGTTGATCCCTTATCATAACTTAACCCCATTATACCTATCCATTGTTCTTACCTATTCTTCCCAGTACCTTTATGTTGGTAACTACCAAATTTACCTCCACAGCCCTAACCTCTCTCCTGCATTCCAGAAACAGCCTACTCAACATTTTCTACTGGATGACCGATAGACACTTTGACGTTTCCAAACTAGAACTTTGAATCCCCATCCTCCAAACCCCAAGGCTGGCCTTTCCTTTACATCTCAGCACGTGAATAAGTAATCCTGCCTATTCAGTTGCTTGGGCCAAACATCAAGCCATCTTGACTTCTCTCTCTTATATGTGCCACATCTACCAAACAAGTCATATTGGCTTGATCTTCTGATTATATTAGAGTCTCCATCAGCATAGCTCTAATGTAATCTTGAGAGGCCAGGGGTCCCCACCTGTTTCCTCCTTCACCTCCTGACACCTATAGTCTTTTCTCCATCCAAAGGCCAAAGTAGTTCTTTAAAAATGACAACAACATCAGACTCAGGTCATATTATTTTTCAGCTCCAAATGATTTAACTGCTTTCTATTTCACTTAAAATATAATCCAAAATCTTATCTTGCTTTGAAAGTCCTTCCCAACCCAATCCCATGCCATTGTCTAATCTCCTCTCCTCCTACTCTTTTTCTTGCTACCTTGGCTCCCAAACTGGCTTTCTTACTAATCCTTGAACAGGGCAAGATTGAAGCCTTGTCTGGGCATCTACCTAGAATAATTATCCTTTTCATCCATATGGTTCACTTTCTGGCTTCATTAAAGTCTCGGCACAATAAGCAGTACTTAAATATTTCCATGACCACACCAAGCTATAGGACCTCTTATCACTCTTATCCGTATACTCTGCTTTATCCTTCTTCTTTGATTATCACTGCCTGGGAAACTGGAAATTATATTTAAAAAAGTAAAAACAGTTTTTTTCTGATTTTCTCCACTAAACTATATGGTCAATGAGAATAGGGTCTGTGATCTTTTTTTTTTTTTTTTTTTTTTGGTATGTGTTAACTTGGCTAGGGAATAGCACCCAGTTGTTCAATTAAACACAAATCTAGGTGTTGCTATGAAGGTATTTTGTACATACAGTTAAAATCTATAATAAGTTGACTTTAAGAGAGGTGACTATCTGGTTTGTGGGATTGAGCCCAGCGTCGGGCTCTGTGCTGACAGCACAGAGCCTGCTTAGGATTCTCTCTGCCCCTCCCCTGCTCATGCATGCGCTCCCTCTCTCTCTCTCTCTCTCTCTCTCTCTCAGTAAATGGATGAACAGAAGAAAAAAAAAAGAGAGGTGACTATCCTCCATAATCTGAGTGGGCCTTATCCAATCAGTTGAATGTCCTTAAGAGCAAAACTGGGGTTTCCATAATAAAGAGGAAATTCTATCTGTGGACTTCAGCCCCTGCTTCTTTTCCAGAGTTTCTAGTCTGCCAGCCTGCCCTATGGATTTCAGACTTGCCAGACCCCTCAGTCATGTAAAGCCAACTTCTTGAAATGAATCTCATTGTAAATATATAAAAAATGCATATGCATGTATATATAATATACATACATATTTATGTATTTTATATTCATATAGATGTACATGTTTAAGTTATACATAAGTATAAACTTTATATGTAAAATATAAATTATGTCATTTTATTTATTGCACCTACTCTTCCTATATATGCATGTATGTATATATGTATGTGTGTATATATGCATGCACATGTGTGTATATGTAGCCTACTGGTTTTATTTCTCTGGTAGTCTCCTGGTTGATGCAGAGACTACGCTGAACACTTCAGTTTCCCTCTTCAGATGTCATCCTCACTCTTCTTCATATTGCATAAATCTGTACCAACTGCGCTCAGTGGCTCCTTTGCCTTCTACCCTGTAGTTGGAATGGGAAATATTAGGAGGGAATAGAGAAGCAGGAGACAGGACATTTATTCATCAGGTTCACTCACAGCTAGTCACTGCAACTTGATAGTGATCCTTGTTTACTGAAGACCATGCCTCTTGTCAGACAGCCCTTTTCCTGGATCTGCTCTCTGGGTTCTGGTAACTCCTCCTTCCTCTCCTCTGTCTCTTCAAATCTAGAGATAGGTTTGACTGCTTCCCACTATTGCTAGCTTTAGGGTATTATTGCAGATCATTTGCTGATTTCCTTAAAACCTATGCACATCATTGTGAATAATCTTTTCATTACACTCCCCTCTCTCACCCTGTTTAGATAAGCCATAGGTTTCCTGCTGGGACAAGTGATACAGGAGCTGTGTCCTCTTTTTTTTTTTTCTCTTCCTCCTCTATCTCCAGTATCTAGAATAGTAGGATCTCCATAAATATTTGCTGATTCGTTGACCAAATAAGCATGTACCCTTCATCTTATTCACTGTCTCATAAATACCTCTTACTTTCTCAGAAGCATCTTGTGTTTACTTCCCCCTACCCCATCTGGAACATCTTTCCTCTTTCCCTCTACCTGTGGATCCACCCCCTGAGACCTTGTTTAAACTTCTTCAAGAAAACATTCCCACCTATTCTAAGTAGCCAGGATTGATCTTTATCTCTTCTGAATTCTCACTAAATGTAGAGTCAATCTATACAACAGAATGTAGTGCTTAATCATTCGTGCACTAGCCTTATACTCGTTTTTGTTCATGGTGTCTCGTTGCATCCCTCCAAGGAGACTGTAAGTTTCTTGAGGGCAATGATTACTTTTCATCCATTTCTTTTTATAAAACCTGAGTAATGCTAATGGTTCATTTAAAAAATGGCTTAGAATAGCATCCCTGCATATTACTTCTAGGGATGTGGAATCATTGGAATTTTCCCTGATGATTTTTTGGAAGTAGTTCCTTCACTGTAGTTGGTGAGAATTAAAAAAAAAAAAATCAATATACATTTTGAACATAAGCACTAAATTTTATTTTAGGATGTAATGCTGCATTAAACATTTTTTTTTATTAAGACCATGTTCAATCTTACCTGTGGTTGCACATCCTTCGATAATAAATAACAAATGATATTAACAGCAAAGATAAATTGCATCATCCTTTCCTTAATGCATAAAATATTGTTTTTTTATGAACATAGAAAGCTACATGGCCTGAAGCTTAGAGCAAAAGGCTGTGATCCGGGTTTCTGATTTGAACTGAGCCATTCAATTTTGAGGTGATCCCAGACAAGTCATTTAATCTTTTCTGTACTTCCATCAATCTAGCAAGAGAGCCTATGTATCTTACAGAGCAAGAATCTATTATACAAAAAACAAAACATAACAAAACAAAAACCTAAACACACTACGTCTAAGTTAACAAATCTTGTTTCATTAAACTTTTAATAGAACTAGAGCCTTTAAGAGCTAGCAGTTACAGCATTAAAATGCTAGTGTCAAACCTAGAAGAACAAAATAGGCAGTCTTAAATGTGAGCCCACATTTATGTTGAGTAAATATGCCAAGAGAAAATGCCCTTCTTGTTCATGCGCCTAGATTTTTTCCCCCTGTGAATAATAAAATCCCTCTTCCCCTGAAATCATCAGAAGGGCTAAGTGTGACGGGCTGAGCTGCTCTCTGTAACATGCTTTGAGGGAGAACAAATGTGTTTTGTCGATTAGCTGGTTATTGCCACTTTCCTTTTAAAAAGATCAACTTGAGCTGATTAGAAAACTAAGGAAAAGGAACTTTTAATGGCAAGATGAGGACATTAAAACCAATATTGTGGAGAACCAAATGGAAAGCATTAGAACGCATTATTGATTGTTCAGCCTGGAAAAATATGGTAATTACTCTTTGAAGAGTAGGAAAAATGGACCAGATCTTCTACCGTGTCGCTTCAAGTTCTGTGATCTTCTCTCTCTTGTGGTAATAAAGAAGTGAATGGTGCTTTCAGATGAGTTTGGAGGTGTCCATATCTACAGTATTTGAATCATCAAGGCTTTCAAAACACAGCACGCAAATTCTCCACCTCAGCTGCATAGCTCATAAATGTAGCACAAATGGCCTCTGACCTTAGAATGTAATATACTACTAAGTTGAACCTAGTGCAAATCTGAACCATGCTTTCGAATATCTTCGTAACTTTTTGAACACAATATACTCAGGTAAGCCGAATTTCTACATGAAATTCCAATTTGATACCAACATTTTCCCATCTGTCCTGTTACGTTTCCCCTGTCAACGATATAAAGGCTTAACAGGAAAGATGCCATATATTCCCAAACATCATATGTATACATCAAGCATTTAAAATATCTTTCTGAAGATCTTACATTATTACCCTATTAGGTTTCATTCTGCTATAGTGGTATGTCACTAGCATATAGCACAGTGATATTGTGACATTTCTACTTGCACAATGTTTAAGACTTTCAAAGAAGACATCATAAAGTGCTAGACCTCATTACAAATGTACCCCTGTAGTTTCTTCCACAGAAAGCAATCTTGTTCGGTAGAGTGTTAACAGCACATTTTTTACATGAAGAGGTAAAGTCAAATCATTGGAAGCTAATCCATATTGGAGACAACAGGGAGTGCATCTTGCTGGGATAAAACAAAGCATTACTTAAATTTTAGTAAGAGAGATCGGCAATTCACTTCATTTCTGGAGCCATCTAAAAAAACACTACCTAGCTTGAGAGGGAGGATGACTTAGAATCAAGGGTAAGAAAAGAGAAGATGAAGAAAACTAATAGACAAGTCCCATAATCTTGGCAGACCCACAGAATGATATGGAAAATTCTCCTGAGCTGTAGGGCTTTTAGGCTGACAGCCCTGATATGTCATCCTTCCTGAGTATACACATCCTAATTGGAAATGTGGCATTTTATGCATACGCACGCATGCAGTCAGCATAAAAGGGCAATACATGTCTTAGAGAAGATTCATCTTACAGAGATAATATGCATGGGGAAGGAGTTGAACAAAAAACACCTCACAAATCACCTTTCTGTGGTTTTGTGAGTGAGAAAGAACCTCCCAACCCCCGCCAAATCTCACCTACTGAGATTAAGGAATTTGGCTCCCCCTCCTCTTATTTACCTTAAAATGCCTATCACTTTCTGAAGTGAACAAAGACACTTCTGAGAAAAACATATGAGTTTTGTTTATTATAAAGTAGTTCTTGTGGACTAACGTGCAGTATGTTTTTCAGTAAATGGCCTAAGACTTCTCATTTGGAGCACGTTAACTCAGTATAGATGTTTCCTTTGCTTCCGTTGGTTTTCCTTACCCGTATTATTTTAGTACAATGAATGCTGCAGGATGCAGCGAAAGAACAAAGTCATCGCTTATCTTGGTGGCTTTGTTCACTCTTCAAAGTGACATCTCTGTTTCCGTCCGCAAAAGGCAGTGGGCTTTGTGTCCATCACGTAAACTTCTGGGGAGCACTGCATAGCGGGTGACCAGGCAGCTGGATGGCTCCGCTGATCGCTTCACTAGTGCCTTCTGGTACAAATGCAGCCTCTGCCAAAGCCTCTAGGAAGGTTTGTTTTATCTGAGCTACATCGTCCCAAATATCAGGGCCAATTACAGCAGGAGGAACGAGGCTTTTGGTTGCAATTCATGTCTCTTCTAAAGGCCTTTCCCCCTATACCAATTCTGTCACCCTGTAATTCACTTTAAATAATTTGAGAGTCATTCATTGTATAAGACTTATTACCAGTTGAAATGAAGATATCCCCTTGAAGAAGAATCCTATTAAAAGTTAGGATGTTAGTTTTATGTCCTGAGTTCTGGCCACGAATGATGCTTTATGAGAAAAGAAGAGGTAAGAGTGTTAAAAAAACAATTACTTGAAAACCAAAATCGTGAACCAGCTGGACCAAGTAATATATGAAAAGTTTCCAAATAACACAGAAAAAAAAAAACATGTTTCCAGCAAATTAGCAATTTTTTTTTGGTCTGAATATCTGGGTAACTGTGTCAAACTAGACAAAACTAATCACTAGAAAACTAGCATCCTGAGTTTTCATGATTACTTTTACTGTAATAATTACTTGTCAAATATGAAAACCAATCTGGCCTATATGCTGATTTTCAGCTCTCTTATATGATTCTTCTTTTGTTATATTAATTTTTAGACATGCTCATTTAGATCCCCAAATAACTTAATTCATTCCAAAATTATACTCCTGAGATTCTTTTCTCTGAGCCTCCTAAAAGGTCTTATCCCTGCTAATTCAATCTCCCAAAAGCATTTTCACAATCAACAAATATGAATCATGCTATAACATTTTGCTAAATCTAATCATCTACATTTTCTCAGTCTTGGATATCACTCACCTGGCAATTACCCTACTGAAATGGACTTTTGTAATTCTTACAGAACCAGATAACCAGATTATGCGAATTACAGTTAGAAGGCAGAGGCCATGTGGTGTGAGATACAGAACATGGCTATTTAGAAGATAACATGTTAAAGGTTGATGATACTGAGGCTCTCTCTAAACCTTTCTAAAATGAAGATGTACTAATTATTCACTCTTCCAGTTATGTGACAATGTTGGAAAAGTCCAGATCTCAGGGTAATTGCAGGTAGACTTCTTTCCTAATGAATTATTTATTTATGGCAACTTCCCCTGGGTGTTATTTTAAAATATCATGATTATTGAATGGAACAGTTCTTAGCAGAGGCCAACAATATTTTTCTATGTAATACCATTATTCTCACTTATCTTCATTTATATAAAAATGTTGTGCTTTTTAGAATATTTGTTTATGAAATATTTGTTTATAAAATATAGAGAAATTTACTCTGCAGACCTAAATATTTGATAGTCACATATTTAACAGAGGGAGAACCCTCTTATATTACCTAATAAATGAAGATAATGCTACCATAAATCATAAAATACCAAAAAAAGTAACTTGGGTTTTGGTTTGGAATTACATCTTAAGTGTTTTTAAGGGTGAATAAGGACACCTTAAGCAATCATTCTCTTTTCACTGCTTGAATTCTGGCTTCCTGGGATTTTTTATTATTTTTTTTTTTTTGAGGTTTCTGGCTTTTTGTCTTGCAAGATATTGACCTGGACTTTGTATTGAAAAGCTTGGTTTATAAAGAAATGTAGAAACATTATAGTTCAAAGATAACAATTCAAAATAGTCCAGTAAAGAACAAATTTGGCAACACTTTTGCCAGAAGAAGCAACAAAGTTTGAAGATGGTGTGTATTTTAAGAAATATATATGGTTTACTCATTCATTCAACAATGGACAGTTCCTGGACAGCATGTGTTCTCCAGTCACTGGAGATAAAAGGTTGAAGAGAAATAGGTCTTTTCTCTTGTGGAATTTGACCTCCAAGGCAGTCTTTTTGGAAGGGTGGGTCCTTTGCATTAGTATCACCTGAAAAGTTTGCTTAAAATGCAGGTGTCTGGCTCCCCTCTCCATACTTAAATCTCTAACAATGGAGTCCTAAAATATGTACCTTTAATACATTTTTAACAAACTCTCTTGGAAATTCATTTGTGCCCCAAATTACAGGACTATACTGATGAGTCCTGAGATGTTGCTGAGGCAGGAGTCAGGGGTGTGGTCTACAACTCCAACTGACTGGGATGGTCTTGGGAGCATCACTCTACCTTTTTTTGCATCAAATATTTATTCCATAAAATGGAGGTGAGATATTAGGTAATATCTAAGATTCCTTTCACCACTGAAGTTCCTCTGGGGAAGGGATGATATTTTGCCATGATACCCAATACTGGCCACTGTTGACCCCTTTCTCGAAGTGTTATATCTTGCTGCCGTTACCTCTGAGAAGGGGTGACACAGCACCAACGCAAAAATTATGAAAAGAATCAAATACCTGACTTCTGAATTTCAAAAGGATGTGTTCAGGCAAAAGACACAGATTTAGAAGACTGTAAAATGAATCAAAGGCGCTGTTTTCTTGAACTTCCTAGATAGATGAAGATTTTATGAGCCTATAGGATAGAGAACAACTGAATCAGTTTAAGTTACAGTACCAGGGTCTAAGGGGATGCATTTGGTTGCAGAGCAATGATGTTTGATATATGTTGCATTTGTGCCATGGGACCCATGCCCCACCATCCGTTGGAAACATATTTGCCCCAAAATTCTTCTTCATCCTTCTAGAACCTGGTTAAGGTTTCACATTTTTTTGTGAGGTCTTCTCGTTCTCTTCTATGAAACCATAGGCATCTTCCTTCTATATCCCCACTGCACCTTTTACCTGTTTCTATTATGGTTCTTATTTAATTTTATGACAATTGTTGCTTGGATGTCTGACATGCTGTGAGTGTCTGAGAGCCCCCTTCAGGATGTTCAACCTGGCTCTTTGCCTGTTGTTTTCCTCATGAATGCCACCCATTAACACATAGTTAAATTGCTTAGCAAACATGCTTAGGAGGTATTTCCATAGAATATGTAAAGACCTTTGTAATATTGGGGAGATGAAACGAGTTTTTATGAAATGAAAACAAGGGCAGACTGATAGGGATTGGGAAATGAAGAAAGCTAATGAAGAATAGATCACTTAGCTTCCTAGTGGCCAGAGTGAAGAGTGCTGAGTTGAATAATTCTCATTTGGTAAAGGATGCAATACCATGAGAAATAGTCAGTATATCTTAGTTCTGAACACAGAAAAGTGTGTCACGTGACATTACAAGAAAAGGACATTCATGGTAAACTCCCATCATGTATGAACAACAAATGAAGCCACGTGCAACATCACATCACTGTTTCTTATACTTGTCCAGACAAGAGGCAAGGCACAATATTAAATTGTAGATCTGAAAAGTTGTTCCTGTGTGGGGAGAGTTAATGTAATATAGTAAATGCATATTTCTTTCTCATGATCTGAGGTGAAAGGTGATATAAAAGGTGAAAATTAGAGAATCTCAGGAAATAATGGCTACTCTGTCCTTATCTGGAGAAATAATGGTCTCTATGGGTTTTCTGAAAGGAATCAGTCAAATGTAGATGTTCCATCTTATTGATTGCAAGGCAATCCACATACTTTAGAACTTAGGCAAGGCTGGAATTTGATAAAATAATTAAAAAGCTGAACTCGTGTTTCTTATCCCTGAGGTCTGCTATAGGAAGACCTTCGGGTAGAGCCAAGACTTTTCTCAAAAAGTCTCTTCAGTCAAGTGCAAATGTTCAGAAACAATGTATAATAAGTGCTAGTGTGTCCTCCCATCCAGAATGGACAAGATGAATTTGGCTACAGAGATGGAGGTTACCAGAGGTTAGCAGAATCCTGCCTTTATCATGATTGTGACTTTGGTAGGTTTCATAATTCATCATTATTGTATCAATCATGAGTCTATGAATCTAACCAGTCATCATCATACCCAAGGTCATCTAGATTTTCTCCTATGTTGTATTCTTTGAGTCTTATGGTTTTGTGTTTTACATTTGGGTTTATGATCCATTTTGAGTTATTTTTTGTGAAGGGTGTAAGGTCTGTGTCTAGTTTCAGTTTTTGGAATGTGAATGTCCAATGATTCCAGCACTATGTCTTGAAAAGATTATTTTTTCACTGTATTGCCCTTGCTTCTTTGTCAAAAATCAGTTGGTTATCTTTATGTGGGTCCATTTCTAGATTCTTTATTGTATACATGGATCTATTTGTCTCTTCACTCTCCAGTAGCATGCTGCCTTGGTAATTGTAGAATATTTTTAAAGGAAAGGAAAAAAAAGTTATGGGAATATGATAAAGCTAAGATTACTCCAGAGGTAAGAATTTTTTCAGGATTTCTATATATACATTATAGATCCATGTAAAAGTATTCTGAATTAGTCTCTTAAAAAAAATCAAGAAATTTAAGGATTCCCATTTCTCCTATTTACCTGTCCTAATGCTCTCCTATCTTGTAGCAAAATTCCACAAAATATATGTCTATACTTGTTGGCTTCCAGTTTAGCTCCAGTACGCTATCTTGTTTTTAACAAAAAAATTTTTTTTTAACTTTAAACCTATATAAAGGCTGGAAGGTTAGTACAATATATAAGCATATAGCCTTCATTTAGATTCACCAATTGTTAACATTTTGCCTCCTTTGCTTTTTCTCTTTGTCCCTCTCTTCTCTTCTTTCCCTCCCTGCCCACCACCTGTACTTTTTAATTTGCTAAACTATTTGAAAGTAGGTTACAGCTATCATAACATCTCATCCTTACATACATTAGCATGTTTGTTCTAAGAAATTATATATTCCCCTGTGTAACCACAGCACCATAACTACACCTGAGAAAATGAAACAAAAATTCAATAATATTATCTAATATGCAGTCCTTTACATTTAATGTTCATACATTCCATTTGCTTGTTGTGCCATTTGAGTCCATTTTAATCTGGAAGAATCTCCAGTCTTTTTGTTGTTGGTGTTGTTGTAACATCGACTTTTAAAGATCAGATCAGCTGTGTTGGACATTGTCCCACATTTTTGATTTGTCATGTATTTTTAAAAAAATCTCATGAATAAACCCAGGTTCAATACTTTCAGCAAGAATACGTGATTTATGTATCACATCAGGGTGGCTCATATTCGCAGGTGTTCCAGTTATCAGTGATGCGAAGTTGAATCACTTGGTAAAGTTGGTCTCTGCCAGCTCTCTCCATTAGAAAGGTCGATTGTTTCCTTTTGCAATTAGTGAGTAATTTGTGGATGATACCGTGAGAGTTGGTGAGTACATTGCTACTCCTCCTTGCTCCCACTACCCTCAGTTTTTATCCAAAGGATTTAACATCCATTGATGATCCTTGTTTAAATTAGCTGTTACCCTGGTGACTGCAAAATAAAGATGTAATTCTAACATTTATTCTGTACTTTTTAGCTGGAAACTGTAATACGTGTCCCCTCCTTTTCCCCTCATTTCTCCCTTTATTGCTTTTCTCTTTTTCTTTCTCCCTTTCTTGCTTGTCATTGTGAACGCATGAGTTTTCTTCGATTGTTCAGCATTTTATTATCCATCACTGTTTGTCCCAGCTGTTATGGGTGTGGAAAAAATTGCCCCCAAATTTAGTGGCTTAAAACAATAATAATAATTAAATACCATATTTTCTTGATACAACCTCCTAAGGATTTTGCTGACTCTAATATTTTCTATTAATTTGCTTTTGTAAATAATGTTCTTATTTGTTTGTGCTCATATTGTTTTAAAATCATGGGGAATAGATTCATAGAGGTGGGAACAGTGGGTCAAAGCCGAATGCAGGGGCCCCTGGGTGGCTCAGTCAGTTAAGCATCTGACTTCAGCTCAGGTCATGATCTTACACTTTGTGGGTTTGAGCCCCACATCAGGCTCTGTGCTGACAGCTCAGAGCTCGGAGCATGGAGCCTGCTTTGGATTCTGTGTCTCCCTCTCTCTGCCCCCCCCCCACTCGACTCTGTCTATCTCTCTCTCAAAAATAAATAAACATTAAAAATTTTTTTGAAAAAGGGGGAATTCATACATAGTTTCATTAGATATTGAGAAATCTTTCCTGACAGGCCACATCATTTTGCACTGCCACTAGCAACGTCTGAGAGTGCCTGTTTTCCTGCTGCTTGCCCCTGTCAAGATTTTGTATTTTCAAGGCTTTGAATTTTTCCTAATTTATTAGCACTCCCATTCCTGGGCCCTCCTCAATCATATTTTTACTCAAAAGTCAGCCTCTCTTTGAGGACTTTCCTCAACCACCGTATTGAAGTATCCACCATTTCTCATTACAATTTCCTCTTTCCTGCTGTTGTTTTCTGCAAACTTGGCACCTGTTTTTTTTTAACATACCATACATCTCAGTTATTTATCTTTAATGTCTCACAAATTAAAATGTAAGCTCCCCGAGAGCAGCAAGTTTAGGCCATTTGATTTATGACTGTGTTCCAGGCCCTAGAATGGTGCGTAGAATGGTCAGTGTTCAGTCAACATTTGTTCAATGAATGAATGAATGAGGCAAAAACACAGTTAACAAATTTGAATTAAGTGATGTTCAAGATCCTCTCCAGCTTTGCAAGTGTTATATTTCTCAACAATAATTTTTCTTATTATTCAGAAGGACTCCAGAGAATGATCAATTGAAAACTAATCAACAGATATGCATTAAAAATACCATACACATTTATTCTACATAGAGTAATAATAATAATAATTTGTGATTAAATGGGGCCAATGGAAATATGAAATGGAAAAACTCTGGAGAAATCAAAAATTCTATTTTATATAATTTCTCAAAGACATCTACACAGGTTCTAAAGAACATTTTTAAAAACTAAAGACCATTTCTGGCATGCAAGAATTTCCTGTTTTGCTTAATTGATTAGTCAGATTCTTTCCAAACCTAAATATTCTATGGTGAAGAGCTGATCATCATTGGCCACTTCATAACAATTGTGAAAAATTTGATCTGGTACATTGCCATTCATGTGATAATCTGGGAAATATGACAAGTCTGGTGAAGGAGGAGGATGATGGAAGTTGAACCTGAAGTGTGAGGGTGGGGTCCTACAGTTGCCATTACAATACTATGTCCCACAAAATCTTGTTTGTTGGTTGTTTTTTTAAACAAAATCTTGTTTAAATTGGTTAACTTGTTTAAAAGTCTTCTAGAAATTATTCATGGGGCGCCTGGGTGGCTCAGTTGGTTGAGCATCCGACGTTTCATTTCAGCTCGGGTCATGATGTCACAGTTCATGAGACTGAGCCCGGTGTTGGACTCCGTGCCCACCCTTCCCCTGCTCATACTCTCTCCGTCTCAAGATAAATAAATAAAAAGTTAAAAAAAAAGTATTCACAATCCTATCACAAAATCTTGTTTGGACTAACATATTTATATGAAACGGGCTATTTAATATACTTTGCCAATGAAAAGGGCTATTTAATATAAGTTTATGTTACGAACAAGGTAATGGAGATTGTATTTTGAAAATATTAGATGAGCGTATACCTCATTCTTCGGCGTATCATATGCCCCTGTGGCTATTTCCCCAGTTAGCTGTCTTTCAACTTATGAAAAACTATGATGTGGAAAGGATGTATTCTGCCTTTGTAAGAAGCAGATATAATGTAAGAGAAGTCCCTTCTCCCTGAGAAAGGGAACTAGAATGCCCTGCCAGTTCTGGGGAAGGAGCGAGAGAAGGAAGGAGAGAGAAATAAGAGGCAGAGAAAACAGGTTTTCAGACACATACGTTCAGGCTTTTCTGGCTGAGATGTTGGAAGGACAGTGCTCTGTAGTTTAAGGGGGAAAAAAGTAGCGAAAGCTGATGTCCCATTCTGAAACTGACACTCTTGAATGGGATGGCGGTATAGTGTAACTTGGAACCAATGTGCTATAGCTGCCTCAGAGTGAAAAATTTTTGATGATTTTTAGGCAAAGAAAGCGCATGCGCGAATGCTTCAGCTCCTCCCTCGGCTGCTGTGTGTTGTGGATGAGATGTGGGAAGGACTTCCTGGTGAGCTGAGTGGGATGTGTAAGGTAACTGTGCTAAGATGCACTCAAAATGCCAAGGGGCCACCTGGGTTAGGGACAAAGTCACACCATTGTAGAAGCTGAGGCTGAAGACAGTCTAAAGACTTGGTCTGAATGGAAACTTGCTACAATTCAGAAGGTTGTTAGTTCTGGGCTAGGGCCAGATTTGCCGGGGAGGATGAGGAACCCTGACCACACTAGAGGATAACCCATAGGGTACTAGTGAAATCTCAGAAACTGTGCAGTGACTCAGATAGTGCGTGAGAACAGCCCCTCTCTCTGGTAGAGGTGAGCAGGGTCTCAGCAAAGCCCACAGATATGCATGTTTGGATCCTATGTCCTCATTGGTCAAGTAAGCCCTATAACATTCCCCCACCCCTCCCTAAACCTAGAACCCATCCTGGGGAGAATGGGATGGAGATGTGATATGGCAGGAAGGAAATGTCTGAGCACTCAGCAGGTAGACACTGGGTTCCCTTAAAGAATTTGTCAAAGCCCCATCCTATGAAATACCAACAATTTACAAATGTGTGTTTTGTTTATGCCACGAGTGGGATGGGATTTCATAGGAACATGGGATTGTTTGTAGAAAATAATGAAGAAATAGTTTTTGGGCATCTGAATAATGGAGAGGAAATTTGCGAACCCGTTTCAACATCTGTCTAAATAATTGAATTGGAAGTTATCCACACAGCAACATTAATAGAAGAAAAACTGTAGTTCTGTTTTTATAATCACACGTATCTGTATGAGTCATCCAAAATGTATGGCCTCGTATATTATGTAATTGTTCTTGACTGTGGATAAAGCCACAAGGACTTCTCTTGAGTTTAAGCAAAACTCATAATCACGGAATGGCACAATAAGATTTTGAAATATGATGGTCTTCTCTTCTCTTGCATTTCCTTTTTCCTACTGCCTAATCCTCTTTGATCATTGTCATTTTTTGCCTCTGCAGAGAGTGATAGTGAAAACATAGAGAACAGAACAGTCACCATGTGGCTGTTGGTTCCCAAAGGCCTGTGCCATGAGAGACCACAGGCCAGAAAGAATCATGACAGTGTAAAAACTAGGCTTCAGCACGATCCTTCCTCTTGGTTCCTTGGATCCTTCCTCTTGGGAGGTGTAAATGCAAATATTTGTTGATCTGCAAAGGGCACCTGAATTGGGTCCATTTTGCTGCCTGGTCCACAACTGGAGTGAGGGGGATGATCAAATTTCCTGTAAGAATGGGAATCTGGAGCACAGAGAAGCTGCATACCCTTTTCAGGATAAAATTTGGTGGTGGAAGTGGGAACGGTGACCTCAGAGTTTTCTGTAGAAAGTTTAACTGGGAGCAAAGGAATTGTTTAGGGGTATCTGGGAAGGTGGCTGAGCAGCAGTCACCCAGGGGTTTGACAGCCCCATTTTGGTGCTGAATTATCCCATGTGTCTGATGGGGAATCAGAACTTAGCTACAGCCCTGAAGAATGGAAGAAATAGACAGTTTCCCACATTCCTGAGTGTAGTATCAGAGAGAGAATATCAGAGACAAGAGCTGACTGAAGAAAGCCAAGTGATGAAAAAAGAGGAAGGAGGGAGTGATGACCAAGGAGTGAAAGACAGAGATGGACAAGGATGGGATTCTGAGAAGGGTAGAAGACCCTGCACTGACTGAGATTCAGGAGAATAGGAACCTAAAAGAAATTAACTTTAGATACAGAAAAGTAATTTTATATTTACTCATCATGAGAGTTTATGGACTGAGATTTCTACCAGCTCCTCTTATCTGAATTAAAGGATTAAATTCATTAGTGGAAATATATATGAACTTAAAATTTTTTTTAACGTTTATTTGTTTTTGAGCGAGAGACAGAGACAGAGTGTGAGCAGGGGAGGGGCAGAGAGAGAGGGAGACACAGAATCAGAAGCAGGCTCCAGGCTCCGAGCTGTCAGCACAGAGCCCGACACGGGGTGTGAACCCACAAACCATGAGATCATGACTTGAGCCAAAGTCAGACGCTTAACTGAATGAGCCACCCAGGGGCCCCTATATGAACTTTTAAAATTGATGAGTAAACATAATAATAAAGGAACTTCAAAAAGAAGTCATATTTCAAAATCTTACTACTCTGTTCTGATCCATGTTTTCAAATTGTTTCCAGTTCTTGAAGATAAATACATATAATTTGACAAAGATATAAGCATTGTGCAGATGCTGTATTGAAATCTGATTTTTATGTTAATATCATACTGTAAACATTTTACATGATGCACAGTCTTCAGACTAATATTTTAATAATTGGGTACCAGTCTTTAACATGTTAGCATCTACTTAACCATATATTCCAATTTTTGTATATTTGGAATATGCATTTTTTGCCATAATAAAATTGTTGCAAAACATTTAGGGTCCTATAACTTCTAGATGTCTTATCTGTTTCCTCGTCCTTTGGTAATTATCTTTAACTTTAATTATGATGAATCAAAGCATATGAAATTCTCCTTATTTCAAATGACTGGTGTTATGATTATTGATTTGTGAAACTCTTTGTTCTTTTGTTATTATTGATATTGTTTGCGTAGTTATATTTCACTGAAAAAAATGTCGACAGTGGGTATAATCATTTAAAATATTTGCATATTAGGTAACAATATTTAAACTTTGAGTCACAGGCTTAAAATCATGCCATGCAAAGATACCACTGTAGCTCACACAATGGTAAAAAGGAGGATGAAGGCAGAGAGTAGCTGATGAACATGTTAAGATAAGAAAAAAGATTAAGGCAAGATTGAAAAGAAAATGAGTTCAAACGTACTAGTTTATTTTTCTTTTTTTTTTTTTTAATTTTTTTTTTAACGTTTATTTATTTTTGAGACAGAGAGAGACAGAGCATGAACGGGGGAGGGTCAGAGAGAGAGGGAGATACAGAATCTGAAACAGGCTCCAGGTTCTGAGCTGTCAGCACAGAGCCCGATGCGGGGCTCGAACTCACAGACCGTGAGATCATGACCTGAGCCGAAGTCGGCCGCTTAACCGACTGAGCCACCCAGGCGCCCCACTAGTTTATTTTTCTAAGTGTCAGGACAGAATATATGCAGTTCATAATGAAGATTTATGTGTGCACTTGTGAATACTGTCTTTACCTCAAATGTCATTTGACTCTTGGGTCTGTGGAAACAGAAGCAACATTCTGTTAGATGGTCTCCACGGTTTATCTTGGGTGGTATTTCTCAAGAGAAATAACTTAATGAACAAAATAAAAAAACTTTCCTCTACTGTCTACCCCTAAATTCCTCACTCTGAAAATGTCTAATGACACACACACAAAAAATTAGAAATAGATATTGTATATGTATGTTTTATATACACACAAATAGGTGAACTTTAAAAATTTTTCCAATCATTCATATCATTTGATCCACATTGATTTGTTTTTTATTATTTATTTATTTATTTATTTATTTTAGAGAGAGAGTGACGGGGGAGGGGCAGAGAGAGAGGGAGAAAGAATCCTAAGCAATCTCCACACCGAGCATGGAGCCCGACTTGGGGATTCACCTCACCACCATGACATCATGACCTGAGCCGAAACTGAGAGTTGGACACTTAACCAACTGAACCACACAGGTATACCTATTTTTATTTTTTAAAGATTTTATTTTTAAATACTCTCTACACTCAACATGGGGCTTGAACTCATGACTCCAAGATCTAGAGTTTCATGTTCCACCGACTGAGCCAGCCAGGCACTCCACATTGACTTGTTTTTAAATAATTAATATTTTTACTTGAAGTGACATTATTTCATCACCACATTAGAACATTAAAAAAAAACAACTATGATTCATACTTTCTTGTTGAGGTTTCAAGATAATGAAATTTGTGGACCTTATCAGTTTAAATGGTTCTTTAATGAATTAGTGATTCAAAAGAAGATTGTGTAGGAAGAGATCAATACCACTGTTGATCATTACTTGATTTCCAGTCATAAACTAGCAAGAGACACTTTTATTGATATGGATGCTTCCAAAATATCTGTGTGATAAATTGTTTGCAATTTCCTCAGCGTTTTGAAAGTGAATGTCTTCAGATTAGAGTTACTAAATAAATCACTGTTCTAGGGGGAAAAGTTTCAATTTTCTAATTTTGGTCCGGATCTGTTGGATAATATAAAGGAAGTGAGCCTACTGCCACGTGGCTTGTAAGTTTTTATAGCATCGTAGAGAATGAAGCAGTTAGGTGTGCCAGACTCACACAATTCCATGGCAGTGAGTCAGTGGGTGTGGTCAGAAAGCCAAGGGCCCACCTGGTATAAGTGTGCAGAACTATCACAGCTTCCGTCCCTGAACCTATGTTCTAATTTTGCACAACAAAATCCAACTGCTCAACTACCAGTCATGCCGTCCAGCCTGCTCTGATTTTTCCTCTTTCTTGGGGGAGAGAACCATGGTTTCTCCTTGGCCCCGTTGTCCCACATTATTAAATTAAAGCAAAATTAAAGCTGTTCCAGCGCAAATTCACGGTTGGCCACATCATAAGCCAAGTGCTTGTGTCTTTGGAAATAGGAGCAAAATGCAGTTGGAGGAATATTCTTTCCTATTTCAAGAAAAACGTTTTTTTCTTGGGTAATATTTCCCAAGAGAAGTGATTTGAGGACCAAAACCAAAGCAAGAAAACGACCCCCATCAGTTCTTAATTTGAAATAAATGATGCTAATAAATATAAGAAATAATTCTTATTGAACATATACATATGCAAGTATATTCGCAGGTACATATGCTGCATATAATCTTTGACCTTGTTTTACTTGCTCTTCAGGACAAAATAAATTTAACCAAAGTTTTGGGTTTTTTTTGAAAAATGACAAAATGCTAAGCTGTGCTGCTTTTAAGGGTCTTGTTCATATAATTAACCCTTGTTAAACACTATGCTTTTGCAGCTCGGTGTTATGCGAGCTAAGAAGAGAATATTTCAGCTTCCTTTTGTTGCATAGCAAACCACTTGAAACATTAGTGGTTTAGAACAGCAATTTTTTTTTCTCCCATAGTCCTGTGGGTTGGCTGTTTTTATCTACTTTAGCCTGGTTGTGGCCTCAGTGATCTAAGAGGCCTCACTCCTATGTTGGTCCCCTTGGCTGGTATAGCAGAGCCTTTCCTCACATGGTAGAACCTTCTGGAGGTCAGCCTGGGCCAACTGACAGGGTGATAAAAGAGTTCCCAGCAGCAAAGAAAGAGCAAGCCCTAACACTCCTCTGCTATAATTGTATTCCAATGGTGGAGAAATGGGTTCCATATCTAGATTGGAATTAATGAAAAATATTGTGTTAGTTTTTTTTTTTTTTTTAAGTATCACAGAGAAATGTTGGGAAAGAAATAAGGAACTGAGAAGCTACCCTTCATTTTTCCTATCCTTTATATATTTAGGCTTTTCTGTAAATGGAATTGATACGGCTTTGGTTTGAGGTAGAAGGGTGGGGGGGATTCTCTGGGCTACAGGTGTAAACAATCCTGGGAATCTGAAATCGGGCTAGTACCAGAGAGTCAGCGCTTAAATTATAGCTTAAAATTGTTGTAGTTAAGAAGAAATATCTCTGTCTCACTCACCAGCACCACATGGAAGGTACATCTTCAAGGGGTAGAGTTGCCCTTGTCAGTCATCCTCAAGCTGGGCCTCCAGTGGGTTTACCGACACCCTTGCTGCAAACCCCAGGAGCTGACATCTTCTGGACTTTATGCTACCACTTACCATACCACCCAAATAGCTCAGCGCTGCTAAATCCGTAAGTAACCATGTAAGCTGAACATACGGAGCAGGAGATTACTGAGAATGCTTCCACCATGGCCACCTCTTCCTAGGAAGGTGATGAGGGAGAGTTGCAACATGGCCAGTGAGGGTTCTGCATCACGAGGCCTCTTCACCCCTCAGCCTTCCTGTGGCCAGATTCTGAAGAGAGTTGTAATGCATAAAAGGAAAGTGTACTGGATTCTAGGTCTTTTGTGCCTTGATATGTCTCCAAAAGATCCACACGTTTGTTCTACATGTATGACTGTGAATTTTTTTAATAGAGGTAGATAGAGCTTCTCTTATTTCCAGCGGAAAGTGACACTGGATTTGTTCGGGTACAAACTGGGTGGAATAGAGCATAAGCAGAAATCAGACTTAAGGGCAGTAGGTGTGGGAGAGGTCTGGAAAATCTGGACCACAAACAAAAAAAGAGAGTGGTATGAGCATTACTGTGCCACTGCTTTGGGTGAGGGGTTTTAATTACACCCATCCATTTAATCCTCTCAAAACCAGAGTGTAGGTGTCTTCTTTATGACACTTGTGAGGCATTCGGCTTGAGTTTTAATGTGGGTAAAAGATGAAGCAGCCACATGGAAACTTTTGCATGTCAGCATCTGGCTCTGTCTGCTCATCTCTCTGGAGGCTTCTTGCCAAGGGGGTGGGCTGTTTGACCTGCAGCCTCAGGCTCAGACTCACCTCAGTTCCAAGGAAAAATTACTTGATATGGTGTTCTTCCTAGATTTTTACTTTAGTTATCATAACTTAATCATAAACAACCGATCAATTATTTAGCACACTGACCAAGTTTCTCATTCTGGTACCTAGGGCTCTACTTTGTCCCCCTGACTCTGTCTTATGGCATTTGTGTAATCTGTTTGATCCTCTGATCCCTCTATAACTGGGGTCCTCCTCATCCCCCTTCAGAGATTAGTCTCCAAGCCCCCGCATTGAAGCTGGGGTTCTGTTACTTGCTCTCAGACCTCTTTGGTCCCTTCTGCCTGCTTGCCTTGGAATCTGAAGATACGTGGCAACTTTTCCCCGTCACTCTTTTCGAGAATCGCAGGACATCCTGCATGTAGGATCAACTTTTACTCAAACTGTTTTCCAGAACTATCACTGTTTATAATATTTATTTCCCAGATAGCATCAATATGTCTTGTCTTGCCTGTAGGATGAGTCTCTTTCCAGCATCTACAACATGGTTAGTTCTCCTGTCACATACCTCACGTTCCTGCCAGTGTTGGGGGGTTGGAGGAGTAGTTCTGGTTCCAGGTCTTAGGTTTGCCCTGTCTGTGCTTGGTGCAGTTTACCTCCAACATGGCTGCTCTCGAGATCCATGAGCACCATACTGACATCTGAGCTAGTTAAATGCAGACACATGTTGATGAAACCACAGAAGTAGATTTTGCAGAGAAGAACTCTTCATGGAAATACTCAGGATGTTAAAGGAGAGGAATTATCTCTCAATTATCAAAGAGAAAACATATCTTTTTAAAAAAAAGTATGTAGTAACCCTTTATATAAGGTATATTTTGCTTTTTTCAAAAGCTCAGATAAGTTATTTATGATGAATCTGACCAATTAGAAAACTTAAAGCATTTTAGCTTAAATTAATGAGCTTGTATTTTATTTCATTAATTTTGCATAAATGTCTTTTCTGATCACTCATGACCTAGAAGAGTGGTCCAAGGTATTTACAAATTGGATGGATCACTTGCACACTATTAAAATGATCAACGTTGCCTTGACTTCTTTACTTGTTCCCATGACTACCATATAAATTTCCCAAAGCAATCATTTAAATGGCCACATAAAATTTTAGATGATTTCCTTTGGAAGGGTAAGAGACCTTGAATTAATAGGACCACTCTTTTGGATGTTTAGGGTGAAAAAGAAATTATTTCTTATCCTCCTTGAAATGGTAAGACTTATCACTATACCTGTGTCTAACACACGGTCTTATTAAGAAATTGCAAATGTAGTTTGTCTTGCTTCGATACTTTTTTTTAAACTTGTAAGAATGGGCAAAAATGCTGAATTCCCTAAATGTGGAGAGATCTATTGCAGATTTCACTGAGAAAAATTATAATTATGACCTTCTACCTGGTTTTACAGTTATCGTATTTTAGATAAATTAGCCAGCCGAATGGCACTGCAAATTTTACTTTCCATTTTGTAGTTACTTCTTTAAAAAGCTTATGTAAGCAGTTTAATGTGTCCACAATTTTCTCCAAAGTGTGAATATAAAAATGAGTTTATAAATTAGAAATTCTAGTTCTGTAATACAGTGTCATTTTTTTATCATTTGTAATAATATGAAGTTAATTCCTGCTGAATATTAAACATTAAAACATCAAGATGTGCCTTATTATGAATATTCCACTATTTGAGGATAGCTTAAATCACTCATGATTTTTACAATATGAACAAACATTCTTGTAATGAAATTACATGTTAATATAAAATTTGTATTATTTGAATAAAATCTCTGTAGAAAATCTCTATTCAAAATATTTTTTCCAAATAGTATGTGGACTAAATTAAAAAATAAAAAAAAAACCAGTATAAAAAAACAGCATAAAATGGTAAGAATAAAAACAATAGCATTTAATTCAATAAAGGACCAGAAATATGAAATTATAATTAGTTTTGTAACTTCAACCATTTTAGAACAAACTAAACCTAAATAAACCTCAACGTTTCTAAAAA
This sequence comes from Neofelis nebulosa, assembly GCF_028018385.1. NCBI lineage: Eukaryota > Metazoa > Chordata > Mammalia > Carnivora > Felidae > Neofelis > Neofelis nebulosa. The sequence goes on from NC_080782.1 coordinate 178,710,375, forward strand.
AAAGTTATCGATGCTAAAATTCTCCACACTATAAATATTTAGGCAATAAACAATGTCTGATTTTCTCAAATTTTATTTTATATCACAGTTTAGGTGATATATAGCTATATATCAATATATTTCCCGAGGCAGCCAGCTGCAATTCCTGAGGCAACATATAATATTAATTCAGTTTAGCCTCCTGAATTTCAAGAAATTTTGATGCAGACCACATAATATATTTATTTTATGTTTCCGGTTTTAGTCAAAGGATTAAATGATTTATTCCTGAAAGGGCTGTTTATCTCTTTCCTTTTTAAAGTGAAACATTTTTTCTTCTATTTATATAGCAAGTGATGCCAAGTGAGCTAGTCTATACATTTATAGAATCATGTTACTTGCTACTGACATTACTATGGAAAATAACATACTTCCTTCCATGAGGAAAAAAATGAGATATTTAATTTAAATAATTTATCTTTCCTACTTTGAGAGAAGCAAGAGTATTTTGTGAGTTGGGTATAGTTTTAGAAAGATTAATCCAAGAGAATTGGCCACGTCTTGAAAACCAAGACACTAAATTAATTATTCTCTTCCTATTTTTCTAATTAATAGGCAATAAGTTGTGATACGAAAACTCAAACTTTCATTCAGTATTTCTGTTTACATTATGAAATATGTATATTCTGACCCATTTTGAGAAGATGTTTTGAAAGGTTGGAAAATATCTACTTAGTTAGGATTAGTCTGATGCGAGAAAGGGGGTGAGGATGACGTAAAGAGTATTCGAAAGGTAACTGATTAAAATAGGTCAGCGTATCCTCAGTTTCTGCAATTAGATTGTAATGGTTCTCCCATAAAATACCCAAGACTGAATTATTTTATTAAAGTCTTTTTCAGGTAGCCATTGAGACTAATTATTTTTACTAGAAGATGTAGCCCATCTTAATCACAACCATTAAGATTAAATTTTTGAGCAGTTGTGAAAAAGTACTCATGAATTAAGAGTTGTATTTTTTAGGTCTCTTTGATTGCAAATCATTGAAAAAAGTGTCATGTAGTTTAAGCAAACCGGAAGAGGTTATTACCAGACTTGAGGAACGTCTCATTAACCGTAGCATCCATCAGGCACGCAGCTGGGCCTGAAGTGATACTTTAAATGCTGGGAGGGCTTTGTCTCTTTGCCTTTTCTCTCACCTTTCTGCATGTCTGCTTGTCTCTCTGAAGACCTTAGCTTGGGTGGCAGGGTGAAGCCTGCTACTCCAGAATCGCAGAATGCTTCATGTGAAAGAAAAACTGGCTTCAGGGGATCAGCCCCAATTCCAGTTTCCCTGGAAGACCAGCCTATTGTCCTGTCTCGGATCAGGGGTGCATCCATGGTCAATTAGAAACAGCCTGGTCACATAGTAGGAAGTACCCATCCCCATAGGAGAGAAATGGGGAATAGTGACCAGACAAAAGTCAATCATAAGACTGGACAGATGTCCCAGAATGTTTCTTCTATAGGAAGTATGGGTAAAAGTGGGAAAAAGATGGAAGGGCATGGAATGTAAATTTAATATACTTGTCAATTTTTCTGGAATCTGTTTGTTTTGCTCATCCTTCTCCAGCTTTCTTTCTTTCTTTCTTTCTTTCTTTCTTTCTTTCTTTCTTTCTTTCTTTCTTTCTTTCTTTCTTCTACTTCTTCTTCCTTTTTTTTTTTTTTTATGTTTTCAACACAGCTAAGAAAGGAATTATTTGGTCTTTGGGTGAGATCTTTTGTCGAGGAGTAATTGCCTTGACATGATTTTTTTATGTACAAGAAAAGACTTACACATAGTGAGGGAGGTATAGCAGGAACAGATCAAACCCTGGAGTCTGAAGACCTATATTCAGATTTTGTTTATGTCACTTACAGTCAATGGTCAAGTTACTTACTTTCTGTATTAGTCAAGATGGTTAACTTATTATGAAATGGTAACAAATAACTTCTGAAGTCTCAGAGGTATTTCCCCCTTATATTACATGTTCACTGAGTGCTGTCCCATATTGTCCTCAAGCTGAGACTCACTATCTGGAACTTGTCAATAGTTGTTACAAAGGGAAAAAGAGCTTTGGAGGATCATTTGACATTAAATCTTAAAACACATTGCCTAGAAATAATTAGATGGCCTTATCCCACTAGAAAAAGGACTAGGAATTATAATCCAATCATGTGTTCAGAAGGTAAAAAACTGCTTGATGAACAGTAGGAATGACTAGCATAGCTCTTCTGAGACTCAGTTTCTTCATAAATGAAATTAAAATGTTGGGAATAAAACACCATAATGCATGTAAAACACCTGCTAGGAATAGTGCCATGTACATAATACTTTTCATGAAAGATAATTATTAACCTTATTAATTATTATCATTGGGGTACCTAAGCTCAGGAATATGTAAGCATATTCTAATGCATTACAAAAAGAATCTAGGAGATTCACAGGGGTCAGTAATCCATGGCTCATAGGCCAAATCCACCCCACCACCAGCTTTGTAAATAAAGTTTTATTGGAATGCAGTCATGCCCATTCATTATGAGGAGTCAGTGGCTATCTTCACTCAAAATCACAGAATTTAGTAGCAGCAACAAGGACTATATGAATTACGAGCATTTATAGTCTACGATTCTAGAGAAAACATTTGCGGATCCCTGTTCTAAAGCACTAGCAGGTAGTAAACAAAGTTACCTGTCTTAGTTTGTGTTCCCTTGAAAGCAAGAGCCCACGACAACAACCTGGGCATAAACAGTTTAGGCTGGGGACAATCCAGGGAACAGGAGTAAAGGAGCAGGCAAGATGGGACAGGGAGGTATGGAAGGTTAGCAGGTAGGTGTATAATCAGGTAGCTGCTTTGGCCTGTGCAGCATTTGCTTGGTTCCACCAGGTCATACTGAGAAATAGACAGAATGTCTACCTGTATGTCCAAAATTGCCAACCTCAAGGACAGGAGGCAGGAGCATTTACCCCCTGGCTCCTGTCCCCCAATAGTTAGGGGTTGCCACTGGGAATATTAGCCCAGTACTTCTGCGCTGTGCTTGCATATCGGGCAAAAGGACTCCATAGTGATAAAGACTGTTCCGGGCTCAGAGTAGAAAGATATGTAGAGTGTGCTGGAAATGAGTCACTGTCAGTGGGAACTTAATGCGGTGAGGTCCATCACAGCTAAGGCTGCAGTCAGAGTCGGAACTGGGAGACCTGACACAGGGAGCCAGAGGTCTCTCCTGCTTTATCTGACACCGTAAAGTAATCTCTCTTCTCTCAGTTCTCACTTGGCTCTTGAGAACACTCTATTGGCCTTTGTCATCTTGAGCAATGCACGGAGTAGTGTGTGGAGGAGGTGTGAGGGAAGAGTATTTCGTCAGTGGTATTGTTCTCATGTTTGTAATCTCAGTCTAAGGCAATAAGAAAAACAAGTGCTTAGAAGGTGGTTAGTGATGAAAAAAGTCATTTACCATTTCTAGTGCCCCCCCTCCCCCTTTTTTTTTCCTGTAAAGGATAAGCCAGTGCCTGTCAGATAGTAACTATTATATACTCTGATCCTCTTAGGTCTGATAGCAATGCCACTGATAAAAAATTTCCTGTTTATCTCTGTTAGGGATATATACTGCAGAAATCTGAGAGGGCATCCATTACAGCACAGATACCATCAGCCCTTGCCTAAATTTGTATTGTGCCTGAAACAAATAATTTTCAAGTACATGAGTTTAAAACAAGAAATAAAACCATTTGAAGTCATTCTGGAGATGAGTGTTATGAGCAAAAGAAAGACGGATTAAAAAGCCCATTCATTCTTCATGGAGGGAAACAAGGGTGTTTTTTTTTTTCTTTCTTTAACCACCATGCACCCTCAGTAAAAGAGGCCAAATGAAACCATAAATCTGAGTCAGATTATTGCAGACTTTTATCTGCTAAATATGGCTCCATTAGTGATTAAAAATTACCTTCACTGTTTTGAAATAAAATGAGCAGTGTAAAGACAATTACATTTTTCTGCGCTTCTGAATTTTAAGGGCTAGTGTCTTACAGTTTATGGGCTTTTTTTTTTTTTTAATGCTTGTTTTTGAGAGAGAGAGAGACAGAGCGCAAGATGGGGAAGGGGCAGAGAGAAAGGGAGACACAGAATCTGAAGCAGGCTCCAGACCCTGAGCTGTCAACACAGAGCTCAACACGGGGCTAGAACTCAAGAACTACGAGATCAAGACCTGAGCTGAAGTTGGATGCTTAGCCGACTGAGCCACCCAGGCACCCTTTACAATTTATGGACCTTTGACTCAAACTTCAAAATCATAATATACTAGACAAACTGTATGAGAAGACAAAAATGTTTTTGTTTTTAAATTCATATCACTTAAAAAATCCAACTGTTTTTGTGGGGGAAGAAGTAAATATGACTAGAGACATAGTTTAAAGAAGATAAAAATGTTTTATACTAGTTTTCATGAAATGATTAAAACTATTAAGAGTTTATCTATACAAGGACGATTGTTTAAGTGAAGGAAGGAATGAATGAGTGGTCAATTTAAGATGATATGCACGGTCAAGGAAATTCTGCATAGTTCTTCCAAAGATCTCCCTAGCTAAGAATAAAACTATTAAGAATTTCTATCCAATTAAACACACTCTCATTTCCCCCATGTCAGTCTCCTCACTAGGCCCTAGGCACGTGTTCCTTCTGTAGTTTTGGGTGATCTTCTCGCCAGTCCCAGCATACATATCTGCCTGTGTTTCAAGGTGCGAGGTCAGTTCCCTTCTCTAGGAAGCCCTCCTATCACAGTTTCTGCCTTTGTGGGGAGGAACTCATATTGTTTTTGAAATTCATTCATTAGGTAGATAATCTAGTTATAAATTTAATACTCTGTGGGGGTGCCTGGGTGGCTCACTCAGTTAAGTGTCCGACTCTTCATTTAGACTCAGGTCATGATCTCACAGTTCGTGAGTTCGAGCCCCGCATCAGCCTCTGTGCTGACAGTGCAGAGCCTGCTTGGGATCCCTCTCTCTCTACCTCTCTCTCTGTCCCTCGCCTGCCTGCTCTCTCTCTCTTTCAAAATAAATAAATAAACGTTAAAAAATTAACGCTTGGTGCAAGAACTTTACCTTTAGCTAATATTTTTCATCTGTGTATATTTTGCTCCCTTAAATGTGATGCTGTAAGTCTCCGGAAGGAAGCAACCATTTCCTCCGAACCTTTTCTGTCCTTTCATTCAGCCTGTTGATAGGTCAGATGCTTATATTGGTGTCATATATACAGTGCTGATGCTAGCTACTCCAGAGTTATTTTTAATGAATGAGTTGGACATCTCTGCGTTGCCATAGTTGTCATGTTAGCGCAAGTCTGAAAGTGTCTTTGTCTTATATTTACATGAAATTAAGCAGAAAGTGTGTTTTTTTTCTTTCACTTTATAAGATGACAAATTTGTATTCTAAAACAGACAAATATACACAATTATTTTCTCTCAAATTATTTTGACTGTCTCTAAAACTCAGGACCTGGTCATCTCACTCACAAGGCAGCTAAGTAGAAAGTAGTGTTCCCCAAATTGACTGCGTCCAAAAAAGTCACCATAGAGGCTTAAAATATGGATTTTCAATCACCATCCTAGAGCTACTGAATTAGAGACTTCAGAAGAGAAGAAGCCTGGAATCTGTATTTTTATCAATTAACCAAGTTAGTTTTTATATGCCCACAAGTTTGAAATGCACTTGCACCTGGGAAACTCTCTGAGGATATGTTTTTAAACAGTAAAGTGGAGATAATTGTATCCAACCTATAGAGTTACAGTGGGGATTGGATGAGGTAAATGTGACTAGATAATATACCTAGGAAAGCCCAAGGACATAGAAAACGTTTGATAACCTGTAGGTGAGATTTTCCTATTTCTTGTCATACTATTTTATAACGTCTTCTTTTGGAAATTTAAGAGAGCAACAAGAAAATCAATAAGCATCCCATTAGAAAGCCCCAGCCTCACGGTTGTTCCATTACTATCTGGGCTTACTGACTCATTTCACTTCTATTTTTCAGTGAAGCTAGTTTCAGTTGGATCTCTTAGACTTCCCATGGTTTAAGGTAGAGATCAGCTCCAGGGGAGGCTGGCGGGATATTCTGTATTTTCTTCTGGAATTTTAACATCAGATTATCTGATAGGTCAAGAAGATACTAACTAGTACTTGGACTAGTTGATGGACTTCAACATTACAAATTAAAATTTGCATCCACTTTTTTCATTCCTATTCCATGAAAATTACTTTTAATGAATTCTTCTGGAAATTTTAGCAGGGATAATTTTTTTCTTATCTGTTATCTATCTATCATCTATTATTTTCTTCACCTCTCAGTGCTCTGAAACTAATAGATTAATATCCTAATTTAAATAATACTCTTATCTGACAATCTATTTTACATTCAAACAAATATTTAGAGTATATATTCCTATTATTTACTGATCTCTGTGATATTTTTAAAAGTCTGACCTCTACCTATTTTCGTACAGAGGACAAGACTGTTTTTATTTTTGTTAAGCTTCCTGAGGAGTATCTTATTTCAAGTTCCTTAAATATAGACATGGAGTTAAATGTAAGATGTGGATTTTTTTTTCCTGGTAGATAACTTAATTAGCCATGATTCATTGAATGAGCTAAATATTTTTGGTATCTCAGGAAGCTTTGGTCAATTTAATCACTTTAATTCAGAAATGTAAAGTAGAATTTTAAAAGAGTTTCTGAATTCATCAGAGTTATATAATATCTCATTTTTCAAGAGCCAACAAATATGTCATGTATGTGTCTGTGTATCTCAGTGTCTCTGTATCTAGCATTTATCTATTTTTAGTATAGTCAAGACTGCTGAGAACCTGGGTGGCTCAGTTGGTTAAGTGTGAGACTTCAGCTCAGGTCATGATCTCGTGGTCTGTGGGTCAGAGCCCTGCACTGAGCTCTGTGCAGACAGCTGGGAGCTTGGAGCAGACTTTGATTCTATATCTCCCTCTCTCTCTCTGACCCTCCCCCGCTCATGCTCTGTCTCTCTCTCTCTCTCTCAAAAATAAATATTAAAAAGAATCTAAAATAATATTGCTGAGCAAAAAGGAATATACCATAATGATAATATTGCTATTTAAAAAATATTAGCCTTTTCTTGCACTTGTTGCTTAGAATCTATTTAAATCTAAATCCCTTGAGTATAATTTTGAACTCCTAATCAAGTAAAAATACAAAACCAATCTCCTGATTATACTAAAGGTTGCCTCTGAACTACATGATAGCTTTCCCTCTGTGATTTATCTGATCAAACTGTCAGAAAGAATTATTCAAGTTCCAGATGTTTATTACTTTTTCATTTTAAAATATTTATAGAGTTTAGAAATGTTTTTTTTCCAAGGGTTTTAGAATTCTATTTCAAGGCCATGGATAGAACTAACCATTTGTCTGATAGCATCTTGGAAGTTTGCTCTCCAGCCAGTAACTACTAACACCATTAGGGTACCCTGAGGCATCCACGATCTGATAGTCTATGTGGAAACTAACATGAATTCTAGGAGATTTACTAAGCACTTGGAGGATACTTATGAACTATTAGTAAACATTGGCAATCCTGAACACCAAAAGTAGAATCCCAATAATTCCTGGAAGAGCTAAGAATGTTTTCTCAAACCCTGGATGAGCTTCTTTTTTTTTTTTTTTTTTTAATTTTTTTTTTTTATGTTTTATTTTATTTTTGAGACAGAGAGAGACAGAGCATGAGTGGGGGAGGGTTAGAGAGAGAGGGAGACACAGAATCCGAAGCAGGCTCCAGGCTCTGAGCTGTCAGCACAGAGCCCCACGCGGGGCTCGAATTCACAGACGGTGAGATCGTGACCTGGGCCGAAGTCGGAAGCGCAACCGACTGAGCCACCCAGGCGCCCCTGGATGAGCTTCTTGTCATCACCCTTACAAATGATATACTTATTGGACAAAAAGAGGGACAAAAGGTGTATTTTTTGGGGAAAAAAACCCAGTCAATTTAGTGGGAAAAAAATTAAATTGGTTAGGTTTCAAAGGTTATGTAAAACCATATGAGAAAAATTATGCTTGGTTAATCTGCTCATAGTAAATGGAATATTATAATGATCTGGGGTCCTGGCAAGTTTTAGGTTGGGCAAGTTCTTTATTTTTCTGAGCCTAGTTTGGTCATATGTTAAATTTTGGTGAAAATACCTACCTTTCATTTCAGGTTTGACATAGGGTCTAAACGAGATAATGTAAATTTAGCTCCCAGTACACCGCCTGCCACGTGGTAATGAATGGTTGCTGTTAAATGATAGCAGTGCTTACTCTTTTGAAAAATATTTTGCCCAACTGAAGAGAATGGGGCATATTAAAATAAATGCTTTGATGGAGATGTTTTGTTGGGTGTATTCAATTTTTATTTTTTAAGATACTGCTACAGATCCCAGTCCCCAAATGATTTGTCACCTTTGTGTAGAGCTTGCCTCTTTAGTAATTTTTACTCATGTGCCTTAATAAAATGTCAGGGAAGCTCTCCCAGTCTCACAAAAGAATCTCTAGAGGGCCATTATTGTGTCCAGACTTTTCAGGTAAGGGGGAAAGAGAATAGATAAATGTGAAGAGAAGTACAGAAATTTTTATACCTTAGGAGACTTGGTTTAATGTAGACCACCCCATTACTCTCAATTAATATGTTAATGTACACCAAGATAAATTTTAGAATACAATCCAAGTATTAAAAATATTTTAAAAATTCAATACCTTCATATGTTCGGCCTTATATTTTATCTTGAAATTTAGCATTAGGCCAAATCGATTTTTACCAGGAGCAGTTAACCATACTAATAAAGTACTAATAAGGTACTAAAATAAAATAAATAGTACTAACTATACTAATTATATTGACATCACTTCTGATGACAAAAATCAGTAATGAAAGTAAATTTCATTATTATTATATTCTGGAACAGCGTTCCAGTTAAGATATACCAACAACATAATTTTTTCACAAGTGGCTTTTTATCATGTTTTTTGTCTAGTGATGAGATGATTTACTGCATTTTAATATGGAATTAAATAAAGAGCTTTATCCTTAAAATCTGGTAAAGGTCACATCACTTTTAAACAATTTCTGGGTAAGAAAGATCTATATGTAGCCTACAATAGGCAAACAGTAAAAATTGTTGACTCATAGTTTTTAATCAAAACAATAAAATAATGTTCCTGAAGCAAGAATAAATGCTAAGAAAACTGGTTGGAAAAACTTGTAATTCATTAATTAATTGTTTTTGAAAGAGAGAGTATGTGCATGCAAGTGAAGGAGGGGTAGATGGAGAGAGAGAATATCAAGCAGCCTTCACACTCAACACGGAGCCCAACGTGGGGCTTGAACCCCCCACACTGGGATCATGACTTGAGTCAAAATCAAGAGTCGGACACTCCACTGACTGAGCCACCCAGGTGCTCCAAGGAAGTAATGACATTGAAAATAGTTTCCTTTGGTTGTTTTTAGTTCACATTTCTCTTCCTTTTACCTTCTGAAGGTTTTGTGTTTTTCTTTTTTTCTTTTCTTTCTTTCTTTCTTTTTTTTTTTTTTATTGCAGTCAGACACCATCCAAAATAATTCAGGCTGTTTTCAGGGTTTTATCACACAAAAGAACAGAGTTTAACCTTAAATGATTTTAATATTTATTTTCTGAATTATTTATTTTATAACCATTCTAGTCATTGCCTAAATGTTACGTTCATATTCTCTCAGGTTTCAATAAAAGAAACAAAATATCACTGAGGAAACTTAAGATATTTTGTGGTTTGATCTGGGGAGAAGGTTCAGAGAAGGATTCTACAATGTCAACCAAACACTGGAGGCTGTGGAATATTTTGAATGTCACAGAGTGGGAAAATATTAAACAAGCATATAAAAATTCACTGGAAAATGGAAATGTTTAAAGCTAATAATGTGGGGGCATCTGAGTGGCTCAGTCTGTTGAGCATCTGACTTTGGCTCAGGTCACGATCTCTGGTTCATGGGTTTGAGCCCCACATCGGGCTCTGTGCTGACAGCTCAGTGCCTGGAGCCTGTTTCAGATTCTGTGTCTCCCTTTCTCTCTGCCCCTCCCCTACTTGTGCTCTGTCTCTCTCTGTCTCAAAAATAAATAAATTTAAAAAAAAATTTTAAAAAGCTAATAATGTGAATTAATGTTTCAGAGTCCTGTCAGGACCACCCCTAAATATTACTCAGAGAAATCTCTATACTCCTTATACAACAATGCCAAGAAAGGTTACATACAATTCAAAGAAAAGAGAAGAAAAAGAAAAGAAAAGAAGCTAGTTACCTATTTATTGCTCATGATGGAAACAGGGAGTAAAGAAACTAAGGAGATGGACAGAAATTCTCCATTTTTATAATTATATTAATGATGTACGTGAAGCCTGAGGACACTAACCTAAAGGACATTTATGATGGAGGATAATATATTTGGAAAGGATAGTGAGAAAAGTGAGGTAATATAGATTATTGTAAGCATCTCCAAGTCCCTGGTTCAACTCTTCAAGGAGAGAAATAAAAAGGGATTTTCAAGATAAGTGTTTATTATTGGACTTGAAGCTATAGACTGAATTTTCTTAGTGTAGTTTATCCGTACATTGAAACTATAGAATATGGCAATAAATAAATTATAAGAATTAGGATGTGTGATCAGAGTTCAACATAAATATAGTATTAAATTGTGTTCTATAACTCTTTCGTGAGAACAAAATCACTTAAGCAGCATATCTTTGATATGTATGGAGGTCATTAGAGGCACAATGGTTCCATTTCTCATTCTGACACAAGGTAGAATTTCATTTTGTCTTTCCTTTTGAAGTTGTATGTGGTCATGTAACTTGCTTTAGCCAATGAAATGTCAGTAGAATTGGGTATCATTTCAAGGCGGAAGGTCAAACACCAGTGCAGGATCACTATAGTCCCTTCCTGAAGTCTAGCACTAAAGAAGCACAAATAAAGATAGAAACTCTATCATCCTGGGTACCTGAATGGCTAATGAATGGATCCTTCCACAGAGCAATCATATGCTTTTTAAATCCTTTTAGGTCTCAGAGAGCTTGTAAATTTGACATAATGATAGTTCCTATACTATAGGCATGTTGGGAGAATCAAAGATAACTCATCTTTGGTCTTGGGATGGATGTCCCCTACATGCTCACAATTAGCATTATTGTTAAAATTGAAAACAAATGTAAAATGCTTAAAGCTCACTCTCCATAAGTTTTATATTTTTCTTCCTAAATGATAATTTGTAAAAGTTCACTTAATTATATTAATTTTGTGCAATTTATCCCTTTGTCTTACATTGTTAATAGTTTCCAAGACAATGTTAGCATTAAAAAGTCATAGTCTCTACATATGCTTACCATAGAAATCAATGGTGAGATTGAGAGATTGTGAGAAATTAATAATCTCACAGGAAGACTAGGTAAGGCACAAACGCACATGCTTTTACAATTCATCCAAGGGTGATTAGCAAAAAGGGCAGAGAAGAGAATTACAGTGGGTTAGCCTCTTGCTGTCCGAGGGGTTTGTGGTGTTCTAGAAAACTAGGCGGGAGTGGTTGAGAATTATGTTTCTAATATTACCAAAAGAACAAGGGAGTTATTTGCTGAAATCCTATAATTCAAATCTACTTGTACCTCAAAATTATTAAAAAATGTGACAAAATAGACAAGGTCATGGCTTTAGAAGAATTTTGGCCATGAACATTTTTGGCAGTTAACAATTCCTGGAAAGAATGAGCATGCATAATAAGGTTCAGCATAAACCAAGGAGGACGAGTTCCATTTCTTTAGTAAGTAATTTCAGTCTACACCATAGACTTCTGACAAGAATCAAGGATTTGCAGTAGAATGCCTTTAGTGATGAAACTACTTTGAATACAGTTTTTCAAGTAGGATTTCGTTGTTGTTGTTGTTGTTGTTGACCGAGATTTTGCAATGCAAAAAGGGGCCATTTAAATTAATTTATTGCCATATCATTGATTAACTGGGACAATATGACTCATAAATGATTACAATATGCAATGGAGGTAGCTATTTTCATATCACTTTGAAAGTGAGGCTTTCTAGGGGCATCTGGGTGGCTCAATCAGTTGGGTGGCCAACTCTTGATTTCGGCTTGTGTCATGATCCCAGGGTCATGGGATTCAGACCTGCATCATGCTGAGCATGGAACCTGCTTAAGATTCTCTTTTCCCCTCTCCCCAGCTTGCACGTGTGTGCACTCTTTCCCTCAAATTAAAAAAAGAAAGTGTGGCTTTCTATAAAACGGGTGCTGCTCAGAAGCTATTTAGAGTCAATTATGTCTTAATATTTAGAACAGCTTTGTAAGTTTTTCTCAAAATTTTCCAGTGTATACATTTCATCAGCCCACTCTTCCAGTGGAGATTAATCTGTCAAATAAGATGAGTGAAACGCTGTTTAATTATATTTGTTGCACACACAGTTCTCCTCTCCGTGGTCTGAGAAGAAAACGGGACTTGATTGACTCTGGCACTTAATGCAAGCCCTCAATTGCCTTCTACAGGTATCTCCCGCTTTTCAAAAGTTCATGTTGCGCTACTTTGCTTTTATAGAAGACCTACCTTAGTGTCTGTTTTCGCAAACTGCAAGAAATCCAGAGAGGGTTTTTGTTTTTATGAGAAAAGGCCAACAGCGAACGGCATTCAGCATTTGCTTTGCGGTGAGCCGTTGCGGGGGCAGGACGTACCCGCAGGTTCCTTTCCTGGGAGCTACACTCAGCAAGCATCTCAGCCTCAAGACACCAATGCTTTGAACTGGGTGAGCATCTGTGCTTTATCTTGATTTATTTTGTTGCATCCGTTAGCAATATGTGCGTAAGGTATCAGAAAAGCGTAAGGGATGTGTTTTTTGGGTCTGGGAATGCTCAAAATTTTTTCCATACAAATTAATGGTAATTGCTTCGGATAGTGGGGAAAGCCCGTATCCTACTCTACCACTGTTTAAGGCTTACCAGCGAAACAAATGTGCTGAAATGGGTTTCAGGCGGTAGCTTCATATTATTAAAGGCAATCACCAAGGCGGCCAAATATTCAAGCACCAGACTTTTCCTACCTTAGAAATCAGCACTTTGGATCTCTGCTATAAGCCTCTTGGCATTCTGGAAACTTCCTGGAATACAGTTTTATAGCTTAGAGCCAATTTTACTATTCTCAGTGATTAAATAGAAGCATAATTATTTATTAACCTTCATCTAGCTTACAATTCAAGTGTACACTTGATTAAGATAAAATATCTGAAAATAACTGGCATCTGACCAGTGCTTCGGAGTTTTCTCAAGGCCTTCTCCTAAGGTATTTTACTGAAGCCTTACAACAGTCTTGTTCATTCAAAAGTATTACCTAATTCACACACACACAAATTAAAGTTCAGGGACGTTAGGTGAATTGTTCCCGGTTACACAGGCGTAATCTGAAGGAGACCCAGTTTGAATGCAACTCAGCTCCGAATTTTCTACATATTCCATGTTACCACATTTTCCCTCCAAAACAGTGCCTAAATAGCAAGCCACAAATGTAAATTTTTCCCAGAGCCACATTACAAAATGTAAAAAGTAATCAGTGGAATTAATTTTAATAGTATATTTTACTTGATCCAAAAATAGCAAAAACATTGTCATTTCAACCTATATTGATTTTAAAATTACTAATGACCTATTGAGGCTTTGCTTTTTTTTTGTACCAAAGCTTCAGAGTCTGGTGTGTACTTAAACCACATCTCAATTTGGATGCTAAATTTTCATTGGAAATACTATAAATTTTATAAAATTTAAAGTTGAAAAAGCTGACCCACATATTTAAGTTATTCCAAACATATTTAAATGTTTTCCAATAATTAACTTCAGTATAAGTTTCAAATTTAAATGTAAATTAAATTTAAATTTAAAATTTAATTCCTCATACTAGCGGGATGAGTGATGCACTCACTAGCTGTGTGTGACCACTGTGTTAGATGGAGACAGTAGCATGTGATTGCCTGTTCCCATCAGAGTTGAAGTCACTTTCACAGTAGTTTGTTTCGTCTTTTGTGTGCCTCTTTCATGCACAGCAATCACGTACATCAAGAAAGAGATGCATGTTAAAGGTAAGCAATTATAATAATCAGATTGACTGATTTTCTTTCTTGTTTTCAAGGTAGTTTGTAAATGGGCAAATTGATAACACAGAATGAGATTTTTATGGAAATACATTGGCCTAAGGGAAGGGGCACCTGGGTGGCTCAGTCGGTTAAACATCCGACTCTGGATTTCAGCTCAGGTCATGATCTCAGGAGTTTGTGAGATCGAGCCCCGCATGGAGCCCTGCATCAGGCTCGGCACTGACAGTGTGGAGCCTGCTTGGGATTCTCTCTCTCCTTCTCTCTCTGCCTCTCCCCTGTGCATCCTCCCACACACTTTCTCTCTGTCGAATAAATAAATGTGAAAAAAACCCCACATTCTTTCATAGGTCAATTAAACAGTATTTAAGAAAATGCAGCTCGTTTCCTTTAGCTGTCAACCAAAATGATGGCTGCTGGCAGTCACTTCGTGGATTTCTGCCGAAGGTGAAAGTAGTTATTTTTGCCCTTTGCACTACAGCACCCTTTTGTAACTGCTTCCCTTAGGGAAGTTAGAGTTTAGAAGAATCTAATGAATGTTTGAATGTGATAAATAGCGAGGTAGGTGACATTTGCCTTCAAATCTTGCCTTCAAATTTCCTCACCCGTTTCTTCCTTCTGTAGCAACTCCTTCACACTTACTATACTTCCCTGTTGTCCTCAGCCATAAATTCAGATGATTTTGGGTAAAAGAGTCCTTCCTCTTCTCTTCATGTGACTTACCCTGTGATTTACTTTTCTCAGGAGAGGACATCATAAACTCATTCACTCAAAGGGATGATTGACGCCTCTACTAGAGATATTAAAATATGGGATGAGAAATTTGGGTAGCAGCAGGCTATAAAAATATTTCTTGGAGGATGGGAGTATTCTCAAGTCATGTCACTTTGTCAGGAACCCACTCTGCCTGTACTCCACAGGACATGTTTAGCCAAATTCTGGTGCAAAAAGTGTAACCCAGAAAGGATTGGATTGCTTCTCTTTTTCATCTGAGTTTTACTATAGCACAAAATTGAAAAATTATGTCCACTGTTGAGTAGCTAGCTAAAAGGAAGGCTTCTATAGTTTATAAAATTCAATTCACATATCTATCTCCATAAGGCAGTACTGTAATATCCCATAGATTTGGGTTCTAGGGTGCCCTGTTAGAATTTACTTCATGCAGAAAGGGTTGTTCTTCTTTGTGGATACATTTCTTTAAAAATTCATGATCATTCCTTGCCAAATTATTGGACATGCCAAGATCCATCAGAAGGACTTTCTCTTGATTAACAATTTTTGCCTTCTGCCAATAATATGCTAAATAAGGTTACAAAAGGGCTGGTGCTGCCAGAAATTGCTCGGTTCCAAATATTATGAAATATTCTGTCCAGGCTGTGGAGCCAATACACCATTTCTGGGAAATTACTGGCAAATTGTTAGAAGCTACTTTGAGTCCGTCTAGAAGGATATCAAAACTCTTCTTGAAAATTGTGCTTATTAGCTATTTGAATAGTTATAATAGATAATTTATAAAACAGATGTCAGATATTAAGAACAATGATACAGTGGACCAAGTTTAAGAAAAAGAAGATTACCATTATTTTTCAATTCCCTAGAGGAAGTTACCTCCGTTGAAGGCAATTAGTACCTGACTCCTGCTTTAGTCATTACCTTAGTTAGACCTTGGTTTTTTCCTACATTTGTTTATTTCCCTAAGTAATATATGACTCAGCGTTCTAGATTTTTGAAGTTTATAGGAGTGAAATTATAGTGTATGTGTTTGTTTGCAGTTTGCTTTTTGTTGTTCAACAGTGTGTTCTCCCACTAACACTGAATAATGGTTTTTATTGTTCATCCTTTCTGGTGCTTGAGGTGGTGAGTGTTAAGTGCTACTTTATTACTGCCTTAATATATATTATTTGTTTTATATTCTTATTGATGTGTAGATGTTCTTTACATATCTAAGTACGAATGTGTTACAAATAGCTTCTCCCAGTTTGTGGCTCATCTTTTCATTATATGATATCTTAATGAAGACAAGTTCTTAAGTTGTCAGAATTATCAATACTTCCCTTTGCTTTCATTTATTGTACCTTGTTTAAGAAAGCTTTCCCTTCCCTTCCCTTTCAGATGATGAATTAACTTTACTGTCTTTCAAAATTTTGCCTTTTACATTTGCTTTAATTTACCTGAAAATAGTATGTGTGGATGTTTTCAGGTAGATGTCCAATTTTACATTTATTCCCCACATGATACCCAAATGTCTAGGTATCATTTGTCAAATTATCTGTTTTCTTCCCCCAGGCATCTGTGATACTTGCTCAGTCATAAATACGTAGGCTCATTTCTGGAATCTCTACTCCATGGTCAGTGTATTCATCTTTACACCAATACACAAGTGCCATCATTTAAAGGTATAATGAATTTTATCTTGTGAATCGAATCTTGTCACCTTGCTTTACTTCTTCAGAATGTCTTGGCTATTTATAGCTATTTGCTCTTAGCATATATTATAAAGTTAACTTATGACATCCCTTCCATTGCCTCCAAACCTGTGATTTTGATTTCAAATCTGTTAATTGGAAATATCTTTGACTCTATAGATTAACTTGTGGAAAAAGTGCCATCTTTATAGTATTGTCGTCCAATCCACGAATATAGTACATTTTCCAGGTTATTTAATTCTCTAAAGACTTTTAGTAATGCTTTATAAGTTTCTCTACAAATACTACACACATATTTTATTTTTACACAACATATTTTTGATGCTATTCTAAAATCTACACCTTGATGAAATATATATATATGTATATATATATATGATAACATGTATCTTTATATTGTAAAATTCTCTCTTTATTCTAGAAATGCTCCTTGCTTTAAAGTATGATTTGTTATATCTTAAGATTATAAATGTATTTCCAAAAGGTAATATTTTTGTTCATCTTTATTTAGATTTACTCACATATTTGCCTTTTTTTAAACTCTGAATTGTTGCATCGCTATACTTTGCATGGATTATTTTCCTTTTGCCTAAGGAAACTTCAGTAATGATTTCTTTAGTTTGGGTTTATTGATGATTTATTTTCTCAGTTTTTGTTTTCTCTCAAAGTGTCTTTATTGTCCCTTAATATTGGTAAATATTTTAAGTAGGTAGGTATTTATTCTCTACTAGGAAGTTGAAAATATTACATTGACATCTGACTTCCATTCTTTGTTGTTGAGAAGTCAGTTTTCAGTCTTATTAGCCTTTTGAAGATAATATTTATTATTTCTTGACTGTTTTTAATATTTTTATTTTCAACAGTTTTACTATCATGTACATTTCTTTATGGTGGTTTGTAGAACTTCTTGGATATGTCCCTTGGTAAATTTTATTATTATTTTTTTAGTTATCATTTCTGTTTCATTACCTCTCTCTTCTTCTGGGTACTAATTACATCATGGTAAAAATTTTGACTATTTCTTCTATAACTCCTCTTTTTAAAAAAATATTTTCATCCTGTCTTCTCTTTATGATTCAGTCTGTTTGATGTCTTCAGCCTGATCTTCCATTTCATTAGTTTTCTCATCAACTGTTTCTAATCTGCTATTAAACTACATCCATTCAACTTTATTTCAAATTTGTGTATATCCATTCAAGAATACACATTTGGTTCTCTTTTTTATAGTTTCCAGTCATCAAAAAACATTTTCCAAATTTGTATTTTATTTAAGAGAAGACATAAATATATTAGTTTATTCTGATATATATATATAATTATATATAATTAATATATAATGCGCGCGCGCGCGCACACACACACACACACACACACACACATATATATATATATATATATATATATATATATATATATATAATTTTTTAAACTAAGCTTTACACCCAACCTGGGACTTGAACTCACAACCCTAAGATCAAGAGTCTCATGCTCTACCATCTGAGCCACCCAGGTGTCCCTGGTTCATTTCTTATAATGCCAGCATGCAGGTGACCTGCAATAGTTTTTCTACTCTGCTTTTCTTCTTGGTGCTGATCATTTGGTCTTGCATCCTGATATTTTGAGTAATTTTTTAATGATGCTAAACAGGTTATATGAAAAATTGTAGGGATAATATGATTCCCTGGATGTTATATTGTCCTCTAGAAAAAAACTGATTATAGACTGGGCTTTAGTCTTATGAGATCTGGTCTGTTTTTGGTTCAATTCCACTCCTAGGAAGTAATCTTTTAGGAATTTTAGCTAAAAGCATAGGGTCTTTACGATGACTTTTTCCTCCATGGAAGGCTCAATACACTAGTTGTTTGCTCTATAGCCCATTAAGACTGATGAAACGAGTGCTTAACAAATCAGCAAACATCTTGGTGTAAAAACTGGGAATGAATGAGGCTGAAGTGGGCTCTTTTTCCACTTTCTCCCAGATCTTTGTTAATTCAATCTTTGCTAGATTAGTGTGTCTCAAATGTCTTCAAACTGATAGATTTTTATATTTTGTCTGTGTTTGTCTACTACAAGAGAACCCATCATCACCTGAATGGGAAATCCTCTATGTAAGCTTGAAAATAAAATGTGTTTGGGGTGTATTATATATGTAAGTTTGGGGTGCATTATATATGCATGTGTTAGATCACCTTTAAACATCTGTTTGCATCTTCGATACTACTGTTGATTTAATTTTAACTGCTTAATCAGTAAATTAGATGTGTCAAAATCTACCAGTATGATTCTGGATTTGTCAATTTCTCTTGTTCTATCAATTTTTACTGTGTGTATTCAGAAGCCATGTTATTCAGTCTATTCTATGTTAGAATTATTAGGTTTTCTTAGAGAATCAAAGCTTTTAAAACTTTATCATTATTTAGTATTACTGTTTTATAGTTAATAATAATAATATATATCCTTATGTTTGTTGTAATTATAGATATATTTACTTCCAAAAAAACCCACAATGTTTCTTTTTTCTCTTTTCTTACTCTCTTTAGATTTATCAAGTATAATTTTTCAGTGAATTAACTATAATGTTCAATTCATGGTACATTATCATAATTTCCAGTGCTTGTGTGTAAGGCCCTCTTTTGTATTATATGCATATTTATATATTTGTTTGTTTTTCTTTATTTTCCCTCATGTTATACCAAATCCCTATGAACGTTTTGTTTTCATATGATCTTTCTAAGTGTGGATTGTAATTCCGTATGCATGTGTTTTTAATTTAGGGAGATGTTATTGAACTGGATGTCTCTTTCTTCCTTACAATTTTTATTTTTAAATTCAGCATGATTGATTTAGGACTTGCCTTTTTGCTCTCTGTCCATGTGGCCTGCCTTCTAAGTGCTGCCTAGGATTTCATGATGTGTGCCCACTATATTTGAACTCTGTGTGCTTCCAAGAGTCTGCTACCACAAAAATGCTGCAGTGAAGCTTATTCATACATGAAACCTAGAAATCTCTTTGCTTTCCACATCCATTGTCTTGCTTTACTCCATCATAGTCTCTTGCCACAGGAGACTGACATGTCTGGATTACATCAATGTGTTCCTTTGCCATCTGTTACTTGGCAAGGTTTAGCTAACAATGAACCCAAGCAGGTCAGTGATGGCAGAAAGGAGAGGGATTTGGGGTATTTATTACTTTGTATGGTCATTTTGGGTTGGCTTTGTTGCCTTGTCTACATTTACAATTCCTCTCTGGAAAGCTATCTATCTTTATAGGCTTTTCTTAAAGATTCTTGTAGTTGCTCTCTCCCCTCATCCCTTTGGGTCTGGAGGTGGTAACAGCCCAAAATACTGAATTCTCCCTTTAGGTTTCCCTACATTATACTTGTTCCCTTATAATAGTCTTATTGGTCTCCTGATTCAAATTATTCTAATATGCTGGAATCTTGACTGATATAAGCCCCTATGGAATTGGAAGAGAATTGACATTGTTTTACTGTTGCTGTTACTGATTTTTTAATTTGTCAAATTCTAAAGCTAATCAATATCATTAGCCTCACAAATGATACAAGAGTTGAAAAAACTTTTTCTATTTCATGAACTCTCTGCCTTTATATGCTATTTTTTGTTTTACAGTTTATTCTGTCTTTAACCTTTGTCAAGACGTAATTATTATGTTGTATACAGTCAGTCTTTGTTTTGCTTTCCTCACATGGTTGCTATTTTCTGTTTTTATTTCTGTTTGTGGCTCAAATATTTAATGTTGGATCACTTCCCTTTACCTGATGTGCAGCCTTTAGACTTTTTTTCCCATGTATCTATTTGATGTTAATGATTATTTTCTTTCAGCACGTTGATATTATTTCACTGTATTCTTTCTATATTGCTGTTGGTAAATTAGTGTCAGTCTAATTATTCTTCCTTTGAGGCAATCTGTGTTTTCTGTTTGGTTGTTTTAAAATTTTCTCTTTGTCTCTGTGTTTGCCACTTTTACTGTGGTGTCATTGGATATGGGCTTTATTTTCATTTACCCAAGTTGCAGTGGACTGGCCTTCCTGAGCCTTCCTTCCTGGTGATTTTCAACTTTTCTAAAAATTTCTCATCATTACTCTTAAAATTTTTCTGCTCTATTCTCTTCTCTTCTGCAATTCCAATGGGAACTAAGTTAAACTTTGTCCTTGGTCCATGTATTTCAAACTCAATTTCTAGTATTCTATATCACTGAACTTCTGGACTACTCTTTTCAGATATGTTTTGGAATTTACTACTTCTGTCTTCAACTATTCTAATCTGTTATCAAATTCATTCATTGATTTTTAAAAATGTCTTCTTTAATATGCATTTATTTCTAGAACTTCCACTCGTTTGTATTTCAAATATATTTGCTAATTTTAAAAATTCTTGGTTTTGTTCCATTGTCATTCTATTATGTTATTGTTTTACACTTCTAAAATTATATCATTTCTTTGGATTGTGGAAAACACAATTATATGGTATTTTATATGTGATAATTCCAACAGGTCAAGTGGTTTGAAAGTCTGCTGGTCTTATTCCTCATGGTGTCTTGTTTCCTTGTGTGCTTGTTATTTTTGATGGAGTGCTCCTATTTCTTGAACATTTTATGTGTTAAATATTGAGATCTTACATGAAAGTTTTTCCTCCAGTAATGATTTTCTTCAGTAAAGTTGTTCCCTTTCTAGGAGTCTGAGGCACTTCCAATTCATGACCTTTTGTGTGTTTGTTTATTTGTTTCAAGTTCTTATTTAAATTCTGGTTAGTTAACGTACAGTGTAGTATTAATGTCAGGTGTAGAATTTAGTGATTCATCACTTATATACAACACCCAGTGCTCACCACAAGTGCCCCCCTTATTACTCATCACCTATTTAACCCATCCCCTTCTCCCAACTCCCCTCCAGCAACCCTCAGTTTGCTCTCTACAGTTAAGAGTCTTTTTCATGGTTTGCCTCTCTCCTTTTCCCCCCTCTATGTTCATTTGTTTTGTTTCTATGACCACTTTTAATCAAACTCATACCTTATAGCTATTTGAACTACACTGGTTGCAAACTGAGGAAAGACCCACCTGTGGTTGCACATTTTTGGGGGAGATCACTTCAAACTCAGTGTTAAGTTTTTCTTAAAATTTTTCATGTGGGGTCTAAGATTATTTCCTTTTTTTTTTTTTTTTACAAATTTTTTTTTAATATTCACTTATTTTTGAGAGAGAGACAGAGCATGAGCAGGGGAGGGGCAGAGAGAGAAAGACTCAGAATCAGAAGCAGGCTCCAGGCTTCAGGCTCCTAGCTGAACTGTCAGCACAGAGCCTAAGGGCTCGAACTCAGTAGCTGTGAGGTCATGACCTAAGCCCAAGTCAGAGGCTTAACTGACTGAGCCACCCAGGTGCCCCAGTCCAAGATAATTTCTAACTCACCTTTACACTGAAGGTGTAGTACTTTGAGTTTCCAGGAATATTTTGAAAGTTTTCTAGTAGTATCTATATCTTTGATGTTTCTTGGGCTTTTCTCCAGGCATCCATTTCTTTAAAACTTATGAAAACTAAAGATGAATTTCTCAGCAAAACCTCTTGCAATATGTAAGTAGGTTTTAGTGCTCTGCTTACTTCTTTGAAATAAAACTTCTTTCCTTTTAACCTCTTTCTACTTCTCAATGCTTTTATCAGTTCATTAATGTGTTTTAAGATATTAGAAAATCATTTTACCTAGCATTTTTTCTTGTTTGCAAAAACAGGAGCAGCCAGAATATCTAATCCACCATTACTCCTGGAAACACAGTTTTAATTTTGTGGGATTTTGGCAGTACTATAGGTATCTCAGTTATTCAAACACTTATGTTATTGGCATGATTAATATTTAATATGTTTAGAACAATATTAGGAAAGAAGATTTTGTCTTCTCTATTGCTAACACAGACACATTTCATTCTGATATTCCATTTGTTCTTTTATCATTGCTATGGGCGATGGATCCTCCTGAAATGTGATTTCACAAGGCAATTTTCTGTATTTGTCTTCTGTGATTCACTAACAGCTTGTTTGATTTTCATAACAGAAAATAATTCTTTCCATATGCCAAAAGACAACTCATTTAAATAAGCCTGGTTCATGGTTTATCAACTTGATTACATCAGTTCTTTGAAAATATAGGAGTTTATACTATGGTTTTAGAATAAATTGCTTTCTCTAGTGTCATTTATATTTTACTAGAAAACAAACATGTAATTTGTAATGCCATGCCATCATACTAATAGAACAAGGAGGGATTTATCCCTCCATTTCATCAAAAAGTCAAATGCATAACAAATCAATGTCAGTGATGAAAGTATTTCTTGTGCATTGTAAGGATCAAAGTAAGCTAAATGGCATCATCAAGAAAAAGCCATTGTCATTGGTCATAGGAGTGAAGCAAGGTCATGAGGTAGAATGGAAAACACTTTTTTTGGTTTTGTTTTGTTTTGCCTTGTAATATCTATTTAAGTTAGCGATTCCCACCATGTAATTCATATTAAGGGAGTGTGAAAGCCTTTCTGAAATCATAACATATGACATATGTTGTATTTTTTTAAAAAAATGTATGTTCTTGTTTTTCCTAATAACCTTGTGGAGCCTCTGAAGACTACAGAAGGTATCCTGTTTTTTCCACAGAGAATGAACTAATATCAAACATATGTAATTGGTTAATAAGAGATATATGATATCTCATAGTCAGATGTTGGTATAATTTTGAAATTAAAAATTTCAGAAGATTTAACTTCAGATTTTGAGATGGTTGTCACAGAAGGTAACTAATACAGAAACTTGGATCCGTTTCTGCAGTGGTTCCTTTCTATGAATACTCTTGATGTTAAAAATAAACATCAAAGCAAGGCCAAACCCAAAACTTAAAAAAAAATTAACCTAGTCAGATGCATTATAGCCTGATGAATACTCTGTACTTTAAAGGTAAAAGAAGTCCCATATAACTATGCAAATTCTGTAACAGCTTTTACTTTGTTTTAAACCTTATTATAGTCTAGTGCTAAGCTAAATAAGTCAGACAAAGACAAATACTGTATGATTTCACTCATATATGGGATTTAAGAAACAAAGCAAACAAGCAAAGGAAAAAAGTGAGAGAGAGGGAGAGTCAAAGCAAGAAACAGATTTTTAACTATAGAGAACAATCTGATGGTTACCAGAGGGGAGGGGTAAAATGGGCGATAGGGATTAAGGAGTGCACTTGTTATGAGCACAGGGTGATGTATGGAACTTTTGAATCACTATATCGTACCCCTGAAACTAATAATAACACTGTGTTAACTAACATAAGACTTAATAAATATTAAAAAATGTATTAAGTATGGAAAAACCCCACAGGCGCCTGGATGGTTCAGTTGGTTAAGCGTCTCATGGCTTGTGAGTTTGAGACCCATGTTGGGCTCTGTGCTGACAGCTCAGAGCCTGGAGCCTGCCTCGGATTCTGTGTCTCCCTCTCTCTCTGCCCCTCCCCCACTCACACTCTGTATTTCTCTCTCTCTCTCAAACGTAAATAAACATTAAAAGATATGGAAATCCCCCCAAAACCTTACTATAGTCTATAAGAGAATTATAAAATAAGTTTCAATTGGGGTCTAATGCCTCCTACCTTTCCCCACAGAGTTGAACCCCTCATGTAAAGCTAGCTTTTTTTGAATAGCTTTGGTATGTAAAGGTAGATACACTAGGAAGATATATGACAAATAAATACAAGACTGGGAAAATATATGCCAACAAAAATAAAATGTCATTTGAAGAATCTTTGGTTTTATTTATAATAATAATGAGAGTAATGTTTTTTTTTTCTTTCTTTCCAAGTGAACTTTGGAGATTATGGATAAAAAAGAAAAACTGTGAGAATACAATGTCTCATGGGTACTGTATTCTGTGAAATGAATACAGAAAGTAACGATAGCATAACAAAATAGAATTTTTCTTCTGACTTCTGGTATACCTGCTAACCACTATTTATTACTTTCTAAATGCATACTATAATAAATATAGGCAAATATAAGGTATGATTCTTGTATTCAGACAAGTTATAATCAGGCTAGAAAGAAAAAAAAAATGTGTAATTCTGATACTGGAGAAGTTCTTGCCTAAATGTGCCCAGGTCTCTTTTTTGACCAGTTTCTGATTGTGTTAGTGGTCTCATATTGATGACTAGTTTTCTGCCTTTAAGATCTCGTCATTTCTGAAATGGAAAAAAACCTGATTTTACACAATATATTTGGGGACTGGCAAATTGCTACCTTTAGAAAATGTTGGAAGAATAAGTATAAGGAATATACTCTTTTTATTCTCATCTTTGATCCATAAGGGGTAATCCTTCAATTAAAAAACAGAATCCTCAACAGATACCATACATATCCACTCATAGAGATTAAACATATAACCAATGGTATGAGGTATTTTTGGCAATGTATTATTATAAAAGATAAGCATATAGAAGTTAGATCAGATATGTGTCATCCTTATTCCTGTTACATACTCCTCAGAGAATTTAACAGATTCTCTCTAAACAGAGAATTTAGCTGTGTCCTGGAAAGTTTGCTAGCCCACATCTAGACCACAACTGATGTAATTATACATAGGAAAATGACATGTCAATGAGTTATGTCAATGAGTTTCTCTCTTTCATGAATCTTAATTTGGGACTCAGAGACTCTCATCGTGGTATTCAGGGTCTAGATCAAAAAAAAAGTCAAAGGGGCGCCTGGGTGGCGCAGTCGGTTAAGCGTCCGACTTCAGCCAGGTCACGATCTCGCGGTCCGTGAGTTCGAGCCCCGCGTCGGGCTCTGGGCTGATGGCTCGGAGCCTGGAGCCTGTTTCCGATTCTGTGTCTCCCTCTCTCTCTGCCCCTCCCCCGTTCATGCTCTGTCTCTCTCTGTCCCAAAAATAAATAAAAAACGTTGAAAAAAAAAAAATTAAAAAAAAAAAAAAAAAAAAAAGTCAAGGCTAAAGGGCGTTTGTTACCATATTCAGAGACAAGCATGGACATTGAATCTGCTTCTGCAGAAAAACCTGGCATCCAGAGAGAGAATTAGAGAGCCTTATCAAACCACATGGTCCAGGAAAAGATGAGGAAAGGTGGAAAGGAATGTCCTGTCTAATTTCTGGTTACTGTCCTTTATAAGAGCAGATAACACATTTGCTCTTGGATTCCATTGAATTCTTTGATTATATACTACTTCAAGCTAGTTTGTTTGGATGTCTGTTTCTTAAAAGCAAACAATTCCTAATTGTGACAGAGATTGATAATTGCTGACACATGGTCTCTCTTTCCTTTTCCTTCTTTACAGAAACCTTATATTAACAAGTACAGCAACATTTAGCTAAAAGACTTATTTCTTGCCTCCTTTACCACTCGAAGTGGTTATTAGAATAAGTTCTTGTCAATAAGGTTTAGCAAATATGCTAGGACTTGTAGATAGTCTATAAAGGGAAATACTTCACTCAATTTTTATTCCCCCCCCCCCATTCTGTTTCTTCATTTTACTGTCTGATATATGAACCCAGTGATTGGAACGGACTAGAAATAAAGCAGGCTTTGGGAACCTGAAAGGCTGTGAAAGGAAAAGCTTATTACTGAGGATGTTGGAGTAGAAAGTTGAAGGAAACTTGAGTCCTTGATGACCTTGTGTATCTAAATTAACCCTTTTCCAATAAAGAGTTGTGACTACTCAACTCTGCTCTTGCAGTGTGAAAGCAGCCATGGACAATATGTAAATGCAGGATATGACTATATTTCAATAAAAGGCTGTAGTTTAAAGATCCCCGCTCTAGATTACCCTTGCACTGCTTACTTCCAGATTTTATCTGCTGAGATAAACCCTTTGGAATTCAATCCACTGGTATATTCATCTGAAACTGACATGCTCAGAACAGAATTAAGACGAAAAGTAACAAATGGTAATTGAAATGAATTGAACTTCAAGTGTAGAGATATCATTTTGAGCAGAACCCACCTGGAAAAGTTTAATGAAGATAGGATCTAAAGAAGAAAGGACATGGTGAAGAAAAGATACTTTTTATATGGGAGAGAAGAATAGCCTTCCAGGAAAAGAAATGACAAAACAGAAGTGGAGATATGAGAAGGTGCAGTGTGTGAATCAAGGACTCGTACGACTAGAGTGATGGATTTGGGAAAGAAAGAAATAAGTAACAAACTTGGAATTATAGTCTATGATTTTACTGTTGAAAGCTAGAAGCCAGGCTAAGGAATGCGTATTTTTCCTCTCTTTCATTTTGAATCATTGCCTTTGTCTCCCCTGCCCTGCCCTTTCTCCTCCTCCTCCTAATCCTCCCTCTCTTCTCTTGGATTCTGTTTCCCCATCAACAATCAGCCTGGGAAAAGCATTAGAGATGAAGCTCTAATGAAATCATTAGGGAAGGTTTTATGTGAAAGTTGCACAGTTATTCTCCTTTGCTCCTTTTTCTAAAGTTTTGAAAGGTACTTGTCTGTCTCTCACTATATGGAGAATAATGGAAAATGGTGTATTTATTCTCAAGGGATTTCTAGGTTTAAATAGTCAATGCAGATCAAGGCAAAAGATGGAATAAATTAGAAAAAGCCAAGGCCTTACCCTTGTAACATTGTGTACCGCTCGGCTTCATTGACTCTAACTAGTTTATAATCTCATTCAAAAAGCACATAATTCTTTCTGTCACAGCTTTCTGTTTGTTCTCTGATGTCTTACTTATGTTTGTTTTTTTCCCTCTATTTCTTCATGACTGCTTTCTTTGTGTTAAATAGATGTTTTCTAATGTGCCATTTTAATTCCTCTCCCTTTTTAAAACTACGGTTTTTGAGTTGTTTTCTCATTGATTGTCCTGAGGATCATAATCAGCATCTTATTTACAACACTCTAGTTAGACTGAATACCAAGTTAATTTCATAGTATACAAAAACTTTGTTCCCTTAAAGCTTCATTTATCTCTTACTGTTTGTTCAGTGACTTTCTAAATTAATTCTGTAGTATTTATATTCTTTATCATGTGTGGCTGTTGATGTCTTTGCCAGTTAGCCTAGTGGTCAACTAATGATTCAACATAGATTTCCTTATGAACCCAGAACTGATTCAGTCACCCAGTCTTTTAAGAGGCTCTGTGTGCATTTCTGGGCTCTCCTTCGGTACTCAGCTGTCAATTCACACTTTTGTGAGGAGTTTCAAGATTAAGCAGAGATAAGAAATAGCTTAGAGCCTTTTCAAGTCTTTCTTGAGCAGACACACAGCCCTGAGCATGTGCCTAGTCTTATGTATGGAAATGACCCCCTAGATTCTCAGGAATATGTTGGATCTTTTCAAAGAGCCTGTGGACATCTTATTCCCTAGCTTTTCTTTTTAAGCTTTTGGTCAGTCTATTATTTGCTCCAACTGGGATCCACTTCCTCAGGCAGCCATGTAGTTAAACAATTGCCTGTATTTGTTTTAAACAAATACTCTCAGAGAAAAGGATTTTTGCATTGGGAAAGTTCTAATGCAGGTCAAATGAAGACAGCCCAACAAGGAAGGTCTTAGGTCAATTAATAGCGATTCTCTGGAAGTGGGGTCTAGCAGAAGTTTCAACTCGGTTTGGCCTCTCCAGTGATCCTCAAGTTGCTGGTTTTCACCATGATATGGGTTGTTGGTTTTCAAGTTACAGTAGAGCTAGCTAGGGATGGAACTCAGGTTAAGTTAAAATGCCATAGAGCTTATTGTTGTTTTTCTTAAACAAACACCCCCTGGGTGACTGCAAGCCTTGGGTTAATTTTCATAGTCCTGAAATATATATATATATGTGTATATATACACACACAAGTATAAGTAAATATATATATGGCAATAAGTAAATAAATATATGGCAATAAATATATATATGGCAAAAAATATGGCAGAAAAATATATATGGCAATAAGTAAATAAATATACGGCAATAAGTAAATAAATACAATGGCAATAAGTAAATAAATATGTATTCATAGGACAAGTATGATGGAGTTTTATAGATCTACCCAGTGAACATATATATATATATATATATATATATATATATATATATATACATATATATACATTGCCATTGTCTCACTGCTTTTATGGAGGACATTAGTTTTGGTTGTTCCTACTCTATTATTTTCAACAATGTCCTTCTAAACTTTCTGCCATTCAATAATTTATAGTAGACAATTTTTACATTTGTTTCAAAAATCATTATTCAATTCTCAAGTATTAATTTTTATATGCCTCATAGAACAGTAAAAAACACTTATTTTAAATTTATCTTCTTATTTATTTCTGAAATTGACATGAAATATAGAAATTATTATGTATCAAGTAATCTTAAAATTTTTCTTATTTTTCCTTTTTGGGTTGATGTGGTTGGGTTTAATTCTTGAAGTAAGGTGAAAATAGTAGTACATAAAATGTATATAAATTTCATTTTTTACAAAAACTGTGAACAGAATTCTACATTAATAGGATTAATCCTTAGTTCTATATTGTCTGATTTTTGATCTTTTCCTTTCCTACTTCTTTTTTTTTTTATTTAAATGGTATGTCTTTTATTTATTTATTTATTTATTTATTTATTTATTTAATATATGAAATTTATTGTCAAATTGGTTTCCATACAACACCCAGTGCTCATCCCAAAAGATGCCCTCTTCAACACCCATCATCCACCCTCCCCTCCCTCCTACCCCCCATCAACCCTCAGTTTGTTCTCAGTTCTTAAGAGTCTCCTATGCTTTGGCTCTTTCTCACTCTAACCTCTTTTTTTTTTTTTTTTCTTCGCCTCCCCCATGGGTTTCTGTTAAGTTTCTCAGGATCCACATAAGAGTGAAAACATATGGTATCTGTCTTTCTCCGTATGGCTTATTTCACTCAGCATCACAGTCTCCAGTTCCATCCACGTTGCTACAAAGGGTCATATTTCATTCTTTCTCATTGCCACGTAGTACTCCATTGTGTACATAAACCACAATTTCTTTATCCATTCATCAGTTGATGGACATTTAGACTCTTTCCATGGTTTGGCTATTGTTGAGAGTGCTTCTATAAACATTGGGGTACAAGTGCCCCTATGCCTCAGTACTCCTGTATCCCTTGGGTAAATTCCTAGCAGTGCTACTGCTGGGTCATAGGGTAGGTCTACTTTTAATTTTTTGAGGAACCTCCACACTGTTTTCCAGAGCGGCTGCACCAGTTTGTTCCTTTCCTACTTCTAATAGCTAAATAGTCCTAACTTCTAATAACATATGTTCGACCGGTCATGTCTGCTTAAATAACTTTAAGTTGGCCAGTCTCAATTTGAGAGAATTATCTTTCCAAAGTTCATGTATAGTATTGAATTGCTTAAAACCATGGCTATACAGAAAAAAATCTTGAAAGGAGTCTTGCCAAGTCAGGGCAGAAGTGAAACTATTGAGTTGACTCCTTCTGTTTTTCTGCCAGATTTACTTCAAATAATTGCACATAAACCTTTCCCGAAGTTCCTTCACATGAAACAATATGAGAGGAGACCCAGATGGGTCTTCTTTATTCCTTATAACAAGAGCCCTATGTATAGGAAAGAACAGTGACCTCCAGGTAACGTGTGCTGCAAAGACCATTTTTACCTAATTTGTGAATGAAGATGGCAGGAGGCTCTCAATAAATGCTTTCTAAGTGGCTAGTTCTCACTAAATTGCTGTCTTTAAATTACTTCTCTGAGGACTGGATTCAATGAAAAATGATATGATTGAGGGAATTCATGTGTCTGCCACATGTTCACTGGGTAGATCTCTAAAACTCCATCATACCTATCCTATTGCATTGCACATTAACACATACGGGGTTAAGTTCCTAAGTACAAAGGAATACCTATTGAACTGAAGCTGACTTTGCTTTAAATCCCCTGAACGTGCTGACTTCATTTGACACTTCTGTCTCTTGACAAGAGAGTCTTAGCTTCCTGAATAATGATAAATAGTGCATTACAATAAATGTGGACTTGTAAATGAACAGCATCTTTGTGTGTGTGTCTCTGCAAGCCTGGAAAGATGAGACAGACAATTTATGGTAGAATAATCTTGTGTCCATTCCCTGTGCAGAAATTAAC
The DNA here is from genome assembly GCF_028018385.1 of Neofelis nebulosa. Classification (NCBI taxonomy): domain Eukaryota; kingdom Metazoa; phylum Chordata; class Mammalia; order Carnivora; family Felidae; genus Neofelis; species Neofelis nebulosa. The sequence goes on from NC_080782.1 coordinate 178,741,054, forward strand.
TATATGGCTTTTTAGTGGGTATTTCAGCAGGCTGTCATGCTTAAGAATTTTGAGAAATGATGATAAGATAAAGGACTATAAGAGGTGTTAAATAATGATTAAGTAGGAATATAGAAGCTAAGGGGGAAAATCTTGAATGATCCACTTTAAAGACTATTAGTTGAAGGAGAAATTCGATTCTAAAGGTGATGATTATATTTCATGTGGCATACAAAAACTCCCACTAAATCTACTTAAATATTGTAGCCAGAGAAGAATGGGGTGGCAAAATTATTATTAGGGAAAGTACAGAGAACAACTATAAAAGTTTCATTTAATGCCAACATCCTATGTGTACTGAAATATATAGTCTGTGTCTTTTGGAGAACATCAAAAATATGGGAAATTGTGCTATTTCAGGTTTGCAAAAGACCACCATTATCTCCTAGAGGAATGGAAAGATAACAAACAAACCCACAAACCATGTTTTTACTAACATTGCAAATCTGGTATCATATGAAGTGAAACCAGTATATGTTTATATACAGAGAACACAGAATATTCACTATTCTACAGAAATTATCTAAATATATAAGCAATGCAATGCTGTGAATTTTAAACATTGTGTATGTGAAAAATAAGCCTCTGACCATGTGATAATTTTGGTCTAATTATATTGCTTTGTCTAATATAATTCTGCAATATAATGAAGTTTGAATCCTAAATTATTATTATTGATATATTAAAATTACATTTAGTTAAATGATTTTATTTCCTTAAGGAAAGCGACTTATTTCATTTTAGTAGGATGGGAAGGATTGTCTTAATCTCATCATGAAATAATATTTTATTATATATTATTTTTATTACATCAACACAATTTAATTTATATATTCTAAATTATTAATTTATAATTATATTATCATAGTCATATATTATATTTATTTTAATAATAATAAATCATAAGTTTAAACAAATGAATATTGTCATCTTTACCTAGTTACCTTGCCTATTCTTTTTATTGCTTTCTTGCATCGTTTTTAAACTTATAGCTGCTTTTTTATTCACTTATGCTTTTTCTTCCATACTAGATTTTATTTTTCTTGAAGGTACAACTTATGATTTAATGTATTTGCATTGTTCATATTGTATTAAGAAAACGGCTGTTTTAAGACATTATTTGTATCTTCAAGAATCTTTTTTGATGATAGCTGAACTATCACAATGGAAAATATATTTGCTCCTCAATTGGCTTCTCTTTATCATCAGATTTAATGCTATCGTGCTAACCCTTTGTGGCAGTGAAACAGCCCCTGTCCCCCTCACCTCCTTCACATTTTCTAGTAATTCCGTTTTCCTTGACATAATCTTTTATTCTTTGTGCCAGGTAATCCAGAGCTACTGAAAGGCAGGAGAATGAATGATTTAAAATTGAAACTGTGCTCACACTCAGTTCCTGGCTGTTACCAAGACCTCTTATAGCCATGGACAAATTTCTCAACCTCTCTGTCTTTTTGGCAGTTATTTCAAATCATGTTTACAAATTGTATAGAAAAAAATATATATATACATATAAATGGCCAATTTAGACATTTATAACTAATATAAAAGTCATAGGGTAAGACAAACCATGAGCGTTATACAGGATCAAAAATGAGAGATATTTTTTATAGGTGTTTTTTTTTTCACTTTCTTGCATTTCTTTGAATTTTGTAATGGTGGAAAATTATATAATACTTTATCCTTCTTCAGAGTAGAACTTTTATTTCTTATGAAATGGCCTTTAGAAACTATTCTGTACAAGTATAATTTTGTAGATGATTTGGGGAAAAAGATTAAAGATAGTACAAAAAACAATTATTATTGAACAATTAATGATATTTAGATAGGAGAGCAAACATTTTCCAAAAAAGATAACCTTTTTTTCAGGAAGAAAACATTTGGTTGTTTTCTATGCATGAGAAAATGTTCATTTCTGAGCTACTTAGGTTTTTGTTTCTCCCAAAACAGCCTGGAGGATTTGGGCAGTAAATGAGAGAGTTATGGCAAGTTTTAACTTTTAAGTTTCTGATTTGTTGTTATCCAGATCCTTCAACTAAATATTTTTAAGTTGAAAAATAGAATACTTTAAAAGTTTTAAAAAATGAAACCTTAACTCTGGATTAAGTTGCATCAAGACATCTCTACAAAATTTGATCAATCTTTCCAAAAGTATTCATTCTAATTCTATGATTACTCAATGAAAATATGATCTAGAGGGTACAATTTTTGTTCATTAATTTTATGATGCCAACAGGTAGCTTCATATTCATTCTTTGATGGTTGTTGTAACTACTCATTTACTCCAGGGATTACTCCAAACACCATATGATTTTAGCAGAATTTATTTATGTGATTTTGAGTGAATGATAGGAGGTAAGATTTTCTTGCTCTATATTTTGCAAAGCTAATTTGTCCTGCTTTTAATGCAGTTAGACATCAATATGCATATTTACTTCTCTCTCTCCTCTTTTTGGCAAGGCCATTTGTATAGATTTTTGTTTGTGTCCGCTTCAGAATTCCTATGTTGAAGCCCTAATCCCTAAAGTGATGGTGTTAGAAAGTGGATCCATTAGAGATAAATAGGTTTAGATGTGGTCATGAGGGTGGCCATGATGGGATTAATTCATTTATGAGAAAAGGAATAGACATCAGGGCCACCTCTCTTTACTATGTGAGGACGTAGCAGGAAGGCAACCTTCTGCAAGCCAGGAGGAGAACTCTTACCAGACATCGAATCAACACATACCGTGGTCTCATACTTCCCAGCCTCCATAACTATGAGAAATAAATGTTGGTCGTTTATATCAGCCAGTTCATGGTATGCTGTATGGCTGCCCAAATTGAGGAAGACATAATTTCAGTTCTGTTCTTGGGATAAGATTTTGTAATTAACTTCAAGTCTAGAGTTATCCAAGGAACATAGTGGTGATTTTATGGTTCTAGTATTTTAATTTAATTTTATTTTATTTTATTATGTGATTTAATTTTTTAAAATAATTTTTTAAAATTTATTTATTTTGAGATAGAGAGGAGCATGAGCCAGGGTGGGGCAGAGAGAGAGGGAGAGAGAGAATCCAAAGCAGACTCCAGGCTGTCAGCACAGAGCCCGATTCAGGGGTTGAACTCATGAAACATGAGATCATGACCTGAGCTGAAATCAAGAGTTAGGTGCTTAACTGACTGAGCCACCCAGGCACCTGATTCTAGTATTTTATAACCCAACAACTCTTATATGTTTTCCATATATAAAAGAGGTAAGCTGGATTTGCCTAGGTGATACATAAATAAAAGAAAAAAAATTAATTCTAAGTGAATTAAAATGAGAAAAGCCAATTAAAATAGTGGGAATAGAACTGAGAAATACTTGTTGAAGATAATATAACATGTCACTGTTTTTTATCAATAATACTCTGGGCTGTTCCAGGGTCTTTGTACATAGCAGCTGAATTGTAAAGTGTGAAATTTGGAAAAGGGAAGGAAAAGCTGTGATCAAAGTGACCCAACTAGGGAACTATACATTTTGGGGGAACACATACATGTACAAATTGCTGAAATCTCATGTTTACAGATGCGGAGAAGAAAATTTAAAGAGATCAAGTAGACTATTCGGGATACAGGAATAGTAGAGGTGAGGGTTGAAGCACACATTATTTCTGTAGTATCATATTTTCTTGCTACATTGGACACTTTACCTTGTTACTCCTTTTTCTCATTTCTTCTCCAATTAATCAGTAGTTCTCCCTTCAACGGCTAAACCCTGGAGAGAGAGAGAGAGAGAGAGAGAGAGAGAGAGAGAGATAAAGATCCCTGGCATAACATAAATAGCAATTGGCTGTATTGCTAATAACTCAGTAATTTGATTCACATCTTTCTGACTCAGGGAACATACGATGCATATGAATTCTCTCACTCTATTTTTCCTTTCCATCTAATTACTATAATTTTCATTATTCAAACAGTAATATTACCATGTTTGTACTGAGTGAGGTTAAGGGGTTAACTTTGCTTGGTTTAGAATCTATTTTTTCTGCTCTATTCTGTCTTTTTGGCACAAAGATGAGAAGGGTAATAACCAAAAGAAGGAAAAAACACCTTGGGCCCTCTATATGTTTCCACATTCTGGGCTATTAGAATGATACTGGGCCCTAGCACAAGGGGAGGCTAATTTCCAACCTTTGTGCTTAGAACATGTAGTAACTTCATTCTGAAGATATTTTTTATACATAAAGGTTTTTACCACTCTCCCTCAACTTTTTAGGTTTATATCTTAAGACCTGGAAGATTATATTCTAGAGCTTAGAAAGCTACTTTAAAAATAGGAAGTTTATTTTAAGTAGATATATTTGTTTCATGGTGAGTAAGAAGGAGTGTTGAACTATGAACCAAAGGTCAAGTTGTATTTCATGTTTAACACTCTTTTGTTTTGTGATTTTACCTGGTCAGTGCTCTATGAACTTTAATTCCTGAAACTAGAAGATGAGGCATGTAACACACGTAAAATTTTGTTATAAACAAGGAAGAAAGTTTTAAATTAGGTAGAGCTATGAAGCTGCTGATTTAAATATTTGTGGTAATTGTTAATGTCTGAAATGTAATCAAGTCAACTGACAGGTATTTTGTGACAGATTTAGAACTCCCAAATGAGTTGGCATCAGATCCCTCCCTGTGATCTGAGTGTGGATGAGAGAAGAAAAGGGACAAAAAAGGAGCTCTGTTGATGGTGTTCAGCAAAGCCTGATGAAGTCAGGCTCTTTCTCCCCTTAGGACCTGGACAATATTAAACCAGTATTGTAGAGCTAGGAGTTAGGTGAGAATTCCAGTCATCATCAATGTGACAAAACAGCAGCACATTACCTATGATTTAGTTACCTTCAGTTAAGTGGGAGACACTAAGGAAAGCAATGAGCATACATGGTCCCATTTCATTTATTCATTCAGTGCATATTTCAGAGTGTGGGCATTGAGATGGCAATGGCGAGCAACGCAGACCAGCACTTGCTTTCTCAGACCTTAATATTAGTAGGAAAGGCAGATAATAAGTGAGAAATGAGTAAAAGAATAAGATTATTTCAGAAAGTGTTGCACTATGAAGGAACATTTCAAATGAGACCCAAATGATGAGAAGCCAGACATAACAAAGATCAGGGGAAGACACAATCTAGCTAGAGGAAAGAGCAGGTGCGGAAGGACAGTGAAGAGCAAGTCCCTTCGGATCATCAAGGAATTCAGAGAAGGCCAGTGAGGCTGGAGCCTAGTGAATGAGGTACAGAGGCATGACCAGATGATATCGGGGAGGGAGGCAGGTGTCACATCTTATTGTGGTTTGTATGTCATGGGAAGAGTTCGGATTTAATTTTAGGTGTAAAGGAACAGTTTACACAGGGAATGGCATGATGTGGTTTATTTGTTTAAGTGACCATGCTTTAGTGAGAGTATGGTTTCTGGAGTGTTCAAATGTTGAGGCAAGGGGTGAATGGGAGTCTACTGTAGTACTTGGCAATAGATGTTGGGGGCTTGAGTGAAGTGGTGGGTGTGGATGCAGAGAGAAGTAGTAGGTTTGGGAATGAGATTTAAGGGATTGCTGATAGGTTGTGCTGAATGACTGAGTATGATTTTTAAATGAAGAGAAAAATTGAGATACCAGGGAGATGGACATACTAATTTTCAGATGCAGTTTTGGTTAGGATACTGGTTGGATTGCTAAAATACAACAACAACAAAACATCTAAAAATAACAGAGTCTTAAAGAAGACAGACCTTTATTTGTAATAGTCTGAACATAAGTAGTTTAAGACTGAGGTGATAGGGCATGATGGGGACCTAGGTCTCCATTATCCTGTTCTGCTATTTTCAACCTTAAGTTTCCTTCCTGTGCTTTATAGAACTGCTTTGGATCGTTCTATCACTTTCCAAGCAGTGGGAAGGGAGGAAGGAAAGAAGTGGGGTATGTTTTTTCTTCTTCGGAAAAAAACTCTAAAGTTGTATTTATCACTTCGACTCTTATTCCACTGTCCAAAACCAAGATATATGATCCCACATACCTGCAAGTGGGGGTGGGGGGTTAGGAAAAAGTGTCTTTACCTGGGTGGCCACGTGACTGAGAACAAAGATCATCTACATCAATATGACATAGCTGTTAGGGCTAAGACTGAGAGCATCTGTGTAAGTATGACTTAGCTGTTTCTTCCAGCCCAGAAAAGATAAGGCTATAAATCAGTAAATAACTTCACTATTTGCTTCAGGGAATTCTTATAAATCAATTTATCTGAGACAACAGTATTCTACTCATCTGTTCAAACAGGTTGCTTATCAAGAGTTTACTTCTTGAGGTGCCTGGATGGCTCAGTTGGTTAAGCGTCCAAGACTTGATTTTGGCTCAGGTCATGATCTCACAATTTTGAGATTGAGCCCCGAGTTGGGCTCCACAGCTCAAGATTCTTTTTCTTCCTCTCTCTCTCTGGCCCTCCCCCTGCCTCAAAAAAAAAAAAAAAAAAAAAAAAAAAAGGTTTACTTCTCAACACTTACTTCCAGAACCTTTCCTTACTTGGTCCACCAATCCTGAACTATTATGTCCTAAACTTTGTCTGATCTCAATCAGTTCCCTTTGAAAGCCTGCTTTAAACCAATTTAAGCCATAATTCAAACCCTATAAATATCTTACTTCTAATCTCCCCCTACTGATACACTAGAACTGTGTCAAGGTAGTGTTCTTTCTCCCTTACTAAACTGAGTTTAAATAACCTTAGATTTTGCTTTATTGATTACTTGTATTTTAGTAACTTCTCATCTCTTGAAGTTCATAAGAGTCCAACTGAGATGGTGTTCAATGAGGCAGCATAAGACCCTTAAAATGTCCCATTATTAGAATGGGGAGGCAATTCTGGAATTGGATTTGAGCTTCAGTGATTTTTCACTGAGCCACAAATGTTAAGTTTCTATTTCTCCCTAGAAAATGATTTCCCTTTTAGGAGACTTTTGATAACGAATTTGATTGATGAACTATCATTCTTCATGGAAACTTGCCTTGTGGCTAATAGAAGAACTGTTTTGCTTGTCCTTATCTGTTCTTGTCTCTCTCTGTCTGTTTTAAATTTATTAGAGTGAATGTGTAGGGAAAGGATGAGTATCGAGTTGATAAGTCCATCTATGAAAACAAGTCAAGAAAGTCTTATTGGGCATCCCTGTCTACTATTTCCTTTGGGTTACCTTATCCAGACACCAAAGATTTTTCTCAGCCTTATCTTTGTATCCCTGAGAACTACTGTGTTTAGTCTCATCTATCAGGAGGCTGCAGTTTCATCAGATCCTCAAAGAGGGATGGTTAGTCTGTTGGCTAGTTTCTGCACACATGAAGTTTCACTTCCTGTACTCTTACTAATTATGGCAGTGCTCTTGAGGTGTCTCTATCTAAACTGAAGTTTGTTCCTTCTCTGGGCTACACTCCTTACATGTATTTATGCTATCATTCTACTCCATGTGACTATTACTAAGTGGCACAATTTCTGCAAGGATCATTTAGAATTACAAGAGCTGCTCCTGGAGACCTCTGATAGGAACAAAATTCATTTGAGAGCCATCATACTATGAAAAGAGAGTAAAATTCCAGTCGTTGGTCCTTAATTTTTTAAAAAAATATTTATTTATTTTTGAGAGAGGGAGTGAGAAAGCAGGGGAGGGGCAGAGAGCAGGAGACAGAGAATCCCAAGCAGGCCCCATGCTGTCAGCACAGAGCCCACTGCGCGGTTCAACCTCACGAACGGTGAGATCATGACTTGAGTCAAAATCGAGAGTTGAAAGCTCAACTGACTGAGCCACACAGACATCCCTTTAATTTTTGATTGGTATGAAGAGGGAGTCAAAATAAATTAAGATTCCAGAATTCCTTTCTTAGCAGATTCTTTGGTGAAACCAAATTAAAAATGTGAAAAATAAAAAATGATATTTTCTTTAAAGTGTTCGTCCCTAGAGTACCCAGAAAAAATGCAGCACTGCTGACACTTTGATTTTATTATTATTATTATCATTTAAATGTTTATTTAATCAGGGAGAAAGAGAGCACGAGCAGGGGAGGGGCAGAGAGTGAGGGAGAGAGAATCCCAAGCAGGCTCTGTGCTGTCAGTGCAGGTCCTGACGTGGGGCTCAATCTCACTAACCTGAAACCATGACCTGAGCTGAAATCCAGAGTCAGACACTTACTCAGCTGAACCACCCACGAGCCCCAAACATCTTGATTTTAGTGTAAATGGAACCCATTTTGGCATCTGATCTCCAGAAATGGAGTAAAAAATCTGAGTTGTTTCAAACCACCAAGTTTGTAAAATTTGCTACAATAACAATAGGGAAATAACATAGCTAGTAAGTCTTGAAGCAGATTTTTGTCTTGTGTGACACTAAAACATGTTTTTTTTAAATGTTTATTTATTTTTGAGAGAGAGAGAGAGTAAGTAGGGAGGGACAGAGGATCTGAAGTGGGCTCTGTGCTGACAGCAGAGATCCCAGTGTGGGGCTCAAACTCACCAACTGCAAGATGATGACCTGAGCTGAAGTGCAATGCTTAACCGACTGACCCACCCAGGCACCCCTAAAACAGCTATAGTAACTAGCCCAGATATCTCCTCAAAATGAAAATCACCAAACAAATAAAACTCACAAACCCTAAGGGTGCCAAAGCCAAAATGGAAGCCAAACAACTAGGAATCCAAGAGAAAATCTGATTGAAAAAAAGTGTGTGTATGTGTTATGTGTGGTAGTGGGAGTGGGTGAAGTTCTGTAGTGACAGAGCAGTTTTATTTAAAAAAAAAAAGCCTCAAATAAACGTTGGTTTCATTAGGCTTTGTTCAAAGTGTTTAACTGGGAAGATCAAGTAGAAATTTCCCAGACAGAGCAGGCACTATCCATAGTACCCAGCACTTCAGGAACATTCTCTTTTGAAAAGTGCCTCTATGTTTAATTGATTTGCATTTCTATTCATTTCGGGAAAGCTCTTGCTAAATTTAATGTGATTCAAATTAAAGTTCTCAATAGAAAAATTTTTCCTCATGCTTTCTCTTTCTCCTTCACGTTCTTCTCGTTGACAGAAATGTTTTTGACATTAGCCCCTTCAGGCAGGGGAAGGTCACATGATGCACTGAACTTGGAAAGGAGTAATCTTTGGTTTTCATCATGTTATATATATCTGTACATCCATGATGGTACAATAAAAGTCTTGCTAATTGGTCTGAGGACCTCGGTAGTCAGTGTTCCCAGGGTTCTGTGTGTCTGCTGCCCATTGCCTCTGCCCTCATGGCTCTAACTGTCTACAGCTCTCTCTACACTCAAATATCTGATTTCAGTTATATCCTAAAAATGCTAGGAAAAGAGAAATTTTAGCATAGATCCTACTCCATATTTATATATGCTGTTGGCATGTCTCTTTATCCCTGATTTGTATTTCTGAAAACAGGTTGGTAGAATCCAAAGTCCTACCAAATATTTATTTTCCTCTCTGGATCACCTCTTCTTTTCTCTGGTTCCTAATTACATCAAAAAGCGATATAGCTGAGAAAACAAGCGTGGTATCACTGAGCATGTATAATTTCTTTCTCTTGAACTGACTGTTGATATAGCTTAAATCCCTAGATACCTGAAATGATTTTTAGTGGTAGTGCTCATATTAATACCACCCACAGAATATTCTTTTGTGTTACCACAATAATAAAGCACCACGTGTTCTTGCTAAAAATGCAAACTCCAGTCTTCCTTTCTGCCCTTTCTACTTCCCAAATGCAATTTTGGAAGGGTGTACATTTGTTTTTCTCTTGGTGAGAGATACAAAGTATGCAAGCTGGTAACCATTTGCAGCACTGAGTATAGTTGGCGCCAACTATGACAGGCTATGGCAGGCAGGAGCTGCGCCCTCTGGGTATAGCGGATACGAAGGTGGATGATGGAGATCTGAGTCCTCTCCAAATAATCTGCTTTTTGTACTGATAATAAGTCAGAGGCCACTCTTCTGAACGCTGTAAGCAGTAAGAATGAAATCTATCGTCTTTCCATAAAAGTATTTATTTTTTGATTCAGTAAGACATGCGATTGATGTAAAATCCCCAAATGTTCAACAATCTATCCTCCGATCACTTGCCTTCCACAGAGATTGCCCCTGTAACCGTGAGGCATATATTTTTCCTTGTAAGGCATATCAAAGTCTTCCTGAGTTTGGTAATATTAGCCAAATATTATATTATATATTATGTAATACATAAATATCATAGTACTTGAACACTATGCTTGCGAGCCAATTTATAGAGCAAAATCACCAACAAAAAGCACAAAAACATGTAAACAAATGTGGCACTCAACGGACCCCCAAAGGAACACTTGTTTACATATGAACAATGAAACAAGAAGGCACAGAGTCACCTTGTTCAGCCCCGGGTAGGAACATGTGTAGGGGGTGACTCAAATATTTTGCTGCCCTTTGCATGTGCACAAATGAATGCAAAAGTCCAGTGAACATTGATTTTGGAGTTGCAAAGAGATTTTACCGAGTAGGTGAATCTGCAAATGCAGAATCTGTGAATAATGAGGATTGATTTCCTTAACAAATACCTTGACATTGTCTCCTAATAGTACACAGAATGTTGTCCCATTCTGTTAGTTACATGTTATTCCAGTTATGAACATAATCTATGTTCACCAAACTCTTGTCAATGAAGATTTAGAGGATCTTGTTGTTGTCGTTGTGAACAGTGCTACAAGAATATTGTTATAAAAGTGATTTTGTATATTTGTAAGTGTAACGGTAGCATATATTTCCAGAAATAGGATTGCCAGATCAAAGTATCTGTGAATTTTTCATTGTGATACACATTTCCCTTGCTGTTTGGTTACTTTTTAAATCAAAACACTGCTCTGCTAAAATATTGCTCTCCAGATTTTGTAAGCAAACATGTCATCTTTTAATAATAGAAGTAGAGTGTTCTTTTAAGAAGGAATATCATATTTTTAAGTGGAAATCTAAAATCTGAATTGAGCTCCATCCTGTAGAAAAAAAAGGGCAAGATTCTTTTGAATTGATTTTGATACTATGAGACAAAAGTAAGTGGGCAAAAAAATGGTGTGTTTCACCTCACTTCATACTGGTTGCTGAGACTTGGTAGAAGTCCAATGTGTTTCAAGCAGAACATGATGATTAATAAGTGATGACAAAGTTCAAAGGCAGTCACACACCCAGGCTACTACAGGCAGCTCCCATCCCACCATGCTTTTTTTGGCAGCAGACTTATTGGTACTGGCTAATAGTAACACAAATTCTATCATCGTCCAGAGAGGAGATATGCTGCATATTCTTCCCTGTCAAGTAAAAATGTGGAAGGAGACACAGGATGACCTGGGACACATTATGGCTGGCCTACTTTGGATTGCACGATCTCTTATAACTGTCAGGAAAAGAGTACATTTTGGCACCACTTTTGATCAAGGCACTCTTATTTCTTTCTGTCTTTAACATAAACCGAAGCAGGATTTGCTATTGCTATTTGACCTGAGTTTTGACATTTTCTTCCTTTGACCTATGTGACCAAAGGAATAGAAAAATTGGGGTCTTGTTTAGTGGGAGGAGACAGTTTGATAAGACACACTCCTTCCACAAGGATCTGGGGACGTTAGAAGGTCTGAAATTCAAGAAATGGTCTTCGAAAAAGATGCTTGAAGAAAAATATGGAAGGTAGATTTAGGTAGATGATAAATTCAAGAGGTATTTATGCTTAGAAAATAATCAAATCAGAAGCAGGTTGCTGGAATCAGATGAACCACTAGGAAGAGAGTAAAATATCAGAATCAGGCAACGAGTCAGAACAGATGGGTCTTGGAGGACCAGGCAGGCACTGAAGCTGAAAATGAGCTTGACGCATTGGATTATCAATTATAGATCCACTAAAAATTGAAAACAGTGTTTAAGGAATGAAGGCAAGTTGTGTAGCTTATAAATTTAACAAGACAGATCCATACATTGACTAATGAACTGTCTCATCGTTGTATATTTAGGTTTCTATCAGGGCAAGAACTAATTTGTAAGTTTGGCCATCCTGGAGTCTGTAGTTGAACTGAAGTAGGAGCACAAGGTTTTGAAGGATCATAAAGAGCTTTGATACCTTATTTGCTCAGTTTCTTAGAAAACTTCTGTGTATCAATATTACAAATTCTGCTTGAAAAAAATCCCTCAGAATTCTACTATGATAAATTCTTGATCAATTATAAATTCTTGAATATGTCATAGAAGGGCCATTTTTTTTATCCCCAAGCATCATTCCAGACTCCCAGCATTCCACCATACATACCCGGATCTCTAGCTCCTCCGAATCATTAAGATTTTCTTTTAGTATGCCGTATTCTCTCTTGCCTAAAATGTCCTGTCTCTTCTGCCTACCCTTCCTTTTATCCACTTATAAGACTCACTGTTTTTTGAGGGCTTCCCTAACCATCACAGTAGAGCCAAGTGCTTCTTCTCCTTTCAGTTCCCATAACATCTTGCACAAATTGCTGTTTCTTATCTCATCTCTGCTGCCATAAATGTTATTATCTCATATGACAGATGTGGAAACTGAAGCTCAGAGAGAATACAGCAAAAAGAAACTTGTTCTGAACATCAGCTATTCTCAAGCTGTGATCACTGATTGAGCTTCAAGATGTTTGTCTATATGTTCTAATTGGTATGTTTGATATTTTATGTCTTTATGTCTGCATGGGATAAACTACATGCCAGGCTGTCAAAATACAGTGGTACCTGGGTTTATTTATGATTTACCCAAAGTGATATAGCCAACAGTGCTGATGTGACTCAATCACAACTTTTCTGATTCTTCATACGCTGCTCTCTCTATTATGTTGTTACATAAATAAACCCTTTCTGTTGATTGTCCACATAAATTCTCAACTAAATTTCTACAAATTGAATGTTGTCTGGTATAATAATGAAAATGAGCACTTGGAGTTTTGAAAATTTTTTTTTTTAACATTTATTTATTTTTGAGACAGAGAGAGACAGAGCATGAACGGGGGAGGGTCAGAGAGAGGGGGAGACACAGAATCAGAAGCAGGCTCCAGGCTCTGAGCTGTCAGCACAGAGCCCGACGCGGGGCTCGAACCCACAGACTGTGAGATCATGACCTGAGCCAAAGTCAGCCGCTTAACCGACTGAGCCACCCAGGTGCCCCGAGCACTTGGAGTTTTGTATGGCCACGAATATCACTCTACAAATTCAGGCAAGCAAGAAACAATACATGTCTTTATTTTCCATAAATCAGTTGACTCCTACATGAAGCCCATGATTCTATCCAGAGGACAGGAAATTTAATCTCAGTAATTCTTGTGCTTCTTTCTCAGGGTCTGGGACTTCATAGTATTAGATTTTTCAGAGGAGGATCATCAAGTCATATGTCTCCATAAGTTATCCTGAGACAATCAATATTTCTGACTAAATGGGCCCTTCAGGTGTATGGCTGTCTATGGCTTTGTGTCTGTGACCCAGAGAGACATCCCTCTCTGGGTTCTTATCTGCACCATACCAAGGGATTCACCACAGTAGACCTCTCTCCTTCTTCCCTTCTCATCACTGAGTGAAATATATAATTGGTGTGGGGGTCAGAAACATGGCTAGAGAAGTTTCCTCCCTAGCTCTTCTAATCAATCTGCCTTTACTCTCAATCTCCTTTTTTTTTTTTCTTTTTTTTTACTTTTCTCATAAACCTTTTTCTAAATTTTCTAAGGGCCTAAGGTTTTGCAAACAAAGATGAGAAAGACTTGTAGGCTGCTCATCTTTTCAGCCCTTTCACATACCTTACTTCCCCTGAGGTGGCTGGTTATTCGGAACAGGAAAGAAGCCAGGTGAAGTATGTGTGGTGAGGGGAAAGGGGTTAATAGAGTAGGATAAAAATTGTAAATCAATCTAGAAGTCCCCAAATAATAATATCATCCATAAATCAACTTTACAGTAAACCACTTTTAACTTTATAGTAAACCACTTTTCCATTTCATAGATGCAGTTATAGAGATAGGATTAGGACAAAAGAAATAAGGGTACATATCAAGATATTTCAACATCAGGCCATTAGGTCTGAAAATATGGTTATTATATCAGATATTAACAAACACATGATTTAAAAACTTGGACTAATCCATAATTGTGCCTATAATATTTTAATTAAAGTTATGTAATAAAATCTATTTGGTTTCTGAGCTCCTGTAATTGATTTTCTTTAGGAAAAAGGTAAATTCTCTCTATACATTTGATGCTTTCATCCTGTGTAAATGTGGAACTCTAGAGCTTTTTAGTTCCTTTACAAATTTTAGTTTCCTTACATGACTTTTGTGTGGGAAGGAGACTTCCATGATGATTTCAATGTAGGAGGATAGCTTTTATCTAAACACCCTCAACCATGAATCTTAACATTTACTTATCTCCAGGGAGGTGGTGTGAGTTCCCTTGCTGTTGAATTTGGCAGAAGAACTGGGGGTCACTTCTTAGCCTTTTCCTACCTTCTTTTTGGGGTCAACCTGCCTATGAAAAGCAGGCCTTCTGACTTCTGCCTTAATATCAGTTTGACAGAGGAAGACTCCACATGGGGAGTTTTGCCTAGTTCTGCCTCAGAGTGAGTGGGTGAATTGGCCAACTCTGGGCGGTCTTGAAAAAACCGTTAGAATTCCCTTTCAAAGCCATGTTAATTGGTGTTAGTTTTGTCAGTTATATAGATGATTTTAAAACTATTCATTCTGTCTAACTTTTGTCTTATGTCTTAATTAGTTCACCCGTTGGGTAGGAAAAAACAATGACTTAATTAATTGGGTTTCTTTAAAAAAAACCTAACCATCACTTTGAACAAGCTATTTAGTTTCTAGAATTAAAAGCTGTGCCTCATATGGAACAAGAGCAATTGGCTGAAAAGTTCAAAGTAAAAAGAAAATAGTAATAAAAATCAACTTTTCAACACATTGCCAAATAAAGATGACTGTGTTGTTTTTTATTATTTAATTTCTAAATTGAGGTCAACTAAGTCTACCATTAATTTTGTTGTCATAGTTCCAGTGTCTTTAGAGTTAAATCCGTTTTATCTATTACTTTTAAAATTTCCAGTTAAAAAGCAATCTGACTTATTTCACAAATATTTTTGAACATGACTCAAACATGCACTTTTATAACCTTAAACCCAATCATTTCTTTTCCCTTCTAACACTCTCATCAAACACATTTGCCACAGTGATACTGGTCAGTGTAACTTTTGCCTTTTGGGTATTCTCAGTAATGCTGAAAGTGGAGAATAGAATGACACTGACTTATTCATTCTAGATTTTATTAATGTGGCTACAGAGCCATGGAAGCACTGAACTGATATGATCTTACCCAGTGTGTGGTAAGCTGTGGACCCAGGGCGGAATTTTCAGCCCAAATCCCCAAGGGTTTTTGGCCTTTCTTCACACTAAATAAAAAAATGATCTGTTTGAGTGAAAAGAATAGTGAGAATCTAATTTTATGAATTTTGTCTATAGAGAATAAAATCAATGCAGGTAGGAGGTAGTTGAGTTGGTTTTCTCAACAAAAATTAATATTGACTTAAAGACAATCCCCGGGGGCGCCTGGGTGGCGCAGTCGGTTAAGCGTCAGACTTCAGCCAGGTCACGATCTCGCGGTCCGTGAGTTCGAGCCCCGCGTCGGGCTCTGGGCTGATGGCTCGGAGCCTGGAGCCTGTTTCCGATTCTGTGTCTCCCTCTCTCTCTGCCCCTCCCCCGTTCATGCTCTGTCTCTCTCTGTCCCAAGAATAAATAAAAAACGTTGAAAAAAAAAAAAGACAATCCACGTTTCTATAAAGTGACGAGGCAATTAAGTATGGTTGTAAGTTGAGATATTGCCTATACATATGTATAGGCCTTATGTAAATTTTTTGTGTACATTTCTTAGATCTCATAGATTGTAACTTTAATACAGCTGTGTTGCTTGGTATATAAGAGTGATGGAAAGATAACACAATATAAGTATGTAGTTTAAATAGTTTTGTGCATGGGCTCTCTATACCTTTTATCTACTGACTTTTCATTTAGAGTGACATTCAAATGAACCAATGGTTTGTTCCATTATTATTTGATGATGGTTTAAAATCTTAATTCCTTAAGCAGTGTTGGCCATTCAAGAAGTGAGTTTTAGAATTAAGGCCTTTTCTCCATTATTATAACGCTGCCGTACTCAGTCTTTCAACACTCATCTGTTCGCTTTTTTAGTACTGAGATTCTTATTTTTATGAGACTAACTATGACTACCCATTAATAGCCTTAATAAGTTAGCAGTGGAGAATGAGTTCTCTCTGGCACATTCTTTAGGAATGAGTGATCTTGAAGGGGGATTTTTAGGTGGTAAATTAGCCTAATAGAAGACTTGTTTGTAACATTCAGGGCAGGCCAATAAAAGAGGAATTTGAAAGTAGTTAGAAATTTCATGTGATTGTTTAACTAATCATTTATACACTGAACAAGTATTTCTTCAGCATCTACTCTAGCCCAGACACTACCATACTAGGCATTAACGTTGCAGAGCCTTATGCAACTTTTCAGGTCATCCATTTTGGTATATCTTCCATCTATGCATCCATCACTGAACATCTTATATGGGCCAGTCTCTTGTTCAGTGTTTGTCTCTCCTGCTAGAATAGAAGTTCTATGGAGGAGTTTCCAATGTTAAATGTCCATAAGCCAGCATAGCGTCTTGGGTATTGTAGCTTGATAAGTATTTGTTTAGTCAATGAATGAATATGCTAGGCCCTGTGCTTAGTGATGGAGAAATAAATGAAATAGCACACTGCCCGTGTACTATTCTAGCTTAATGCCTATTGAGAAAATTATAGTAAAAGCAGTCTTGTCATCTAAATGATCAAAGGTAAACCTTAGTGCTATTTGTCCTAAAAAAGAACCTAATTTCTTATAGCTAACATTTTCCATTTCCACACCATAAAAATTTTTTTATTTCCATGTCCTTTTCATTGGGCTAGGAATGCATTACCACACCTGTATTATTAACACCTTCTTTTGTCCCTGTGATTAAACTAATATCAGTCAGATACTCTTTATGTGCTGAAAGCTTTTTCTTTTCCTCCTTTTTTTCTTCTTTTCTTCCTCTTTCATTTTTCCCCCCATTTTTCTTTCCTTTCTTTCTCTCCCTCCCACCCCCTGACCCTGGCCCAGTTCACTATAGAATTGGGAAAATCAAGTATCTTTCTGAATTAATATATCTGATGAGTTTTAAAAATATATCTGAAGAGGGTCTGAGAGTTTGGAGGCCATCATTTCTTAAAGGCTTTATTTTGTGGTATATTTATGTTCACCTACTGATGTTAGAGTGTTGGTAAATTTACATGTTACATCAAAGAGTTAAAGGTAAATCTGTCACAGATGTTGCACTGGACTTTAAATTTTTAGTTGAGAGGGGTAAAAATTTGGCAGAGTAAGCCATCTTCCCAGTACGTCCCTTGGCAATTAATAAAGCTTAACATCTCATTGTGCAAAAGTTGAAAATGTGTCTGTGCTGAGGCTTGACCAAAGGACACACCTAATAAAACACATATGTGCATTGTGTGTGTTCACATTTAGAGCTAACCACAGTAATGAAGATGTCTTCAACATTGTCTAGGAACAGCTTTGATCATTATTGTTCAAATCAAAGTGCATGCAAGAAGCTGTTATGAGGTGACCAACATCTCTGAGGAAAGGTAATGTCTGTGACTAGGAAAGTACCAGCAGTGGTACAACGTCTTCCCCAGGTGCCAACCTGAATTATATCACAATTAGAACTGGGAAAGTCTCAGGAAAGAATGCTGAATTGCAGGTGGAGACTGTTGGCTTTTTGGCCTCTTTTGACCTTTGCCCAATTCAGTGACTTTTCCTTAATTATGTTGTCAGTGCAACAGACCCTGGTAACCTGAAAAAGCCCATGTACTCCTCGGAGGAAAATATAATGGAAACATCTACAAAGTATTTGCCAACCAAGTACTTGTCAGAAATATTTACTACCTACTTAAGTCAGTGTGAAAATAAAGGAAGTCAAGAAAAAACAAGGAAATTTTTCTGACTGGGGTTTCTTGTACTCACAATGCAAAAAATTTGCAAGGACTTGAATTGCTGACATGTGAGTTTTTTCCCTTCCTATTCCTGGAATCCACTTAGGCTATGCAAAATTAGAAACATGGTATTGTAGCACTGTATACTCCTATGAATCATAGGTAAATCTGATTTTCTACTATTTCTTTTTTTCTTAAAAAGCATGAAAAAAAATGAGCATTTCTACAGTTCATCACAGAAATAAAGGGATTCGGTTTACTATCCATATTGTTAAGTGGATCAAAGGTTGAAAGTTTAAACCGAATTTGGATGAATTAACTAAAAAATATAAAAAGTTAAAATCAACTCAACCTTTTAGGGCATCTATGTTAATCAAATAATCGGTTCAAATGTATTTCCTCACTATGTAGCCATTAATATTAGCATTAATTAGATATGTCATTAGGTTTTCAGGAAAAAAAAAAACCAAACAGACATGTATTTGATATATATTGTATGTAGCATCTGAAATGCAAAAGGTGTATTAATATCTAATAAACAGTATCAAATGATAGAAGTTTAGGAAAGTGTACCTCCTTATACATTATTTATGATCATAAGGTTAATTAAATACTGACTTTATCAAAGTGGAAAATGTTATAATGGCTTTCTGATTATATGAATTATACATACTCATAAAATAAATACTTTTCTAAGTGAAACAATAGGGAAAATGGGAATAAGAAAATAAGCACATCAAATTCCATAATTCAGAGATAATTTTCATTTACATCTTCCTAGAATATTTCATAAATTCTTTAGAGTCAATAAGTCCAAAGAAAAATTAAGATCTTCTGCCATATTTCTGCTTATTGCCAGGTATTCTCCATTTCAGAATCTATCTAGCTCAAGGGACAAACCCAGGATTAAGGCCTGATTAAATTTTCTCCCCCACTTCCAGTATTCAGCGGATCATGATCAATTCTCCTCTTCAAGCATTGATATTTATTCACTTCCCCCCCTTTATACTTCCACCTTCTAGTGTAAGAAAAGGTTACCTCTTGTCTGTTCCATCCAGCAGCCTACTATCCAGCCTGCCCACATTACATTATTCCCTCTAATCCAGTTGTTCCCAGTTGGAGCTATTTTTTCATCCAAGGAACATTTGTTTGCCTTTTGTTGGTTAGAACTACTCACGGCTAGTGTGCGTGTGCGCGCGCGCGCGTGTGTGTGTGTGTGTGGGGTGGGGGTGCTACTAGCATCTAGCTGGTAGAAGTCATGGAATCTGCTAACTATTCTTTGATACCCCACAACACTCTTCCATGAAGAATAATGCAAAATCGATCAGGCCAAACTCTTGCTTAAAATCTGTCAAGTTTTCTTACTGTTTTACAATTTGTATTCAAAAGTTTTAAGTACCTGCTTACCTTGCCAGATTTAATGTAAAACTTTCTTTCTCATTTGCCTGGGTGGGAATATACTGAATTTTTCAAATTTCCTTGATCTCACTGTATTCTTTCAGAAGAGTGGTTTTGTATTTGTTCTATTATCTGTCTGGAATGCCTTCCAACCCTCTCCCTTCATATGGCCTAGGTTATCCTACTCATTTTCAAGTCTGAGTTTAAATGTCACTTCTTTAGAAGCCTTCCCTAATTCTTGAGACCAACTTAGTTCTCTGTACTGTACATACTCTTAGCATTCTATCAGTCTCTTTCATAGCATTCAAGTCGTTTATTACTCATCCACTCTTCTGTTATATGGCAAACTAAATAAAAGTGTGAACTTTCTATATTGTGTATCTTCTTACTTCTAGTGTCTTGCACATACAAGGATTTCCAATGGTTGTTAGATTAATCATTATTATGGAAATCAATCTCATTAACATTTATTGTCATAATGTGTTATTTTCATAATAGATATTTGGTTGTTTTCCATCTTATCTTTGCTCCAGACTTCTTTGCTGGTTTCATTGTTTGCTAAATTTTGCTATAGGGTCTCTTCCCCAACCCCTACCCACCACTCTTAGTAATTTGTTAGGTATGCTGCATGTTTCAGATCAACTATAACTATAATTATTACTTATAGAACTTTAAATAATACACTTAATTATACATTTTATATATTTCCTAAATTATAAACTTTTGAAATTAAACAACAGACACCGAATTTCCTCATCATCTGCAAAGATGATGAAATACTTTACTTCTTATTTTCTTTTCTGGCAACATTATCTTGGATTTGGTGCCAATCTATTATTCAATTTTATTATTGTTATTACTTAAAGTCTTTCTTCATAGTATTCTTTTAACTTTCACAGTTTATATAGTGATACATATAGTAATAGTTTGGCAAAAATAAACACTACCAATATTTAAGATAAATCTATATTTATTCCTTGCTTCCCACTACTCTATTTATACCATGTATCTTTCATTTATTAGTTCTGTATTTGAATTTGTTGATTGCCTAGGTTGATCTCAAGTTTTTTTCCAGGAAATTATTTATCTACCTACTTATATATCAATCAATCGTTTAGCGATTTCTATATTCCCTGAATATTTGAGTATCCTTCATATGTAATTAATAACTGCAGTGTTTAAATATGTAATTTGTCCAGAACTTTTTCCTTCAAAATTTTGTAGAAGTTGTTCCATTGTCATCTGAGATTGCCAAGAATGTACAGGCAAATCATATTTGGAAGAGGTGGGTGATCTCTTCCTTTTTTTCCTATCTAGGTTGAAATTTTCTTCTTGACTCTTGAAGTTAAATAATATAGATCATGATATTATCAAGGTGTATCTTGGTATTTGTTGCTCTTTTCTTTCTCTGATGAGGCGGGTCTGTTCAGTTGCAGATTCAGGTCTTAATTTCCTGTAAATTTTCTTTTTTAAAAATATGTTTTGTTTTATTTGTTTATATCCTTTTTTCTTTTTTCTTTTTTTTAATATGACATTTATTGTCAAATTGGTTTCCATACAACACCCAGTGCTCATCCCAACAGGTGCCCTCCTCAGTGCCCATCACCCACCCTCCCCACCCTCCCACCACCCATCAACCCTCAGTTTGTTCTCAGTTTTTGAGAGTCTCTTATGTTTTGGCTCCCTCCCTCTTTAACCTTTTTTTTCCTTCCCCTCCCTCATGGTCTTCTATTAAGTTTCTCAGGATTCACATAAGAGTGAAAACATATGGTATCTTTCTTTCTCTGTATGACTTATTTCACTTAGCATCACACTCTCCAGTTCCATGCATGTTGCTACAAAAGGCCAGATTTCATTCTTTCTCATTGCCACATAGTATTCCATTGTGTATATAAACCACAATTTCTTCATGCATTCATCAGTTGATGGACATTTAGGCTCTTTCCATAATTTGGCTATTGTTGAAAGTGCTGCTGTAAACATTGGGGTACAAGTGCCCCTATGCCTCACCACTCCTGTATCCCTTGGGTAAATTCCTAGCAGTGCTATTGCTGGGTCACAGGGTATCATATTGGCACAAAAACAGAAACATAGACCAATGGAATAGAATAGAGACTCCATAATTGGACCCACAAAAGTATGGCGAACTAATCTTTGACAAAGCAGGAAAGAATATCCAATGGAAAAAAGACAGTCTGTTTAACAAATGGTGCTGGGAGAACTGGGCAGCAACATGCAGAAGAATGAAACTAGAACACTTTCTTACACCATTCACAAAAATAAACTCAAAATGGATAAAGGGCCTGAATGTGAGACAGGAAACCATCAAAACCCTAGAGGAGAAGCAGGATAAAACCTCTCTAACCTCAGCCACAGCAATTTCTTACTTGACACATCCCCAAAGGCAAGGGAATTAAAAACAAGAATGAACTATTGGGACCTCATGAAGATAAAAATCTTCTGCACTGCAAAGGAAACAATCAATAAAACTAAAAGTCAACCAACGGAATGGGAAAAGATATTTGCAAATAACATATTGGACAAAGGGCTAGTATCCAAAATCTAAAAAGAACTCACCAAACTCCACACCCAAAAAACAAATAATCCAGTGAAGAAATGGGCAGAAAACATGAATAGACACTTCTCTAAAGACGACTTCCAGATGGCCAACAGGCACATGAAAAGATGCTCAACGTCACTCCTCATCAGGGAAATACAAATCAAAACCACACTCAGATACCACCTCACTCCAGTCAGAGTGTCTAAAATGAACAAATCAGGAGACTATAGATGCTGGAGAGGATGTGGAGAAACGGGAATGCTTTTGCACTGTTGGTAGGAATGCAAACTGGTGCAGCCGCTCTGGAAAACGGTGTGGAGATCCCTCAAAAAATTAAAAATATATCCCTTCTTTAGCTACATCAGATTGCTGTAGGTTCACTCATATTTCTTTGTTCTCCATTTCCATTACCTTTCTTCCCAATTCTTTCTTCTCTTTCACTTTGTATTTTTCCTTCTGCAATTTTTCTCAAGATGTCTTTCTTATCAAATTTCAGTGTATATTCTCTTCCCTATTGAGTTTCTATTGCAAGTTAAGGGTGCAATTGCATTATTATCCATTGAATTTCCTTGCTAATTTAATAGCTGTTTGTTCAGTTGATAACTGTTTCATCTTGTTTTCTCACCTAATAACTCATTGAATCTTTTGTTTCAGAGTCCCCATCATGCTTTATACATTTGACAACATGGGTCAGTTATATTAAAATTTCTTCTGGTTTTCTGGAATGATAAATTAAACCTTAAAGTATGATCTTGATCTAGCTTTCTTCATGGTATTCTTTTTTTCTTTCCCCACTCCCACAACTATAATCCTCTCTCACCGTATCCTGGAAGTATTACATACTTTTATATTTATTTTGTTTGTTTAACTCATCTTAGAATTAGATGTTCTCTCTTGACATGTTATATAGCCCACTTAACTCTTACCTAAATCCTTTTCTTAAACTTTGAACAGAGCTGGATATTGATATCCATTTGTTCAGCCGCTCATCTGCAGAAGATTTTGGAACAGTACTTTGAGCAATGAGTGATTATTTATTTGGGTATTCTTAACTCTATGCTTCTCTGGAATCATCTGCATTAAGAACTACCTTTCCAAATTGTTGGCATACAATTTTGAATCAGATAAAGGCTCTTAAAGTTTCTTCAAAATCTATTTACTCAATCATACTGTTCTTCTGTCAAGTTTTTATTTGATGGTAAGTCAGGTTTGTAGGATATATTATACCTCATTGGCTTTTGTTTTTGGAACAGTTCCAAAACTCCTACTGTTTTCTATGCTCGGTATTAATAAACAACAATATCCTCTTTCAAAATGTGTATACTGATTTGCCCACTGCTCAGATAAAATTATAAGGGTGAGGTGTGGTGTTTTTTTTTGTTTGTTTGTTTGTTTTCTTTTGATCAACAATGGAATAAGAGGGACATTTAATTTCCCATAATAAACTAGAAAATAAGAAAAACTATACAAAGTAATGGTTTTTATATACTGTGGAAAATAGACACCGCAGTACTGTGATGCTTGAGAAATGGTAAGAAAACAAGGTTGGCCCTACGATGGTTTCTAGACCTTTTACAACAGGATTGGAAGATGTTTAGGTTTTTACTAGCCAGAATTGAAAATCCTTGCTGATCATTCAAGGCATTCTCTAGACACCCAAAAAGATTGTGCCCTACAAATGTGGCTAACCATTACCTAGGGTATAAGCTACTCTATAAGTACTCTAACAAAGTTAAGTTTAATCACACTTAATCTTAAAGTGTTTAACTGATTACAAGAATAAGATGAATATCCTTTCAAGGAACTAAGCAAAGTCTAGACAAAAACCCAAAGTTCACAATGCCTGGCTTTTGATTAAAAATTATTAGATATGCCAATAAACAAGACATTTTGACACAAAATACAGAAAGATCGGTGTATAGAAAAAGTCCACAAATGAAAGTGAGGGGGTTACTGATATGTTATTATAAAAATGTTCAACTACATAAAAGAAAATATGAAGATAGGTAAGAAATGGAAGACACAAAAAGAACAAAATAGAACTTCTAGAAAATATCTAATATCTAAAATGAAATAGTCACTGATGGCAATAGCAGCAGATTAGAATCCTTAGAAGAAACTCAATAAACTGAAATAATAGCAACAAAAACTATGCCACATCAAACACAGTGAAAACAAGTTCTGGAAAATAATGAACATAGATTCAGTGACCTGTGTGACCATATGCAGCATTCTAATATATGTGTAATAAGAGTACACCAAAGGAGAGTGTCAGAAAAAAGATTTAAAGAAATAATGGCAAAATTATTTTAGAGTTGATGACAATTGAATACACCAAGGAGTTAAAAACCTCTCCAAGCAGGATTAAAACAAAGAAAAACACACCAGAAACCAAATAATAAAATTTGCAAAAAAAAAAATGCAAAAAATAGAATTTCATAAAAGTACCTAGAGGAAAAAATATGCATTACATATAGCAGAATAAAGACAAAAGGACTATAAACTTTTTATCAGAAACTATGCAAGAGAGAAGACAATGGGACAGAAATCTATGTAAAGTACATAAAAAAAACAAATGAGAACAACCAACAGCAGCCTGTCAACCAAAATTTTCTACCCTGTAAAAATGTCAAATAGCATGATTTAGACTTAAACCTAACCACACTAATAATTACATTGGCTATCAATAGTTTAAACACTCCAATTAAAAGTAAGAGTTTATTAAATTGGATTATAAAGCATAAACTATATACTGCCCTCGGAAAACTTTCTTAATATTTAAGGAAACAGGTTAAAGTTAGAGGGATGAAACAAGATATACCATATAAATATAATAAGCCTAAAAATGTTGACTTCACAACAGGAATAAAGTAGTACATTTCTAATAATAAAGGGTCAATTCACTAATTAGATTTAGTAGTTCTAGATGTGTATGCAATTAATAATAGAGCTTTAAAATGCATGAATCAAATACTGACAACTGAATGGAGAAATAGCTAAATCTACAATTATATTTGGAGAGTACAACATTTTTCTGTCGGTAATCAATAGGGCAGGTAGACAGAAAATCAGTAAGGATATTGAAGACTAGAACAACATTGTCAACCAACTTGACCTGAGTGACATTATAGAATATTCCACCAAGCAACTGAAGAATGCACATTCATTTCAAGTACACATAAAAACATTCTTAAAGCTAGATCATATGCTGTCATAAACCAAGTCTTGATAAATTTAAAGGACTGAACCTGATCAAAGTATGTTCTTTGTCCACACATAATTAAATTAGGAATAAAGCGTAATAAGATATCTAGGAAAACTTTAAATATCTGGAAATAAACAACATGTCTCTAAATTCATAGGTCAAGGATGAAATCGCAAGGGAAATTAGAAAATATTTGGAAATGAGTGAAAGCAAAATATAACAAACAAAATTCTAAGATTCAGCTAATGCAATATATGGAGAAAAATTTATGGCATTAAGTGCTTATAGTAGAATAGAAGCAAGATCTAAAATCAATGATCTGTGTTTCCAATTTAAGAAGAAAGAAAAGAAAGAGCAAATTAAATCCAAACAAAAAAAAGAAGGCTATAATAAGAAATCAGTGAAAGAGAAAATGAAAAAACTTAATGAAACTAAAAGCTTATTCTTCGAATAAACAATAAAATTGAAAAACTTCTAACTAGATTAATCAAGAGAAAAGAGAAGACAGAAATTACCAACATAATGAATGAAAGATGGACATCAACACAGATTCAAACGACATTAAAGGGATAATAAGGAACTATTATGAGCAATTGTATGTTAATAAGTTATGCTATTGTACTCCCTACAGGAAATGGGCAGACACAAATTACCAAAACTGAATCAAGAAGAAACAAAAAATCTAGTGTAGGTGTACAATTTGTTAATTCAACATTACATACAAAAAAAAAGAAATAAAATATCTAAATAGCTTGATGTCTATTAAGGAACTTGAATTAATAAGTAAAATCTTCTCACAAAGACTTCAGGCTAAAGTGGATTTGCTGGTGAATTCTATTGGACATTTAAGAAAAATAATCGCACTAATTCTACCAAAGTCTTTCAGAGAAAAGGGCAGGAAGGAACTCTTTCTAGTTCATTGTATGAGGGCAGCATCCCTGTGAATTGAAAATCTGCAAAGACATTACCAAAAAAAGAACTGTATACCAGCATTCTCAAAAATACAGGTGCAAAATCTCTTAAATACTAACGAACCAAATGCAACAATATGTAAAAAAGGTTAACACATCAGATATATGACCACATAGTATTTATACCAAGAATGCAAGGTTAGTTTTACATTTGGAAATATATCTCACCATATAAGAGAGTAGAAGAGAAAATCTGTATAATCATCTACATAGAAGCAGAAAAAGCATTTGACAAAAATTCAACAACCATTCATGAGAAAAACTATCTCCAAATTAGAAACAGAAGAGAATTTCCTTAATCTGATAAAGAGCATCTACAGAAAAATATAGCACTGATGCCATATACTTAATCATCAGACTGAATATTTTGCTCTAAAATTGGGTAGAAGGCAAGATTGTTCTTTCTCATCACTGTTAGGCAACATCTCCACAAAAAGTACAAAAAAAGAATAAAAGACATTTAGATTGGACAGGAAGAATCAAAATTTCTCTACTTGCAAATCACATAGTTGTTATTTAGAAAATGCTATGAAAAATACATCAAAGCTATTGTATTTAATAAATTAACTTAAAATTACAGGATAATAGGTCAATATACCAAAAAATCCAATTTTATTTTTATTTACTAGCAATGGACGATTGGAGGTAAAATCAAAACTAATATTTATAGCATTAAAACCATAAAATACTTAAAGACAATTTGAAAACAATGCATGCAAGAATTATATACCAAAAACTATAAAACATCTCTGAGAGAAGTTAAAAACAAAAATTAATTGAGAACTATATAAAATCATGAATTGAGAGACTAAAGTTTTAAAAAGTCTGTTCTCCAAAGATTGATCTACAGAGTCAATGCAATCTCAAGATTTCTACAGGTATTTTATAGAAATTGACAAGCTGATTCTAAAACTTATATGGGAAAACGAAGGACCTGAAATCGCAAAAAGAATTACACAAAAAAAAAAGAATACAAACTCTAACTGATTTCAAGGCTTATAAAGCTACAATAATTAATATGGCAATCAATGAAAGACAAACACTCACAAGAATGGGACAGAATGTAGTTCAGAGATAGACACATGCATATATTATTAATTCATGTTTTTTACAAATGTACCAAAGTAATGCGATTTTTTTTTGTTCAAATTGTGAGGAATGGCTAATTGATTATCCATATTCAGAAAAGGAATCTTGATCCTACCTCATACTACACGCAAAAATTAACTGAGACTGGATCAGAGATTTGTTAAACATAAAATTGAAAAGTATGTAACACAAACCAACAGGGAAGGAAAACTTTTCTTGATTTTGGGATAGATACAATTTTTTGGAACAGAACATAAAGCACAAAATATAAGAGAACAAACTGATAAAAGGTACATATGTAAATATAAAAAAATTTTTGCTCACAAAAAATACTTAAGAAAATGACAGGTAGGGGCGGTGTTGGCGCTCTGTGCTGACAGCTCGGAGCCTGGAGACTGTTTGGGATGCTGTGTCTCCCTCTCTCTCTGCCCCTCCCCTGCTGATGCGCTCTCTCTCTCTCTCTCTCTCTCTCTCTCTCTCAAAAAAATTAAAAGTGTTTTAAAAACACCCAGAAAATGACAGGGGGAAAATATTTTCAGTATCTATATCTGACAAAAGATGCGTGTCCAGAGTATGTGAAAAATTAAGAAAAGGTTGAACATGGCATTAAAAAATGTATACAAAATTGTCAATAATCACATGAAAAGTTGCTTAACATCATTAGCCTTCTGAAAAAATGCAAACTAAAACCACAATTAAATACTATTATATAATATTATAATGATTAAGTTATAAAGTTTATGAAGGTCTATGGAAAAACTTGTACACAAACGTTATAGCAATTTTATGATACCATTGATTGGAAATATCTCAAATGTTCTTCAGCAGTTGTATGGATAAACAAATGGTTGTGTATGTTTACAATGGAGTGATACTCAACAGTGGAAAGGAATAAACATACTGAAATAAGCAATCATATGAATGAATTACAATAAATCCCGTGGTGACACCAAAAAAAAAAAAATCCTGCACAGATATAAATCCTGATTTAAAATTTTATTTATATGAACCTCCAAAACAGTCATATTTAATCTAGAGTGAAACTGCCAGGTGGCTCAGTTGGTTGAGCGTCCAGCTTCAGCTCTGGTCACGATCTCACTGTTTATGAGTTCGAGCCTTGTGCTGGGCTCTGTACTGACAGCTCGGAGCCTGGAGCCTGCTTCAGATTCTGTGTCTTCCTCTCTCTCTGCCCCTCCCCTGCTCACACTCTGTCTCTCTCTCTGTCTCTGTCTGTCTGTCTGTCTCTCTCAAAATTAACTAAACAACATTAAAAAATTAATCTAGAGTGAAAGAAAGCAGGTCAGTGTTTTCCTGAAGCTGGGCAGAAGGGGAAGAATTGATGGAGAAGGGCACATGGAACCTTTTGAGGGTGATGGAAGTGGCCTAGATTATGGTGAAGATTACCCAAGCGCATAAGCATGTCAAAACTCATTGAAATACACACTTTAAAGTGTGTATTCACTTTATGCCAGAAATACTTAAGTTGCTGTCTTTCAGTGTATTTGCAGGGACAAGGTACTAGTAAATATTCTGGAGCTGGAGAATATAAGTGGACTTATTTATAAGTATGCACGGTGTACATACAGCCTGGAGACCCTTAAAAATGATTCAGTAGATGCGTGGGTGTGGAGGTTGGAAGAGCTATGATTTATACAGGTGGATTACAGACCCAGTAACACGTGATATGGTAAAAATCCTGATGTGACCTCATTCATTTCTGAAGCCTGGTAAAGTCTGAAGTTATAGGAATTACATCCAAGGAAACAGGATCACTCTTTTTCCTTAAGTGTAAAAAGCAGTTGATAATAGATTTTCTAATATAAT
This sequence comes from Neofelis nebulosa, assembly GCF_028018385.1. NCBI lineage: Eukaryota > Metazoa > Chordata > Mammalia > Carnivora > Felidae > Neofelis > Neofelis nebulosa. Next base: position 178,770,199 of record NC_080782.1, read on the forward strand.
TTAGTTGTGGTCCTCCCTGGAAATAGAGCAATGGATATGTCATATATCTCAAAGCATCTGTAGTGTGTTTTAAATTCAGTTTATACCGATATCTGTGATTAGTAGAGTAATGAAAATAATTTGGAATTGCTAAGCAATGGTTTATACAAAACCATAATGTTAGAGCTAGAAAGGATCCAAAATATTTAATCCAATTTTCCATTTCAAATATGGTGATAGAAGGCTGTTTGGTGGGTGGTGGATTGCATTATAATCCCTGATTTTTTTAATCTTTCTATCTAAGCCTGTTGACATATGGTTCTGGAGTTACTTACGTAAAAGTGGGATGTATTTCCTTACCTTTGGCATTTGGCCATGGGACTTGTTTTGGCTAATAAGGCAGAAGTGACAGTGTTCCAGTGCCAAACCCTGAGTGGATTCAAACTGGTTCCTTTATCACCGCAAAAAGAACATTCCGGGGTTAAACTACTGGTCCAAGAAAAAGGATGAAACAGGTGGAGGAGAGTTGCCCAGTTGAGCTGTTCAATCTAAGCCAAGTCTAGAATCACAGATCCCTAGGCAACCTGCAGAAGAAATGCCTTACTCATATCATATTGGCTTCCCAATGTTCGATAAAATAGCTTATTTGGAGAGAGTCAGAATGGTATAACATAAGCCAAGGGGCTAGAAATACTCTAGTATTTCTAAAGTCTCAAGTCTAGTCTCAAATCTAGTGTTTCTCCATCAATTGGAGAATGGACTTGTACTAACTATATATGCAAGAGTATAAGGCCCAAAGCAAAGACAAAGAAAACAAAATTAGCTTTGATGCACATATAATCTACCAGAAGCTAAATATTTTCAGGTATTCAAATGCTTTATTTTGGGGGTGGCACAGCTTGAAAGCTAACTCTTCTATTGCGTATCACCTATGGCCACATTGTGATGGACTCTGAAGCTGTGGGAAAATAGGAGGCAATTTTTAAAACAATGAAGACCAGAGACAAAGAAGTCATGTTTCTTGGGAGAAGATAATTCTTGGTGTCATTTCTCTCAGAAGTTATTTTATTTTATTTATTTATTTAAAAAAATTTTATTTTTTAAATTTACATCCAAGTTAGTTAGCATATAGTGCAACAATGATTTCAGGAGTAGATTCCTTAGTGCCCCTGACCCATTTAGCCCATCCCCCCTCCCACAACCCCTCCAGTAAGCCTCAGTTTGTTCTCCATATTTATGAGTCTCTTCTGTTTTGTCCCCATCCCTGTTTTTATATTATTTTTGTTTCCCTTCCTTTAGGTTCATTTGTTTTGTCTCTTATTAAAGTCCTCATATGAGTGAAGTCATATGATATTTGTCTTTCTCTGCCTGACTAATTTCACTTAGCAAAATACCCTCCAGTTCCATCCATGTAGTTGCAAATGGCAAGATTTCTTTCTTTTGGATTGCCGAGTAATACCCCATTGTGTATATATACCACATCTTCTTTATCCATTCGTCCATCAGTGGACATTTGGGCTCTTTCCATACTTTGGCTATTGTTCATAGTGCTGCTATAAATGTTGGGGTGCATGTGTCCCTTTGAAGCAGCATACCTGTTCCCTTGGATAAATACCTAGTAGTGCAATTGCTGGGTCGTAGGGTAGTTCTATTTTTAGTCTTTTGAGAAACCTCCATACTGTTTTCCAGAGTGGCTGCACCAGCTTGCATTCCCACCAACAATGCAAAAGAGATCCTCTTTCTCTGCATCCTTGCCGACATCTGTTGTTGCCTGAGTTGTTAATGTTAGCCATTCTGACAGGTATGAGGTGGTATCTCAGTGTGGTTTTGATTTGTATTTCCCTGATGATGAGTGATGTTGGGCACTTTTTCATGTGTCGGTTGGCCATCTGGATGTCTTCTTTGGAGAAGTGTCTCTTCATGTCTTTTGCCCATTTCTTCACCGGATGATTTGTTTTTTGGGTGTTGTGTTTGATAAGTTCTTTATAGATTTTGGATACTGACCCTTTATCTGATATGTCGTTTGAAAATATCTTCTCCTATTCCATCAGTTGCCTTTTAGTTTTGCTGATTGTTTCCTTTGCTGTGCAGAAACTTTTTATTTTGATGAGGTCCCAATAGTTCACTTTTGCTTTTGTTTCCCTTGCGTCTGGAGACGTGTTGAGTAAGAAGTTTCTGTGGCCAAGGTCAAAGAGGTTTTTGTCTGCTTTCTCCTTGAAGATTTTGATGGCTTCCTGTCTTACACTTAGGTCTTTCACCAATTTTGAGTTTATTTTTGTGTATTGTGTAAGAAAGTGGTCCAGATTCATTTTTCTGCATGTTGCTGTCCAGTTTTCCCAGCACCACTTGCTGAAGAGGCTGTCTTTAATCCATTGGATATTCTTTCCTGCTTTGTCAAAGATTAGTTGGCCATACTAGTTGGACCCACGTTTGTGGGTCCATTTCTGGTTTCTCTATTCTGTTCCATTGATATGAGTGTCTGTTTTTGTGCCAGTACCATACTGTCTTGATGATTACAGCTTTGTAATACAGCTTGAAGTCCAGGATTGTGTTGCCTCCTGCTTTGGTTTTCTTTTTCAAGATTGCTTTGGCTATTCGGGGTCTTTTCTGGTTCCGTACAAATTTTAGGATGACTTGTTCTCACTCTGTGAAGAATGCGGGTGTTACTTTGATAGGTATTGCATTGAATATGTGGATTTCTTTGAGTAGTATTGACATTTTAACAATATTTGTTCTTCCTATCCAGGAGCATGGAATATTTTTCCATTTGTTTGTGTCTTCTTCAATTTCTTTCATCATCTTTCTATAGTTTTCAGTGTATAGATTTTTCACCTCTTTGGTTAGATTATTTCCTAGGTATTTTATGGTTTTTGGTGCAATCATAAATGGGATCAATTCCTTGATTTCTCTTTCTGTTGCTTCATTATTGGTGTATAGGAATGCAACCAATTTCTTTGCATTGATTTTATATCCTGTAACTTTTCTGAATTCATGAATCAGTTCTGGCAGTTTTTTGGTGGAATCTTTTGGGTTTTCCATATAGAGTATCATGTCATCTGCAAAGAGTGAAAGTTTGACCTCCTCCTGGCCGATTTGGATGCCTTTTATTTCTTTGTGTTGTCTGATTGCAGAGGCTAAGACTTCCAATACTATGTTGAATAACAGTGGCGGGAGTGGACATCCCTGTCTTGTTCCTGACCTTCGGGGGAAAGCTCTCAGTTTTTCCCCGTTGAGGATGATATTAGCGTTGGGTCACTTGTATATGGCTTTTATGATCTCCAGGTATGCTCCTTTATCCCTACTTTCTTGAGGGTTTTTATCAAGAAAGGATGCTGTATTTTGTCAAATGCTTTCTCTGCATCTATTGAGAGGATCATGTGGTTCTTGTTCTTTAGAAGTCATTTTATTTTGAATAAGATAAGTACAATGTTTTTATTCACAAGAGGAAAACTACAGGGCTCACTGAGATATGAAAATTAGAAAAATTTAGTGAGAATGGGGTAGAGCAGAACTGCCTTCTCTTTTCAGTGTGGCTACTAACTAGCATGGGCAAGGTGATCAGGTGAACTTAACCTGACTTTGTGGGAAGCCTGGAGAGTGCATCTAAAGCACAGTAGGAGACCCAGCCTAGATCAACTCAAATAACCACATAGTAAACCTGAACCAAGCACAAGATGGATTCAATGCAGCAAAAACAAATGATAAATATAAAACAAAACCAAACAAAAAGTAAATAGAGAACAAACTTCCCAAGCCCACACATTTTCTGATCAGACAGAATAAAGTATCTTCTATTTAAGTAATGCCAAATATGAAACAGATAAAAGATAAATGGAATAAGCAGGAAAGCAGCTATAAAGTCATATAAAGGAAAATCCTTTCATATTTAAAATCTGACTTCAATAAAGCAAAGAGAAAGAAATTTTGCAGTCAGCAAAATTAAAAAAATAAAAAAAGAAACAAGAAAAGATCCTACTGAAGATTACTATGAATTCCTCAATAACCATCATAAGACCTGGCCACGGGGCATCCTGGCATCTTAACAGTCTGACATTGCGTGAAACGAGCTAAGTGAACCAGGGGAGTCTAGAACTAGGGAATTAATTGCACAAAGGGGCTGGCCTCAAAGGGAGTGGCTGGTTGCTGCCCTAGGCTTCTGGCATTGGAAAACAAAACCAACGGGAGTGAACTTAAGCAAAAAAAATCCCCAAATCCCAAAACCAAAACCAACCAAACAACCACACAAACCAAAACCACAGCAAAAACCCTATTTACTAGGAAGATGTAGAGTTATCTTTTACAAAACTGGAGATTATGGAATATATTTGCTTTTAGGCAGGATAAATTGCAAGTCCATGTACTTAGTCTCATTCTTCCTGGGTCTCATGGACTCTTGCTTCTGATTTTCTCTCCATACTTCTCCTCTCCGGGTGGTCTATCTTTACCTCGGTTAAGTTCACATGGTCGTATTGTATCAACAGACTGCCAGAGGCATGGCTCCCCTATGTGGGTGCAAAGTGTCAATCTCCATAGGAAGATAATTGTCATGGGTTGGGAAATATTGTTTGAGATGTCTCTCTAGTATTATTCCGTGGCTACCGACAAATAACTCTCCTTCTTCCTTTGTATATACAAATATTCTGAAGCATGTCTCTGACTGCAAAAGCCCTGTACCATTTCCTACTGCATGGCAAGCCAGAGGCCCAGGCAATGATAGTGTGCAGAGGAAATCCTCAAAGACTACTGCCACCTGTAACTTAAAGTGGGGTAGGTGGGGTGGGGGAGTGAAGAGAAAACTGTCATAAAAAAATTCCATTTAGCTAAAGGGGCAAAACCAACATCTATAACATAGCTCATGCAGTCATGTGTCCAAAGGAGAAAATGCACCTGAATATAGGCACACAGGAAAGTAAATTAAAAAATCAACTATTTGTTGTAGCAACATGTTAATTGGTTTATAGATTTGCCCATTATTTGTTTTCCTCTACTTACTGGCTTTTTGTTGTTCAAGATATTCAGGGAACCACTAGGAAAATTTGGGGTTGATACTCTTTTGCGGTGACATGTCTCCTTAGCAGAATATTTCTTTATATCTTTGTATCCAGTCTTAGAGCTTGTAGAGGGGGTGTAATTTACTGCCCATAGTTTCTGCTTTTTTTTTTTTTTTTTGTAGCTGGTATGCTTATGATACTACAACTCATATAACAATAGCTTCAGTTTCATTTATGAGCCTTTGGTTTACTATAAGATGTTTCAAGAACCCTTGAAAAGTCATGATTTGGGAATATCCTTGCCTATTTGAATTAAAAGTGAGATTTGAGCCATGTGTAGTGTGAGACTTGAATTTCTTAGCTGCAAATTCTGGATGCCTCTCAGTCTCTATTATTCCCTTCTAAATGGCCTTAACCTCAGGGCCATAGAGAATAAAGACTTGGAGATAGTGTAGGCTGTATTTACATTCATCTTTAGAGATCAAGGCATTTGGTTTTATCTTTATTTCTTGTGTGTTTTGATTTATTTAGGTTATTTTCATTCCACTGGAGCTGGGCTGTGGATAAAGTATCCTGCAATCCTTGGAGGAACCTGACTAATAGTCCCACAGCTGGATCCTTTTAGTTATTTCTATTCTGAATTGCCCGGAGCCTACATTTTCTCAATCAGTTCATTAAAGCTTTTTTTTACAGTAGAAGGTTTATTAGTAAAGATAATTCAGGGTGTTGGGACAGCCAGGTGGCTCACTCAGTTAAGCATCTGACTCTTGGTTTTGGCTCAGGTCATGATCTCACGGTTTCATGAGTTCGAGCCCACATCCAGCTCTTGCTGACAGTATGGAACCTACTTGGGATTCTCTGTCTCCCTCTCTCTCTGCCCCTCCCCCATTTGTGCTGTCTCTGTCTCTCTCAAAATAGATGAATAAACTAAAAAAAAAGATAATTCTGGGTATTGACAGATAACCCCCAAATCTTGGTTTAGCACAGTAAAAAATTCTAACTCACAAAGTCTAGCTGGCTATCAGTGGAGAGGATAGTCATTCAGGGATTTAGGATGACTCTGTCTCATCTTAAGAAATTTGCTTGCAAGGACTTTGTTGGATTCTACCTCAAATTAGTAGATGTAGGAAGAGACAGAGAATTGATCATGAAGGCTTTGCATGGCCAGGGTCCAGAAATGTAAGGCTCTTTCCCATTGTCCAGAACTCAGTCACATGACCCTAAATAATTGCAACAGAGGAAAGAAAAAGTGTGCCCTGGAGGAAAATGACATTAATTTGATGAACTGGAAGCAGTGTCTGCAACTACAACAATCCTCTCTTTTGGTGACACACTATGTGTCACCTTTTGTTTCCATAGAGAGAGAGAACCCAAAGTTCCACCTGCTCACTACATTTTCTCAAAGCCCAGTGACCTTTATCCAGTGACCTTAGAACTAGAAAGACAAGTTATCTGCTCTGTGTTTTCCCCTACATAACTATGAACCAGAAACAGATAACAGCAATTAATGTCCCATGCAGGAACAGATTAAATGGTAGAGACATAGCAATAATTGGCTTATACAAGCTGCAAAATCCTACCCAAAGAATAAGGAAAGTTCCCTGCTTCTTGTCTTTTAGAGAAACTGCCTTGTTTGTTGTTCTCTGTGAACTCACCCTCCACCTTCTGGGAGATGATTCCTTTTTTATTGTTCTCCATGGACACCTCTGAAACGGACACTGGGGACTATTCTCTCTTGAGTGGGCCACTCAGTTTTCAGAGCCCATTTCCTGCTAGTGCACATTTGAAAGCCCAAAATTTATATTAAGACTACTACAGACAAATATGTATTAAGGCTGGGATTTGCTTTTGGTTAATACAATTCCTTTATAAACTTAGTAATGTGCTAATTACTTGCTTGCACTAGCTTTCATGTGCCAGTGACCACCAGCCAAATTCCTTCCTAGATATATTTCTCAAGCTTGATTTATGTCATTTTTTTCTTGCCCTCATGTTTTGTCCTCAGCTTATAATTGGTCACTTTATTGCCTTCTGAAATAATAGATTGGGTGGCTACACTCTGAATCTGATTTTTGTGGGACTGAGTTCTACAGGACTTTTGTAGCTCAAAATCGTTTTAATTCTTTTTGTTTGAAGTCTGAAGCAGGCAGTATTGTAACTTGCAAGCCCCCAAATTTGTGGATTCCCTTTCTTCCTCTGTCTACCTGGATATAAAGGATTCAACAAAGGAGTCAAAGTGTTAGGGCACAGTGGAGCCCTGATAGCCTGAGTTTGTACCTGTGAGTTATTGTGGGTAGGATATTTGTTCAAGGTTGCTGCCTAACAAGAATTTTTGCTTGAGCAAGGAATAAACTTTTAGTATGCCAAGATTCTGAAATTTTGATGTTATTTGTCACAGCACTTAGCCTCTCTTTACTGATTACAGGGGCACAGCATAGAATTTTCTGATCATATATTTCTTGACCTGGACATCAGCCATCTCTCGGTATAAGCCCTAATTTTCTCCACTTTCAGTGTAAAAAAACTTGGATAAGAGTTTATGTCTTTCTGGTTTCCTATACTGATGATATCTGAGGCTTACCAAGGGCACTGTCACATTTTTCCAATGTCTTTCCAAATACTGCTAGGTGCAGACCCATGCAGGAGGGATCCTCACAGCTATGCTGTTGGGTCTCAGCCAACACCCCACTCTGTCTTAGAGATGGTTACTAGAGACACCATTTCCTGGTATGAATGTATTGCAAGGATTTAAAGATATTTTATAGAATGCAAAAGTAGAAAATAAAGATGAGCCTTGGGAATAGAAAGCCATCAGGAATTGGAAAATAGTGAGGAACTGGAGCCCTTTCGCCCAGGGGCTCCCTGGTCTTTGCCTCCAGTTCTCTCTGTACGTCAGCTTTACTCTTGTCTGAAGATGCTTTTCCTGCACTTCTTCCACTGGCTGCCCTGCAGTTTCAACGTGCAACTTCCATGCAAGTGAGTAACTCCTACTAGAAGAGGACCTCTCAGTCCTGATTCTGAAATCCAAGAGCGAGCATCAGTTGCAGACTGGTTGGTCTAACTCAGTCCGACCCCAATGTCCAGCTGCAACCTGTAAGCTGGGGGCTTGGGTCATGTAGTACAGACATGTCTGTATGAGGTCCAATCCTTTGAAATGTGAGCGAGATTCCCCAGGAAAAAAAAAAAAAAAAAAAAAAAGGAAGGTTACAAACCAGACAGATACTTTGTAAGATTTATGTGCTGATTAGCCACAACACCCAGGGGGTCTGATAAGTTCATGTCCAATTTGGGCTGATGGCTGATGTCTACATATAAGTGAAAAAAATTGTTCTATTTTCTATTTTATTCAAATGAAATGCTGTGGAGTCAGAAATCCTATGGTGTGGCAAAAAACACAAACACAAACAAAAACAAACACACCCAAAGAAACCAAAACAAAAACCCAAACCAAACCAAAAAAAAAAAAAACCAAAAAAACCCAAAACAAAAAAACCCCCGAAAGACAGCAACAAAAAATACAACAGCAAAAAAACAACCACCATGGATTTAAAATCAGAAGACCTGGTATCAGTTGTGGCTTTGCTTTTATGCTGAAAGTATGACATTAGACAAAACATGTAACCTTTTCAGGTCTCAGATTTTAGTGCCTGAAATTGGGCTAAGGGTCCCACAGTTCCTCTTTGTAGATTTGCTAGAACTTAACTGGGTGTTTTGACTATGTGTTTAGACAAATACTAGCTGTTGCTGTGCAGCTGGTGATAGTTTTATTTTTAAGACCTCGGGCTGTCTTTCTGATGAACTGAGTGAACAAATGTATTCTAAACACCCAAATTCATTAACCTTATCCCAGTCCCCATACACTTATTTCAGTGCAACTGGATCTTTCCCAAGCGGGCACTAATTTCTAAGCAATCCAATGCGGAAAATCTATAAATTAAACCTTAATTCACTATTAAAACCATATTTGCTTAGATTACATAACTGTCAAATCCGAGAGTCTTATCTACCACAAATGAGATTTTCCTAAATGTGTTTTTAATCACTTTGTTTTCATGAACCACAAGTGTATTATCTAATCTAAATAAATGTTGGTACTAATTCTTGCAGCAGTCAAACAATTTTACCGTACTTTGATGGAGCTCAAGAACTCTTTGTGTGAAGTTGGTGAAGTAGATGGTTTGCCTTGCATAATAGCTTCAGTCCTCAAACCCATCCATGGGCCCAAAGAAGGGTTTCCATATTGTTTACTCCCAACCTGCACAGTTGAACTCCAACCTTTCCAGTAATATGAAGCAATATAGAAAATAGTGGAAGTATCTCTTCCCCTTCATGAAAATTAGTCTGATTTCTATGAGTAGAATGTTCTTTTAGGGCTCTTTTCTCCAGGGAAACCATGGTAGTAAATCAATCTGAAACTAAATGAATAATGCCACTTTGTTGATGGCATCTTGTGGCTACAGGTGTTAACCTGAACTTCTTATTGAAATCTCCCATGATGCTTGGTTGTGCTTACAGTTACGGTTATGGTTATAGTTATGGTTATGCTCGCCTCTTAAATTTCATCTCTTGCTACTAGAGCCAGGATGTTTTGCCTTCAATTGTTGCTTAACTTGCTGTGCTTACTAGGCGATCCCACATTTTTGCATTATTTCTCCTTGTAATTCCCTCTCCATATTTTCTACTAGGAGCACCTAGAGAGACACTTAAATTGCATGTCCTGTGGAGAATTTCTATGCCAAATTCAGTACAGTGATTAACTCTTTTATGTCTCAGGTATTCATTTCTTATCTCTCAAATAACACTTATCAAAATGTATTGCAATTATTTGTTTTCATGTTCAACATCTCACTAGACAAGAAAAAAATATATATCTTATTTTTTGGCATATACCAAATCCCTAACAGGGTACCTAACAGTAAGAATGGGCTCAAAATATTTTTGTTGAATAATTAAAAAAACTTTGTTGACCTTCTGGATAATTAGTGCATCAACTCCAAAGAAACAATGTTTTTGTCAAGGAAAAAATAAAGTCTTTTAAAAAATTATTGTATTTAGATTTACTATTTTTTCTAGAAGCAGTATTTCCTTCTTCTGCACAGGTACTGATTTCTGGGTTTAATATTGTTGGTCGTATTCAATATTTATATATATATAAATATGTATTTTGTCATCTGTCTATCAGTTCCTTGGGTAACTAACATCGTGTAGGGAAACTGGAGCTTGGGTGTGTAGGTGAGATATTTGAAGATAACACCAAACACTATCAATGCTCCTATTTTGCCTTGTATATACAACTCATCATATTTGTTTGGTTTCAACATTTTCTCATGCAAAAAAGAAAAAGTCTAGTTATTACTGAGAATAAGCATATATGAGAAAAGTGAATCTATAAACTTGTAGAATGCTAACATTTTTTTCCTTGTTAGAATTACATATGTAGAATGACAACTGGAAAGGTATGTAATGGGGTCCTTTCTAGTATTAAAGAATGCTTGACCGTTTAAATATATTGTAATACATTTCATTAGCAGACAGTAGTGACTGTCTCCCTCCTACCCCAACATTTTCCCTCATATTGCCCAAATTAATGAAAAATGTTTCAGTTGATGTTGTAACTCTTTAGGTAACACATAATCATACTGTCCTAAGTAAACATTTTGAAGACCACTCCTGTAGATCAGCAATGTGCTCTGCTATTTTGGCTTGTAACTGTAGTTGCATGAATTATTTGGACTTAATTCTAGCTCTTTCATGGTAACTTTAACAGTATTAGTCACAGAGTTGAGCTAATAATTCTTTAAATTGCCCAGAAAAAGGCTAATCCCAAAATGTTATAATTTAGGGACACAGGCTAAGGTATATTAGCATGAGGTGTTGCTGCATTTGGAATATGATAAGTGTAAATTTATGTTTTGTTTTATTGTTTTCATGTCTTTGCATTGTAAACTGTCCTTCTTTGCTGAATTTCTATGAGCTTTTGTAGTACTATGATCTAAAAACGAGTTTTAAGTGTTGACCAAGTGAAAATATATCATGATGTGACTTATCTGTTCAGGCTGCTATAACAAAAATATCATAGACTGAGGGGCTTAAACTACAAACATTTATTTCTTGCAGTTCTGGAGGCTGGAAAGTCCAAGATCAAGGGGCTAGGAGATTTAATGTCCCATGATGAAACATTGCCTGGTAGGTAGATGACTGCCTTCTTGCTATGTCCTCATATGGTAGAAGGGATGAGGGAACTCTCTGGAGTCTCTTTTATATGGATGCTAATGTCATTCATGCAGGTTCCACTCTCATGACCTTGTGACCTCTCCAAAGACCCACCTCCTATGCCATCATTTTTGGGGCTACGCATGAATTTTGGGGGGGACATAAACATTCAATTCATTGCAAGTGATTAAATAACCAGTTACTAATTGTATTTATTGAGTTTGTTGATGGAAGCTTGTGGCATAAGGCTCTGGTTCCAAAATTTCCTTGGCTACTATTTTATTTATTTTTTGTTTTTTTCAAACAATATTGATATTAGTAACAGTATTTTTAAAGTTTATTTATTTTGAGAGAGAGAGAGAGAGAGAGAGCACAAGGAGGGAAGGGGCAGAGAGAGAGAATCGCAAGCACGCTCCTCATTGTCAACACAGAGCCTGATATGGGGCTTCAACCCACAAACCATGAGATCATGACCTGAGTCGAAATCAAGGGTCGGTTGCTTAAGTGACTGAGCCACCCAGGCACCCTGGTAGTATTTTTTGTTTTCACACAAATAGTTGTGTGTACTATCAGGGAAATACAGCATTGACTTTTTTTTTAACTTAAGTTTTAATAGCCGAATCCTTTTGTGTCAGTTTGTGTTTCCTTTCATTAGCATTTCTCAAAGTGTCGTCCTTTGACCAGCAGCCAGCATCACCTGAAACCTTGTTAGAAATGTAGTTCTTCAGACCCCAATCCAGATTTACTGAGTCAGAAACTGTGAAGGGAGGGCCCAGAACTTGGTTTATCAAGCTCTCTAGGTGATTCTAATGAGGCACACTGAAGTAAGTGGGAGAACCACTAGAGTGTGTCTTAACTTTTGCCTGTCCTCTAGTGGATATGTTGGGTTCATGTCATTTTAATGTTCTCTATTTTTGTTCTATGACTTGCCCTTGAAAGTCACATAGTGTCACTTGTGATGTATTCTGTAGGTCAGGACAGTCATAAAGTTCTGTCTGGGTTCGAGAGCAGGGACATAGTCTCCATCTTTTGATGAGGGAGCAGCAAGCTCACGTTATACAAGTATATGCAGGATGGAAATAGTGCTAACACCATCTTTGAAAAATACAATTAGCAAATACCCTCTGAAGCCTACATGTATTTAAATATGTAAGATTAGGCAGATTAGATGTTTCTTTCCCTCTTAAAAGTCCCTTCTACTGGATTTAAGGGATTCAAATGAGATGATAATTTACCAGTATTCTGGATATAGTCTATACAATAAGAAAAATATTTAACTAATTTATTTTTTAATGCTTATTTATTTTTGAGAGAGAGAGAAAGAGAGAGTGCGAGTCAGGGAGGGGCAGAGAGAGAGGGAGACACAGAAACCGAAGCAGGCTCCAGGCTCCCAGCTGACTGTCAGCACAGAACCCAATGCAGGGCTCAAACCCATGAACCGTGAGCCGAAGTCAGACACTCAACTGACTGAGCCACCCAGGCATCCCAAATAAGAAAAATATTTGGAAGACAATAGAGAAACTCAAAGCTATCAGTTAATAGAAATTGATACTATAGGTTTATAATTTCCCTGAAAAGGAATATGTAGGTCCCATAGAGTATTAATCACGCCTTTTGGACAATATAACTGGTCCTTGAGAAGCGTGAACCAATGGGCATAAAGCATTCGTTTGGGTAGAGATTTCTGATATTTGAAACTAGCCCTAAGAGTATGGTAGAAGATTTTCTAGGCTGTTGTACATGCAAACATAGGAAAACCAAAACAGCATCTTAGATGAAGAAACGAGTGGGAATTGAGCAAGCAATCAGTCAGAATAATTAACTCAATGGATTGGGAAATATGAGAAAATCTATGACCAAGGCAATGGAATACAATCAATAAATCTTAAAGCAAGAGGAGAGACTGGGGCATCAGAAGATACTCTGGGGGCTCCAAGACTTAGTTATAGGCCTATTTGCCCCATAGCCTTAAAGATGGTTGATGAGGCTACTATTTCAGATTGAACATTCAGTGCTATTTACTACTAATAGATTACAAGCACAGGTTCATAGTTCAGCTCAGCATTTCTGCTGATCTGGGCCAGACTTGGCTGATCTTGTATGAACTCTTTTGGGTATCTGTGGTCAGATGCATGCAGAGAAGATAAGCACCTTGTGATTTTGATTGAGTGTTCTCACATACCTGTGACCTTTAATTAGACGAACCAGCTTTGCTCCATGACAACTTCTTCATCTGGCCATTGGGCAGGAGTCTGAAAGACACACAGAATTGTGCAAAGCCTTTTGAGGCCTGAAATTGGGACAGGCACTCCTTCATTTTCTCTTCATTCTATGAACTCAAGGCCAGCTTAGATTTGAGGGGTAGAGCAGTAGATATCACTTCTTAAAGAGAGTGTTGAAAACTCGCATTGAAAAGGAGGATGGTATACCAAAGGCAGTAATTCTGGCCATTTTTACAATGTACGATTAGTTCTTGATAGAATCAAGTTTGGTTTCTAGTGGACCTGGGAAGGGGAGGGATGGTTGGTTGGGCTGGGGAGATGGATAATGGGTCTGTAAACATAAAATCAGGGAAACAACAGACAAATAAATAAACAGACAACATGACATTAAGCTAATGTAAGTAAAGTGAAACAATGGTGGGGAAAGAGCATTCTAGGAAGTGAAACAAATGTACAAGAACTTGGGGTTGGAATGTGCTTGTGCATTTGAGCACAGAAAAGAAAGCCAATGTGGCTGCTGTGCAGTGATCAAGGGGTAAGAATGGTGGATGAGGTGGGTAAACATTGTAAACGTCGGAGGTTTTTAGTTGGGAAAGAGACCTGTTCCAGGTTAAACCCCATTTTGAGGCTTCAACAAGATAGGTGTCCTCAAATGGCATTTATGGTTGAAAATATTGATTCCCTAGTGGTCTTTATGCTACCTGTAGTTTTCTCTTTCATTGATAATTTTGGCTGCTAGGAATGCTGTCAGCTGGCCCTTCTTCTGGCAAATGCTGTTTCCAGCTCAGTGACCTCATGTTACCTTAATGAAACAAACTGCCCATACAACCCACATAGGAGAGACAAGACCTGAACTCCAGGGTAAGGGAGAATGTATTATAATTGCCGCATATAGCACTTCCTTCTACTTCCATGCTTATTTCTGTAGCAGATAACTAAGAAGGATACCAATGAATAAGTATGTTTATTGTGAGAAGAATTTGTGATTAAGTTTCTAAGTATAAAATCGGTGAGAGCTATGAAGTCTATCAAGTTTTCATCTACTAGAGATCCAGAAAATAAGATTCTTCCGGGTAGAATACTATTAAATCGTAGTATGGATGTTCCTTTGATCTTTCTTAGCAGCTGCTGTTAGAGAGATACTGACAAAAGCGCATTCTTTCAAGCCATACCTACACAAGACCAACAAGAGATAAACTAAAATATTAAAGTCAAGGTAGACCCAAACCCACGCCCCCCCCGCTGCCAAAATACCTGTTACCTAAAACAGTTGCTCCTGAATTTTTCACATGATGGCACCCAGAGAGTGTGATTACGTAGCACACTAGAATAAACAGGTAAGGCAGCTCATTGAAGAAGGTGACTATCCTCAATGACTTCAGCCTCCATGAATCTGTTCTTGCTACTCCAAGGATTAGAGGACCAATATGTCAGCACATGTATAACCTATGTTCTAAACTCTGGTTATATAAAAAAAGAAAGAAACAAAAACTAAAATTTAAAAATAATTTCCTTTTATATGAACTAAATTTTATTAGTCTGCTTATATCTTGCATGCAAATACTTTCTGATGTTATTGATCCAAGTAAGTGTTAATTTGGCTTTTGTGAGCAGCATAGTCTTGAGCTGGTTCCTGATTCCTTTCAGTAATGACAATGTTCTTAAAAGGTGAAGGATAGGGCTAGCTAAGAATGGCTGCATGTTAAAAAAAAAAAAAGAATGGCTGTATGTTTAAATGGAAATTCTGAATGAAGAAGCAAAATACAATAACTATAGTTTATGAACATGTAAATGGGGGAAGGAATTTGTGTCTTTGCAATGTTATTTTCATTAGCAACATGTTATTTTGGTTAGCTGTAAAAAATGAGTATTTCATTCTTGACAGAGTCTTCTTGTCACACTTGTTTACAATAGTTCAACAATCATCAAGATACAAGCTAGAAGCATGCTGTGCATATGATGACTTTTAGCGCCACACAAGTGGCCATATTTACTTAATTTGGAAGATAGCACAGTAATTTTTCACTTAAATTTCTGCCTGTGAGTCTATAGTAGAAACAATTTCCTTGGTTGTGGCTTTTGCTGCTTTAACATTTGTTGTTGTTGTTGTTTTTGTTGTTTTGGTTATGCATTGCTTGCCTTATTTTCCTTTTTGTTGTATTTGAATTAGACACTCTCAATTATGCAGTGGCTTTGAGAACATATCTTAAAGGGAGTTTTCTATTTTCCTAGACAGGTTTTTGAGGCTCCTCTCCATATTTAGGTAACTGTTTCTTACAGCTTTATTGATTTGGGTCTAATTACTTGACCCAAATTGTGTCATCTCTCTGTATTAAAAATGTTTTATGGCTTTTGTCTCAAGCTGTTAGTCTATACTTCGTTAATGATGCTTTTTAAAGGTTATAGACATTTTCTATTGGAAGAACTGTTCCTTAATTCATCATTGAAAAATTTGCAAGTATATCTTCTGGGTATTAAATATTGTCATGATCATTAATATTACTAACAGAATGTTAACGAAGTGTCAATACACTGAAGAATATAGAGCATGTGAAAGTGGACATTGTCCCTCAATAGTCAGTTAAACATTTGGAGAAAACATTGCACAATTTTTCCTGCTTAGTTGAGAAAATGAAACTTTTGGGCATGGATAGAGACGTCTCTTACATTTCATGCCTGTATATTATTCTTTAAAGGACTATGGTGTGAGTGAGCCAGTTGCCAAACATGCTAGAGCATAATGAAGCAAGCTAACTCCAGGAGCTGCATTTTGTTCTATTGGTAGCATATTCAGACGGTCCTTCCTTTACATGTACTTTTTCCCCCCCATGTCACATGAATGATTGCAGCAGTGGTAGGAGATAGAGGAACACCTTCAGAGGCTCCCTAAGCTTGTGCATGGGAGAACACAACTGGCCAAGCTTCTTCTTCAGAGCTTGTAGGAAAAAGATAAGGAATGTGGGGCCAGGTATTTCCAATTTCGGTGTTAGATTCCACATCAATGACATGTCTCTTAGGACATGGAAACATGGATGAACGACAGTCACAAAAACCCTCTCACATCTAAATTGATCACCGCGGAGAACAGTTGAACTCAGGGCAGATACTCCGGTCCTTGAATGACAGCGCTGAATGCTGTGACTCTTGTAGAGTATGTCAGGTAGTTTAGGTTTTCTTTAACTCTGCACCCTTCCTTATGCCAGCTCCAGTAATACAAAGCCTTGCCAATATTACCTTCTAAACATTTTCCAAGCCTGTCCCCTTCTCCATCTGTAATGCGGTCTTGGATGACATCCTCATCATCCTGCATCCTGACCACCGAAACAGTCTGTTAACCAGTTTTTCCAACTTCAGTCATCTTCCTTTCACGTCAGTCTTTCACTAAACCATCAAGTGGTTCTAAAATATAAATCTGACCCTGTCATTTCTTTGTTTGAAACTCTTGAGTGGCTCCCATTGCCCGGAGGATACAGTCTAAGTTTCTTAACATAGAAATAAAAGCTCTGCATGCGAGACTCTTCTTATCTCTCACTTTCCCTTCACCATCAGCTTCAGCAACACTGAACACTTATTATGTAATTTCTCTTTCTCATACCTTTGCTCATGATGTCCTATCTGCTTGGGATCTATTTTTTCTCCAATTAATATTTGGCTCTTGTTCATGCTTTGAAATTCTACATAAGTATATCAACTCCTCCAGGAATGCTTCCTACTGCCTTCCAGGCAGGGTTAGATGCCCTTACTCTGTGCCCCATATGTTCATAGTGCACTTCTGTTATAATGACACTTCCTATGTCATCTATGAGTTCATCACCACCATTATACTGCAGGCTCTTTGAGGAAAGAGAATCCATGGTATTCTTTGAGTTCTTGGCTCCTTATCAGGTATATGACTCATTAAAAACACTCAGTACATGTTTGTATAATGAATGAACTAAAATGCTTTTGTGAATAGATGAAATCCCTATAAAGCAAAGAGAGAGAGAGAGAGAGAGAGAGAGAGAGAGAGAGAGAGAGAGAGAGAGAAGGGGGGAAGGGAAGGTGAGGGCAGAAGAGAAGAGAAGAGGAGAAGAGAAACCTGGAATGAGCCTTTGGAAATTCCCATGAATTGTGACCTTTATTTTATTTTATTTTGTCTCCATGTTCCTGTTTTTATCTTTCGATCAAGGGCTTAACTGATTTCCTACTTTCTCAGAACCAACTTCAAAATGGATGGTTCTCAGCACATGACACTTTATGTTCCGTGAATATTTGTGATTGACTGATAATCCTTGGGACACCTCTGAGACATCAGTCAGTGTCAAGACTGAGCAATATATAAGAAAAATTAGTTCAGAGCAGAGATATAGATACTCAATATTGTATTGCAAGGAATGTTATTGTGCTTTATAGAAAAACATATGAGAACATTTGTGAAAAGATAGAAACATGAAAAGCAGAAAGGCCTATCCTTCAGTGTGTTTATCTTATAATTTATCATCCATCAATTATTTTCCTAACCTCTCTCATTGTACACATCACCTGTTTCCCACCACCAATCACTGCATTAGGTTAGTGCAGTAGCATATATTTTATTTCAGTAGCACAGTTGAATATATTTGTAAATAGGAGGGAAAACTGAATGTCAGCGTTAACTGTTTACATACCTCCTGTGACTTATATAGAAGCCAAGGTCATTTTCTTCTCCCTGTCATAACTATACAGGTAGACAGGTCTTTACCTGGTAAAATAGGAAGAGTTACATCATTCTTATCTACCTAGAAAATCAGAACTAAGTGCATTCCATAAAATTGTTCCATGTGAAATTGGCATCAATTAATGCACTGAACTATTCATTCTCCCGGATGGAAATGTCATTAAAGAAATATGAAGATATTACTTCATTGTACTAGGAGGAAAAACTAGACATCAGGAGGATTCTTATTCAAACACAGATAGCTATTAAAATCTTACCTGAGGTGCCCTGTAGCAGGACCTCTTTCACATCCTGCCTTATCTTTGACAACCTGTCTCAATGCTGAATCTTAAGGCCAGAAACAGGCCACAGCTCAGAAGGGAGAAGACTGTGTCTGTTGCACTAGATTCTATAGTAAATGCTTTTGTCCATGAGTCCCAACTGTCACTTACTTTCTTTATCACTGTGTATGTCCATGAAGCTCATGACAGTTGACATACATCAATCAGGAAAGGTTTACTCTGCCTTTTTACTACTCACAATACGCTTAAAGAATTAAGGCAACACAATTCCATTGAATTGTACATTTGGCCACAAAGGGATGTTTCACATTTATCTACAGAGCAGCAAGCTAGCATGAAATGAGACATGGTTAGTTCCAGAACTTGTTTGCAGAGATAAAATTCCTTGCTGGAATATCTGAAATTTTCAGTAAAAATTCCCGGAAGCCTGTGAACTTCTTGGCAGCATATGTGAATTTGGGAGAAAGAAATAATCACAAATCTGTCATGTTAGAAAGGGTTGATTTCCCCCCCCCCCCCCCGGGGACCATGTTAAGAACTTTTGAACACTGACATGATTCTCTCCCTGATATTCATTGAATATTGTGTATGTTCCCCTAGAATATATAAAATACATGAAAGGAGGGAAAATTAATTTATAATGAAACCACAGATCTTGAACAACTTCTTGACATACCTTATAAAGAATATCTGACAAATGCAAGAAAATTTTGAACAAAATGAAAGACCCTAAGATTTAATAACTACTCTAAAATGGTGACTATGGTGTTGTTTTCGATAATGCAAATGATAAGAGTTGTGAATCACCCTGACAGTGGCCCTTATCTTGGAAAGACAAGGGCTTGGGACATGGGGGAGCCAAGTGAAAAGTGCAGTGAGGGGCACACTGCTTAAGGTCTAGTCTCATTTTTCTAAATCATGTGTTGGGTTGAAGGAGGTACTGAGATTCCATGTCATCTTAACTCTTCATTGGGGTTCTTAAACAGAGAGGTGGCCTGGTGTCAGATGATATTTTAGAGGGAGTAAAAAGAGGGCAGGCATTGCTGAGAAAACAGTAAGCCATCTTAGAATACATAGTTATTGGAGGAAAGGATAAATGTAATGGCCAAAAGATGAAGGATGTTATCTAACCCCAAGGAATTAACTGCACCCTCTGCGTAGAGGATATAGCAGATTTGAAGCTCAGAGATGAAAGTTTATACATTAGCTGAAGGCCATCCCAAGGCATTCATCATTTCCACTGTTTTCATGCCTCCAATGTTCCCAAACAGTTGAAGAGTAAAACAGAGAAACAAAATAAACAGTATTTAGTTCTCCAGCTGGAGATAGAGGGATGACTCTAAGGCTACCTTCTTTTTACAAAAAGACTAGTTAATGGGAGTCCACCCACACTATCTTTCTAAACATTGCAAAAGAGATATTATGGTCTACATTTAAAGATGATTAATAAATACAAAGGACCTGGTATACAAAAAGCGCCACAAAAGAATGGATTAACATTCAAAAGACTATTAAGACTGAATTTTGGAAGGGTAACTTAACTCAGGAAAGAAAAGGAAATTTCAGAAAAAATTATCTGTCATCTCAAGGAAGTTAGAGAACATGGAATTTCTATGAAACACAGGATTGTATAAAATAAAGTTACTGACAAATCTAGGGAAAGAAATTGAGGTGACATGTAAGATATTAAAATATTAAAATAACATTTGTTTTGGCAGCACCTGGGTTAAGTGTCTAACTCTGGTGAGTTCAAGCCCTCCACTGGGTGAGTGCAGAGCCCGCTTGGGATTCTCTCTCTCTCTCCTTCTCTCTTTGCCCCTCCCTGGCTCATGCTGTCTCTGTCTCTCTCAAAATAAAGTTTAAATAAATGTAAAAAAAATAAAAAAAATAGTAAAATATAATAAAAAACCATGTGTTTTAAGAGAAAAACTAAAAGAACTGGTGAACTAAAAATCAGAAAATGCACAACAATAAACACTAAAAAACAAAAAAAAATGGTATGGGAGGTAGGTTATATAAGATCATACATGCTGCAAAGGAAAAATTATAAGAGCAAAACTGTTGACTTTAAGGTCAAGGAAATCATTCTGGAAGAAGAAACAATCACATATAAGGGCAAGTTCAAGCTAGTCTGAGATTTCCACATAGTAATATCAAGAACAGGAAATGATGGAACACTTTCTTTGGACATAAGAGGTGAGAAGACTTTTCCCCAACAACGATGTCTTGTCTGTATGCACAAGTTTCATGCATAGAGGTGACAGGAAGGGAGTTTTAAAGTCTGAGTATATATCATCTATTAACCATTATGAAAAATCTTTCTGAAGACCGAACTTAGTCACATTAAAAATAGAAGAATGAAAATTCAAAATAAAGAAATCATGAATAGGCCTTTTTGTTTGAACATTGGAATATAAAATCAGCATATGCCTTTTGTTTTCTACAAGCCATCCAAAAGCACCAAGGAGAACAATGAATAAAAGACAGAAGCACTATATTTGGTGAAACCGGAAGACGGCTAAAACCCCGGATCACAAGATATAAAATAATAATAGTAATAATAATGATAATGATAAAAGAGAGTGGGAGCAAACTTTTGGAGGTGATGAATATGTTTTTTTGGCAAGGATTTTAGTGATGGTTTTACTGATATATGTTCATCTCCAAACTTGTTAAGTTGTATACATTAAGTATGAACAGGTTTTACCTGAATAAAGTGTTTTTACAAAAAGATATTTGGTGGCTTACAGCAGAAGGCATGCAGTGGAACAAGTAGGAGGAAGCCAATAAATGATAAGAGCTTTTAGATCAGAGAAAGAGCCAGCAAAAAATATCATATCAAAGATGAAGGTCATGCCAGATGATAAACCAAGCTTCCTTATTTTCGGCAGCAGATCTAACGATATACCTGGCATCAGTTTTACTTCACCCAACATGGTTCCAAGAAGCAGAGGAACAGAGATTAAATGAGCAATCCTATGGGCGATACGTATGTGCAAGCAAAACTTTCTCTGTTGCAGCTTAGAAAGAGACTCTGAATTAAGAAAATCGACACCTATTTCCCTTGCATGGGAAAAAGTCACACCCAGAACCCTCAGTCATGAGAAGTCAAGTCTGTCCTGAATACTATTGCTTTCTGTCTCTGACATGATACTCCTAGCAAATAGTTGGTGCAGGAAAAACTCAACTTCTTCAGTGATACAAGAAGGCACCCGTGTGGGATCCATTCAAAGACAATATCAAGGAAAAAAAAGAAAGTTTTTCACTATAAGTTTAAGAAGACATTAACAAGTTAACTCTTCTAAAGGAAGATACAAAGTGAAAATGCAAAAGCTCTGGGAAGATATGTTGAGGCAATAAAAATTATCAGCTGGTAGAGCTGAGAAAAGTATGGAAATAACACAAAACTATTAAACAAATCCAGCTGGACTTGCAAGAAGTTCATTGAAAAACTGACATTCTGAAAACAAAGGATATGGTGGAAAAAGTAAATGAAGTTAAATAGAAAACATATATTAATATGAGACTTATACCATTAAGAAAACAGACATTTAAAAAATGACGGATTTGGAAGTCATATGAACAACTGGAATCCTCTATGAAGAAACAACAACAAAACAAATACAGCATATTAACTACTTATGGGATTAAAAAAACATGAACTTACAAATTGAAAGGTCATATTAGGTTCTTCCCAGTAGAAAGTGAGGAAGAATGGTTAACAATAAGACAATGCAGGGAAGTTATTTGTCTTTTAATGCACGAAAAGAATTCACTGGGAAGCCAGATGAGAATATAAAGTAACTTATTATATAAATTAGTTCAACTTCCACTTCTCCACAGCAACCTTTTATGCAAGCCGTCAACAGAACAATCCCTACAAAATGCTGAAGAGAAGAGAATGCACCCAAGGGTTTGACGTCTCACCCACTGTCATTTGAGTATAAAGGCAATAAACATGTTTTTGAGTCCTTTAAATACTTACTCCCCCAAGTTTTATTTTAGAATTTTTTAAAAAAGGAATAGTAGGATACTTTAATAAATACTTGTATATATCCTCCACTTGAATTCAATAATATTTACCCCCCTTTTTTTTTTTTGCATATTTGGTTTATCTATAGACTCATCTCATCCCCTCCCTTTTCCCCCTCCCTAACCCTCCCCTTATCTCTCTCTCCTTCTCTCTTTTTCATTCTCTCTTTCTCTCCATATGTAAATATATATTTAAAAGTAAGTTTAGGACTTTAGGTAACTTTATTTCTAATTACTTGAACATTCATTTCCTAGGAATAAGGACAATTCCCTACATAACATTATACTGCTATCACACCTAAGAAATACAAAGTTATTGCATAATTTTATTTACATCCAGTCCATATAAAATTTTTTTAAGTTATGTAACTATATATTTTACAGTTTGCCTTCTTAGGAACTAGGCCCCATCCCAGGTGGATGCTTTGTAACGGGTGATTATGACTGTTTATTTTAGTTTTCCTTAGTAATAAAGTCCTCTGCCTTTGATTTTTTTATAACATTCACTTTTTGAAGAATTCAGGAAACATGACATGTATTTTTCCAATTCTGCATTTACCCGATTCTTTTTTCTTGATTCTTTTTTGAGTTTATTTATTTTGAGAGAGAGAGTGTGTGCAAGCACATGCACTCTCCAGTGCATATATGGGAGGAGGTGAGGGAGGGGTCGGGGGTAGACGGAGGGGAGTGTGGGAGGTGTGGAGAGGAGGGGAGGAGGTAAGGAGATGGGAATGTGGAGAGGGGCAGAGAGAACCCTAAGCAGGCTCCCTATGCTGTCAGCAGAGAGCCTGAGGTGGCCTCAAACCCAGGAACTATGAGATCATGACCTGAGTCGAAACAAGAATCAGATGTTGAACTAACTGAGCCACCCAGGTGCCCCTCTCTTGGTGTTTTGTTTAACCTGCTCCTTTATCACTCCTATTTTCTGAAACTGGAAATTAGGTTTAGAGGTTTAACAAACAGTGTTTAAGTTGCCCAAATAAGGAATATTTTCACCATGAGTTATTTTTGAGAAATTAAATTGGAGGACAAACTTAGTTTATCAAGATATAATTGGCAAAATTACAACAAAATAATCAGTGGAGATCACTGGATGTATTTTAGTATGACTGATAGTAGAGGCTAAGTCACTGTAAAAATGACCCCAAATTCACTAAACCTACATTGGATAAAAGTTTTGTTTTGTTATGTTTTCATGAAACAATCCTGATGTAGGTAGGTCAGGACTGACACAATGGCTATCCTCCAAGAAGGCATTCAGGGACCTAGATCTTTATATCTTATTTTTTCACTATCTCCCATTATAATTACATACTTCATCTCCATAGCTTAGATTGACTCATTCCCCATCCAGGCGAACAGGGGCATATGGAAGTCAATAGCAGGCAACTTCTTCTTTAAGAAAATATCGTGGAAGTAGGACACATCAAAAAGGCACACCTAGCTGCATGAGAGGCTGGGAAATTTACCTTATTGTTCAATGACTAGAGCCCAAATAAAATGAAAGGAACTCATTATTAAAATAGAAAATGAGGGGTGCCTGGGTGGCTCAGCTGGTTAAGTGTCTGACTCTTGGTTTGGCTCTCATGGTTTTGTGCATTTGAGCCCCACATTGAATTGTCAGTGCAGAGCCTGCTTGGGATTCTCTGTTCCTCTCTCTCTGCCCCTCCCCACTTATACTGTCTCTCTCTCAAAATAAATAAGTAAACTTTAAAATAATAAAGTAGAAAATGACGGTGTTACTGGGAAATCACTAGCAATCTTTAGTAAATTTGAAAGTACTAACAACACTGGGGCACCTGGGTGGCTCAGTCGGTTGAGCATCAGACCGGCTCAGGTCATGATCTCGCGGTTTGTGAGTTCGAGCCCAGAGTCGGGCTCTGTGCTGACAGCTCAGAGCCTGGAGCCTGTTTTAGATTCTGTGTCTCCCTCTCTCTCTGACCCTCCCCCATTCATGCTCTGTCTTTCTCTGTCTCAAAAATAAAATAAGTGTTAAAAAAAATTGAAAGTACTAATAACACTAAAAAAATGTGGGATTGGGAAGAACAGAATAGACTATAAATGCCAAATATACTGGCAATGTAGAGAACAAAAAGTAGAGGGAAAAGGATGAAATGTAAGATATAGAGTAATGGTGATTTCTTCATTTCTATTTACTGGAAGTCAAAGGCAATCACTTAAAAGTAACTATCAAAAAAAAAACCAATTTAGAGTATCATGGTAAATATATAGATAGTCATTGACTAAAAATGGTAGTGACGACAAAGGAAGAGAGAAAAAGAAAACTAAATTTATCAATGATAGCATAAATTAATACATGTTGTCTAACAAAATGGAGTATTTCCTGTATTTGATAATATTATACATTAAGATACCAGATGTATCAAAGAAATTTTAAAAGATGACAAAGTAAAATGTCAGAAAAAGGAAAAATAAGATAAGAAAGTATAACATTAACTAAGCTCACAATTAAAACCAAATAATCTTATCAGGAAATGTAAATAAAGAGGCATATCAATAAAGATGACTTTCAGATTGGATTACAAAGCAACAACCCTATATACCATGTTGCTTACAAGAGAATGGACTTCCAAAGTAATGTAGAAAGATTGAAAAATAGTGGCACCAGGGTGGCTTGGTCAATTAAGTGTCTGAATCTTGATTTTGACTCAGATCATGATCTCATAGTTTCCTGAGATTGAGCCCCATTGGTTGGGCTCTGTGCTCACAACATGGAGCCTGCTTGCAATTCTCTCTCTCTCTCTCTCTCTCTCTGCCCCTACCCCCTCTTAAAATAAATAAATAAACATTAGAAAAAAAAAGAAAGATGGAAAAATAAAAAATATGGTTAGAGATATGCCACGCAAATACAAATAAAAATAGGTAGAGTTTGATTCTGTTTTTAGTCAAATTTGAATGCAGGCACTTAAAGAATTAATGGAGACAAAGAAGAACATGCTAAGATGTGCAATTAACAATAAAGATGTAATAGTTACGAATGCCTATGAACAAACAAACCTAACATTATTATGCCTAGAGTAGATACTATTGACAGCAAAATATTTTAACTCAGATGTGAAAAAAAATATATACAGATATTGCAGACCCAAATGGTCTAATTAATAAGGTAGATATTTTTGAAATATAATAAATTTGTATCTAAAAACTGTATTCCTTCACCTGCTCCTGAAGCAGTCATAAAAATATGCTATGTATAGACCCTAAACCTTCATAATCAATATTTCCAGGGCTATTATACTATTACAAGACATGGAAAAATTATATTACAAATTGAATATAATGTTAATTAAAAAACCATACAGTCATGATCTCAGCATGTTATTTTGTGGATATTGACAAACTTTTCCTAACCTTTCTGTGGAGAGGCAACGAGCTAGAAAAGCCAGCACAACATTGAAGGAGAAGAGCAAAGTTGAAGTGACTTCAAGACTTACTGTATACAAAAGAAATGACTGATAAGCTGGACCTCACTAAAATTAAAAATGTCTACTCTGATAAAGCGTGAAAAGATAAGCCACAGACTGAGAGAAAATATTTGCAAAAGACACATCTGATAAAGGACTATTATCCAAAATATACAATGAACCCTTAAAACTCAACAAGAAAACAAACAAACCGATTAAAAAGTGGGCCAAAGGCCTTAACAGACACTTTACCAGAGAAGATATGCAGATGGAAAATAAGCATATGAACAGATGTTCTACATTCCATGTCATCAGAGAAATGCAAATTAAAATAAATATGAGACCACTGTAGATCTATTAGAATGGCCAAAGTCTGGAACACTGACGATATCAAATGCTGGCTAGGAGGTAGAGCAGCAGGAACTCTCATTCACTGGTGGTAGGAGTGCAAAATGGTACAGCCATTTTGGAAGCTAGTTTGGTGGTTTCTTACAAAATGAAACATAATTTACCCTATGACCCAGCAACTGTGCTCCTTGATATTTACCCAGAGAAGTTGAAAACTTGTGTTCATGCAAAAACCTGCTCACAGATGTATAGTCGCTTTATTCATTAATTGCCCAAACTTGGAAGCAACCAAGATATCCTCCAGTAGGTGAAAGTTATAAATAAATAGTGATACATACAGACAAAGGAATATTACTCAGCGCTAAAGAGATATGAGCTCTCAAGCTATGAAAAGCCTTGGAGGAACTTTAAATGCATATTACTAAGTGAAAGACATTAATCTAAAAATAAAAGAGAAAGATACTAATCTAAAAGGCTACATATTGTATGATTTCAACTATACGACATTCTGGAATAGGCAAAACTATGGAGACAATAAAAAGATTCATACTTGCACAGGGTATAGGGTGTAGAGATGAACAGGCAGGGCACATAAGATTTTAGGGCAGTGAAACAACTCTGAATGATATTATAATAATAAATAAGTCATACACATTTGTCCAAAACCATCGAATGTACACCAAAAGTGAACCCTAAGGTAAACTATGGGTTCTGGGTGGTTATGACATGTCCACTTGATCCATTCTTGGTAAAAGATGTACTGTTCTGGTGGGTCATGTTGATAGTTTGGGAGGCTGTGCATGTGTGGGGATAGGGCATACATGGGGAATCTCTATGCCTTTCTCTCAATTTTGCTCTGAACCTAGAACTGCCCTTTAAAAAAGTCTTTTTACAAAAAACACACAAGGAAGAAAAGTAAAAGATAAACAGACAAACAAAAGCTGGGAAGAGTCACATACAAAAAGAAAACTACAAACCAATTTCACTATGAACATGGAAGCAAAATTCCAAAGTAATCAAGAGCACATGAAGGTAATTGTACACTTTTGCAAAATGGTATTTATTCAATAAATGAAAGGATAGTTCCACGGTGACTACAATTAATCATAGTAATGGATCAAAGAAGAAACATCATACCATCATTTTCATGCTGCAGAGGCATTTTTAAAAATTGAATATTTACTCTTTGTAAAAAATATTTATTCTTGATATGAACTCTTAAAAATAAAGTCAAAAATAGATGAATCTCAACGTGATAAAATAAGCAGGTCAGACAAAAGCCTGAAACAATCCTTGTTGAAAAACCTTTAGAAGCATTCCCATCTCTGTCAGGAACAAGGTGCCTACTCCATCATCACCACTATTAATTGAATTGAGTCTGCAGGCACTAGCCAACATACTTGGATAAGAGAAAGAAATTACAAAAATTGGAAAGAAAGACGTTAAATGATCACAACTTGCACCTGAAATGATTATATGTTTGAGAAACTTAAAAATTTCAACTAAAACCACTATTAAGAGAATTCAGTAACGTGGTAGGTACAAGATTAATATACAGTAATCAAGTCTCCACATAAAGACCTTATTTATGTTATCAATAACGAAAGATAGAAGGCCTAGTATATCAGTTTTCTATGCCTGCTGTAACAAATTACTGCACACCTAGTGCTTTTAAAAAAGCACAAATTTATGATCTCACAGTTCTGGATGTGTGAAGTCCAGAATGGGTCTAAAAGAGTTGAAATCAAAGTATCAGCAGGACTGTATTCCTTTTGGTTGCTTTAGGAGAAAACACATTTTTTTTTCCTCCTTCCTACAGCTTCGAGAGGCTGCCTATATTCTCTGACTCATGATCCTTTTCTTGCATCTTCAAAGCCAGGTCAGGCCAAGTTCTTTTCATACTGCCTGCTCTCTGATTCTTCCTCCAGTGCCTTCTTCTGCCATTTGTGAAGGAACCTTGTGGTTGCACTGGGTCCACCTGAATAATCCAAGATAACCTCTACATCTCAAGGTCAGCTGATTAGCAATCTTAAGTCTATCTACAACTTTTATTCCCCTTTGTCATGTAACATAATATATTCATAGTTTGTGAGTATTAGGGATGTAGACATCTTTGAGTCAGGGAGGGTATTATTGTTCTGTCTACTATGCCTCGCAATAAATTTAATAAAAGTGAAAAATTAATTGTAAGAGAACTTTGAGATGATTCAGTAAGCCACAAAAGGATACTTGAACAACTCAAAAGGAGTACTATTTTCTTGGATAAGGAGAAATAGCGTGTACTTGGATGGGAAGAAACAGTATCACAAAGATATCAATCGGTTCTAAATTAATCTATACATTTAATTAAAGCAATCACCATTAAAAAAACCATAACAATAATTTTGGAAAGTGACAAGGTGATTCTAAAATACATATGGACACTGAAAACAAGCAAGAATAAATAGGAAAATTCTGAAAAGTAAGCGTAAAGGGAGTTACCAGATGTTAAAGGATATTGCTAAGCCTCGAGAATTCAAACAGTGTGATATTGCTCATGAATCAACAAATACATCAATGGAACCATATAAAAAGTCCAAAAATAGGCCAAAACCATAAGGGAATTTACTAAATGATAAAGATGGCATTTTAGATAGTGGTGAAAGGATTGTTTATTAAAAGCAAATGGTGTTGGGGTGTCTTGATAGCCATCTGTACTAAAAAATGTTCTTCCATGTTCCATATTTTTTACCAGGGTACATTTCCAATGAATAAAAAATTCAAAGATAGAAATAAAACCACAAAATGACTGTAATAATCCATGGGTAAAAATGCTGTAATATCAGAACCAAGAAGACCTTTCTGTGACAGAAAACTCAGAAGCCATAAGGGAAGTGATTGAAACTTCCAACTCCTTAAACACAATAAACACAGCAAAGGAGAAAAAGAATGGTAAAATTCATCATTTAAGCTTGTGTAAAACTATTTGTAACTCATAGACAAAAATTTAATTTCCCTTGAAAATGAAGCATTCCTACACATTGAAAGAATGAAGACCTACAAATAAATACAAAAGAAATGAAAATCTATGAAAAGATAGCAAAAGAAGGAAAGAGTTTGGATTTTAGATGTGTGGAAAGATCCTTAACAAAACTCACTCATGATGAGAGAAATAGAGTAAATCTGCAGTGAGATACCATTTATTACCTTTCAGGGCATCCACAATCCAAAAGGTTAATAGCTTATTCTGTGTGTGAGGGTGAGAAGAGCCATACCTGTTCACGGCTTGTAAGAATGTAAATTGGTACAGTCCCTTCGCAGAGGAAGTATCGTCTATCGAACTTACACATCACATAACTTAAGGCCCAACAATTCCATCCTACAGTAAATTCACCTATGTACAAGAAAATAAAATTATTCATTGCAGTAATCTCTTTTCAGCAGCTAAATATTACAGAAATCCCCCCAAATCTATCAATAGGGGACAAGTTAAATTATGCATATCAGAGAATGCATATAATGCAGGTGTAAAACATAATGACAAAAGTTCTAGAAAGACACCCATGATACATTTTTTAACTTTTTAAATAAAAAATTGAATACACCAATGTGTATAGCATTGCATGATTACCTGGGTGACAAAAGAAGCAAAAAAGGATGTATGTGTAATAATGGTTCACACTTACAAAGCACTTCTCATCTATTCTAGTAAAAAAAATTCCTTAAGGCAGGTACTGTAATTCTTTTCCCTATGCCATAACCAACACATCTGTGTTATTTACTGCTTTATCTTCAGTACCTACCACAGAGCCTGACACATAGGTGCTCACTAAACATTTGGTGATTAAATGAATAAATGATGCCATATTTGAAGATAAAAAAAATAACCCTAAAGTTCAAGTAGGTTGAGTAACTTGACCCACATCACACAACAAATAAGCATAAGGCTCTCATCTCTGGATATAATTTCTTTGGAAATATACACACCCATAAACCCATCCCATAAGTTATCTGTAAAGACACAAATTGGTTGGAGGGGGGTTGGGGACACAGGTAAAGGCCGGACTTTTTCTATATGCCCCTTTATTATATCTTTTGAATTGTGAAATACGTGACTATCTTACATAGTCAAAAAGATAAAACATACAACTCATGAATAGGAATGCTGACATAAAAAAAAACAGAGGCAAGTGCAATTTTTTTTAAAACATAACTAATATAAATGAATTAAGTAAATATGGTTAATAATGCTGTGGAAAGGACAATTCTTGGGGCAGGTGGGTGGCTACATCAGGCATCAATTCTTGATTTTGGCTCAGGTCATGATCTCATGGTTTGTGAGATCGAGCCTCACGTGGGACTTTGTGCTGGCAACATGGAGCCTGCTTGGGATTCTCTCTCTTCCCTTTCTGCCCCTCCCCCGCTCACATGCAGGCACACACACACACACACACACACTCTCAAAATAAATAAATAAACTTAAAAACAAAAGAAAAGGACAATTCTTGAAATACATCTTAAGACACTTATGATTTAAAAATAGCAGACTGGGATAAAATCTCACATACAACCATAAACACTGGGATGGAAAGTCAGGGTGAAGAAGGGAGACAGTGTGCTCACTTAGCTTTTAGGTCTCTCACAGAGGGTAGCCTCTCTGGACAGATTTTCTGAGAATGGTATATTGATACAAAGGTACCTATCTTATTTAAATGTATAAACATAGTTTCTAATAGTCTTAAAAATAGTTCCTACTCCTGTGAAACAGTATAATGAAAGAAAGGTTACTGAGAGAAATGCATACAATAAATGGGCTCATAACTAAACTCCAACCCATGTTAATAAAATGTCTGAAATAACACAGAAAAGTGGAAATAATGGGGAAGGATATAATCAGCAAATGTAAACAAAAAAGAAGAAAGAATGCATAATATCAAAATACAATTTTAGAAAATATTAAATAAAAACACGGTCCTTTTAAGATTATGAACTCAACAAATTCTTAATGAGCTTCTGTGTACCAACTGACACAGCGACAGAGTACCTGGATAGTGTTGCAGGAACTGAAACAAGGAACA
This sequence comes from Neofelis nebulosa, assembly GCF_028018385.1. Taxonomy (NCBI): domain Eukaryota; kingdom Metazoa; phylum Chordata; class Mammalia; order Carnivora; family Felidae; genus Neofelis; species Neofelis nebulosa. Next base: position 178,801,443 of record NC_080782.1, read on the forward strand.
GATGGAAAAGCAACAGGAGAGAGAGAATTTAAGAGAAGAGTTTTTCTGTCCTTGAAATAGCATGTATATAAGAGTTGTCCCTCCATAAAAATCTAAACAATATTATAAACTTTGATATATTCTAGTCAGATAAAAAAAAACATATGTACTAAAAGCTATCATCTGCAAAGGGAGAATATTCTTTTTAAATGGCCCCTGGAGCATTTTAGAAAAAAAAAAAAACAAACAACAAAACAAAACTATAATCACATATTAGCCAAAAAGAAATTCCAAAGGGGAAAAAAGACTTCAGATCATATTCTGAAACCACAGTCTAATAAAGTAAAAACCAAATGTCAAATTTAGAAACAAAAAACCCAAAGCATTTGATATTTTAATACCATTCTTTTCTAAAGAACTCTTGGGGCAAAGAGAACTAAAAAGCCACAATTGCAGAGTATTTATAAAATAATAATAACATGGCCTCAAATATTTTTGGTGCAAACAAAAATAATGAAAACAGTAAATTAAATAAAATGCAAAAGTTATGAAAAACAGCACAGTGGACCCAAGGAACATAGATGGAAAAATTAATGAAGATGAAAGCATAAATAAGTGAATTAGGGAAAAGAAAAATGACAGAGTTGTCGATAGCTTATTCTTAGGGGGTAAAAAAATGAACCACTCGCTTGCCCATTCAAGAAAACAGAATAAAAGGCATTACAAATATAAGAATATTCAAGAAGAGAGAAGAAAAACCCATCCTGATATTAAAGAATTTCAGATAATAATTCGCCATTTCACCCAATTCCATGTTAATAAATTGACAACCTAGATAGATAAATTATATTATTTTAGAATTAAACTATGCAAAATTAACCCAAGAAGGAAAGGAAATACAAATAACAAGAAGCAAAAACTCACAAAGTTTTATGAGAGCTAAAAGATCTATACTTAAAGAAATCAAAGTTCAGATGAATGCATAATTGAACTTTATCAATCCAATCATGGAACATCTAATTTTCATGTCAAGTGAATTATTCCAGAAAAAAAAGGTGGGGGGGGGGGAAGCTTTCTATTTCTTGTTATAAAGTTATATGTCTAAGATATCAACATTCAACAAATATAGCACAACACTGAATATTAATATTTAAAGATACACATAATAAAGCCATACATTAAAAACAGCTTAATATAACTCTAATAGGGTTTATCCTAAGGACTGCAAATATGCTTTAACATGATAAAATTTATTAGTATAGTTAACTACATTTAAATTAAAAGATAAACGCCATATAACTGTTTTGATAGGAAGAACCTTTGATAAAATTCCATCTTTACTCTGGAAAAACTTCATATATACATTATAATAATAAGCATGCACTCCAAACACTTTAAACTATTTTGGAAAAACTTGGAGAACTTCAAACAAAACTTTGAAACTCTTTGTTGTAAGGCCCCTAAAGCTAATTTCCTGTTTATTGGAAATAGAAGTGGCAATGGAGTAAGTTCAAACCAAGAAAAGGCATTCAGGTAAATTCAGATTTTGTGAAAATATGTAAGATGACTTATAAGTACATACATACGTAAATACACAGAAAGAGCAGTTATATTCATATATATGATTCTCAAGTGTTCAATGATGAAAAATTGTTAGAAAAAAAAGATTGTCCTATCAGCATCATTTTTCACCATTTTCTTGCAGATACTAGCCAGTGCAATTAAGCAACGCATGAAAATAAGAGACAAAATGTTTAAAAGGACAGAGCAAAAGTTTTTATTTTGGGAGATTATGGGATAGGTGCGAATTAAACCAAGGCCCATTCCTTGCAAGGTTGCATTTTGAGAGAGTTCTATGGATCTGAGGTGGTGGCCACAGGACCTGTGCTTCATTGTCAATTCCAATCAAAATGCTTGAACTCCAGTGTGATCCTACCCTTAGAGAACCTGGTGGTTTTAAGCATGCAGGCTAGAGACTTACAGCTCAAGACATTCCACCATTACAGCTCAAGACATTCCAATCTTGGGGGAAAGCCAAGATAAACAACTAAAAATAAAAGTTATAAATAATAATAGAGTTAAATAGATTTTAAATCAGTATTAAAAATACCATTAACTTTTCTATATACAAACCAGTATTAGTTAGAAATAAAATGAAAATCAACATCTACAAAATAATATAAATATGCAGCCTCTGAAAACTAAGAGAAATGGAGATACTGAGACACTTGTATTGATACTAATGACCTCTGAGAATTATCCAAGTTCTAGGAATTGATTATAATCTAACCAGCCACAGGTGTTATCCACAAATGCCAGCAGGGGAAGCAGCATCTGATTGGACAAAGAACATCTGACAGGAGGCCAGAGGGGAGAGAAACTAACCTGAACTCTTCTCTACACTGTGAAGCTACAAAAGTCATACCCTTCTGCCTCCCCACCCTCCTAACCAGGTACTATCTGGGATATAAGCTGGGTTTGGAGACCTTAAGACTGAAAAACATGACTGACTGAGTGAGCATTATTTTTCCCTAGCAGAGCCTAACCACAGAACACATGTCCGGAGAGATGCTCACAATCACCAAACCTGAGGCAAACCTACTTAAATTATGGGATGAGGCTAAGCTGTACATCAGAGTGGATCCATTACTTGTTTTATTCCTGCAAGCCAGTTGTTGGAGGCACATGAGGAAGACCAGATTCACTGTATAAAATAAGTGAGTTTACATTTCCTCTGCACATCTGGATTGTAGGGTGAGTTAAGCTTTGTTGTCAAAGATACTTAGAAGTCTTTTTCAAAGGCACAGACAAAATATGAAAGAAAATAGTAAATGCCAAAAATTTAGCATGATTTTCTCAAGATTGGTTAAGATTTCAGAGACCTTTCTTATTTTTCACATCTTTAATTTTTTTTTTTTTACAATATGGTTTATGTTGGCAATTATGAAAAGTAAGCCAGTTAAATTAGAACAAAAAGAAAAGAAAGTAGAAGAAAATAATAGGTAAGAATTTTGAAGACACATTATATGTCTGGTAGTGTGCCAAGCCGTTAAAACATTTAATTTTCTCATCAAATCACTCATTTAATTTTCCCATTATCTCCCTGAGTTATGTTATTACTCCATTTTACAGAATCGAGGCTTGGAAAGACTAAATAACTTGACCACAGTCATAAGCTAAGTAATATTGAATTACAGATTCAAAACCAGCCAGTCCAACTTCAGAGCACTTAAATTTAACTAACTTGCTATTGCTTCCCATGAGGCACCATAGATCTCCAATTCCGTGGACTCTATCTGGCTGTTGTACCTTTTTGTCTCTCATCATTTCAATGAGAAAACTAGAATGAGGAGCAACCTGAGAATTCTTATCATGGTCTGGGTAAATTTTTCTGGTTGGCTCATTTAGGACTCAGAAATTAACTTTCTGTGCTTGGGAATTGTCCACAAGATGCACTTAATGGAAATTATCTGTGGACAAATTTGGAAGGAAGGGAGAACCTAATGTCATGTGTATTTTTTCCTTTTATTTACCAAATAGTACTGATGGCATTTCATACAATAATAAAACGTCAGACCCGCAAGAAAGGTAGGACACCATCTAGTCTACCATACTTAGTCATTTCAAACATTTATTATAGTCATTTCATATTCTAAAATGTGTTCAACAGTGCCAATAACATGCAAGACAGATAATAATGATCTTAATGCTGTTATATCAGTAATTCTTGTCTTTTATGTTGGTCATGTATTTCCACAGATCTTTGTGGCCTCTCCTTCTCTTTGTGCTGTATCTGAAGAGTTTATTTATTGACCATCTATACTGTAATCATAATTACAGGGGGTGCAAAAACAAGACCCAATAACCACCATCAAAAGGTTGTTAAATTAGTAAAGATAAGGCACATAAATACTCCAGGCAGAAGGCACTGATGTAAATGTCTGTGAAAAATGTGTTGTTTGTGTTGAGAGAGATCCTTTTTGGTTAGAGGATAAAAGAAGGTTCATGAAGAAAGTCACATTTAAAGTGGGTCCTCAGATGTGGGTAGGATTTCAATGAGAGGAAATGGGAGAAATTATTCTGGATAAAAAATCTATATGTGCAATGAAATGGGGGATTGGAAAATAAAACATAAGCACAAAGATTGGTTGGTAGGACAGGTTGGTTTTAATGAAGGTAAGGAAGTAGAAGGAGAGGAGGTAAAAACATAGATTGGAGCCCATCTGAATATCCCCAAATGGTTTGTACTTTATTCCTTTATTGTACTTTATACCGCCCCTAAGAGAGTTTGTACTTTATTCATTAAAAAGGGAAGTCATTTAAATGTTTTGATAAAGTAAGTATCACAAGTAGAGATTTAATCCTGTGACTATGTACTGTTTTTATTAAGGAGGAAGGAGGCTGAATGTGGAAAAATAAACAAGAGAGTTAATATTATGGTTCAGGTAAGAACCAAAAAGAAAAAGAAAGTACTAGAAATAGAGGGAGAGAAGACAGACAGGACTGCAATGCCAAGAAGTTATCTGCGGGACTTCATGACAGATTGTGAGGAAGAAAGAAAAGGATATGATTCTGAGTGTGGATGTTGGGAAGAGTTTTGGTATTATTGAAGGAAAGAGAAAGCAAGTCAGCACCAGGGACTGGTATGAGAAAGAGAAATTGCTAATTTACTTTTTTGCATGAAAGTTTGAAATACATACGGTACTTGGGGATAAATATTAATGTCCTACAGGTGGTTGGAAGTATCCTAACATAATGAGAAAGAGCAGTTATGTTGGGAACTATAAATTCTGTAGTCATTCACATTATACATTACATTAACATATACTACGTATATTAAATAGTCACAATGTTGAGATGGTGAGGCTAGACAAGAGAGAATATTGAGAAAGCAGAAAGCTGTGGGCAAACTTTAAGCAATGCCTACTTTTTAGCAGCAAAAGGATTAAGAAACAACTAGAAGAGGAGACAAAAAGAAATGTCTGGAGACAGAGAAAGAAAATAGGAAATAATGGATGTGCTAAGAGGAGATGGTTTTATAAAAGAAGAGTTGGATTACAATTTTAAATGCTGTAGACTTTTAAGCTAGAGAGGGAAGGCTTTGAAAGTAGCATGTGGATAAATGTAGGTAAGTGTTAGTACTGAGAAATAGATTGATAGACTGAGAAAGAAGCCAAAATGCAAAAGTTTGGGTCATGGGTTTATTACTCCTTAATTCATACACACACACACACACACACACACACACACACACACACACAGTGGGTGCTAATCTTGTAAACTAAATTTTACTTTGATTTAGTAACTAATAATGGCATGATGATGTTATTTTGTTCAGGGAACACATTTCCAAGGTGATTTCAGTTTTCAAAAAAAAGTGATAGTAAACGATTATTTGTTGGGAACAGCTATGTTGACAATACAGTGAAAATTTTAGAATGGAGGTATTTTAAGCCATGGAGAATATAAAATTTAGGGATTCTTACATCATACATGATGCCTATTTCGCCTACTTGATAATCTACTTAGATATCTCCTACTCAGAATAGTCACACACCAATTATCAGCTGTTTATATTACCCAAACATTGAAAATATGGAGCCACCATATCTTGAGAGCAATTAATTACTTAGAAAAGGAAAAAAAGTTCCTTGCATTCTTTTGACTAGGTGGAGGTGAATTCTTGGAACAATAGGTTTTCATTTGAGAAAAGATCATAGGTTATTTATTCAGTTGTTAATTAACAGAGAAACACATTTTATTTTACACGGTATTCAGTTGAGATTTTTCTTGAAACCTTAACATCTCTGTTTTGAAATCATTTCAAGCTTCAAAATCAATGGTTAAAACCTATGAAATTTCCTCCTGAAGATAAATATAGACTTAATTGAGTGTATATGTGGTGTGTGTATGTGCATACTTGAAGATGATAAGGTATTTGTAAAAATGAAGAGAATTGAAAAGTGAATAATGCTTAAAGAGACCAATTACTTTATAAAGAGACTTTCAATATACTTTTATAAAGGACAAGGAAAAGAAAAGTAAGAATATATTAAGACATTCACAAAGGAAAATATTAGACTTCACATTGAATTTGAGATTTCTAACTTTTTTTTTTTTTTTTTTTTTTTTTGGGTTAAGATGGTCTTTATTGGTTTCTCTAAATCATACCATATGCATGAGTACCTACTTGGCCTAAGCAATGGGTTGCTGTTTGTTGAGATACACTGGTTTCTTCACTTTTGAGGTATTTTTTTTTTTTTTTTATTTTTATTTTATTTTATTTATTTATTTATTTATTTATTTATTTATTTATTTATTTTTTAATATATGAAATTTACTGTCAAATGGAGATTTCTAACTTTTATGTCTTCCACTGAAGGGGCTCCTGGGTGGCTCAGTTGGTTAAGCGTCTGACTTCAGCTCAGGTCATGATCTCAGGGTTTGTGGGTTTGAGCCCTGGGTCGGGCTCTGTGCCTACTGCTCAGAGCCTGGAACCTACTTCAGATTTTGTGTCTCCCTCTCTCTTTGCCCCTTCCCTGCTCACGCTCTATCTTGCTCTTTCTCAAAAAATGAATGAACACTAAAAAAAAATTATGTCTTCCACTAATTTCTAAGAAAGAAAAGCAAATAAACACTGGCCTCAACTTCTTTTTAAATTCTTACTGTTTCATATTGTGAAGAAAGGAACATACATTTTTTGGTGATACATTGGGGAACTAATCAAGTAATTTTAATTTGAAAAAAAAATATTTAGTAATCAGACATGGACATGTACAGTCCAGTGGAAATAAATTTTATACATCCCCGTTACTATGATTATTCCACATCAAGGCTTAAATATAATTTCTAGCCCTGAATTAATATATTTCTTGGATTTATATGTAAGATATGCCTATAACATGCTTATTTTCATTTAAAAAAGCATCTTTTGAAGCATAATTTAGTAAAGTTAAATTCACCCATTTTAAGGTACAGTTTATTAAGTTTTCACAAATACATACATTTGTATAATTACCACGGCAATCATGATATAGAACATTTTTATTATCCCCATGTTTCCCACCTATCCCTCTGCAGGTAATGCTTTCCCTCTATCTTTAGCCTCTGACCACTGGTCTCTACTCTCTGTCAATATAATTTTACCTTGTCTATTATTTTAAACAAATGGAATCATCCAAGATGTAATTTTTTGTGTCTGGCTTCTTTCACTTAGCATAATGGATTTTGAGCTTAATCCACATTGTCACCTATATCAATAGTTTGTTCTTTGAATTGCTGAATAGTATTCTACTGATAGATAGGCCACAATTTGTTTATCCATTAGCCAGATGATAGAAAAGTAGGCTAGGGGCGCCTGGGTGGCGCAGTCGGTTAAGCGTCCGACTTCAGCCAGGTCACGATCTCGCGGTCCGTGAGTTCGAGCCCCGCGTCAGGCTCTGGGCTGATGGCTTGGAGCCTGGAGCCTGTTTCCGGTTCTGTGTCTCCCTCTCTCTCTGCCCCTCCCCCGTTCATGCTATGTCTCTCTCTGTCCCAAAAATAAAAATAAAAAAAAAAAAACGTTGAAAAAAAAAATTTAAAAAAAAAAAAAAAAAAAAAGAAAAGTAGGCTATCCATGTCAACATGTTTTTAATTTTGCTTGGATAAATATCTAGGGTGGGGATTTCTGGAATGTATTTTTTTTAATGTTTATTTATTTCTGAGAGAGAGAGAGAGAGAGACAGAGCATGAACGGGGAAGGGGCAGAGAGAGAGGGAGAAGAATCCAAAGCAGGCTCCAGGCTCCGAACTGTCAGCGTGGAGCTTTACATGGGTCTCAAACCCATGAACTGTGAGATCATGGCCTGAGCCGAAGTTGGAGGCTTATTGGACGGAGTCAACCCAGGCACCCCTGAAATGTATTGTAATTACATGTTCAACTTTATAATAAATGGCCAAATTGTTTTCTAAAATCTTTGTACCATTTTGTTTTCCCACAAGCAATATATGTGAGTTTTAGTTGCTCTAAGTCCTTCAACACTTGGTATAGCATTCATTTAAATTTTAGCTATTTTAGTGGATATCTAGTGGTTTCTCGTGGTTTTAAATTGCACTTCCTTAATAATTAGTAATGTTTCCTTAATGACAAATTTGATATTTATGTTTCCTTTTTTTTTTATTTTAGGGAGAGAGAGCACAGGGAGGGGAGAGAGGTAGGAGAGGAGAGGAGAGGAGAGAGAGAGAGAGAGAGAGAGAGTGAATCTTAAGCAGGCTCCACACGCAGTTTGAGCCTAATCCGGGGCTTGATCACACGACACTGGGATCATGACCTGAGCCAAATCAAGATTCAGACACTCAACCAACTGAATCACCCAGGTGCCCCCATATGTTTCCTTCGGTGAAGTTTTGTTCAACTCAATTACCCATTTTTTTTTAATGTCAGGTGGTTATTCCAATATTGAGTTGTAAATGTTCTTTATATTTTCTGGATAGAAGTCTGAATCTGATATTTATATTTTGCAAATACTTTCTCCCTAAGTATTTTGATTCTTTTTGATGCTGTTTAAACTGAAGTTGTTTTCATAACTTCAGTTTTGAATTGTTAACTGCTGGAAATTATAGAAATACAACAGATTTTTGTGTATTGATTTTGTGTACTGAAAACTTATTAAACTTGTTCATTCTAATTTTTTCTTGTTCTATACATATATATATATATATAAAACACTGTATCATCTATGAATAATGATAAATTCATGTCTTTTTTTTCTAATCTGTCTTCCCTTCTATTCTTTATGACTTTTATTTCCTTTTCCTGCCTAATTTTCCTGCTTAGAATCTCCAATACAATGTTAAATATAAGTGATGAGAGTAGACTTTTTGTTTTGTCCTGGGCTTGGGTAAAAGCATCTAATCTCTCATCATTAACTATTATGTTAGCTGTGCTATTTTTCATAAATGCTCTTTATTTGATTGTGTATCCAGTGTATTAAGTGTTTTTTTTATCGTGAAAGAGTGATAGATTTTGTAAGATGCTTTTTCTGTGTTTAGTGAAATGATGTACTTTTCCCCCCTTTATACTATGGATAAAGGATTCTCGGCTGCATATTTTTTCTGTTCAATACATTGAAGATCTCGTGCCAATCCTTTCTGGCCTGCCAAGTTTCAAAAGAGAGATCAGTCACGAGTCTTATAGGTCTCCCTTTATAAGTTAGGGCACGTTTATCCCTTGCCGCTTTCAGAATTTTCTCTTTATCCTTGTATTTTGCCAGTTTGACTATGATATGTCATGCAGAAGATCGGTTCAAGTTACGTCTGAAGGGAGTTCTCTGTACCTCTTGGATTTCAATGCCTTTTTCCTTCTCCAGTTCAGGGAAGTTCTCAGCTATTATTTCTTCAAGTACACCTTCAGCACATTTCCCTCTCTCTTCCTCCTCTGGGATACCAATTATGCGTATATTATTTCTTTTTAGTGTGTCACTTAGTTCTCTAATTTTCCCCTCATACTCCTGGATTTTTTAATCTCTCTTTTTCTCAGCTTCCTCTTTTTCCATAACTTTATCTTCTAGTTCACCTATTCTCTCCTCTGCCTTTTCAATCCGAGCCGTTGTCGTTTCCATTTTGTTTTGCATTTCGTTTAAAGCGTTTTTCAGCTCCTCCTGACTGTTCCTTAGTCCCTTGATCTCTGTAGCAAGAGATTCTCTGCTGGCCTCTATACTGTTTTCAAGCCCAGCGATTAATTTTATGACTATTATTCTAAATTCACTTTCTGTTATATTATTTAAATCCTTTTTGATCAGTCCATTAGCTGTTGTTATTTCCTGGAGATTCTTCTGAGGGGAATTCTTCCGTTTGGTCATTTTGGATAGTCCCTGGAGTGGTGAGGACCTGCAGGGCACTTCCCCCGTGCTGTGGTGTATAACTGGAGTTGGTGGGCGGGGCCGCAGTCCGACCTGATGTCTGCCCCCAGCCCACCGCTGGGGCCACAGTCAGACTGGTGTGTGCCTTCTCTTCCCCTCTCCTAGGGGCGGGATTCACTGTGGGGTGGCGTGGCCCGTCTGGGCTACTTGCACACTGCCAGGCTTGTGGTGCTGGGGATCTGGCGTATTAGCTGGGGTGGGTAGGCAAGGTGCACGGGGGTAGGAGGGGCAGGCTTAGCTCGCTTCTCCTTAGGTGATCCACTTCAGGAGGGGCCTTGTGGCAGCGGGAGGGAGTCAGACCCGCTGCCGGAGGGGTGGGTCCGCAGAAGCACGGCGTTGGGTGTTTGCGTGGAGCAAGCAAGTTCCCTGGCAGGAACTGGTTCCCTTTGGGATTTTGGCTGGGGGATGGGCGAGGGAGATGGCGCTGGCGAGCGCCTTTGTTCCCTGCCAAATTGAGCTCTGTCGTCCCGGGGCTCAGCAACTCTCCCTCCCTTTGTCCTCCAGCCTTCCCGCTTTCCGAGCAGAGCTGTTAACTTATGACCTCCCAGATGCTAAGCAAGTCCCGCTTGCTGTCAGAACACACTTCGTCTGGCCCCTCCGCTTTTGCCAGCCAGACTCGGGGACTCTGCTTGGCCTGCGAGCCGCCCCTCTGCCCTGGCTCCCTCCCGCCAGTCTGTGGAGCCCGCACCGCCTCGCCGCCCTTCCTACCCTCTTCCGTGGGCCTCTCGTCTGTGCTTGGCTCCGGAGACTCCGTTCTGCTAGTTTCTGGTGGTTTTCTGGGTTAGTTAGGCAGGTGTAGGTGGAATCTAAGTGATCGGCAGGACGCGCAGTGAGCCCAGCATCCTCCTATGCCGCCATCTTCCCAATCCCTCTCGAAAAAGCCCCCCCCTTTATACTATGAATGTAATGTTTTACATTAACTGATTCTCAGAGATGTTAAACCAACTTTGTATTTCTTGAATAAATTCAACTTCATCATGTTTTATAACCCTTTTTATATGCTGGTGGATGTAGTTTTCTAGTATTTTCTTGAGGATTTTTGCACCTATACTCATACATGGTGTTGGTTTGTAGTTTTCCCCTCTTATTATGTCTTTGGTTTTGATGACAGAGTAATACTAGCCTTATAGAAAGAGTTAGAAAGTGTTACCTTTTTTCCTCCTCCATTTTTAAGAAGAGATTGTGAAAAATGGAGTGTAAACTAAATCCTTAAATGTTTGGTAGAATGTACCAGTGAAACCATCTAGATCTGGGGTTTTCTTTTTGAGTAGTTTATTAGTAGTAGTAATAACTATATTTCTTATTACAGGTCAATTCACATTTTCTATTTATTCTTGAGTCGATTTTGGTAGTTTGTTTCTTATATAATTTGTTCATTTTATCTAAGTTATCTAAGTTTTTAGCATGGATTTTTTTGATTTAACTTTATTTTTTATTTTTTAAAATTTACATCCAAGTTAGTATATAGTGAAGCAACGATTTCAGTAGATTCCTTAATGCCCCTTACCCATTTAGTCCATCCCCCCTCCCACAACCCCTCCAGCAACCCTCAGTTTGTTCTCCATATTTATGAGTCTCTTTTGTTTTTGTCCCCCTCCCTGTTTTTATATTATTTTTGTTTCCCTTCCCTTATGTTCATCTGTTTTGTCTCTTAAAGTCCTCATATGAGTGAAGGCATATGATTTTTGTCTTTCTCTGACTGACCAATTTCACTTAGCATAATACCCTCCAGTTCCATCCATGTAGTTGCAAATGGCAAGATTTCATTCTTTTTGATTGCTGAGTAATACTCCATTGTATATATATACCACTTCTTCTTTATCCATTCGTCCATCAATGGACATTTGGGCTCTTTCCATACTTTGGCTAGTGTTGATAGTGCTGCTATAAACATGGGGGTGCATGTGTCCCTTCAAAACAACACACCTGTATCCCTTGGATAAATGCCTAGTAGTGCAATTGCTGGGTCGTAGGGTAGTTCTATTTTTAGTCTTTTGAGAAACCTCCATACTGTTTTCCAGAGTGGCTGCACCAGCTTGCATTCCCACCAACAATGCAAAAGAGATCCTCTTTCTCTGCATCCTTGCCGACATCTGTTGTTGCCTGAGTTGTTAATGTTAGCCATTCTGACAGGTATGAGGTGGTATCTCAGTGTGGTTTTGATTTGTATTTCCCTGATGATGAGTGATGTTGGGCACTTTTTCATGTGTCGGTTGGCCATCTGGATGTCTTCTTTGGAGAAGTGTCTCTTCATGTCTTTTGCCCATTTCTTCACCGGATGATTTGTTTTTTGGGTGTTGTGTTTGATAAGTTCTTTATAGATTTTGGATACTGACCCTTTATCTGATATGTCGTTTGAAAATATCTTCTCCTATTCCATCAGTTGCCTTTTAGTTTTGCTGATTGTTTCCTTTGCTGTGCAGAAACTTTTTATTTTGATGAGGTCCCAATAGTTCACTTTTGCTTTTGTTTCCCTTGCGTCTGGAGACGTGTTGAGTAAGAAGTTTCTGTGGCCAAGGTCAAAGAGGTTTTTGTCTGCTTTCTCCTTGAAGATTTTGATGGCTTCCTGTCTTACACTTAGGTCTTTCACCAATTTTGAGTTTATTTTTGTGTATTGTGTAAGAAAGTGGTCCAGATTCATTTTTCTGCATGTTGCTGTCCAGTTTTCCCAGCACCACTTGCTGAAGAGGCTGTCTTTAATCCATTGGATATTCTTTCCTGCTTTGTCAAAGATTAGTTGGCCATACTAGTTGGACCCACGTTTGTGGGTCCATTTCTGGTTTCTCTATTCTGTTCCATTGATATGAGTGTCTGTTTTTGTGCCAGTACCATACTGTCTTGATGATTACAGCTTTGTAATACAGCTTGAAGTCCAGGATTGTGTTGCCTCCTGCTTTGGTTTTCTTTTTCAAGATTGCTTTGGCTATTCGGGGTCTTTTCTGGTTCCGTACAAATTTTAGGATGACTTGTTCTCACTCTGTGAAGAATGCGGGTGTTACTTTGATAGGTATTGCATTGAATATGTGGATTTCTTTGAGTAGTATTGACATTTTAACAATATTTGTTCTTCCTATCCAGGAGCATGGAATATTTTTCCATTTGTTTGTGTCTTCTTCAATTTCTTTCATCATCTTTCTATGGTTTTCAGTGTATAGATTTTTCACCTCTTTGGTTAGATTTATTCCTAGGTATTTTATGGTTTTTGGTGCAATCATAAATGGGATCAATTCCTTGATTTCTCTCTCTGTTGCTTCATTATTGGTGTATAGGAATGCAACCAATTTCTTTGCATTGATTTTATATCCTGTAGCTTTTCTGAATTCATGAATCAGTTCTGGCAGTTTTTTGGTGGAATCTTTTGGGTTTTCCATATAGAGTATCATGTCATCTGCAAAGAGTGAAAGTTTGACCTCCTCCTGGCCGATTTGGATGCCTTTTATTTCTTTGTGTTGTCTGATTGCAGAGGCTAAGACTTCCAATACTATGTTGAATAACAGTGGCGGGAGTGGACATCCCTGTCTTGTTCCTGACCTTCGGGGGAAAGCTCTCAGTTTTTCCCCGTTGAGGATGATATTAGCGTTGGGTCACTTGTATATGGCTTTTATGATCTCCAGGTATGCTCCTTCTATCCCTACTTTCTTGAGGGTTTTTATCAAGAAAGGATGCTGTATTTTGTCAAATGCTTTCTCTGCATCTATTGAGAGGATCATATGGTTCCTTGTCCTTTCTTTTATTGATGTGATGAATCATGTTAATTGTTTTGCAGATATTGAACCAGCCCTACATCCCAGGTATAAATCCCACTTGGTCGTAGTGAATAATTTTTTTAATATATTGTTGGATCCAGTTGGCTAATACCTTGTTGAGGATTTTTGCATCCACGTTCATCAGGGATATTGGTCTATAGTTCTCCTTTTTAGTGGGGTCTCTGTCTGGTTTTGGAATCAAGGTAATGCTGGCTTCATAGAATGAGTTTGGAAGTTTTCCTTCCATTTCTATTTTTTGGAACAGTTTCAAGAGAATAGGTGTTAACTCTTCCTTAAATGTTTGGTAGAATTCCCCTGGAAAGTTTTGGCATGGATTTTTAAATAGTTTTCCCTTATAACTTTACTTCTGTAAGGTCAGAGGTGATGTCCATTCTGTCATTCCTGAATTTGATAATGTAAGTCTCTCTTTTTTTTCTTCTTCATCCATCTAACTAAAAGTCTGTCAACTTTTCTGATCTTTGAAAGAGCCAACTTTTTGCTTTGTTGATTTTCCCTATTATTTAAAAAATATTTTGTTATTCTTACTATAATTTTTATCTTCTTTCTGTTTGCTTTGGGTTTCATTTGCTTTTTTTTAGTTTCTTAAGGTATAATCTTAAGTTACTTATTCAAGTTCTTCTTTTCTAATATGGGCACTTACCACCATAAATTTTCCTCCAAATACTATTTTAGCTTCACTCAATGAATTTTGGAGTTAAGTTCTAAAAAGCATTTTCTAATCTCCTTGTGGTTTCTTCTTTGCTCCATTGGTAATTTCGAAGTTAGTTGTTTAATTTCCAAATATTTGTGAATTTTCAAATTGGATTTTATTTTGATTTCAGATTTAAATTTTTTAAAATTTTAATTTTTCTTAATTTATTCTCTTTTGTCAATATCTAACTACCAGTTTTGAATAGTCTGTTTCTTCCCTAAATTCTGCCAGAGTTGATCATATATTTTGGTGATCTTCTGTTAGACACATATATGATTTTGCTGATCAGTTTTTTTTCTTTTACTTTTAAGTTTGACCTCCTAGAGGTTGTCCAGTATTTAGTGATAGGTCACTGAATGGTTAGAGAGTGTGTCTGCTGAGACTGAGATTTTCAATTTTTATTGTGGATGTGTTTGTGTTTAGGAGATTGTTTTCACTGTACAGAAAGTCTATGAGTTTATCCCCCTTACAATCATGACTTGCGGTTCAGAATTCCTCTTCCTCGTTGTTTATTTTTAATGTATCATCTCTCTATGGATCTGTTTCTGTTTATTTTTACTCCTGGTTATGGGTAATATTTTTCTCCTTTTTTCCATACTTGATCAGTTTTTTTTAAGTTTATTTATTTACTTGGGTCGGGGGGGAGGGAGGGGAGTAGAGAGAAAGAAAGAGACAATCCCAAGCAGGCTGTGCACTTTCAGCACAGAGCCCAACGTAGGGCTCAAACTCATGAACCTTGAGATCATGACCTGAGCCAAAATCAAGAGTCCCATGCTAAATGACTGAGCCACCCAGGTGGCTGATCATTTTTGATTGATGCTGAACCTTATGTATGCATTTTACCTGGTTGGATACTGGATTGTGTTGTGTTCCTTTTAAGGGTGTTGGATTTTGTTCTGGTATTTAGTTATGTCAACTATATGGATTTTTTCAAACTTTCTTGTGGCATTTAGAGCAGCATTTAATCTAGGATTAATTTAACCTTACTGCAAAGGTATGAGTCCTCTGAAGATTGTATCCAATGCTTCAGGTGTTGAATTTGAGAAGTTAATTTAAAAAATAGTCAAAGATATTTTAGTGAAGAGCACAAAAACAGAGGTATAAGCATTGTTTGCCATACTTTTTTCCAGTCATTCTTACTGGCCTCAGGCAGTTTTTTCTTATTCATGTGTTGATAAGTACTCAGTCAGACACTCAAGGAAAGCTCTATACAGATTTCTGGAAAATTCTTTCCTTCCTTTTCTCTTTTAAACTCTGCCAAACGGATTCTAAGCACATCAGCCCCCCAACCTCCAATCTTGTTCTTTTCAACTGAGTCTGACAACCTCTGTTTGGATTACCCCTTCACTTCCTGAAGCCTCAAACTGCCCCTAGGCAGTAAACTGGAAAAAGCAGAGAGCTTACTTTCCCTTCTCTCAGGGATTACTGTCTGGAAAGATTTATTTCTCCATATATTCTGCCCATTTTCTAGTTGTTAATGGTGGGAAGGCAATTGGTGTAGCAGTTAGTAGTTCATGGGCATGAGCCATGTAACTGTTTTTTAACATAAAATTTTCTGTCAAAATGAGGGATTAGCTTTCAAAGTAGCAATAGTGTGTCCACATTGTTAAAATTTCATAATTAAAAATAAAACTAGCTAACATCAATTAAGTGCCTGCAACTGTGCAATAAAAATTAGAGGTATTTTATAAATAAATTTTGAAATTTCTAGTAGTATCTTCTTCAAAGGCTGATGCATCATATTAGAATATTTTCTATGATCATAAATGTTCACTTCTGAGGGTTGAGTAAAACATTTGAATTTGAGAAATTAATAAAATATATGGTCATTGTGAATATTTATTTTTTTGGCAGTAAATAAGATATGATGAGTTGAAAAGATCAGATTCCCTATGATTTTACCCTTGTTTCCCCTTCTCTGTGTTCTGGTTAGCTCTTACGTGTGCTTCTATGATCAACTTAGATGGCATCTTCACAAGGCTGGACTCTTTTCTAGCTCCCCAACTATGTGTGGTGTCAAGTGCTTTCAGATATCTCTGTGTGTATTAGACCTGTGGAATCTACCACTTCAGATAACATGGTTGCTTTCCTTTTTTGGTTCCTGCTTTTCTTATGTTTCTCTCATTTTCCATCTCTCTCTCTCTCTCTTTCTCTCTCTCTATCTCTTTTTTCCAGTGCAGACTCTCTGGGATATTCACCCTTCACCAAGTATGATAGATGATATTTTCTTGATAATTGTTACATGCCATCCTTTTCTTCATTTCCATTCTGTCTGCTTTCTATAGGAGACTCACCAGCTTTCTTTTGTATTTTGGTAGTAAATTTCTGAGTGCATTTTCCAATCTCTGTATAGGCCCACCTCCTACTACTCTTTGACTAAATGATCTTTTAATGCCTCCTTACTGTTTCACCACTGAGTCTTATTTCTCTAGTGTAGTAAAACACACTTACTCTGATTATTATGTTTCTTATCAAGTTCCACTAATACTGTGACCTTAAAAACAGAGGTTCTCGGGGCGCCTGGGTGGCGCAGTCGGTTAAGCGTCCGACTTCAGCCAGGTCACGATCTCGCGGTCCGTGAGTTCGAGCCCCGCGTCAGGCATCTGGGCTGGTGGCTCGGAGCCTGGAGCCTGTTTCCGATTCTGTGTCTCCCTCTCTCTCTACCCCTCCCCCGTTCATGCTCTGTCTCTCTCTGTCCCAAAAATAAAATAAAAAATGTTGAAAAAAAAAAAATTTTAAAAAAAACAGAGGTTCTCCCTTTTTTTTGCGACTATCCTTTCTAGCATCAGCACCTGGCATACTGACTGTGGAGAAGTTATTTCAAACATCTGACTTGTGACCCATTCTCCCCCTCCATCAAAGGATGCTCCCCAAAAGGAATGTCTGGCATTAGTCTAATTTACTGGTAAACATGCTGATAATAATGAGACTTATGATAAATAGACTAATGATATTGGCTAGGAAAAGAGTATGTACCAGTAGAATTTTTTCAGCAGGATATTTCTCTTTCGGTATTACTTATAATAAACAAACACAATATATGGATTTATGAAGCAAGTTTCCCTGAGGAATATCGTGTAAGCTATTAAATGATCTGAGTGCAAAATGGAGATGATTAGCAAAGAAAAATCTCCTTGCTTGCTGAGAAAATAAACTGTCTTACTCAGAGATAATCTCTGTTGCTGTGGATAGGTCAGAGAATGCATATTTTGAATGTCAGGAACTTGGGGAACCACATGGATGGCCTAGATCTATCTTGCTTTACCTGTGCCTCTTAATTGCTTGTATTCTTTAAATCATTAGTAAAGCTTGATATTGGCTGTGGTAGGCAGAATATTGGCTCACCAAAGATGTGCATTTCCTAGCCCCCGGCACCTGGTATACATTAGGCTATATGGCAAAGAACTAAAGCTGCACATGTAATTAAGATTGCAAGTCAGCTGACCTTAATATGGGAAGATTAGCTTAGATCACCTGGCTCTGTCCGATGTAATCACAAGCGTCTTTATAAATAGAAGAGGGAAGGTGAGTGAGCACCATAAAATGGCAACATGAAGAGGACTTAGCTCAAGTTACTCACTTTGGAGATGGGAGAATAAAGCCTGAGTCAAGGAATGCAAGCAAGCCTCTAAATGCTAGAAAAGACGAGGATGTGGATTTTCCGCTGTATCCTCCAAAAATAAAGCAGCCTGGTGGACATGTTGATTTTAGTCCAGTGAAGCCTATTTCAGACGTCAGGACGGTAAGATTTTAAAAAAGTGTTGTTTTAAGTCACTAAGGTTGTGGCAATTTGTTACAGCAGCAAAAGAAAATCAGCAACAGGTAAGATATCTGATTCATGTGATTCTAATTTGATAATCCAATTATGTTCAGAAATTTAGACATAAAATAGGCTTCCAATAATTTTTTTTTCTTTAATAAATGGTAGATGGAGTGTCTTCTAAGGTTGACTTAATTGTTAGGATTTCAAGCATTTGATATTAGAAAATAATTTATATCATAAGATGGGAGACAGGTTTACAATTTTGAAAATTAATCTATCTGTAAAACAATAAATTTGAGTGCGTTAGTGGTCAATATACAAACTCAATTCAACTTAATTCAATAAGTATTAAACATTATTTATGTTCACGGCAAATTCTATCCGTGATTTTAAGAGACAATTACAAGATGAAAGTGTGCCTTCTGTGAAACTACCGTATAGTAGTAGATAAATACAGATGTGTGACAATATAAGAAACATTAAAATAAAACTAAAACACTGTGAAAGTGTTAAGCAGAAAAATTATATGTGCTGGGGGGAAACAAGCCAGGCTTTTGTAAGGAATACTTTTTTTTTTTTTAACTTTATTTATTTATTTTGAGAGAGAGAACTGGGGAGGGGCAGAGAGAGAGGGAGAGGGAAAATCCCAAGCAGGCTCCGTTTTGTCAGCGCAGAGCCCGACACGGGTCTTGAACTCACAAACTGTCAGATTATGACCTGAGCTGAAGTTGGATGCTTGACTGACTGAGCCACCCAGGTGCCGCTGGAAAGGAGTACTTTTCGATTGAATAAGTAACTAGCATAATTTGGAAAGCCAGAGGTGGGCTTTCCTGGAGAATGGTTTAGGGAAATTGTGGAATAAAGCCTAACTATAGGCATTGGGGTGATGAGTACAGGGCATAGTTAATAAGAGTCAAATGCTCTGAGTTGATTGTATCCTGCAGAGTCAAGCCATATTCTGTGTTCATGAGGAAGTGTGGGTCAGATGGTGTTGTGCCTTGGACTGAGCAGGTGAAATTGATTTCCCATAGCAGGTGGGGAGACATTGAAGATGTTTGAATAGGGTATTGCTATGATTATAACTGTACCTGAAAGGATTCTGTGGGCAGGTGTATTTAAGAGCAATTGGAAGTAAATAACCTTTTAGGAGGCAATTACAATTTTCAAACAGGAATTCATCAGCGATAGTGTAAGTATACTGGGCCCTTCCATTAATGCCTTCTGAGTTATGCCATTTGGCATGCTGATTTTGTACATGATCAGCTCTCCTGTGCATGATCTTACCTGCCCTTTGTAAATATTTTCTTTGCAGGATACACATTACTTCTAAGCTGCGCAATTAAATCCTGAAAATTAGCAAGCAGTAAGAAGCAAAAGCATTTTCAGATTTCTAAAGGCAGGGTCTAATGGATCATCATATTATCATTGTAAACTCATGTTTACTAATATCCAGTAAAGGTGTATGAACTCTAGTGACTTTAAAATATGAATTAAGAGGAGTGCCTGGGTGGCTCAGTCGGTTAAGCATCTGACTTCGGCTCAGGTCATGATCTCAAGGTTCGTGAGTTCATGCCCCGTGTCAGGCTCTCTGCTGACAGCTTGGAGCCTGGAGCCTGCTTCGGGTTCTGTGTCTCCCTCTCTCTCTAACCCTCCCCCATTCACACTCTGTCTCTCTCCCTCTCAAAAATAAATAATAAAAACATTAAAAAAAGAAAAACATGAATTAAGAAAAGCTAAATATCTGCAATCATAAGGAATCAGGATCTTCATACTATAAGAATAAAAACTTATGCTTTCATGCACCACCAATATTTCTCTTCCACAACAAAGAGCTCCACTAGTAAAGGGAAGATGCTATTTTAATGTATTAATAGGGTTTGAACTTTCTCATAAAACTAGCTCTTTTTCCTTGTTCCCAGCCATATAATGGACCAAAAGATTATTTGCTGAGGTCAACAATAATAAAACTAATATCAGTGTGTCAGCTATGTTCCAGACACCATTCCAAGAACTTAAATTCACCAAACCATTTTATGGTTGGAGCAATTCTAGGAGGTACTGTTCTTAATCTCAATTTAAAATTTAGAAGTAGGAGCACAACATTAAGCAACTTGTCTAAAATCGCAGAGCGAGTCTGTGGTGGAGCTGAGATTTGAGTTCATGCAGTTGAGTTCAAATTCTTAACTACTATACCATATTCCTTCCAATGGAGTATTTCTTAGTGACTCACTTGGATACATAGTGTATTGATACTATTTTCCAGTTCAGTATTGATACAGAATGGTATCAGTAAGTGATCTGCTCCCATTCTCTCTGGCTCATTTGGTAGGAGCAACGCTGAGGCATAACAATGTGAATAGACAAGGCTAGGCCAAAGGGACAGGAGAGGAATGGGGGAAGGAAAAGGCATGGATGATTTGTCCTCTTAGTAATGAAACAAAATTAAAAGACTGAATACACAAACTCAAAGTTGTTATAGAAGAATTTATGTTCTAGGGACAGTCTTAAGTCATCAACTTGTGACAATATCAATTTTAGATAGGTGGAAAATGGATTTCTAAATGGTTAACTTACTAGTCTGATATCCTGTATTGTTAATGGGAAAGTATTTAGCCAGTCTAACTCTCATGAAACTGTTCAGTCTATTGAAATATTTTGATACATGTGATATGGAAAAAAACCTCTCTGGAAAGCTACATGTGTCTGTGGGCCTCAGAAAACTTTGTCTTTGTTATAGCAAAAGAAGTGATCATTATCTCTTTGAGTTTAGTTTGTTTTTATCTGTTACAGATGCACATATGTAAATGCTTTAACTTTTCATGTGAAGAAGCATGTCCCCCTGTGCTCTCTCCCACTTTTCTGTTCCTTTGAGTAACAAATGTTTTCAACTATGTAAAATTCTGTTAGTTTTGCTGTTATTTCTAGATCTTTAAATTTTTTTAATGTTTTTATTTTATTTCTTAGAGAGAGACAGAGCACAAGCAGGGGAGGGGCAGAGAGAGAGAGAGAGAGAGAGAGAGAGAGAGAATGAGAATCTGAAGCAGGTTCCAGGCTCTGAGTTGTCTGCACAGAGCCTGACTAGGGGCTCGAATTCACAGACCATGAGATCGTGACCTGAGCTGAAGTCAGACGCTTAACTGACTGAACCACCCAGGTGCCCCTCTAGATCTTTAAATAATTTCCTTTTGTCTCTCCTCTTTGCCTTTTCAACATTAAGCATCAGATGTTGACCTCCTACTATGGAAGATGATTCAGCTCAACCACACCCACATTCCCCATCTTCTCCCCTTTCCAGCTCTGTTTCATCATAGTTTTGATTACATCAATATTCTGTGTCTGTGTGAACTGCAAATAAGGTTGCTTCTTGGTTCTTTCTAGTGCTTGCTTGAGTTTCAACTTAGCTGGGCTGGCTGATTCATCATCATTTGTTCTTCTGCTACTTAATTCACAAAATGTTGTGGCTACATCCCTTGTTCTTCCCATTTCATCTGTCCTTGTATGGTTAGGTTTTTAGATATATCTTCTTGCTGGTGTGTGTGTGTGTGTGTGTGTGTGCACGCGCGTGCTCAGGTGTGTGTGTCGTAAATATGTGTTCAATTTGCCATCTTTTCCCAGATGTCCTTTTAGTTTCCCAGTATCCACTAAAAATCTAGGTAAAGCTATAATAGAGTTTTCACTTGGACAGGAGCAATGCCTTGAGGATAATCAGAACTCTGAGTCAGGTAAATGAAGACAGTAGAAAATAAGCTGTGTATTTTGTCAAATAGATTTGGAATGTGGAGAACTCGCTATGCTGCCAAAATTGTTGAGTGGTAATGCTGTTTTTTTTTTTTTTTATGTTGCTTGGTTTGTAATGCCTAATGTTAAAATGGCTCACACTGATATTTGGAAATACTTTTTTTTTTTTTTTTTACAAAAGTGGATTAAAATTAATTTTGCTTACAGGATGGTTATCACTCCCTTTTGTACAAATAGTGATAACCTTAAGGATTATGAAATGGATTGGGAATTTCATTCTAAACCAAGTCAGAATCAATAGAGGTCTCATTCAAGGTAGAAAAGATGGTGATATTAAAGTAGAAAACCTGAACATTTAATATTTATAGCAAATTACTAATTCCTATTTGTTAAAGTCTCAATGGTTCATGCAGAGGTATAAATTTAAATATTCAGTCACTTTGAGGATTTCCTAAAAGAACAAGGCTTATTGGATACTAGCAAATTATGTCATAGTTATACAATCTTGGTAAGTTCAAGTGATTTGTATATTTTCTTTTCTTTTAATTACAGCTGTGACTTCTAGTATGTCAAATTTAGACATAGCTATCATATTGAAATTATGTTCTTTAAATATTAGAATGTATAACTTTTGGAATTTTGTAAATGTTACAAATTCCTGGAATGAGAAATTTTGAAAAAAAGTTCTAATCAATAACAGTGGAAGAATTGTATCTTTTTCAGGGATAAATCAAATATGTCTGAACTCACACTTAATGTTTTCAGTCACTTATCTCTTAGGGGGCAATTTATTTATTCAACTTACTTTCTGAATATATTCAATATGTGAGGTACCACAACTGGCCCTGTTGATGCCAAGAGTGGCATACAATATTGTCTTGAACGGGCTTGGAGTCAAAGAGAAATGCTCTTGGTGACACTTTCCTGTCTTATAGTGAAATGTAGAACATAATATTTCCTGTGTTTTCACAATTCCAAGAGAAAGTTAATGTAGGTGGAGCAAAGTTGAAGAAAGCATGTGGACTTTGGTGCTATTCAAGTTTAAATTTAATTCCTGATTTTGGCACTTACTGACTGCTTGAGTTTGGGAATGTCTCTCATTTTTCTGGGTTCCAATTCCTATTGGAATAAATATCCTACAGGCTGGTTGTTAGTATGAAATGATATATGTAAAAACATCAGACATATAGCAAAGCTTAAGTTTTCTATTTCTTTTTGTAGGTTTTGGCATATGCAGTATCCCAAACTAGTAGCTCTCCTTGTAGAGAATCACCCCTGAAGTGATGAGAATATTGTAAATATATTAAAAAATATATAACTAAAAGGGACTTCAGAAAGGATCCAATATTCTGCCTTTATAATAGAAAAGATGTGAAAAATCATTTTTAATTTTTCAATTTTTAGAGTGAGCACAAGCAGGGAAGAAGTGCAGAAGGAGAGGAAGAAGGGGAGAGAGAGAGAGAGAGTGAATGAATGAATGAATGAATGAATCTCAAGCAGGATCCACACTCAGCATGGAGGCCGACACAGGGCTCCATCCCACGACCCAGGGACCATGACCTGAGCCAAAATCAAGAGTTGGATGCTCAATCGCTTAAAGCCACCCAGGCGCCCTGTGAAAAATCATTTTAAATGACGGTAAACTATAAGAAATCAAAATTATTTGGACATATTTCAATACCGTCCTAGATAGTAGTTCTAATTTAACGCCTGTGATGTCTTACATGAAGGAAAAAAATCTGTGACCTTGAACTTTGGAGATTTAAGTGACTAAAAAGCTCTCTTCTGAAATGATTATTGTGAATATTGGATATTAGCTACCAGTGCTGTGTGTTGAGTCAGAAACCATAAGCAACACCAGAGAACAACTTTCAGTATTTCAAGCATCTCACTCAGTTGGTGGTTGGCTGCTTTCAGAATTGTTCTCTTCAATACCCTTTCTCTAAACTATTCCTCCTGAGAAGGAAAACTGTCTGGCTCCTTCTGTTCAAATCCCCTTCAGATACCTGAGTGAGGGGAAGAAAACCGCAATGAACTGTGGGAGCATATGTTCCTGATGTACTATAATCATTTGCAGAGTCATGGAACACTACCTAACAGAGCTTTCCCATGGCAGTTTTTAAACACAGATAAACAATGAGCTGTAGTTCTAAGAACTTTCTATAACACACAGATATGGGACCTGTCTGTTCTCAGGTCACTCCCTCAGTTATGCTGGGTCTCATTAAAACAATCACAAATCAGATGAAATCTTTTTAAAGATACCCATCTTATTTTTACCTCTTTCCCTGGAAGATGTTTGTGTCATCATAGCACCTGAGGAGCTAGGCAGCTTCTTGTTTAGTCACCAAGCCTTTAAGGTGCTTATGACTTCAATTTAGACCGTGAATTAAACTGACATACGCTGGATTTGGGGACCCTCTTCCATCTTTTTTGTTTTTGTTTTTCACTTGGATCAAAGGAAAGTAGCTTCCATTGTGTTGGTATCTAAATCTCGCAGTGAAATAAATGCATGCCAGAGCGGCTTAAACACTTGGCCTTTAGCACTGAAGTCAGTTCTCAGACTGCAGCTTGTAGAGCAGCCAGAAAATGCTGATTTATGATGAGAATAAAAGAAAGGTGGTCTCCATGGTCCTGTTTCGTCCTACACAGCCATGATATTTCAGATACCTTAAAGATGAATTCCCATTTTAAAGATGAATTCGCACCTCTTCCATTGGAGTTCTCTCATAGTGGAGACAGATTTGTGGACAGGGGAGGGCTTATTCTTGCTTTATTTCCTCCAGATTCATACTTTATCTGAAGTGAATTATCCTTTTCTTGATGCATATGCATTATATTATCTGTCATGCACTTCCTCACTGCAATGAGTTGAAATAAAAGCAGTTATCCCAGGGCTTCCCCCTTCATTCCCCTCCTTGACTTTCTGAGTACAACTGATAATCAGAATGAAGCAGACATTAGCATTTTCTGCAGCAGACAGTGACCCAGCATAGAGACTGTTGAAAGAAGGAGCATGATTGCCGCTCTCCTGTTGCTGTCATCCTCTTGCCTGAGTCAGAAATAAATGAGAAACCAGCAATTCTCGTAGGGAAAGTACTTTCAGACTTTTATGTTGATGGTTAAAGTGCTCTAGATTATTGGTCTCTGAAAACGAACACACTACTAATCTCACTTTGACTGCTGACATGTAAAATGTATTGTGCAACTAACACAGGGAACCATTTTGAACAAAACAGAATGATAGTAAACGTTCAGTGATTATGAAAACTTTCTAGAGTTTTTGCCTCTTCATCGTTCAGATTTGTTTGGACCTGTGCTGAAGTGTGTACGTTAATTGTTGCTTAGAAATGTCCTTGTACAAACAAGGGTGGGTCCTCGTGCGCTGGCTTTTGGGCAAATGATTATGAGACCATTGACTGTTATTCTCTCTCATTATTGGGGGAAAGCTGATATAAAGACCTTTGTAGTGTGTCAAAATGGAATGAATAGGACCTGACTGAAGCCTCACTCACCTTTCTATCTTGATATCTAAGTCTCCCTAATTCCAGCAGCATGCACAGTACATGCAGGAGCCCCTCAATGCCAGCATGGTATTTGCAGGCGAAGTACTAACAGCATGCACTCATGCTCGCATTGACACCCGTGTCTCTTCCAATTCTTACAATGCTTCTATTCCTTCAATTAATGAATAGGTTGATGGTACCTCTTCTGGGGAAGGTATTTGTATTCATTTAATTGAGAAGACTGACACCCGAGATGATGAACATTTTTGTCTGAGTAATTGCAGAAGCCCAAACCCATGCCCCTTCCTCTTAATTGCTGCATCTGACCGGACACCAGAGCTTCTCAGGCTGATCAAGACAAAGACTCTGCTATGGGACCTCGAGCAAATCTTGCTTCATTGCTCACAGTTCCAATTTACCCAATGAAATGCAAAACTTTAATAGATCTGGGATTAAAAAAAAATATTCGTGCATCATCCAATGTATAAAAGTTCTTTGCAAAGCTCTTTTAGCCAAAGTAGAAGTGGCATCCAGGGCCCAGACTGTGGCTTTTTTGGACAAAGGGTATTTCCTCCTCACATTAGAACCAGCTGTTGTTCTAGTTGGTTCCTTTCTGCTGTGTGTGTGCGTGTTTTAATAAGCATATAGTGATATTAGTAAAAATGTATATACAATCAAGGATTGTTAGGACAGTCAATTCTGCTATGATGAGATGTATGTGTTCCTAAAAATCATTGTGCCAAGAAAAATAATATAATAAGACCACAGGGCTTATTGAACAAAACTGGGGTAGAACACAGCGGTCACTCTGTCAGCAACACCTGGTGAAGTTGAAGAGGACTGACTATCCCAGTTCTCCAAACATGGGACCCTGCTCTGAGTCCTTTCTTGATCTGATATGTGGCCATTAGCCCAACTGTCCATAGTGATTGAGTCAATGTCACCAAAGGAGTTATTTTAGATAGCTTTCCTCCCACCCTTTCTTTCCTCCTATTTTAATCTAGTGAGGACATAAACCTCTGAGACCTTGAAAAGTAATCACTTGCTTTGCTCCCCAAATTTCACTTATGGACAACCTGAATTCTCAGGAGTTGGTAACGAAAGGTATGCGTTAATACAGCCAGCGTTAGTGAGAATGATGGCCATGTATCAGGGATCACGTGAAGTTCTTTACAACCATTGTTTCATTTTGTCCTCACTATAACCTATGAGGTGTGGATGATTCTTTATTAAACAAATGCTTCAAAGGAAGGTTAGTAATCCACCCCCAAATTTATAGAGGAGATGAATAGTTAACGTGGAAATGTACGTGCCGATTTGCATGCTACCTGATCGATGCACTCTAAACCCTGAATAGAGCAACCCTGAATAAACCTATGAATAAAGCAATGTACTCTGAAGCTGTGATGCTTCTTGAAAAGGGTCCTAGGTAACTGGAGTGGCAATCCAAGACCTCTTAAGTTACATGCGTACTGACCATAGGCCATCCTCACACTTCCAGCTCCCCTTGCCAGATTGGGGGGTCCTTTTTTCCCCTCTGCCGCCGCCTCCTCCCTTCCACATTTCCTTCTACCAGATGCCTCCTCTTTCCAAACCAGATGTCAATGAGTTTCAGGTTGATGGCATCCACGGGTCACTGTGTCTAGCTTGCCTGACCTGATTTCAGAGTTTGCCACTAATTTGGCCACCTTGGTGCCTACCTGGACCTGAGTTTGGTTGCCACATCGGGGAGTTGGGACCTGACTTTTCTTTGACCACAGTCTTCCTCTATGGGCCCTTGCCTTGCACCTGATCCCAAATGAATCCTTAATGAAGCTTCTCATTTTTGAACATGAAGCAAAGTTCTTTATCTTTTCTGCCAACATTAGTACTTTACTACCTATGCTGAGCTGAACATAGGACCAAACACGTTCATGTTTCAAATGACCTAAAACAAAGACAAAGTCCTTTTCTCCGGAATCTCTCTAATAAGCATCCAATTCTAGCATTGAAACTTATTTGTTCCCTTCTGTAGTTCAAGGAGCCAGATACCTTTCCTGTGGGTGTGTAAATTGTGCATGTCTTCCAGTGGGTCCAGGCTTTGTTTCCTTATGATGGAGAACACCGAGCTTTGAACACATTTTCACTGAATTGCTCATTTCTACAGGGAATTCATTATCTTTGCTATTTCTGTTTTCAAAACCAGGACACCTACTGCCCTTTCACACTCAAAATGATAGCTGTCACAAGGAGATTAATGAGCATCATCAGGCTGATTTGGAAGAGACTAGAGCAGTGACAAAATAATTGTGTCATTGCCAGTAGGAATGGTAGAGCGAAGAGAATGAGTTAATTGATTTGTACACCAAAACCAATCTTCCAGAAATTAAATACTTTTCAGGATTTAGGAAAGGATGGTCAATTTTTCTTGGTAGTAGCTCCTGTTTTCTGCTGCAGAGACAACCTGTCTGTCCTCTCTGAGAAAAAGGATTTTGCTGCCTGCAAATTACACTCTCATGTACAAGTTAGATTTTCGCGTTGCTCTTCTTTCCATTAGGGCCTGAGTATTAGAAGAAAGTCTTAGTCTCTTGGTGGTGGTTTGGTTCACATTGTTCTAGTAGAGAACACGACTCCTTTGAGGAAGTCAAAAATGAGTGCAGACAAACTGTTCAGGCAAAACCAAACAGCAACTCAAGTGTTGAGAAAAGGGAGCGGGACTGAAATGTACAGTCTGCACAAAGCATCCCTTCTCTTGTCTCCATTTTACATCTTCAAAACTGTTATTTGCTGAAAGTGTAGGACAGAGACACTTCTTTATTGTGCTATTATACACACACACACACACACACACACACACTGAGGAAGAAAAAAAGACTGTTAGAATCTAATTGACAGAGTGAAATTGTTTTTACGTTGTTTTGTGCTTTGACAGCCAACTCTTAACGTTATTTAAAAGGGAAAAGGGGTCCATGTCTTATGCTAAGAAAATGTTATTTCTTCCCTTATTGTAAAGTGAGCGATTTTTGGACAAAAAAAGTAGTGACTTGTTTCACAGGCTTCTTCAAACAGGGTTGCAGTTAACTTTCTACAGTAATGGATATCTGCCATATAAAGTGAGCCATATTGGATATTCAGATATACTTTTATTATAAGTAACCTTGGAGGTCACAGTTCAACCCCTTTATTTTACAGATGAATAGACAAATTGAAACTTTGAGAGGGTCAGTGACTTACCAGAGTCCTCACGGCTCTCTAGAGGCTGACTGAAGTGTACGATTGCTCCGTTGTTCCTGACATATGATTAATTCTACTTCCTTCATGAACCTCCATACATTTATGGGATTAGTACTATTAGGAAATAAACTTTGCCCCCTGGAACTGCACATCTGGCCCCAAAGAAAGGATGGAATAGTTATACTCCCACCAGTAGAGAGGGCCTGATCTCTCCTCAGTTTAGGACTAAGAGGAAGCCCATGGAGGGTCCAGAGTTTCCTTAGAAAAGCTCCCAGGGCTTGGCTGAAAGCAGGATTATAAAGAAAATTAGGTCAATCTTTTACGTCTTTCTTATCCTTCTACTTGTAACTCCAGTTCACTTTTCCCACTTCCTGGACCAGTAATCCTGGCGTAATTATGACTTCCTGGCCTTTGCAGTGGAAACAAAAATCCTACTGATATTCCTATTGCATTTTTAACATACCAGAGATTCACTCAGCTTCATGGATTTTTTTTCTTGAATATATTTTGTCTTATACTGAAAATCTGGTTTTAATATTAAAATTAATACTTTAATGCATACAGGATGTAAACAAGGTATACGTACGTACACGTTTTAAACTATAGGTTTTGAATTTACTCACACGCACACATACAATAGTTTAAAACAGCCATATTATTACAAATACCAGTTGCTGAATAAAATTTAAGATCCCCTTCTAGTTCTTTATTGCCTTAGAATTTATCTTATTAAAGATGGGCAATTAAGTACTGTCAATATAAGGTTTTTTTGTTTTTTTTTTTTTTTCCTCTGAGATGATTTGTTGTCAATTTGTCATACTGTTAGATTGGCTAGTTTTATTTTGTTTTCAATTTTAGGGCTCTTTCATTCATTTTGTTTGGATTTTGAATTTTAATGTGTAAAACATTGAAATAGACCCCAAATCAGAGTTATATGAAAAGGAACACTCATATGTGTTACTTCCGTAATCTTCCCCCTTCAAATGTAACCATTTTTACTTTCTGGATTCTCTTTGAAGGTTTTTGTTGTGTTTGTTGTTGCTGCAAGTATGTTTATTTTATGTGTGTGTCTTCTTTTTCCTCTCTTTTCTTACTAAACATAGCTGTAATTTCCATTGTTCTGTACCTTATTTTCACTTGACAGTGTATCTTGAAAATTATTCCATATCAATATAGAGACATCTTCCACATTCTTTTTCCAGGGAAGGAGACTGTATATTACTTCATTGTTTTGATTTTCCAAAATGTATTTCACCAGCTCCTTACTGATAAACACTTGAGAGGTTTCGATTTTTTTAACATTACAGATAATGCTGCAGTGAATAATCTTGTTGCAATGTCATGTTGTATTTACAGGATGGATGTGCCTTTGGGATAGATTCTTAGACATCGGATTGCTGGATCAAATGGAAACATTTATCTGTAGTATTTTTAGAAGTTGCCAGTTCTTCTAAATAAGGGAATTATTTTATATTTCCATTATTAATATATGAGCCTGTGTATTTTCTAATAGTCTTGTCAATCTTGTTTATTGTCATTTTAAGTTTCTCCGTCTCGTATGTGAGAAATGATACTTCATGGGGCACCTGGGTGTCTTAGTTGGTTAAGTGTGGGACTTCAGCTCAGGTCATGATCTCTGTTCCTGTGTTTGAGCCCCGCCTTGGGCTCTCTGCTATCAGCGCAGAGCCTGCTTTGGATCCTGTGTCTCCCTCCCTCTCTGCCCCTCTCCTGCTTGCTCTTTCTCTCTCTCTCAAAAATAAACAAACACTGAAAAAAAAAAGGAAATGATTTTGTTTTGCTTTTTTATGTTCATTTATTTTTTTAATATTTAAAGAAATATTTTGAGAGAGCGTGCAAGCAGGGGAGAGTGGCAGAGAGAGAGAGAAGCAGGCTCTGCACTATCAGGAAGGAGACTGACCTGGGGCTCAATCTCACAAACCCAAGATCATGATCTGAGCCCAAATCAAGAGTCGGTGGCTAAACTGAGCCACCCAGGTGCCCCATTGTTTGGCCTTTTTAAACTTATGAGTGAAGTAAGCATCCTTTCATATGTTTAAATGATTATTTAAAGCTTCTTGTGAAGGCAGGAATTCTTTTTAACATTACACGGTTATAACTCTGATAATAAAATTTCATAGAAGAATATAATCCTTCTTTGTTAAGTAATATCAATTGCATTTGACATTATAAAAAAATAGGGACAGTACATGGAAAAATAAAGTTGTTTGCTATATTACTGAAAGTTTCTTTTTTTTTTTATTAAAATTTTTTTTTCAACGTTTTTAATTTATTTTTGGGACAGAGAGAGACAGAGCATGAACGGGGGAGGGGCAGAGAGAGAGGGAGACACAGAATCGGAAACAGGCTCCGAGCCATCAGCCCAGAGCCTGACGCGGGGCTCGAACTCACAGACCGCGAGATCGTGACCTGGCTGAAGTCGGACGCTTAACCGACTGCGCCACCCAGGCACCCCTATTACTGAAAGTTTCTGAATTTACTGATTCATGATGTTAGTAATTAAGATTTTTTTCCCTCTTATAAAAGTAGCATATGCCTCTTTTTATTTGGAGAGTCTATAGAAGTAAAACAGTTATATCACCTAAGGCAGCACATTTTGGAATATTTCCTTTCAGTCTTTTTAAGCACTTTTCAAACATTGTCCATATTATTTTTGTTTTCACATTAGTAGACTATTTTTTTTTAGCATTTTAGGTTTACAGAAAAATTGGACAGAAAATACACAGAATTACCACGAACACGGAATATATCTCCATATATTTAGATTTTCTTTCTTTTCTTTTTTTAAATTTTTTTAAATGTTTATTTATTTTTGAGAGAGAGAGACAGAGCACGATCAGGGGAGGAGCAAGCAGAGACAGAGGGAGACACAGAATCTGAAACAGTCTCCAGGCTCTCAGCTGTCAGCACAGAGCCCAATTGTGGGGCTCGAACTCACAAACCATGAGATCATGACCTGAGCCGAAGCCAGATGCTCAACCGACTGAGCCACCCAGGTGCCCCTAGATTTTCTTTCATTTCTTTTATCAGAGTTTTGTAGTTTCCCTCCTATAGCATCTGTATATATTTTGTTAGATTTGTACCTAAGTATTTTATCCTTTTTGGCATAATATAAATTGTGTTGTGTTTTTAAATTTAAATTTCTAATTATTTATTGCTGGTAAATTGTAAAGCAACTGATTTTTGTACATTAACTTTGTATCTTGAAAACTTGCCATTACTACTTATTATTGACAGTTTTTGTTGATTCTTTGTGGTTTTCTATATCAAGTAATTTGCAAACAAAGTTCTTTGTGGTTTTCTATATCAAGTAATTTGCAAACAAAGACAGTTTTATCTTTCCCTTGCCAACCTGTACACCTTTTATTTTCTTTTGTTGTCTTGCATTAGTGAGAACTTTCAGTACAATATTGAATAGGGGTGGTGAGATTGTTTTTGTCTTGTTTCTGTTTGTAGGGAAGAGCACCTAATTTCTCACCATTGTTGTCTGTAGATTTTTTAGTTGATATTCCTTGTCAGGTTGAAACGGTCCCTTTTATTCCTACTTTGTGGAGAAGTTTTATCTTGAATGAGTGTTGACTTTGTCAAATGCTTTTTCTGCATCTAAATATGATCATATATTTCTTCATTAGCTTGTTGATGTAATGGATTACATTAGTTGATCATTGATTGTTAAACCACTCCTGTATACTGAGAATTAATGCCACTTGATCACAGTACATAATTCTTTTCATACAATATTGAATCTGGCTTTGCTGATCCTTTGTTAAGGTTTGCCTCTATGATCATGAACGATATTTGTAGTTTTCCTTTCCTGATAATGTTTTTGTATGATTTTGATATTATGTTGGCTTCATAGGATAGGTTAGGAAGTATTCCCTCTGCTTCTGTTTTGTGGAGGATTGCAGATATTGGTATGTCTTTCTTAAGTATTTGGTAGAAAAAACAGTGAAATCATCTGGGACCAGTGTTTTCTGTTTTGGAAGAAACAATAATTATTGATTCAATTTCTCTACTAAATCCACTCTGACAGTGTCTGTCTTTTTAATTGGCATAGTTAGACCATTAATATTTAAAGAGATTATTGATATAGTTGGGCTACTATCCTCTGTATCTGTAACTATTTTATATTTATGGTTCTTTATTTTGTTGTCTGTTTTCCTTTCTTTTTGTGCCTTCTCTTGTTTTAACAGAATTTTGAATGTGTCCATTTTCTTTTTTTTTTTTTTTTTTTTTTTTCAACGTTTTTTATTTATTTTTGGGACAGAGAGAGACAGAGCATGAATGGGGGAGGGGCAGAGAGAGAGGGAGACACAGAATCGGAAACAGGCTCCAGGCTCCGAGCCATCAGCCCAGAGCCTGACGCGGGGCTCGAACTCACGGACCGCGAGATCGTGACCTGGCTGAAGTCGGACGCTTAACCGACTGCGCCACCCAGGCGCCCCAGAATGTGTCCATTTTCTATACTCTCTTAATGTATCAATTATGCTTTTTTTCTTTTAAGTTTTCATGATTTCCTTAGGCTTTGCAATCTACACATACAACTAACCTAAGTTAGTTTGCTTATAAATAACACTATAGCACTTCACAGTTACTGTGGGTAATTTAGGGAGTTCCCAGTTCCTTTCCCTTGTTTGTTGTAATGCTGCCATTTCACTTATCCATAAGCTTTACTCACCCAACATTGTTGCCATTAATATTTTGAGCAAAATTTTAGTTGTTAGATCAATTAAGAAAAAGGGAAAAGTATTTTACTTTCATTTATTCCATCTCTAATATTTTTCTCTTTATGTAGATTCTAGCTTCTGAACACACTTTTTCTTCTCTCTTAAGAACTTCTTAACATTCCATATCTGGCAGATCTGCTGACAAAAATCCTCTCGATTTTTGGTTGTTTGAGAAAGTCTTTATTTGTCTTTTACTTTTGAAGTATAATTTTGCTGGATTCAGATTTCTAAGTTAGTTGCTTTTTTTCTTTCAACGCTTTTTTTCTTTCAACACTTTTTTCCCCACCCCTCTTTTCTTCTTTCAACGCTCTAAATGTTACATTTCATTGCCTTCTTGTTTGCATGATTTCTGAAGAGAAATCTCATGTGATTCTCATCCTTGTTCCTCACTCAGTAAATGAGTAAGGTGTGCTTTTGTCCTCTGGCTTCTTTCAAGATTTTCTTCTTTGATTTTCTGTAGTATTCTGTTCATTCTTTTTTTCCTTTTTCCTTTTCAGTTTTGGAATTTTTACTGACCTAACTTCAAGCTCATTGAGTCTTTTCTTCCTTTATGTTTAGTATACTGAGGAGCCCATCAGAAGGCATTCTTTACATCTTACAGTACTTTTGATCTCTAACATTTCCTTTCATATATTTTTTTTCAGTGTTGCCATCTTTCTGCTTACATTATCTGTTATTACATGTTGTCCACTTTTACAATTAAAGGCTTTAGTGTAATAATTTAAATTTTTTGATCTAACAATTCCAAACTTTCTGCCATACCTGAGTCTGGTTCTGAGGCTTGATTTTTCTCTTCTGCCTGCATTTTGGCCTTTTAGTGTGCCTTGTAATTTTGTGGTTGTTGAGGGCTGGACATGATGTATTGTGTAAAAGGAAGTTAGGTATAGTCTTTTCATGTGAGGCTTTAGGTTATCTGGCTAGGAGTTAGGGTGTGTTTTACTCTTTGCTATAGCTGTGGTGTCAAATGATAAAATTTCTTCTAGTGTCCTTGTTTTTGTCTCCCCTGATGTCTTTGACTTCTCCTAGACACTCTTTCTCAAATGTAGTTTGAAGTTTACTGTTCTTACAGTCACAATCCCTTGTGAAACAAGAGCCCTATTGATAAGCTAGTAAGTTGTGGGGAGAGGGGAAGTGTTTTATACTCCTTTGATTAGATCCCATTCTTTTAGTGAACTTCCACAAGGGCTTCTCCCTTTCATTTCCATCACCTCAGTCAGATGAAGAAGGGAGGAAGACTATAGGGGCTGGAGTTGGGTATTTCCTTTCTCCCACCTCAAAGGTGAGAGGTGGCTAGAGTGTGAGTGTTTTCCTTCCTGTGGTCTGTCAGGTCCAGTAAAAACCCAAGTGAGTTTGGTTTTGGTAAAATAATTTCTCTAGAGGGTAGGCCTTTTTTTAAGGAGAACAGAAAACTCTGGGTGTATTTCAATGGTTACCTTCCCCCTCTTCTCAGAAGCTTGAGAGGATTTCTCTGTAATCTTTACCTGAGATTCTGGTACGGCTCTAGGAGTTAAGTCACGGAAATGGGGGTGTCCTTCCAAGGCTAAATCCCCAACAAATTTCTCTCTCTCAAGTGAGTCCATGCTCCATCTCTGGCAATTAGCCAGTTATATTTCACGAGTGCCTGTCAGTTGCGGGCTCCAGTAATGCTTCTGTTCTATGATTCTGTCTAATAATCTGCTTCTGTTCTATAGATTCTATCTATCTCTAGTTCAGGAGCAGCAATTTGTTCTATGACCTCAGTTTTCTGACAGATCTAAAAAGACTTGTTAATTTTCAGTTTGTTCAGTTTTTCTTTTTTCTTTTTTCTTCTTCTTTTTGTGAGATAGCAGTGTGGACTTCCAAGATCTTTTTCACATGTCTGGCCAGAAACCAATGTATGCTATTGATTTCTTACAAACATTTTAAGAAAGATAATAATCTGGTATATTTATTTGTTTCCAGTTTTTGTTACTTTTTATGTTTTTTTGATGGAATTACATAAATGATTTCTCTTTATGGGAATTTAACAACAGAAATTCTTGGTAATGAGAATTTAAGCATTGCCTTTTAAAAATACTTAACAATTTTTTTTTTTTTTAAATTTTTTTTTTTCAACGTTTTTTATTTATTTTTTTGGGACAGAGAGAGACAGAGCATGAACGGGGGAGGGGCAGAGAGAGAGGGAGACACAGAATCAGAAACAGGCTCCAGGCTCTGAGCCATCAGCCCAGAGCCTGACGCGGGGCTCGAACTCACGGACCGTGAGATCGTGACCTGGCTGAAGTCGGACGCTTAACCGACTGCGCCATCCAGGCGCCCCAATACTTAACAATTTTTAAATGCCTTTTAAAAGTTTTAAAACTGCCTTTTAAAAATTTTCCTTTTTAAATTAAATAATACAGATTAGAATTTATTTTGAATGTTAATGTTATTTTTTTGTTGGTACCTTTATATGTTTATTAGCCTACATGTAAAAATTTCCTTCTTGAAATATCAATTGAATCTTTTTCAATTGATTTTCTACCAATTTTCTACCAATTACTTTTTCTACCAAGTAATTTGTAGCTATTTCCACACAAGTAGATATATATTTGTTCTGAAAAATAAGTCCTTTGGAGAAAAATATTCAATTTTTGTGACTAACTTCTCAATGAACAACATCTTTCTCTATTATAATCTGTCATATTGTGTGATTTGTCTTTTTATGGAAGCTAACATTTGAAGTGTTGAGACCAGTAGAACTTCCCGTAAAACGACCGGTATTGATGCCAAATTAGACTTTCATTTTAGTCTGAACTTTCTTGTGAAGTAATAATAACTTCATATGACTTCTTACAATCCATAGCTACCAAAGTCCTATCTGTTGAACCATTTTGTTTCATAAAACAATGAATGCTTCCAAACTGTTAAAGAAATTCTATTTCAGTACACTGAAAAGTCTTAGTTATAAATGAGGTATATGGAGCCAACATCATCATCACTCTTTAGGGACAAAAGCACATATGGAAACACTTCATGGATTCATTAAATATCAATCTGAAATAACATAACATCAATATTGGTAGCTCAAAAATGGTAACAGCTGACAGATGGCAACCAATTAGAGCAATTAGCAATTAACTTGTGTGTCCCTGTCCCACCTTCACCCTCCTTCACTGGCTCCATAAATTCCTACAATCCCTGGAAATGTGTCTGTGATTCAGTCTCTACTATAGACCATTGGGATAATGTATTTTGGGCAATTAATGAGGATGGATTTGGAGAGAAAGAGCATGCACCCTAAACAAAGAAATGCACCTTAAGACATCTTTCCTAGAGTGAAAGGGAGTGCTAAAAATGTTACAATTTTTGAAATACTTCTATATTAACATATAAATAGGTTTTACTATATTGGTGGCCCTATAAAGTAGTTCAATTGAAAAAACATTTTTTCAAAAGTTTATCTTTGGGAGAGCTCAGTGGGGAAGGAAGAGAGTGAGGGGGACAAAGGATCTGAAGTGGGCTCGGCACTGACGGCAGCAAGCCCAACGTGGGGCTTGAACTCATTAACTGTTAGATCATGAACTGAGCCGAAGTTAGATGCTCAACCAACTGAGCCACAAAGTTTCCCCTCAGAAAACATTTTTATATACATGGGGAATATACAATGGGGACAGGACCATTTCTTCAATAAATGGTGCTTGGAAAACTGGACAGCCACGTGCAAAAGAATGAAACTGGACTACTGTATTTTACTAAACACAAAAATTAACTCAAATGGATTAAAGAGTTCAGTGTAAGACCTGAAGCCATAAAATTTTTCCTAAAAGAAAACCTAGGTGGCAAGAAATCACTTGGCAGTGATTTTTTGAATCTGACACCAAAAACAAAAACAACAAAAGCCAAAATAAACCAGTGAAATGGCATCAAACTAAAAAGCTTCTGCAGAGCAAAGGAAACCATCAGTAAAATGAAAAGACAACTGACTGAATGAAGTAAATAACTAAAAATCTTATATATGATAAGGTGCTAAATTCCAAAATATATAAACAATTCATTTGGCTCAATAGCAAAAAAAAAAAAAAGCCAAAAATGATTAAAAAATGGGCAGAAGATCTGAATAGACATTTTTCCAAACAAGTACATGAAAAGATGCTCTACATCATTAATCATCAGGGAAATGCAAATCAAAACCATAATGAGATATGACTTCACACCTGTTAGAATGACTATTATCAAAAAGACAAGAAATAACAAGTGTTAGCAAAGAAGTGGAGAAAAGGGAACCCTTGTGTACTCTTGGTGGGAATGTAAATTGGTGCCACCAATATGGAAAACAGTATGGAGGTTTCTAAAAAAAAAAAATGTAAAAATAGAACTACCATATGATCCAGCTATCCCACTTCTGAGTATCTGAAGAAAACAAAAGCACTAATTCAAAAAGACATATGTGCACTCATGTTCATTGCAGCATTATTTACAACAGCCAAGATATAGAAACAATCTAAGTGTCCATCGATGGATGAATGGATATATCTAGATATATTTCTATAAAATGGATTATTATTATGCCATGAAAAATAATGAAGTTTTGTTTTACTCACAACAACATAGGTGGACCTCAAGGGCTAAATGAGATAAGTCAGAGAAAGACAAATACCATATGATCTCCCTTACATGTGGAATTTAAAAACCAACAAAGAATAAAATCCCCTCAAAGCCCAAGTTCATAGATACAGAGAACAGAGTGGTGGTTGTATGATGTAGGTGGTAGGAGAAATGGGTGAACTTTAAAAGAAAAAAATCAACAAAAATTAAAACAAATTTCCAAAAACATATATAGCCATATAAAATGCTCCTTTATAATGATCCTATGGAAAAAACCATAAAATAATTATTCTTGGTATATATTCACATACTACTCAGTTTCCATATCTCTAGTAACAAGTCAGTGTTATTTTTCTTAAGAATGCATTTATTTAATAAAGTAATTTTCAATCTAAGAATTGCCTGAAACCTTCTCTAAAGTTGTATTTTATGGTTAATAACATTTAAAATTGTTGGTATTTTTGATTTCCTTTTTTACTTAAACATAATTTTTAATTAAGGAACTACTTCCTCTATAGCTGCTAAAGTATACCTAGTAAACTCAGAGAAAATTCTATTAAATGAAGTTTAAAATGTGTTATTTTTGTATTGATATATATATAAGTATTTTAGTCTTCAGTGTACCTTCATTTGAGAAATATTTTCAAGATAAAATTTGTCCAAGTCTCTATGCTTATTTTTAACATTTACCAAATTTAGATGCTATAAAACTAGAGGCCTTCTTTATTGTATTCAATTCAGGTAATCAATATACATTTATGTAATTTTGAATAGGATTTTCATCAAAAGATTATTCCTACAAGTTGAAATACTAAAAATATAGAACTTCAGGGGAGAATTACTTTGTTGAATAATTTGATTTAAAATTTCCAACTGATTTTGGACAAAATGTAACCAAAATTTAAAGGACTCATTCACACACACACACACACACACACAAATGCAACACAATTATAGGGCACTAGGGTGTTTTACAAAATAATACTTCAAAGGTTTCAACTTTCTAAAACTGTTACAGGCAGCAAGAAGAAATATCTGTTACCATGCAGAAATATTTCTAAAATTCAATACCAACTCCATCACAAATTTTAGACGGTTTTCTCTTGGTGTGCATAGTGTGTGTGTGTGTGTGTGTGTGTGTGTGTCTCCACACTTTGACAGCTGCACTTCTATTTCAATTTGAAGGGTAGCATAGGGTTTTGGATACATTAATGAAATGTATGACCACTGCAACTCATTCCAAGAACATTTATAATGTGCAGGCTTTCTTAATTGAGCAAGAACATTGTTTATATCATGATACTCAACATTGACCTCTATCAAAATTTGTGTTCATGTTGTCACTACAGAACAAGTAATTTTCTTAATATTTAACATTTAAACCCATTTATCACAACATTTACAATGTTAGATGTTTCATCTTTGACAACATAAGCTTTCAAGATCTTTACTTTGATTCTATAAGTTGAATGAAAAAATAGAACCGTTAATGGAATTCACTGATATTCTGGCTTCACGCATCCAATGTGACTGATCTAACAGTGGCATCATTTTACTCTTTATAAAGTTCTTCTCTAAAGAAATTAACACAGGCAAATTTATAATCCATGCTCCATGTCTTCTAAAATCTCATTTATTTCTGCCATTTCAGTAGTCATTCAGTAGATGAAGGAATACAAAGATGAGAGCACAGCCATACAGTTGGAGAGACATGTGGAGCCTTCTGCAAAATTATTCCTTAAAAAAGGCAAACAATCCAGGTGACAAAATACAACCCTTGCTCCACTCTTCAAGCCATGGTGCCCTATGGGGTTGCATCATCCTGGAAAAGTGGGTGAATTCTTAAATTAGTATGAATCACTGACTGCTTTCAAACCATGTGTCCACAGAGCGGCTGCTGCCTAGATGGGGTATTATGGTAATTCATAGAAAGGTTTCCTGTGGACGAGGTGTTTCCCTGAATACAATAGTAACGAAAAAAATTTTTTTTGAAAGCTCAGAAGAAGAAATGGCATTCCCCAAATCATTGCCATCTAGTTCCCAACACCTTACATTATCAGAAACCTTTATTTTAAATTTGATTTGGCTAGAGAGACCATTCTAGAGCTTCAGCCTCTTAAAGTTCAACCATAGATGCTCAACATGAAGCATTTTAAGGAATGTTGCATTCCTTAAGGAATGTTGCATTTTGGAGATTTTGTTCAGTCTCTTAATGAAATGTGCTTCCATGTGACAAGCTGTCGAGGAATGCTGTAGCAGCAACTTTTCCTGTAATTTTATGGTATGCCAAAGAGACACTGGCTTGGTGAAATGTATGCTCTTTTTCCAAATATATAACTCAGGTGTTGTTGCTTGTGTTAATTATGAACCCTGTAAAGTTGTGGGGAATTACCATTTCAATGAAGAAATATGAAATCATTATCAGCTACAAAACATTCCAATTAGGTCGTTTCTAGAACTGCACTGTTCCCCAAAGTCTCTTGTAACTCAGCATTTGACATAAGCTGTATCCCTCAGATGGCAGGCATGCTTAAAATTTTGGGAAGGTGGAGGCAGAGGAGTCCCTCTCTTTTGTTTTTGGGACAAACTATCACTTGTTTTTAGTTCAGAGGGAGACTGAACACAGCTAAAGATAAGTCATTAATATGAATTCAGCTCGCAAAAGATCCCCTTTTATGATAAAACAGCTTTTATCTATAGAAGTCCAAAGATGGCAAACATACATACGGGCTTCTCCAAAATGGTGTGAACAGTTTGACAGAATTGTATATCATTAACCTGATAACAGCAGTATCGTGTCAAATCAACAATAATGTAGCATCCTTACACAAAACTTGCAAGATTAGGGCATGATAGCTTTCATTTTCTTCATGTTATTTTATTCCCTTTTGCTCATGCAAGATAAAAAAAAATTATTGAGTTATTCATCGCTCCTTTATTTGTGGTACAGTCATCTTCATTCTGCAAAATAATAATAAACCCCTTATGAATTGAAGTGGGATATGAGAGCTCACCAGATGTAGCTGTATCTCTCACATGAAAATAAACCGAATGTTTTCCCTAATCAATCAGAATGAGTAATGTTGATGGGCTTGGCACTGACTCAATCAGGGCCTCCGGCGTCAGCTACCCCACATGATTTCATTTTGCCAGCCAGACTAAAAAGTGCTTTCCCTCCTTCACACGGGACAACTTTATTTTCGCATGTTCACTTTAACAAAGCTCAAAAGGAATTCTAAAAGCTTTGCCTGTCTCATAAAATGCTTACCATATATCTCTACAGGATGGTGGCTGTACTACCGTGTTTCATAATAAGAAATAAAGTGGCCAAGTAAACTCTACTGAGGAGCATAAACAATCATATTGGTGGGAAGTTGTTTATTGTCAGTCATGCTCCAAGGTTGCATTTTTCAGCAATTTTGTTTAAAACTTCATTTAAACAACTGCCTGCAATAGAAAATCCTGGACAACTGTAGGGTTATCTTTGTTTCAGTCAGTTTTGAAATTATGACTGAGTTAGTGACACCCCTTAACTTTCTATTTTTAGTGGGGTTTCACATGCTTGGTGAAGCATTTTTGAGTTTCAGTGTATATTTCCATAATGATTACCATAATGACCTAGTGTAGGCATATTTTTTATTTTTTCAATTTTTTTATTAAAATTTTTTTTTAATTTTAATGTTTATTTATTTTTGAGAGAAAGAGACATAGAGTACAAGTGGGGAAGGGGCAGAGAGAGAGAGGGAGACTCAGAATCTGAAGCAGGTTCCAGGCTCTGAGCAGTCAGCACAGAGCCCGACATGGGGCTCAAACTCACAAACTGTGAGATCATGACCTGAGCCGAAGTCGGACGCTTAACCGACTGAGCCACCCAGGCACCCTATAAGCATATTTTTTAAAGGTGTTGGTCTTTTTTTTAAACCAGTTCTCTTGTTTATTTCACAGTTAACACAATAAGACTTCTAGGGAATTAGAGGCAACTAGAAAGCAGATAATGTGCTAAGACTTTTATTTGTGTGTTTGTCTTTATAAGCATATAAATATACTGCAACTTGAAATGATTTACATATATCAGATTATTTATTCCTCACAACAATTCCATTTTACAGGTAAGGAAACTGAGGTATGGAGATTTCACTTCTTCAATGATGGTCACACTGCTTAGAAATGGTGGAGACAGATTCCATCCTCAGCCAAATCTGATTCCAGAAGTCATATACTTGACTTTTACCCTACACTGTTTCGGTGGAATCAGGTTTTTTGTTTCTGTTTTTTATCTTTTTGAAATATTTCTTTCTACCTTTTCTGAAGGTTCTTTGGTCTCAATGATTCCTAAAGCTAAGCTGAGATTGGTAATTCTGGATTTGAGTGGTGTTGGGCAGGTGGTGATGGAGAGAGCTACAGACATGAAAATTTCCAGTAATTGCCTTCCTAGAATACTCACAGTGAAGAGAAAGGAGGTCAGGCACATTTCTTCTTCTTCAATACTGCCATTAAGTCCTACTTTGGCATTTCTACACTGACCCACAAATAAACTGTGGTTTTCATCATTGTTATCTAGTACATAGCCATGGTAGTTATTGCTGAAAAGAGAAGCACTCAGTCTGTGATGACAATTTAGTGATGGAGATATCGCTGGTGGGCATAGGGTCTTCTTAGATTGTAATGCAGAACGTGGCCTTGTAAAAAACTATACATCCTAGAAGGTGGTGAGTCATTGCCACCTGGTGGTTAAAGCGATTTAACCTTCTATATGGTAGATACCTCAGCAATGACATGGTCAGTTAGTTCACATGATTTTATTGACTTTTGGCAATGAAGATGATTAGTGACATATGCTTTGAAATAAGTTCATATCCAGAATTCATTTCCATCTCCCCCAAATTTTTATATTTCCTCTATTCAACTCTTTCTTCCTTCTCTTCTATTTCAACTCTTCCTCCGCTACTTTCATAGAATTAGACAACTATCTTCCGAAAACTCTTGATTCAGGATTTTGCCCAATGTTCTTCATTCTGAGACAGGCTTTATTTTCTCATATATTAAGAATATACCTTGATTGCTCTGAAGATATAGCTATACATCTTCAAGGCTATTGTTCAAAGATTTGTGGTTTCTGAAAAGCTTTGAAATCTGATATAAGGGATGAAATATATATATATATATATATATATATATATATATACACACGTATATATGTAAATATATAAATATGTGGTATATATGTAAATATATATGTGGTATACGTATATGATACACATGTCAATAGATGTGTGATATTTATATATAAATGAATGTGATATATATATATATATATATATATATATATATATATATATATATATATGAAATACAACCAGTTGTTATTGTTATGATATGTTTGAAGCCAGATGTATGATTCGGAGTCCAGAAATAAGAAGTAGCTATATGTATAGCCAGTAAGTACTGGCTTATGACATTAAATAGGAATAAAACAGGAGATGAGTACCAAGAGAAAAATATATTCAACAGGCATCTATCAATTGTAGTCCTTCCGATTTCATTTAATATCAAGGCTATAGTGTGTAGAAAAAAGATCGTGGTGCTTAAAAGAAGGAAATACTTAACTTACAAATGCAATAATAGGCACAAAGTGAATATCTGTATTACTTCTCAAAGCTTTTGCCTCAAGGCAACAATAGAGCAGGCTGAAATCCACAAATATAATCAGCAATCCATGTCGTTCTTTCCTTGGCAATTTTCTGTCTCCATAGTTGTAGAAACATCATGGAAAATCTTGTGTGTCAGATGAAAGCTTTTCTTTTCAGTTATGGCAATAACTTTGTCTATTCCCCACTCTTTTGTGTGTGTGTGTGTGTGTGTGTGTGTGTGTGTGTGTGACAAAATGCCACCTTAGGAAAGGCTTAGTAGTTTTTATCCTACACAGTGTAGGGTGTCTGATATTAAACCCCTGTTCCTCTGCCTTTTCCTTCTAGCAGTAATAGAAGTGTTTTGGGGAAGGATTTAAAATAAATAAATTCCTATTTTCCAAAGCCATATTAAAATAGACTACGTGATCCATGTTATTAGACAACCACAGAAATAAGGATTGTGCCATTGAGCTAAGTAGGTAATATTTTGAGAACCATTTTAGAGACCCTGCTTCTCTCCTAATCTTGAGCTCCAGTTTCTACCTATATATACAGATATTTTCTAGCTGTATAATCATGCATAAAAATATAATAAAAGGGGTTAAGCACCCCTCTTCCTTTTTGTCAGCACCGCATCTCATTGTACATTTTATTTCTACAGGATCTCATAAAGACAGCTATGCATCAGCAGGAAAATATACTTCCTAACATTCAAAGTCAATGATGCAGATAATAGGGAACCAGCATCCTCAGTGTGGGATACATACTGTCCTCAGTCCCTGGCCCAGATGTTGGTAACAACCAATAAACTATATTATACACATATATAAAAAAAGCAGCTTGAAGGAATGGCCTGCTTAGCTAGATTTATTAGGAGAGATCTTTAATATGCCATATGGCAGCTTGGCTCTTCCAAGCGGGGCAGCCCTGTGAAGGAACGGATTGAAGCGTGATGACCATCCCCGGCACCAGTGTTGATGCCTCCCCAGGGAAGCAAGTGCTCGCTGCAGGATTGCTCCCCAGTGTCACGCATGTCATGTACCCTAGTAGTCCATTAGGCCTCAATATGTTTTCCATCAGAGCTGGGATCTCCATTACCCCTACTGTTTAGAGCAATCTCTAGACATCTTTGGGATGGG
This sequence comes from Neofelis nebulosa, assembly GCF_028018385.1. NCBI lineage: Eukaryota > Metazoa > Chordata > Mammalia > Carnivora > Felidae > Neofelis > Neofelis nebulosa. The sequence continues at coordinate 178,846,078 of NC_080782.1, forward strand.
GGATGTGAGAAGGGGCAGGGCTGAGATCCATCATGCTATATAACATAGCTTTTGCCTTTTATCAAGACACTTTGTATAGGATAATGCAAACCAAGGAGTTTGTGGTCGTTTTAAAGGCTATCATTCAAGGAAATGGAAAAGTGGCCTATTGTATGTTGTTTGGAATGCCAGAAAGCACAAAACAGATTTTTCTTCTACTTGAAGGTAGCTGTGCGAGAACTGTGTGAGAACTGTGTTTTCTTTATTAAAGATCACGCTTTCCACACATAAAGGCCTTTATTCAGCGATTTGTATCAACACTTGTAGTTTCTTTTCATTAACGTGTAAGATAATTTTATCAATTTCTAGAGATGATAGGGAACAGTCACTATGATATATGTATATTAACTGTATCTTTGCAAATTAAGGGTGCAAATGCATTTTCCAGGCTAACGACAGGTCAACTTTTATGGCCTAAAGACCATCTTTATTATTTAATTTTTAATCAAGGTTTTGCTGTGTCTAGGAACTGACTTTATGAAAAAAGAATGCCAAAATATGTTTTGTAAATGCAAACTCCATGAATAGAGAAGTATCTAAAATCAAGCCTTGAAAAGGACATACATCCTTTATATACTTCTCCAAAATGAAAACTCTGAGTCTAATCATGAGGAAATACCAAGCGAACACAGTTTGAGGAATATTCTAAAAAATAACCAGCCTGTAATCTTCAAAAGTGCCAGGTTATGAAAATCAAAGAAAGACTAAAAAAGTTCTAGAGTGAAGGAGACAAAAGAAGCATGAAAACTAAGACATGGTTCTGAGCTGAATCCTTTGGTTATGAAGGACATTGTTGGAGTAATTGATAAAATCTGAATGGGGTCTGTGGAATAGATTAAAACATTGCAAAATTTCTGATGTTGATGGTTGTATTGCAGTTATGTGGGAAATATCCTTTTTTTGTAGGATATGTAAAATAAAATATTCACAAGTGACAAAACATCATGCAAAATTTTACTCGGATGATTCTGTAAAAAAGAAGTGTTTTTTTTAATAATAGTCTCCAAATTTTCTCTGTATTGAAACTATTTAAAAATAACAAATTTAAGCTAACTTTTGGGTCTAATTTTTCTTCCTTTCTCTCTTTCTTTCTCTCTCTTCTTTCTTTCTTTCCTTCCTTCCTTCCTTCCTTCCTTCCTTCCTTCCTTCCTTCCTTCCTTCCTTCCTTCCTTCCTTCCTTCCTTCCTTCCTTCTTTCTTTCTTTCTTTCTTTCTTTCTTTCTTTCTTTCTTTCTTTCTTTCTTTCTTTCTTTCTTTCTTTCTTTCTTTCTTTCTTTCTTTCTTTCTTTCTTTCTTTCTTTCTTTCTTTCTTTCTTTCTTTCTTTCTTTCTTTCTTTCTTTCTTTCTTTCTTTCTTTCTTTCTCTTTCAGCCCCACAGGGATGAAAGCACTTATTAATTCAATCAGTAAAAGCAACTGAGTCTGGTTAATTACATTAAAGAGATAGCTAGCTAATTACTTATCATTATTTCTGGGATGTATCAGTGCTATAAGATTTAAACAATTATGAAATAATTGTAGGGGTAAAATGGCATTTAATATTTTAATTTGTTGCCAAATCATCTGATTAATTTCTAGATAATAAACTGAGTAAATGCCACAGAAACATTCATGAACAGAATTATGCCATTAAAATACAGTGCATGTTCTTCAGTTCAGTGCAAAGTTTCTCATTAACTTTTTGAAGTACAATTTTCTCTTTGTAGCAAGGCCAATTTCACCTATAAATACGGCGTCTTTGACAGAAAACTTGTAGTACTGTAGGCAGTGTCTTGTTTAGCCTTTGAGCACTGATATTTGAGGAGTGATATTTGCAGAAGAGCTGCTATGGTTTCAAGTTGACAAGCCATTAACTCTTCTCTCCCTAAAGCAACTACTAAACAATTCACTTGGAAATTTTACAATTAGATTTTCCACTTAGCTGTTTACTGCTTATTACTTTATTCTTCCTCTAGACCCTTTGAATTCTTTAAATATCTGTAATATATCTGTGTTATTTTTTTTAACTGCCAATTTTTAAAATTGATGGGTGATTAATTATGGAAGAGTAAACCCAACATGGGCATATATTCAGTTTGAATTGTGTTCATGTCTATAGTAAACAGTACTTTATCTTAATGTGGCAGGACTTATTTGGACTTTTGAGCAAATGCATGCTGAGTGAAAGAAACTGTTGTTTGTTGAGTAGCTGATAGTATGATTGGGTATAGACTTTTTTGCAGTTATCAGTAGAAGAAAATTATGACTATGCTTAGTCAGGGAATTGGTAAAAATCTTAAAAATCCATCAAGCTCAATATCTTTAGTCCTCTGAAATAAAGACCCTAAGACTTTTAGAAGATGTAGGATTGGTCCACGGACTCTCAGGTATTATCAGTCTTCCACGGTACCACAAGAACCAGATACAGACAAAGGGTCATTATAAATGTCACATAAGAATAAACCCTAATGGAGTTTCTACAAAGAGTCTTTTCTTTAAGACCTCTGCATTGTTTTCTTTATACGATTTTTATCCTGGTGGGCCATGTGAGCCAAGAAACCATGATAGAAAATTAACTTGTAGTCATAAATTATCAGTTTTAAGCTTACTGGACCTTGTTTTTCTATGAAGCTCATGGAAAAGTGGTTAACAACTGGATACTTTCCTTGCACAGACAGGGCCATTCCATGCCTAAATATTTTGTCACATTCTTTCTCTGCTCTCAGAAGAATATCTTCAGAGGTTGAGCAATTTTCCTTAAGACAAGCAGAGTACATGCTCAATCTTATTTTATCTAGGTTTTCTGTTCTGAACAGACTGGAAATGGTGTATGCTTGGGCATTAGAAGAAGGGCAATGCTGGGGCGCCTGGGTGGCGCAGTCGGTTAAGCGTCCGACTTCAGCCAGGTCACGATCTCGCGGTCCGTGAGTTAGAGCCCCACGTCAGGCTCTGGGCCGACGGCTCGGAGCCTGGAGCCTGTTTCCGATTCTGTGTCTCCCTCTCTCTCTGCCCCTCCCCCGTTCATGCTCTGTCTCTCTCTGTCCCAAAAATAAATTTAAAAAAATGTTAAAAAAAAAAAAAAAAAAAAAAAAAGAAGAAGGGCAATGCTGTTCCTACGGTTATGTTTCTATAGGTCACCACTGACTGGGGCCTCTTATGGCATCTGTTACAGAATTCCAGCTGTGATAGGGAAGTCCGTGCTGAAGGGTCCCATTTAGACCACAGCAACTGGGCCACAAGCAACTAGCCTTTCACATCTGTGGGAAGCTTTTTATACCTCAGAGGCCCACACAGACTAAACTTGAGTCTAGAGGAGGTTGGAGGAACTTTCTTCACCTCTCTGGTCTGACAGACTTCTTATCCTCCTTGAGTAGAATAGGGAAAAATTAAGTTGATGATAAAAATTTAGAAGCCAAACGAGAATTCTGTACATTATAAGCTCATACCCACTGTTTTTTCAAAGAAAGGGTAAAAATAATTTTTAAAAATTTATTTTCTTTGTTTTATATTTTGATGATGGAAATATTTTAAATATTTTGCATTTTCCTGCTAGGTATTTTGGCAACTATAGGACAGGAATGTGGGAAGAATTTATTTTTTATAGTTCTGGGGGATAAGGTCAGGAAGAAAGGAATTGTCTGAAGTCTAACTTTCCCCCTTTTAGTTATGACTGGAGCATTCTGGCATTGCAAGTATTTCGGTATTGGCTTTACATTCACACATATTTTTAGTAAAAAATATTGACACATTATTAAAAAATGATCGTCTTATTTTTAACCAAATTATTTCATATTTCAGCAGATTCAGTGAACATAATGCATTTGAATTCCAAAAGAGTTTTGATAGAAATTTTGGAGCTAAAATAAATGCTGTTTTAAGAATATATTCAAAGAAAAGAATCTCCTCAGAAAATTGTAGTAGCAATAAAATTTTTCAAACTTTTGGGGCGCGTGGGCAGTTCAGTCGGTTAAGCATCCAACTTCAGCTCAGGTCACGATCTCACAGTTTGTGAGTTTGAGCCCCACCTCATGCTCTGTGTGGACATCTTGGAGCCTGGAGCCTACTTCAGATTCTGTTTCTCCTTCTCTCTCTGTCTCTCGCTCATGCTCTGTCTCTCGAAAATAAATAAATGTTTAAAAAAATTAAAAAAAATTTTCAAGCTTTTCAGCTCACAATGTTTGCTATAAGATTTGGTGATCTTCATTGGGAAGTAGGGTATAAATACGAAATATCAACTTGGACATATTTAATAGAAATAAGAGATTTCTTTTCATGTAACTGCAACATCTGGTTAAAAATATTAAGAAGTGAAATAGTAATATCACTGATTTTTTAAAATTCAACCAATTTTTAAGAATATGGAGCAGCTTAAGTTTTCCTAAACCAAATTATTAAAGTGGATCTAAAATGTTAAAAATTAAATATTTGCCCATTTCTTCACTGGGTTATTTGTTTTTTGGGTGTTGAGTTTGATAAGTTCTTTATAGATTTTGGATATTAACCCTTTGATATGTCATATGACTTCACTCATATGACGACTTTAAGATACAAAACAGATGAACATAAGGGAAGGGAAGCAAAAATAATATAAAAACAGGGAGGGGGACAAAACCTAAGAGAATCTTAAATATAGAGAACAGAGGGTTGCTGGAAGAGTCGTGGGAGGGGGGACGGGCTAAATGAGTAAATGGCATTAAGGAATCTACTCCTGATATCATTGTTGCACTATATGCTAACTAACTTGGATATAAATTAAAAACATAATAAAAAATTAAATACTCCTTCCAAGGAGGAAGCAAATCATCTAAACTTTCTCCAAAGCTTAAAAAATTCTCATAATTACTAATTTTTTACTTTATTTTTATAGCTATGAGATAGCTCCTGTTACTGTACTTACTTTATGTTTAGAAATAAGTATCCAGTAGTATAAAATACTTAGCTCGTACAATATCTTTTGAGTCAAGTATATTTAAATTTTTTTCTTTATGTGTGTAGTAAGCATGTCCCAATTCCTTAATTATATTCAAATGGAATTTTGAATCTATTCTGTAGAAACAATGATTTAAACAGTGATTTGGATCCTGGCGAATCTAATTTTACCCTTGTGTTTGGCTGAAAGGTAGTGTGCCTTAGTCTGTCTGGGGTGCTACAACAAAATAATATTGAATGGAAGCCTTATAACAACAGAAATTTATTTCGCATAGTTCTGGAGGCTGGGATGTCCAGGACCAACATGCCAGCCAATTCTGTGTCTGGGGAGTACCCATTTCCAGGCTCATAGTGGGCCATTTTTTCACTGTGTCCTCCTACAATAGAAGAGGCAAGGGAGTTCTCTGGGGTCTCTTATAAGGGCGCTAATCCCATTCATGAGGACTGTGCCTCATGCCCTAATTATCTCTCAAAGGCCTCACTTCCAAATACCATCAAATTGGGATTTGGTTTCAACATATGAAATTTTGGAGGACACATTCAGTCCATCGCGTAATGCTACTGCTTTTCTAGACATTATATATCATCTATAGCAAGATTTATTGAAGTTCCATCTTAGAGATATTGGAGAAACATCTTGACTCACACTTGCAGCTTTTCTTATTTGACCGTTTCCTTTCCCCTTATACTTGCCTATACTCATTACTACTTCCCCAGTTCCTGGGGATGGTCAGATGTTCTAACAAAAGCAGATTTTGAATATCACAACCCTAGAACTAGTAGAGATGGGGCTAAGGTCTCTCACTGCTAAAGGATGGAGTAGAGTCTTTTGGAGGTTGAGCAGAGGATACGGGTTCAAGAAATGGAAGAATGGCAGGAGCTTCTATCTCCTTTGGGAGACTTGTCATTTAAGGAATCATCCTTTGACCAACAGCATCAGTATCATCGGGGATCTTGTCAGGAAAGCAGAATCTTGGGCCCCATTCTGGATGTACAAAATCAGGATATGAATTTTAATTTAAGAACAACTTAATTTGAGAATCATTGGTTGGGGGAAGTGTAATTTTTTTTATTAGGGAGGACATGGTGTTCTCTCACTGCGCCTTTATCACCCCAGCATACTTATATGTCTTACAAAAGATTTTGTCATTGTTTTGGGAAGCTGACCTAGATGCTCTATATTTTCACAGAACCACTGGGGCTTTTATCAAAATTTCTTTTGACTCATTTTTTTTTCTAACCAACACCCTGTGTCTCTGTCCTTTGGACTTGGCCTTTCTTTCTATATTAACTCTTAGCTCCTCTTAAAGATCTTGATGTATTCTTTCTTTACCTGTTCTTTGGATTGACATTCCCATTTATTCTTTCCTACTCCAATTTTGTTTCTCAGATTCCATAGATTCCCCAATAGCTTCTATGCTTACCAGGCTTGCTGCAGCTTTCAAAGAAAGATTCAGATTATGTCAGGTATCCTTTTGAGGTCCGAAAGCAGGACATATATCTTCTTAAGATTAGAATTTTTAGGGAGGGAGAAGAAAGAGGAGTAATGTTCATATTGGTGATTAGGAGGTATCTTAGTCTCTTTGGGCTAAAGTACCACTATTCTGGGTGGAATATCAACAACAGAAATTTATTTCTCACAGTCCTGGGGGTTGGAAGTCTAAGATTAGGTGCCAGCTTAGTCAGGTTCTCATGAGGGCCCTCTTCCCAGTTGCACATTGCCTGCTTCTCATGATATCCTCACATGATAGAGACCAAAGAGTGGAAGCAAACATTCTTGTGACAGTTAAGGGCACTAATCCCATTCATGAGGGCTCTACCCATATGATCTCATCTAATCCTAATTATCTCCCAAAGGTTCCAGCTCCCAATACCATCGCATTGTGGGGGTAGTGTTTCAATATAGTAATTTGGGGGGTTGTAAAAACTTACAGTCCATAACGGGAAGTAATAGAGGGACTCCATATATCCACTGTATGTTACAGATGAAAGGGGATGCTGGGATTGGGGTGTCTGGGTGGCTCAGTCAATTAAGCATCTGACTTTTGATTTTGGTTCAGATCATGATCTCATGGTTCATGAGTTCGAGCCTTGTGTTGTGCTCTGTGCCAACAGTGCGAAGCCTGCTTGGGATCCTCTCTCTTCCTCTCTCTCTGCCCTTCCCCCTCTCAAAAACAAACAGACAAACAAACTTATTATTGGTTCTCCTCTATCACCATGGTAACCACTAGTTTGAGTCTGGTTTGTGTTGTATATTTAAATTAATAAAAACATAAGAAAACTATCTTTCATGTACGTGGTACTGTATTGGGCATTATGTATGTATACCATCTATCTATTACTATAAATATTTTTTTCCCAATTTTCACAACAACCCATTCAAGTTGGCATCATTTTCTTTCTTTTCTTTTCTTTCTTTCCAGTGTAATTAATGTTCAGTGTTATATTAGTTTCAGGTGTACAATACAGTGATTTGACAACTCTATACATTACTCAGTGCCCATTGTGGTAAGTGTAAATATTTTCCTTTTTTTTTTTTTTTTTTTTAAAGAAAACTAAAGCTCAGGGAAGGGGAATCATTCACCTAATATCACATGCTAAGTTATTCACAGAATCAGAATTAGAACACCTGTCCAACTTTAATCATCTGGAATTTTTACTATTCCCTTACGTTTATCTCTGATCATTGGTAATTACTACCTGAGTCATTCATTGAAAAAGTAAAAAAAAAAAAAAAAAAAAAAAAAAAAAAAAAATATATATATATATATATATATATATATAAAATGGTTCATGGCAAAGACATTGGGGACAGAACCTGATGCAAAGCCCAGCTTTGCTATTTGTAAGTTGTGTGATTCTGGCAAGTATCTGTGCCTCAGTTTCCTTAACTATAAAATGAGACTGATAGCCAAAACACTCATCTAGAGTTGCTGTGAAGATTAGTTTAAGGCACCTAGACGTATGTCTGGTGCATGTGAATTGACAAATAAGTGTTACTTCTAGTTGCCATTATCATTGAAAATATATCATAATTCTCTCTAAGCATAACTGGGAAGTAAAGATATTTAATGTTTGTTAATTATTGGAATGAGTTTGAAATGCTTCCAAGATCCTTTCCCACAGGTAGCTGGTATAAACATTGGTTATAAAGTTATGCGTCGATGATGTGAGTATCTAGAAAGTTTGCAATTTTATTTTGATGAATGAGGTTTAAAAAATACAAAACACTTAATTTTTGTGTATGCAGTGTGTCTTAGGTCAACTGTGTTTATCCTAGCTTTTAATAGGTTTCAAACCAATAGGGTTACTTTTCAAATGATACATTAGCTTAATTTTCATCTTAAGAGGAGGCATGTCTCATGAAGTGGTTGAACACGAGAAAATGCACAGGACATGATCATCTGAACTCCTGACTTCCCAGATGGAAATTTATAACCTGAAATGGAAAGTTACATAAAGGATGCAAGAATTAGGGTTCTTAAAAGGGTTCATGAAGAAGCCAAAATTCCATATATCTGAGAGGCAAGTACAGATATTCTGAAATAAATCCCACATGGAAACATATATTACAAATTTTTGCTGATAATCAATACTACAATCAGAGATTACTTCATTATTTTAAATCATACTTGCTCAATGAGCTCATTGACATTCACGGTTATTTATGTGTACTCAGTACCCAAGAAACTTCACTTGATATGAATGATGTCACACAATAAAATGACTTGATTGCATATTTAAAATTATATCCTTCAGAAAGGATATTCAAAAAAGAGCTACACGTTAAAAATTGTAAGTGCTTGGGAGTGCAATAAAAAGTAAAGGAAACCATTGTCCTTATACGGTTGAATCAGCATTTTAATTTTTTTTTTTAATCTCAGAATTTGAGCTAAACACCAAGCTCAAATGTTTTCAGAGAGAATGGCTTCAAAGCCAATCTCTTTCCACCTTGTGGTTTAAAGCAAAGGCCTCTCAATAATGCAGCAGTTATTCTTTAAATGGCCTTGAAGATTTGTGATCTTGGGAATAGAATATGTAATAAGCATTGATTCCTTTTATTCTGTTCTAATTTAATTTTACTCTTTGTGTCTTTTTTACCTCAATGCTTTTATGTTAAAGATAAGGATCAAATGAATAAAGTATTCATAAAAGACATTTATCAACTTCTATTTTTAGAAGAAATTCAGCTTCTATGGTCAAGTTATATGTTCTCTTAAAAAAATGCTAGTAGTAGAGCATTTAAATTCCAAAGTATTAATTTAACTGTCAGTTCTGAGTTTGTCATTCCAGTTATGGCATAATTATGTGGTGAAAGGGGAAGGAGCAGGAAGTTATGTATACCATACAGGACTGGGCTGAAGAGTTGGCTTTTGCCATTTGCTGTTTGAGTAATATTAAACAAACTTCTTGACTCCATAATATTTCAGTTTCCTCATCTATAAAGCCAATTCATGATGGTATTACTTCACAAGGTTCTTATAAAGATTAGATAAAATATTTGATATTGGAAGGCTTGCCACAGAGTAGGTTCACAGGTTACGTTTTAAAAATTGTATTATGCATAGATTTGAACTTAAAACTAAAGCAAAGAAAGAGGTTCCCACCTTGAAATTTTCATAACTCTCCTATACCAAAAGTTTTCAGTAGCTCCCCTTGAATTCAAAGAAATTCAAGCTTAGCTTGACTCTAAGCCCTTTTTCTCTAGCCATATTCTCTCCTTACTACCTTAAAAGTGACTCTCCACTGGAATCAAAGGATATATGTACTGGGCCCTGCTTTTGACCTTACTTTGACCTTTCCTTGATAGATTCCTTTTCTTTCACCCTCTTAATTATGAAATTTTCTAGTAATGTCTAGCTCATTGAATGGCTTTTCAGGGCTATCTGAAGACCCAAACCCACAGGATCCTCTTCTTTCTGTGCCTTTCCAGCACTTATGGCCTATATTGCATTAGGTACTGATTATATAAATCCCTCTCATAAGAATGCAAGACCATTCAGTGACAGCTGGGAAGAGTTCTTCTCACACAAATCCAGGTACTCACCACACCCTTCATTCATATTTATTGAAAAATGCCTTTCTTCATTAGCGTCATTTTATTTATTTATTTATTTTTTGAAATCTTAGTCACCACTGTTTTGTGCTGCTATTGTGATCAGAATTATGTACGCTGGAAGGAACAAAACTAAAAAATTTCCTCAAACAAGATAGAGTTTTAGTTTTTCATGGAAAACCTCTTTGAAAAGTTGGGTCGAGACAATCCAACTACCATATTGGATCTAGCCCATTGATGATTTCTACAATGTTGCTCTTGTTTCACAATCTAGCCACTGGATCCACATTCTGTTGCTGCGATTAGAGAAGGTAGGGAGAAAGGGCAAGGGCGAACTCCAGCTTTCTTCACTTCTAAGGGTAGGAGAAGAAGCTGGATGTCTCAGCTGAAGCCAGGAAAAGGACTTACTCTGCCTTTTTCTTCTATTTAGGCCCTGAGTGACCTGTACCCATGTGCACTGGGGAGGGTGATCTTTATTTAATCTACTGATCCAAATGCTAATGTCTTCCAGAGACAAAATCTCATGCACACCCTGAAATAGTATTTTACCAGCTATCTGAAAATCCCGTAGCCCAGCCACGATGGCACATTAAGTTAACCATCACAACCACTGCTTACGTTCTATCTTGATAGTAAGTTGCTTAAGGGCAGGGATGGCAACTAACCTATATACCCTGCAACATTTCATAAATAGAAAACACACATTTCCCAAAACTTTGTAGGCAAAAATGAACAAACTCAGTTTACCACACCTAGAACATTGACACAATCACTTTTGAATATGTTAGGGAGCCAATGTTCACACTTCTGAGACTAGAGTGAGGAAGAATGATAAGAGAAAAAATCAGAACATGTTTTATTTTGAGAGTGATAAGATAAACATGTCAGCTTTTCAATCTAATAGCATCTCAGACATGGCATTTCTTTCATGGGATAGGCAGGGGACATGGCCAGGGCCAGAAACTAGTTTTATGTCAAGACTTTCAGAATTAACAGAGAAAGTTTAGCCAGGCCCTTCAAATTCACAAGAAATTGGTATATAGATTGGAATTTTAGTTGAATTTATAGTGTGCAATTTGTAGTCCATTTTCAGTGCTTGCAATGCTTCTGTTCATTCTGTTGTACTGATAAATGTCAAGGTGGATGGAAATCTTTAGAAGGTAGAAGATTTCGATGAGCATGGGAATCAAAGCAAAATGAAATTGAATAGTCTTCATGGATATGTTCTCTATGTCCTGGTAATTTCTAACAAGCATCTGATAAGCATCCTTGTTCCCTCAAAAGCAAACATCTTTCAGCACTTTATAGTGAATATATGTACCAACTAGCCTCTTTAAGAATGCAAGGAATAGAAACTTACTTGGTTTATCTTGCTTAAAACAAGTGGGTGTGGAGCTAGAGTCAAAAGGTAGAGGTGATGCAGAGCTCTTGTGCCAAGTCTACTCACAGGCACCAAGATATGCTTTCCTGCTTGTATTATTCACATACTGCTTTGGGGTCTTCTTATTAACTAGAATCACAAGCTGTTCTGGTAAAAGCATAACTGCCTGGGCAGTGGTAGTGAGATGTTAATCTGTACAGTTAATTTGTACAGATTTCTGTTTGAATGAATTTCCCATGTCAAGGAAATGTGTCCCAAACTCCCATGCTGACAAAGTATGAAGGGGTCAAATGCTCCTGTGTCATATTGATGTGCATGAGGACAAGGGATGGAGTGGTTGGGAAGATAAGAAAAATAGAGGTAAAATATCAAAGGGTTTTGGAAGTGACTACTTAGAAACCATGCCTCAACACAGATGCCAGAGCATGGATAACATAGGCATGTCAGACTTCACAAATTGTGGTGCGGATAATATCCACAAGCAGCATTCTGTTGTGAAACAAACTTACATACATGGATTTGCAGGATGTATAGTCTACTTTCTTTAAGACATTCTTATCATGTAAATATTTGGTAAACCAAAGTGTTTGATGTCGGGGATGTGGCAGCTGGAAAGGGGAAGCAATTCTAATGGCTTTTGTGACATGGAACTAAAATCCACACTTGGGTATTGCAACCATCACCAGCGATTGCCTTGGGAAGGGCTGCTGTAGCACCAGTCCAGAGAGCTGGTGCTTAGGTGTCAGGAGGGAAATTCAGAGAGACTTTCTACTTGCTGAGAAATGACAGGTGTCCTGTGTGGAGGATCAATACCCTGCCTCAAGTTATTCTCTGTTGAGGAGTTCAACAATTTATTCTAAGATTTCAGCTCTTTTGAACTCCATTAAACATTTAGAAGTACCTTTTACGGCAAAAAGAAAAATTTTGTAGCTGTATTACTTTGAGATGCCATACCAGGATACCAGAAACTGGGTGGGTTAAAAATAACAGAAGTTTATTTCTCAAAGTTGCAGAGGTTGGGAAGTCTAAGATCAAGGCTATGGAAGATTTGGTGTCTGGCTAGAGGCTCCTTGTGGTTCATAGATGGACATCTTTTTGCTGAAAGCTCACATAGCAGAAGGCAAGGGGGCAATCTGGAGTCTATAAAATCACTAATTCCACTTACGCAGGCTCCATCCTCTGGACCTAGTCACATCCCAGAGGCCCCACCTCCAAATAACATCATCCTGAGGACTAGGTTTCAATATATGAATTTTGGGGAGACATAAACATTCAGTTGATAGCAGCGAAGACGTGTTGAAAAAGCAGCATTATCTTTAACGGCTACGTCCCAAGCATTAAGTGTCTTCAACTGCCCTGGGTGCAGTTAGAGATTCCTGTCATTGCCATTGTAGTTTTTCCAGGGGAAATCATCTCTCTCCTCAGGGTTAGCTCAGTAAAGGGATATCATGCCAGACTGACAGACTTTCAGCAGCCTGTCTTTGACACATTCGTACAGACACTTAATTAGGTCACAACTCTTTCCCTTGGGGTCTTTCAGCAATCGCCACCTCGGTGTCTCAGAAATCCCATTCCTCCTCCTTTCTAGGTTTTGTCCAGAGGTTTGGGAATTTCATTTCTTGAGGTAGGGATTTCTGCATGTTGCTATTAGGCCTTGGTCAGGATTCACCTTGACATCTTCCCTAATTTTGAATCAGGAAGAAAGTATTGATCTCTTAAACATTCAAATTGTTCAATCCTTTTCTTTTTTTTAAAACAGCTTTATTGAAATGTATTTTATATGCTATAAACTTCACTCATTTAAAATGGACAGTTTAGAATATATTCACTGAGTGTGCAACCATTTTAGAAACTTTCATGACCCTTCCCATTCCTTCAACCCCAACCTCCTGACAGCCATTAATTTACTTTCTGTCTCCATGGATTTGCCTATCCTGGATATTTCATAAAAATGAAACCATACAATATGTGGTCTTTTGTGATTAACTTCTTTGACTAACCATGATCTTTCAAGGTTCATCTACGTTGTAGGATTTATCAATATTTTAGTACTTTCTATTGTCAAATAATATTGTGTGGATGCACCATATTTTAGTGATCAATTGATGGCTACTTGGATAGTTTTTACAATTTGGTTATTATGAATAAGGCTCAATGTATATATTTTTGTGTGGATATAGGATTTTATTTCTTTCTGGTATATACTTAAGAGTAAAATTGTTGCATCATAGGTTTTAACATTTTGAGGAAGTGGCCAACTGTTTTCTAAAGTGGCTGTGAGATTTTACATTCTTACCAGCCACACATGAGGGTTCTAATTTCTTTACATCCTTGCCAACATTTATTATTTTTCTTCCACTTTAGTGAGTATGAAGTGGTATCTTGTGGTTTTGATTTCCGTTTCCCTAATGACTAACAACTAATTATGTTGAGCATCTTTTTATGGTTTTATGGACCATTTGTATATATTCTTCAGAGAATGTTCAGATTCTTTTTTTAAAATTAGGTTCTATATCTCTGTATTTTTGAGTCGTATGTGTTCTTTATATGTTCTGAATACAAATCTTTTATCACATACTGTATATGATTTTTATCACATACTGTATATGATTTTATCACATACTGTATATGATTCTTTATATGTTCTGAATACAAGTCTTTTATCACATACTGTATATGGATGAAATATGAAATATTTTCATCCATTCACTTTCTTATTGGAGCTCTTTTAGGCACAAAAGCTTGTAATTTTGATGAAGTCCAATTTAACATTTTGTTGCTTGTACGTTTGGTGTCATATGAAAGAAACCATCACCCAATTCAAGATCACAAAGATTTACTCCCAGGTTTTCTTCTTATAGTTACTTTGCTTTAGTTCTTATATTTATGATCCACTTTAAGTTAATTTTTGTGAATGGTGTGAGATAGGAGTTCAAATCTGGATTCTTAATTCTATTTCATTGATTTATACATTTGTCTGTAAGCTTGTACCACATGTCTTGATAACTCTGCACTATGCTTTGAAATTAGGAATTAGGAAGAATGAGACTTTCAACTTTGCTCTTTGTGTCTTTCGAGTTTCTTGCATTTGCATATGAGTTTTAGGATCAGCGTGTCAATTTCTACCAAAAAGCCATCTGGGATTTTGATAGATATTGCATTGAATCTGTAGATCAATTTGGAGATTATTTCCATTTTATTTATTTATTCAAAAGTTTACTTATTTTGAGAGAGCAAGAGAGCATGCACGTGTGTGGGGGAGGGGCGGGGAGAGAGAGAGAGAGAGAGAGAATGAGAGAGAATGAGAGAGAATGAATATGAATGAATCCCAACCAGGCTCAAAGCTACCCATAGGAACCATGAGATCATGACCTGAGCCAAAACCAGAGATTCGGAGGCTTAGCCGATTGAGCCACCCAGGTGCCCCTATTTCCATTTTAATAATATGAAATCTTCCAGTGCATGGACAGGAGGTATCTTCTCGGTTATTCAGATCTTTAATTTCTTCCAATACTATTTTATAGTTGTGCATAGAAGTGTTTGTGTATAAGTCTTACCCTAATTTTGTTAAATTTATTTCTAAGTACTTTATTCCTTTTGATGCTATTTTAAGTGGAAGTGCTTTCTTTTTTGGACTGTTCATGGTTAGGATATAGAAATATAATTCATCTTGCAAACTCATTCATACTGATATTTTTAGTGGATACTTTAGATACATACAAGTTCATGTCCTTTGTAATTAAAGATACCTTTACTTCTTTCTTTTCAATCTGGATGTCTTCTATTTCTTTTTCTTATGTAATTGCTACCAGGCTGTAGCCACTGCCAATATAGCACTATTGGTGCTGTGTGAACAGTGGAATCTGATGATGGCCGGCTGTATAATCTGTCTGGAAGAGCTCATCCATGGCAGAAAGTAGGGTGGTGGTGAGGTAAAAACTGTCTTTCAGCTGTGGCTGCTGTTGTAAGAGTTGTTTCTCAAGGCTTACCTGTGGGAGATGAATGCAGTCCTAACTGGAATGCCATTGCCTCACATTGTTTGTACTCAATTTCCTTAGATTTTGATAAATAAATGCTTCTGAATTTGTGTAAACCCTTTGAGCAATTTCCAGAGAATTTGAATGATTATCAATGCTAACTTTGACCAGCGTAACAGATGCCTCACCCTGGAAACATTTCCCTGAGTCCCTCACGCTGTCATTCTGAATATCCCAAACTTTAAAGAAAAATATTATTCATGACACTTGTTAAAACTGTAAGGAGGGCTTTATTCAGGGAGGACTATTGCAATAAATTGTAGGGAGCGCTTCAATGGGGCTTTGCAGTGGGGGAAAGAGTGTGGGTTCAATTCAGACTAAAAGGCCAAGTAGGAATTTATAGCCAAGGAGAAAAGTGGATTATTTCTTTTCAGTGGATGGAGATTTAATAAGAGAAAACATCATGACTATGGGGGATTTCTGGCTAAAGTGATCTGACAAAATTCTTGCTGAGGCAGTCCAGGGTGATCTGAACGAACTCGGGAAAGAGTAAAGGATGAGGAGTCTGGTTAGATATTGAAGATGGCCAGATAGCACCGATGGAGAATTCTGGCTAACCGGACTTAGCAGGATTCTTGTTAAAATTGGACAACACAGAAACCAGTATGGAAACCCAAAAATTAGGACCTATTTGAGAAGAGCATTCAGAAAAGACTAAGTAGAATTTGGTCAAGGAGAGCATCTTTGTCTTCTCAAAGTCCTCTCTTTTTTATAATTTTCAGTTCCTATCATTATTTAAAAGGACAGGTTTTACTAATACACAAAGAAAAGGACGTGTCTCCAGGTTACTATGTATTCTCTTGCTTCAGAGTTTTGACTGAGAGGCTACTCAAGTTTTTGCCTTCTTAATGATCATTTTTTTCCCAAGGTTCCTTGGTTTTTCCACTTCTGTATCTGTGTTATGCAGTACAGTAGCCACTAGCTGGGCAACCGTGATAAGGTGCATCTGAACTGAGATGTGCAGGACAGGAAGCACAAGCTAGACTTCAAAAAAAAATTGGTACAAAAAAGGGAAAATATCTCACTGATTTTTATACTGATTATAATATAAAAAATTAATATTTCATATATAGTAGATTAAGTAAAATATAGTAATAAATTAATATCAGCTGTATCTTTTTAGTCTTTTTTTAAAGCATGGCTACTAAGAAATTTTAAATTTTGTGTGTGGTTCATATTACATTTCTATTGGACATTGAAATCCTAGATTACTCCATCCAGTCAGCTGTGAAGGGAAGAGGGTCATATTTTGATTTTCATCAGACAGGACTCTGCACTTGGCAGATACAGTCTAATAAAATCTTTTCTGATACAGACATCTTCAGAGTTTCACATCTCTCAGGTTATACTTCACTGTAAAAGGTAAGGTGTGAAATGCTGAAAAATGTATGGACCCCCAGCAAATAGTCCATTTGGCTATAACAATAGTGATTATAATCTGCATTGTTTTTCTATTTACAAATATTTTCACATGTTTATATAATTTGTTCCCCAAATTTCCTTTGATATAGGCAGGAATTTGGATATTTTTGGGATGTTTTGAGATGGAAAAGTTCTAAGATTAATCAATTAGGACATACATACTCTTTGTGTCTCCTTGTAACAGATCTGATTCAACATGTATGTTTGGACATCTATTAATTTCTAAAGACTATGCTAACATAAAGGATTCAGAAAGCCCTTAATATCCTTTAATATACTTGAGAAAATAAGATAAATACACAAGTGATTGTAATCTAATTTTGTATTAAGTAGATTTAAAGAGAGAATTACTGGGGCACCTGGGTGGCTCAGTCAGTTAAGCGTCCAACTTTGGCTCAGGTCATGATCTCACGGTCTGGGAGTTTGACCCCCATGTCGGGCTCTGTGCTGACAGCTCAGAGCCTGGAGCCTGCTTCAGATTCTGTGTCTCCCCTGCTCACACTCTGTCTCTCCCTCTCTCTCTCAAAATAATAAATAGGCATTAAAAGTTTTTTTAAAAAATAGAATTACTTTTAATTAGGGGGAATCAATGAAACATAACAGGACCAATTATTATGAAAAATATAACTAGTATCTTTATCATTTGTTTGGTTGGTTCTTGGTGATTGTGGTCATTCAAAGTAGAATAAAGTATCTCCTTTCCCTATCCAACTTAAGGAAGAAGAACTAATCTAAGAGTATAATCATAGAGGTGTGTAAAATTTGTAAAGATTTTCATCAGAACATTATTTATGACATTGGCAATAACTCAATGTTCAATAGGGAATTGATTAAGGGATACTTAATTTGAAGGATACTTTGAATCAATTTTAATTTTTAGAATTACTGACCCAGAAAAATTCATGATATATTATTAAGCAATAAAGATGGCCTTAAAAGGAAACATCATATCATTGTATCATAAAGTGTTACATCTTTGAATATTAATGTAAAAATATAATCACTACTTCCCTCTGTCTCTTTTTGTGTATGTATATATCTGTGTCTTCTTTGTGGATCTCTGTATCTGGATATATATGTGTATATTTTATATAGCTGCATTTCCACAAAATTTTTAAAAATGCAGCAAAACATTAACAGAGGTTGACAGAATTTTTGGTGATGTTTCTTCTCTTCTATTTTCAATGGACACATTTTGTTTTAATCAGAACAAAGGTTGATTAAGGTTTTCTAGAAAATCTTGTATTTCAGATCAGTCTCAAAGGACAACAGGGATGTAAATTGCTCATAGTTACTATATGAGCTAATATTTATGAATATACTGACCATTAAATTATTTTTTCTATTATTCTACAGAGAAATCCATCCTTTAGTTGCAAAACGTTTCCTGTGTTACAGGACAATTGACCCTGTTTTTACAAGAGTTAGCTGATAAGAGAAGAATAAGAGAAGTTTCTAGGCCCAATGAAGACAAAGAGCTACCATCTCTTGGGATTTTGAGACAAGAATAAAACTCTAGGAATTAAAGATCACATATTTCAACTCCAGCTGACTTGTCCCTATGTCTTACATAGGATAAAAGAACTCTTGTCTGAAGGGAAGTTGTTTAGAAGGATTTCAAATATTCATATTTTCTCATTATTGTAAAGTCTGGAATATGCTATAGCACAATAGAACTACCAGTTAAAATAAACATGGAAATGTTCTATTGATCTTCATGTTTCAGGATATAACCTAATTACAATCTGGCATAGAGATGGTAAATCTGAACATTGCAAATCAAAATAATATAGTAGAAAACAATAATAGTAGCAAAAAAGTTTCTTTTAATGCCTTTATTGTTTTTTTAAATGTGTGTTTATTTAATTTTGAGATGGAGGGGATGGGGCGAGAGGGACACAGAGAACCCCAAGCAGGTTCCATGCCATCAGTGCCAAGCAGGACACCAGGCTCCATCTCATGAACCATGTGATCATGGCCAGAGCCCAAATTAAGAGTCAGATGGTTAACTAACTGAGCCACCCAGGCAACCATCTTTTAATGACTTTAAATGTGACATTAAACACTTCCTATGTTGCAAAGTAAATTATTGGCAATTTGAAAATGATGGTCTATATGTTAGAAAGCTATTTATCAAGGTGTCCTGAATATTCTATTTTATTACATATGATGTCTATTATATTATGAAACTCTATTATTTTATCTCACTATTTTAATGAATGTCAAGGTAATATTAAGATTTTATAATTTCTCTAAATGCTTTATCTTTTGTTTAGTGACCTTTAGAATCAGGAGGGTAAGCATACTCTCCCAACATGATATATTTGCCTGTTTCTGTGTGTATAGTCCCTGTGGTTATGGGGCAATTTCTATTGAATATTAGGATTTACAAACACGCATCTTTTAGTTCATTTGAAGCAAAAATTTTGGTTTAATAGAGTATACATAGAACTTTTCTTAAAGAGCATTCACTGTTCTCCTGTTTCAATTCAGTTGTGTTAAATCTATTCTGGATTTTAACTTTCTTTACTGAGAAAAACATGATCTTTAGGTTTCCATATAGTTATAAAGCCAAATGATTTTTTTCAGCAGATTAGTTACATCTTAGTGTGAAAGATTTCATGTAAGAAGAAGTTTTGATAAGATGTTAACTAATTTTAATACCGTAATGTGCCAGTCAGTCATGATAGATACAGATTTATTGGGAAGATTTAATCAGTGATTGTATAAATCCCAACAAATCTCTGTAAAACCCAATAAATCAGGGGTAGGGGTAGTCATCTTTTATTTTACAGATATTTCAGGCAGTTGGTGGTAGAACCAGGATTCATCTTATTTCCAAGCCTGAGTTCTTCTTCCCCACATAGAGTCCCACACAGGCACTGGGAGTATAGATAATAATGACAATGGAACACTAAAAGATGAGTGTCATTAGAGAAGAAGAAAGCACAATTGGTGACTTGGGAAAAATGAGGAAAATTTCAATTCCTTTGAATTGTCATTCCATGCTTGGTCAGCTTACCTTTAGTTGGCTAACAACCTAAAAGCAAGTGGGTAGTTAAAAGTCCCTTTTGCATATTTTGTAATAAGAATAGTAAGTTAACTATTTGTGTTTGTTGCATTGTTCCCTTGAGGAACAGTCTCTTAAGGAAAATAGAATGTGTGTATAAGACTGTGTAAGTGAAGATTTCATCAATATGCAACTTAACATGTGTATCTTATTGTACAATGGCCATATATATTCTCTTGTGTACAGTAAGAGCCCTGTTTAATATTGATCTGTTTCAAATTAAAAATGAAAGTCCATATAGAAAAATAATAAGTAGCAATTTGAAAAAAGTTATTTTTTTGTTGGCCTTCTCAAGCTTTAAAAAGCCAGAAATAATTGACATAAGGAAAGTTTTATAGATGTTTATAAAGCATGAACACGAAAACAACAATCAACAGTATACACATGAGCGTGTGTGGTGGGTATTTTATAGATACATAAATAGAGATAAATGTGTATATATGTGGATGTATTTACATTCAATTACTCCCATACTATAATAGACGTGTAGCTAAAATAGTAGCTAAGTACAAATATTTATTATAAATTTATTGCAGTTGGCCATCTGTGATGAAATTTTTAGATTCTCATTAATTTTTTTTATAAATGAAGAACAAAATACTAAAATGACAAACACACCATGTTTAAAGAGCTATATTTTAAAATAAGCTGTGATTCCAAGCTTCCATCTGCTTACTTGCTGAGTGATAGAGAGCATTTTCTCCCACTGCCGCACTTCTGGTCTTTCTTCATTTTCTGAATTAGCCCCTGCACTACAGGGGACCAGATAACATGCTTCTATGCTCTGTCAGCTTGTTCTGCAATAAATCATCAGAGGCAACAACATTTGTTTAGGCCTATTTAAAAGGGTCTCCTGGGAAAATCTGCGAGAAGAGAAACCACTGGCAAACTAACTTTTATAACTTCATCTCTTACTTCCACACCCTTTTATCTTTCTGTATCTCTCGATGGCTGTCACTCTATGTATTATTTGTTTTTAAATTTTGTGAGACACCACAGTTGAATTAGTGAAGGCGCCAGATCCAACCTCCTGTAAATTAACTGGAACAAAAAGCAATTAGTTGCTAAGTATTTAGTGACAGGATAGATTTCTTTGCTCAAGCATATTGTCCTATCCATTAAGGGAAAGCTGAAGAACTTTTGTTCTAGCTATTCTTCCCTTGACTTATAAAAAGATTATTCCTCTCAATCTTAGGTAGAACAGCTACATCTCTAGCTGTGATAAAATTAGAATTAAAAACACATGCGTAAAGTTGTAACTAAAATTACATTTTATCCACTCCTTTTTTATAGCACCTTTTAGATATTAACTAATAATAGGTTATAAGACATCAAGTAAATTAATGTTCGGTATTGCTGCCTCAGTGTTCCCTGTTTTAAGACTAGAAACCCAGAAGAGAATTTATTGCTCATTTAGCTCAAGCACGTAGTTGAAGTTCAAAGACGGTATGGGAGTTGTTGGAGGTCATACAGAAAATTAGTACGAAAACCTTCGAAGCCGTGTTTGTTCTGGTCTCCCCAGCATTTTTGGATGATTGTGAGTCAGGGATTGAGCCAATCTCTCCATCAGATGGCCACACTAGGACACCTAGCATATGGAATCTCTTCAGGAAGCTCACCTTACTACCAGAGCTAAATCGGAGATGAAAGGAAGACAACAGAAAAGAAAAAAATATCTGAAAGACTAGATGAGAATAAAAAGTAAATGTAACAAGGGAAAACTTAAAAATACCTTGTAAAACCTACGAATTGCCCAACCTATTCAACTGACCGATCAAGGGTTTTTTGAGCTTGTGGAATATGAAATGGTATGTAGAAAGAAGGATTTTGAGGTTTGACTCAATTTAGAATACCTACTTCATCACTTATTAGCAATATGTACTTAAGGAAGTGACTTTGCCTCTCAGAAATACTGAGCTGGTAGTGACTTTTAGTGCAATATTGAGCAACACACAGCTTGTTTATTGGCAGTTGGTTCTCACCTCCACTTGGGCTGTGCTGTATTCCATGGGGCAGTCACCAACATGGCAGATGAACATGACAGTCAAGTACAATTTCAAGCAGGATGGGAAGGTTGAGGGTTTTTAATTTTGGGTCAGGGATGGCATACCTTTAAGATGAATGAAAGAAAGACTACTCACTAAATCGCAATATGTGTTTTGAAATATATTTTCAACCAATAACCTTGTAGCCAGGATGGACCTAAGCAAAACTTGAAGCATGAAACCAGGCAGGAAGGGTTCTCCTGTACTTTCCCTGTTTCCCCTGCCTAAATTCTACTTATTCGCTTTCAAACTTCCTTCTTGATGCTCTGTTTACATATCAAAAGCTTATCCACAGGTGGAATCCATAACTAAATATTTTGTCATTGTTGCATCCTGGGAACATGTGCCTTTGAACAGAAGGCTTAATGGGAAAGGAACAAACATAAATTATTAAGGCATATACTGGGAAAGGAGGATTCTTAAAGTGTTGCATAATCTAGTCCTCTGACTCTGCGAGTAAGATACACTTAACTCAATTTTATAGGTAAGAAACCAAAACAGAAATAGAACAGCAAGAAAATGTGTGTGGGGTGTGAGAATATGTATGTGGGCAGCAGGTTGAGCAGTGGGAATGCAAGTGAGTTGGAAAAAGACAGTGATTTGTAAATTGTATTCTGGAAGTCTTTGACAATGTTGACCACAATTATCGAGTTGGACTCTTGATTTTCTTTGTGGGTCTCTCAACCTCTTTCTGAAGAAACTGCTGCTGTTGAAAATTCTTTACCTGGTCAGTGCCTAGATTTCTTAAAGAGATAGGATACAACAGGTGCCTACACTGTACTGCTCACAGCACTTGTTTTGCAATTGGGCTTTGTTTCTTTCTAATGTTGGTGGCCTTCACCAGGTAGTCTTGGGAAAATCAGAGATCCCTCCCTGTTGCTTTCCTTCTGAGATGCTTCCTTTCTTCTAGTTCAGTGCTTCTCAGAAGTAGGCATGGAAAGTCATAGAAGTAGGAATTGAGTAATTTACTTACCAGGTTACTCAAATCATTCCTATGGGTCAATCCTACTCCTTTTGTCTCCAATGAATTCTTGATCCTTAAATATTTACTATTCTGTTTTTAATTTTGTAGAATTTCAAATTCCTCTATCTCCTCTTTCCCTTGCTGTTTGTTGTAGCCAAAGTAAAAATTTGGGGGGAAGGTAGGATGTGGGATCTTCTCATATACTTGATGGTAAAAATGATTCTAGAGTAACAATTGATAAGTGCAGGAAGGTGAGATACTCTTGAATCATATGCTTGCAAATTTATCCAGAAATATTCATCCCACCCCACCTTGTTACAAATGTTATTATTGTTACTACTATGAAGATATAAATTATACTGTAAAAAAATTCTTTAGTATTTTTCTGCACATGAAGGCAGAATAGTTTAAGAACTGCATTATAATGCCAATTCAGTCATCATGGAATTCTAGCAAAGGCAAAGAAAGCATACTTGCAATCTGAGAATCGTTTTATCTATATTTTAATCAGAAATAATTAATACACAACAATCTTCACTTAAAGAAAAACTTGATATGCTCAAAGTCATACCTAACAACATTAAGAATTATTTCTGAAATTTCATACAACCCATGTAATTATATTGGATACTAAAGTTTGCAACATAAAGAAATACTGATATCACAGACTGCCCTGTGAATGTCTCATAGAATAACAGAAGTCTAGATTGAATTCATTCATTCAAGAAGAGACAATTTTTATTGTACCTGAAGAGTTATGATGATAGAAACAATATTTTAAGTGATTGAAAACAATTAGCAATAAACCAATTGAATCCTTTTCAAAGCATCATCACTGAGCACTTCAGAAATCTGTTCGGGAGGAAATAGCTTATTAACTTCTATTCTTTAATAACAAGAGAACACTCCAGACATTATTTCATTGATAAAATATTCCTGAACAAATAGAGGATAAAAAGGCAAATCTAGGACCTTAAAAATAACATTCTGCCCTTCATTCCTATTTTTTTATGCCATTCTGTGCCTTGTGGCCAAAGAAATATTTTATACCCTTCAGTTTCACAGAAATTTCACGATTCCATGATAGTTGTAAAATTTGTGTATTTTTTTTCTCATTTTTGGCAGCTGATTTATCTTGGGGGTTGTTGTGTTCAAATGAGATTTCCACATGTGGGAGGGCAATGACTGGTAATGAAAAAAGTTCATGTTTACATTTCCTTTTCTTGGTGCTTTTGCACTAATATGTAGTTTGATAATTTTACAATTATAATTATATAGTCAATTGTATTTGTTTTCTAAATCCTAGTTTGAAGACTTAAATTACCTCAATAATTTCAATTATTCATTCATCATTCTTTACTACTATTACAGAGTGATCCTATCTTTGAACCAGGAATGTATGCAGTTCAGAGACATTATGTTTGCCGATTGGATTCTACTGTGATGAGTTGTATGACACCAGACAAATTATATAATGTTTGTATGCTTCAGTTTTTCTCCTCGGTACAGTAGAGGTGATAATGTTTTGGGGAGGACCAAAGGAGACTGTGTACAGAAGCACTGATCGTGGTGCTGTGGAGAGGAAAGGCCATGTAAATGTTAGCTCCGATAGTTCACTGATTATTCTCTAATACATGTAAGACACTAGATTGTTCTAGGATCACTTAAATTTATATAAAAATAACTCAAATTCAAGAAAAAGCCTTTGTTTCAATGATCAAAGCATAATATGTGACTATAAAGCAACTGATATTTTAAAATCTGTATATTCACTTGAATGTTATCCTTTCAGTCATCTGAGAAAGTAGACACATAGTCTAACAATCTTACCATTGTTCAAAGTGTTTTAGACTTAGGAAAACTCTCCAGATACAAATTCTGAGTCATATTAAAAAAACACCACAAACCTCAAATATTTCTGTTTTTATTTGGCTAAAAATTGAGCCCATCTTTGAGGGCTGAGAAAGGTCAAATGTGATACTCCATTCCATCTGAACGAGCTTTTTAAATTATAAAGACCTGTGCCAAGGTACAGTGCTATGGAGTAGAATATTAAAGAATGAATATCCTCATTGAGAATATTAGAAAATATGCCTCAGGTTCTTAAAGGAATTCTGAAAGCCTCCACATAGTTGAAGCTAGAGTAGCACTCCTGTGATACGTATGGTCTCCAAAGTGCCTGCCTGGAGGTAGACCAACACCCATTTGAGTATGTAAAACTTAGCTGATAAAAAATATTCGTACTACTGACTTTGTAACCACTCTGCTTTTCTCTATTTCCTGCCATATCTAAAATTACCTCCTATGATGGAATTTAATCCAGAAACATCTTAGTCTGCTGAACCATCCCTTAAGTTTGTCTTCCAAATTCTGGTAAGGTTGGGGCAGAAGTCTTGCCAGAGCAAACCAGTCATGACTTGGGCTGCAGTGTCACAAATGGGTGACTTCATATTACCTGTTTGAGTTGTTTAAATAATGAGCTGAGCCAAATATATGTTGTTGGTTTTTTTTTTTGCCAAATATATGTTTAAGTTTATAATTTGTGGAGCATGGTGGTGCAAATGAGTTATAAACCAAGTAGATCATGGAATAAATATTATGATTTGGAATGAAAGCCTAGGAAAATGACAGCCAGAATTGGCAGGTGGAGTAACACAGCTCTGAAGTATGTTTAAACAGACAATAAAATATGATTTGGCAGTTTAAACATATCATAGTTTAAATTGACCATCGTCAGATCATTCAGTTAACTTAGAACCCAGGAGAGAACATGGTTTGATCATGTAATATTTCCTGATTTGGAGAGATTGATTTCGCCTTGCAAATATTTGCTGTCGATTGAGTCCTCTTTGACTTCTTCTCAGAGGTCATTTCAAATCCTTTTGATTTTTAAACATTTTTACAAATTTAGCACTTCTCTTTCCTATTGTCACTTTGTAATAATATTTTTGGCTGTCAACTGGACATGATGCTTCTTAATAAAATCTGACTTATCTCTTCTTTCTTAAGTATAATGATAGACCTATGCTAATTGGGGTCTGCTGAGGCATCTTATCACAACTGGGCAATCAAGGACTGTGGATTAGCAGCTCTGCTAATGTGCAAATGGAAAAAGAGCTGAAGTATTGTAAGCTACATTTTCTGTATTAGTACATGCCTTTAGGTATTCATAGGAACCTTAGAAATGTACAGATAGTCAATTGGTTAATATCAAGATTTAAAAAAATAGCAAAGAATATTTTGAGAATGGATGAATATATCATTTTTCAAACTTTCTACTAAATAATTAATGGCTTTCAAGCAGGCGTGTGTTTGCAACATGGCTAAATCCATTCGGCAAAGAGAGGGAGCAAAGCCACAATACCAAAGATGCACTTTGAATATAATAGACTATAGATCAGATGCTACCAAAATACTCAGCTTAAGGTTTGTCAGTGGCTAAGTTACAGTGGATAAAACTTATCAAGCTTCTTCAATGAAATTACATGAAATGCTCCTCAACAATCTACTCTATAACTTACAGACTTCAAGTAATTTCTTCATATAGCTTGCAAAAATGGAAGAATCTCTTGAAAATTCATGCATACTACTTGCCATCATTTGTTTTGATTCATTTAATGGAATTCTAATTCCAGTATTTTAAGAAACACTATGTATTGTTTTCATTGTTCTGCAAATATACTTTCCATTTAAGACATTTTTCTTTGATAAAAGGGATAAGAATCAAAGATGGCAAAATTACAGGTATACTGAATCCTTCTTATTCAAAGTCACTTCTGTGCTCTTCACATTTGCAGGTTTAATGTGTTAGAATTTAAGAAGATTTAAGTTAGGATCATAGAAGACATGTTTTCAAACAGTCTATCATTTTTAGATAATTCGTGAACGTTCCCCCTTGGCTTATAAGAAGTTAGTGTGACATACCTTTTCATAAATATAATTGTTACATTCAAAAAGATTTTTTTATTCCAGTCAGATGAAGACGGGGGGAAATCAAGATCCCAATAAGACAGGTGTGTCAGGGCGGAAGGGTTCAGTTACTAAAGCCAAGGAAGTAACATCACCGCACCCATCAGCATAAATGCCATGGAATCAGTCGCTGCTGAACATCCTGATCCAGCTGTATCTAAAGTACTACTTCCGCCTGTCTGATGGATCTGCTTTACATCACTGAGGTTCATCTCCTCTGGCATCCCTGCAGAAGCAAATAAGAAAACACATGATAATGCATGACCACCTCACCATGATGTGTCTAGAATGGCTTTTTTAAAAAATGTTTATTTAGTTTTGAGAGAGCGCGAGCAGGGGAGGGGCAGAGGGAGGGGGACAGAGGATCTGAAGGGGGCTCTGCCCTGTCAGCACAGAGCCAGATGCCGCGCTTGAACTCACGAACCACAAGATCATGACCCGAGCCAAAGTCAGACATTCAACGTACTGAGCCACCCAGGCACCCCTAGAACAGCTCTTAAACTCAAAATGTGGATACCATAGTATTTTCATAGCATTCCCCATGTGTTTGCCTAACTCTAAATGAATAATGTGACACAGGTACTTCTGTTCTTAAATTGGAGAGTACAGGCCCTTGACTTGGAGTTCTCAAAAAGGTCTCTGGCTTTTTTAAAGCATTTGGAATATTTTCTAATGTCATTGATTGGTTAAAAAAAATTTAATTAAAATGTCCTGAGGTATGGCACTATTGCTTGCCTCAGAGATGTAATAATTCTGGTAACTGTGTGAAAGATTTCTAGTGAAAATAAAACCATGTAAGGAGAAATAATTAGGACATTTTTAAAATGTCGAATTTATACAGATTGTATTTTGTTTTAGACTTAACTATGCATAGGGTCCTTATTGGAAAAATATCAAAGAATAACAAATACTAAATGATATCCTTTATACACATACACAGCTGTGGGGATGGAGGTGTAAACATCTGTCAAAAGATCAAAGAATTTGTTAATAGGGTGGGGATTAAAGTTAGGAATGAATGTTTGATTTTTTTTTTAAAAATGGCCCAAATTAAAGACCAAGATCCAGGTGCATCTTGGTTATTACTTGTCTGTGTTATGAAACCTGACAAGCTGTGGAGACCAGCCCCCAGATTATTTGGGGGTGAAATAATCATCTTTTTTTAAAGTTTATTTTTGAGAGAGAGGCAGAGTGAGCAGAGGAGGAGCAGAGAGAGAGAGAGAGTATCTCAAGCATGCTTCATGCTACTGGTAGAGAGACCAATATGGCGCTCAAACTCAGGAACCATGAAATCGTGAACTGAGCCAAAATCAAGAGCCAGACACTTAACTGACTGAGCCACCCAGGCACCCTGAAATAGTCATCTTCTTAAATCAGTTTACCTTACTACAATATATGTAGGGAAGTATTGACATCACTTTTGTATTACCACCAATGTCCTGAGACCACGTGGCCACCTGAAATATCTCATGGCATGCCCCTATCAGTCACAATTAATAAAGTTTAAATTCAATGTTACTACGGCCACAAATATTGACATCATAATTACAGTGGATTGGCAAAAAATCCTCATATAAGGAAAAGTCAATATTTACATAATTAGGTCAATACATATATATAATTCAGAAGGTAAAGCTCTACTGCACTCAGGGATGAGAACATTAAAACAAAGCACAGCTCTACTGATCTGACATATTGATTTTACAGTCTGAGATCTTACATTATTATTCATTATTTGGGTACCTGTTTTGCCCTTCTGTGTCATTAGGCAAGATGAATAAACTAGGGATTCATTTTTTTAATAGGAAATGGAATGTGAATATTTTAGTCGTGGGTTTATACTTGTTATGGCCAGAGCTTAACAAGAAACTATGAGGACTTTAGGCAATGAAAAAAATTTTTTCCATGATAACTGTATAAATTTGAGCTTGAATGGATTTACTTTTCTTTTTTAAAGTACTGTGAAGAGGTACCTGGGTTGGATTCATCAGTAACTTTCTTATGCCTTTTTGAGCTTCATTGATTCAGAAGCTAGGTACTGGTCTGGATTCAGGGGTATCATGATGAGTAGAAATAAGTAGAAAGGTGTTAGAAATGATGTAGATGTAGAAAGATGTTAAATCTTTTGTCTGCAAGTCAGGCAGTGCCAGGAGGGATCGCCCACCTTCAATCAGATGTCATTTTAACATCTGAGGTAGAGATGTTATTAATAAGTGTGATAGTTCTAAGGCTGATGGACCCTTGAGATAAGAGTTATATGACAACAATTAAAGATTCCTTCAAGAGCCTTTCAGTCAAGGCTGCAGTTCTGGATCCAATCACAATGTGGTCTTGACATCTGTTAAGAAATCTGAGTGTGCCAAGAAGGCTAGCCCCGCAATTATTTGATGCAATGATTGTTTTCTTACAGGAATTTCATTAAGCTTGTAAATTATACTAAAGCTTAACCAAAAACCCATAAAAGAAAAAAATTAGTTTGGGAATTTCTTACATTAATGTATTAAAGGAAAGCAAAATAATCTTTGAGTAATTTTTTAAGGCATAATAGCAATATATAAGATGCCAATGAACTCCTAGTTCTGTCCCTGAGGGAACACAGTCATATTGTTATAACAATAAATATAATATTAAAATTTGTACATGCGTGATGGTTAGTGCTATGAAGTATGTAAAGGGATGTAACTTAGAGAAAAGCTCCGCTAAGGAAGTGTCATGTATTAATTTATTTGGCGATATCTATAGAGCACATGCTATGGTGCCACTATTGTTCCAAACAGTTCACACATCTTAACTTACTTAATTCTCATGACAGTCCCTTGTAGTAGGCACTATTACTGTGCCTGTTGTTACAGATAAGGAAACTGAGGCACTGGGAGGTTAAGTAACATGTGAACAGTGGAACCAGGTGTCTAATCCACAAGTCCAGACCCAGCCTGTGTTCTGACCTCTTGCTGTGCTGACTTCAAGCACTTTACTGGCCACCAAGAAATTAACATTTAACTTGGTAACACAGAAGGACAGAACCCAGAATATATGTGTGTGTGTGTGTGTGTGTGTGTGTATTTTCCTTCCTTGATCTGGGATGGCTGATTATGTACTTCTTTTGCTGTATTAATCAAACAACTGGAAGTACTCAAGGTTAGAATTTATGTGGAAAGTAAACCATGTTGAATCAAAATGGCACAATGAACCTGAGAGGATTGTAGCTTCTTTTTTTGTCATGCATATGCCAGTCTTTTCCTCGAAACGGGAATGTGGTAATTTTTCCTCTCTCTCCATTTCATCTATCCACATACTTGAAAAATTTTCTTAGCTTCACTGAAAAATGAAGACTATGTTTAAAGATAATTTATTCTCTATTTTTTAATAAGGAAAATCACATGGGCAAGAATTCTTAATTTAGTCACTCATTTACAAAATTTACTTTCTGCTACCTCTCTGTCAGACACTGTGTTGGAGACCAAACATATACCATTCATTTACAGGTGTTCTCTTCCGACTTTGGTGATTCTTAAAAAACAAACAAACAAAACCATACCAGGTGCCTTTTCTACCAATGGTAAGAGTGTAGGACAGATTTGAATGTTGGAAATGGTGCTATCGGTCATTATTTGAGTTCAACAAAATCAAAATAATTTGCCTGTAGAAATGGTCCAAAATAGTCTATTATGTAGTATGCTTTTAATAAATATCATTGAATGAATAAAATGGGTGGCTGATTCTCAACAAGCAGATTGAGGTAGGTAGAATCGTTTCCCTCCTCTACAGTTTGGGAGCCGAAACAGTAGTTTATGCAAGGTAGCATGGTTGTAGCTAAATCCCAGGTGTGTCCCAGTCAAATGTGGTTCTCTTTGATCCCGGCATCATGCTCTTTGCCACTACACAATCAAAGCATTGAACTTGCAGTCAAACATTGGCTCTACCACAGTCTGGCTGGATGACGTTAGACATGACTTCTGTTTTACAGAACTTTGAAATGTCAGCATTTTCAGTGAGAAAGGAGAGTTTGTCCAAATACTGTGCTGGCTAATTGATTAAATATTTAGAAAATAAGCTAGATATTTATCTCACAGCATTCTTTAAGGGCCTAGGAGACCAAAGACTTAAGTATAAATAACAAAGAAGCAGACAAATCATACAGGTTGGTTTTACAAATATATGTGTAGATGGGGAAAGGCATATAGATTTTTAGGCCGACTCTATAAAATAAAAGATTAATAGCTTTAACTTTCTTAAAAAAATCTCTGTGCATCATGAGACATCATAAAAATGTAAAGTGAGGGGACAAATAGTGAAGTTGAGAAAATATTTCAGGTGTATATTGTAGCAAAAGGATGATGTCTTTAACACAGAGTTCTTACAATCCCTATGAAAACAACAAAAATCCCAATAGGTAAAAGGCAAAAGGAAGTAAATGGATATTTACAAGATGAAAGGTTAATGATTTTTAAGAAAAAATCAAAGACTACTGCAAAGCAAATAAATATAATCTCACGCACGATAAAATGCCCGTTATCTCATAAGTAGTGACAAAGGTGAGACAGAGGAGATAATAGCCAGTTTTGTCAAGGATACAATCCCTGTTTTAGGGCATCTATCAAATTATCTAAATGTTTAAAATATATGTTACCTCAAACCAATAATTCAAGTCAATTTTTTGGGAATAATTAAGAAAATATGTACGTATTTGTTCACAAAATGTTAATCTGGGCAATGTGAATAAAAAGTAATTAAATGTCCACTAGTAGTAACTTGGGTTAAGAAAACTAAGTGTATCCATTATTGCAAATGATTCAAAAAGTAGGTATTTATTGGTACAGAAAAAATTTTTGATATAATTTGATACATATACTTTCATAATCTTTAACGCTTTTTGAAACTGGTAGTCTATAGCTGCCTTTTTCTTTTTTTAAGTTTGTTTATTTTGAGAGAGAGAGAGGGGCAGAGAGAGAGAGACAGAACTCCAAACAGGCTCCATGCTGTCAGCGCACTGTCAGCACAGAGCCAGAGTCGGGGCCGAATTCAGCAACCGTGAGATCCTGATGTGAGCCAAAATCAAGAGTCGGACACTTAACCAACTGAGTCACCCAGGTGCCCCTATAGCTGCCTTTCTTTGAGAGCAGGGTATCCCTCACCAATTTTTGTGTTCACTTAGTAGGCATTTAGTAATAATTAGGTGAATGAATATATCGGTAACATAATCAAGTACAGAAAATTAAAAAACTATAAAAAATGTTTCTCCAACTTAGTTTTTAATGAGATGTAATTGACATATAACATCGTGTAAGTTTGAGGTATACAACGTGTTGACTTGAAATACTTAAATATTGGGGCGCCTGGGTGGCTCAGTCGGTTGAGTGTCCGACTTCAGCTCAGGTCATGATCTCACAGTTTGTGAGTTAGAGCCCCACATCGGGCTCTGTGCTGACCGCTCGGAGCCTGGAAACTGCTTCTGATTCTGTGTCTCCCTCTCTCTCTCTGCCCCTCCTCTGCTCATGCTATGTCTCTCTCAAAAATAAATAAACGTTAAAAAATTTTTAAAAAAAGAAAAAAAAGAAATAAATAGTGCAAATGATTCCCACCACAGTTTTAGGTAACCTCTTCATCGTGTCACATAATTACCATTTCTTTTTTGTGGTGAGAGCATTTTAGATCTAATCTCTCAGTGACTTTCAAGTATATAATGTAGTATTATAGTGATAATCATCATGCTGTACACTAGATCACCAAAGTTTATTCATCTTATACCTGGAAGTTTACATCTTTGACCAATATCCCTCCATTTCCCTCACCATCACCCGCCCCTAGCCCCTGGTAACCATCCTTCTACTTAGGAAAAGAGTTTAGGCTTAATTAGATATTACACATAAATGATCTACAGTATTTGTTTTTCTCTGAGTTACTTCACTTAGCCATAATGCCCTCAGGATTCATCCAGTTTGTCACAAATGGCAAGGTTTTCTTCTTTCTCATAGCTGAATATTGCATTTTGTGTATATATACCACATAGTTTCCCAGTGATGGACTCAGGCAGTTTCCTTATCTTGACTGTTGTGAATAATGAGACAATGAACATGAGAGTACAGATATTTCTCTGAGATCCTGTTTTAATTTCTTTTGGTTATATACCCAAGGGTATATAACCCTGGGATTGCTGGATCTTATGGTAGTCCTGTGTTTAATATTGTAAGGAATTCTATATTATTTCCATCTTTTGTGAACCAATTTATATTCCTGCTAACAGTGCACAAGAATTCCCCTTTCTCCACACTCTTACTAACATTTGTTTTTTGTTTTTTATGATAGTAGCCATCCTAATGGGCGTGAGGTGGCATCTCATAGCGGTTTTGATTTTCATTTATCTGATGATTAATGATGTATAGCACCTAGATTTCTCACTTTCTCATGTACCTGTTGGCCATTTGTATGTCTCCTTGGAATACTGTCTATTTAGTTCCTCAAATTCATTCACTTCTTTAAAATTTTAATTCTGGTGTAGTTAACATACGGTATTATATTAGTTACAGCTGTACAATATAGTGATTCAGCAACTGTATACATTACTCAGTGCTTATCAGGTTAAGTGTACTCTTATCCTCTTTGCCTATTTTACCCATCCACCCTCTACCTCGCCTCTGGTAGCCATCTATTTATTCTCTATATTTGAGTCTGCTTTTTTGCTTATTTCTCTCTCTCTCTCTCTCTCTCTCTCTCTCTCTCTCTCTCTCTCTCTCTTTTTGTTCCTTTGTTTTGTTTCTTAAATTCCACATATGAGTGAAATCAAATGGTATTTGTCTTTCTCTGACTTCTTTTGCTTGGCATTATACTCTCGAAATCCAACCGTGTTTTTGCCAATGGCAAGATTTCATTCTTTTTTGATAGCTGAATAATATTCCACTGTGTATATATACCACTTCTTTAGCTATTCGTCTATAGATGGACACTTGAGCTGTTTCCATAGTTGGCCTGTTATAGATAATGCTGCAATAACATAAGGGTGCATATAGCCCTTCAAATTAGTTCATATTCTTTGGGTAAATACCCATTAGTGCCATTCCTAGATCATAGGCTAATTCTATTTTTAATTTTTTTGAGGAACCTCAATACAGTTTTCCGTAGTGGC
Organism: Neofelis nebulosa; assembly: GCF_028018385.1. Lineage (NCBI taxonomy): Eukaryota > Metazoa > Chordata > Mammalia > Carnivora > Felidae > Neofelis > Neofelis nebulosa. The sequence goes on from NC_080782.1 coordinate 178,880,090, forward strand.
TACACCAGTTTGCATTCTCACCAACAATGCACAAAGGTTCCTTTTTCTCCATGTCCTTGCAAACGCTTGTTATTTCTTATCTTTTTGATACTAATCATTCTGACCGATAAAAGGTGATAGCTCATTGAGGTTTTGATTTGCATTTCCCTGAGGATGAGTGATGCTGAGCATCTTTTTTTAATCTGTTGCCATCTATATGTCTTCTTTGGAGGAATATCTGTTCATGTCCTCTGCCCCTTTTTAATTATATTGGTTTTTTTTCTTGTTGATTTATGTAAGTTCCTTATATATTTTGGATACTCACCGTCTATCAGATAGGTCATTTACAAATATCTTCTCCTATTCAGTAAACCTACTCTTTTTCCTTTTCTGTGCAGAAACTTTTTATTTTGCTGTAGTCTCACTAGTTTATTTTTGCTTTTATTTCCTTTACCTCAGAAGACTAATCTAGACAAATAAATGTCTATCTTTACTTTAAATTCCTATCAGGCATATTATCTCTGTTGCACTTACATATTTTGCTGTGATTTTGTCTTGTTCTTTCATTTGGGACGTATTTCTCTGTCTCCTCACTTTGTCTAACTCTCTGTGTCTATTTCTGTGTGTTAGGAAAGTCAATTATGTCTCCTGCTTTTGAAAGTAGTGGGCAGGGCATGCATTTTTAACAAGGTGACACTGGTCTCTTCCATTGGAGATGCCCAGCTGCTACTGAGACTTGAGCTGACTGGAGCCACTTTGCAAAGTGTGCATGGGTGAGGTGCATGTGCCCTCAGTGGGAGGCCACCAGGTGCTGCCACCTGGACCGAAGCCCCGCAAAGTGTGCAGGTGAGAGACTCAGTGTTGGCAGGGTTTGCACAGGTCTTTTAGAGAAGAAGACCTACAGCGTGAGGACTGAGGCAGGCCCTGCTGGGAGGGGCAGAGCATGATGTAAGCAAATTAGGTAGTGAATGCTGGTGCTGTGCTGGTTACTGCGGGTGGCCATGTGTTTATGCCGGGGGGCAGGAGAGGGAAATGGTGGCTGCCAGCTCCTTTGCTCCTGGAGAAGTCCTTCAGGGAACTCTGAGATTAGTAAATAACTCTTTCCTGTATGCCCCCTGTGTTTTTCAAACTGCTGCTTCTATGTTGTATCTCTGCTGGCTGTTTGTCATGTTCTTTCAGGGCACGGACTCAGCTTCCTATCACCCTCTGGGCTCTCCCAGACTGAGTCTGCTGATTTTTAAAGTTCCAGGCTTTACGTCCCACTGGTTGTAAGAATTCACAAAATTCAGCCACTTGGTTTTCAAAGCCAAATGCTGTGAGGATTTATCTTTCCTATGCAGGCTCCTTGGTGTGAGAGTCTGTTTCTTACCTCTCTCCATGCCCGTGGCTCCCTCCTTCCTGTGGCTAGACTGATGGGGCTTAACTCTCCACTACTTCTCCACATTTCCTACCCTCTTCAGTGTGGCCTCCCATCTACATTTAGTTGTAGTGTTTGTTCTGCAAGTCTTTGGGTCATTTTCTCAATTATTTACAATGATGTGAGTGTTATCTAGTTGTATCCATGGGACAAGGTGAGTTTAGGGTCTTTATATTCTGCTGTCTTCCCTGAAGTCCCCCAAAAGAAAACAAAGTATCCAGGGAAAAGACAGATTGCACTTAACAACAACAACAACAACAAAAAGATTATTAGATTAATTTTCAAGAGCAATAATAGATACTAGAATAAGAAAAGTTCATTCTAAACACGAAGGGATACAGAATTGTATACGAAGTTAAACTATGTGGAAGAAATAAAGGTTTTTAACAATGAGTAATGTTTTTAACCCTCCCTAAACAATTCTAAATACATTAATAAAAAGTATATGTAAAAGTCCAAGAAACAGCCTGATGAAGGAATGGGTTGAAGTTACAGTACAGACCAAAGCAATTGGCAAACATGTAGATTACTGTATGTAAGTGTGTTAGTTGAAAAAACAACAGATGACTAATTTGGAGTGTTAAAAACAGGGTATGATTGAAATACATGTAAATAATCATCAAAACATTCTAAAGTGTATATTTGGGAAGTGAGAAATATTAATTAACTTTAGTTTCTGTCAAGACAATGATGTATTTAAATGAATGTAAAAAATTCAACTCGTAGCAAATAATTAATATGGAATACATATGTTCCTAATCCACTGAGGAAAAGGGGATTCATGAAATCTAATGGAAGTCAGGAAAGAACAAACACACAAAAATGTCTGGCAAATAGAAAACACAAAATCAGATGTTAAAACCATAAGCAAATAATTTAGTAATCTTTAAGTGAAATGAACTAAAATCAGAGAACAGGCACTCAGTTCGGATTAAAAAAAAATCTCGTGGCACAGCAAAATACAATGATACAGCAAGGGTGAGAGTAAATGCTTGCAAAAATATACTCCAAGCATATAACAAGCAAAAGAAAGCTGATGTCATTGTATGAATAAAAAAATAAAATGGTTGTAAGTATTAAAAAGGAAAAAGAAGTTCATTACATAATAAGAAAAATAATTCAACACCTAATTCTGAGCCTAAGTTATCTTTAACATTCTCAAAGAAAAGAAATATTTATAAAGCAGAATAATTGGATAAAATAAATGGGACATATCCACAGTCACTGGGGGATTTTAACCCCACTGTCTCAGTAATTGATGGCTTAAGAGATAAAAATCAGAGGAGTTCCGGAAGATGGCGGCGTAGGAGGATGCTGGGCTCACCGCGCGTCCTGCTAATCACTTAGATTCCACCTACACCTGCCTAAAACCCAGAAAACCGCCAGAGGATTAGCAGAACGGAGTCTCCGGAGCCAAGCGCAGACGAGAGGCCCACGGAAGAGGGTAGGAAGGGCGGCGAGGCGGTGCGCGCTCCACGGACTGGCGGGAGGGAGCCGGGGCGGAGGGGCGGCTCGCCGGCCAAGCAGAGCCCCCGAGTCAGGCTGGCAAAAGCGGAGGGGCCGGACGGACTGTGTTCCCACAGCAAGCGCGACTTAGCGTCTGGGAGGTCAGAAGTTAACAGCTCTGCTCAGAAAGCGGAAAGGCTGGAGGACAAAGGGAGGGAGAGCTGCTGAGCCCCCGGAAGGACGGCAGAGCTCAGCTTGGCGGGGAACAAAGGCGCTCGCCAGCGCCATCTCCCCCGCCCATCCCCCAGCCAAAATCCCAAAGGGAACCAGTTCCTGCCAGGGAACTTGCTCGCTCCGCGCAAACACCCAACTCTGTGCTTCTGCGGAGCCAAACCTCCGGCAGCGGATCTGACTCCCTCCCACTGCCACAGGGCCCCTCCTGAAGTGGATCACCTAAGGAGAAGCGAGCTAAGCCTGCCCCTCCCGCCCCCGTGCACCTTGCCTACCCACCCCAGCTAATACGCCAGCTCCCCAGCACCACAAGCCTGGCAGTGTGCAAGTAGCCCAGACGGGCCATGCCACCCCACAGTGAATCCCGCCCCTAGGAGAGGGCAAGAGAAGGCACTCACCAGTCTGACTGTGGCCCCAGCGGTGGGCTGGGGGCAGACATCAGGTCGGACTGCGGCCCCGCCCACCAACTCCAGTTATACACCACAGCACGGGGGAAGTGCCCTGCAGGTCCTCACCACTCCAGGGACTATCCAAAATGACCAAACGGAAGAATTCCCCTCAGAAGAATCTCCAGGAAATAACAACAGCTAATGAACTGATCAAAAAGGACTTAAATAATATAACAGAAAGTGAATTTAGAATAATAGTCATAAAATTAATCGCTGGGCTTGAAAACAGTATACAGGACAGCAGAGAATCTCTTGCTACAGAGATCAAGGGACTAAGGAACAGTCACGAGGAGCTGAAAAACGCTTTAAACGAAATGCAAAACAAAATGGAAACCACCACGGCTCGGATTGAAGAGGCAGAGGAGAGAATAGGTGAACTAGAAGATAAAGTTATGGAGAAAGAGGAAGCTGAAAGAAAGAGAGATAAAAAAATCCAGGAGTATGAGGGGAAAATTAGAGAACTAAGTGATACACTAAAAAGAAATAATATACGCATAATTGGTATCCCAGAGGAGGAAGAGAGAGGGAAAGGTGCTGAAGGGGTACTTGAAGAAATTATAGCTGAGAACTTCCCTGAACTGGGGAAGGAAAAAGGCATTGAAATCCAAGAGGCACAGAGAACTCCCTTCAGACGTAACTTGAATCGATCTTCTGCACGACATATCATAGTGAAACTGGCAAAATACAAGGATAAAGAGAAAATTCTGAAAGCAGCAAGGGATAAACGTGCCCTCACATATAAAGGGAGACCTATAAGACTCGTGACTGATCTCTCCTTTGAAACTTGGCAGGCCAGAAAGGCTTGGCACGATATCTTCAGTGTGCTAAACAGAAAAAATATGCAGCCGAGAATCCTTTATCCAGCAAGTCTGTCATTTAGAATAGAAGGAGAGATAAAGGTCTTCCCAAACAAACAAAAACTGAAGGAATTTGTCACCACGAAACCAGCCCTACAAGAGATCCTAAGGGGGATCCTGTGAGACAAAGTACCAGAGACATCACTACAAGCATAAAACATACAGACATCACAATGACTCTAAACCCGTATCTTTCTATAATAACACTGAATGTAAATGGATTAAATGCGCCAACCAAAAGACATAGGGTATCAGAATGGATAAAAAAACAAGACCCATCTATTTGCTGTCTACAAGAGACTCATTTGAGATCTGAGGACACCTTTAGATTGAGAGTGAGGGGATGGAGAACTATTTATCATGCTACTGGAAGCCAAAAGAAAGCTGGAGTAGCCATACTTATATCAGACAACCTAGACTTTAAATTAAAGGCTGTAACAAGAGATGAAGAAGGGCATTATATAATAATTACAGGGTCTATCCATCAGGAAGAGCTAACAATTATAAATGTCTATGCGCCGAATACCGGAGCCCCCAAATATATAAAACAATTACTCATAAACATAAGCAACCTTATTGATAAGAATGTGGTAATTGCAGGGGACTTTAACACCCCACTTACAGAAATGGATAGATCATCTAGACACACAGTCAATAAAGAAACAAGGGCCCTGAATGATACATTGGATCAGATGGACTTGACAGATATATTTAGAACTCTGCATCCCAAAGCAACAGAATATACTTTCTTCTCGAGTGCACATGGAACATTCTCCAAGATAGATCATATACTGGGTCACAAAACAGCCCTTCATAAGTTTACAAGAATTGAAATTATACCATGCATGCTTTCAGACCACAATGCTATGAAGCTTGAAATCAACCACAGGAAAAAGTCTGGAAAACCTCCAAAAGCATGGAGGTTAAAGAACACCCTACTAACGAATGAGTGGGTCAACCAGGCAATTAGAGAAGAAATTAAAAAATATATGGAAACAAACGAAAATGAAAATACAACAATCCAAACGCTTTGGGACGCAGCGAAGGCAGTCCTGAGAGGAAAATACATTGCAATCCAGGCCTATCTCAAGAAACAAGAAAAATCCCAAATACAAAATCTAACAGCACACCTAAAGGAAATAGAAGCAGAACAGCAAAGGCAGCCTAAACCCAGCAGAAGAAGAGAAATCATAAAGATCAGAGCAGAAATAAACAACATAGAATCTAAAAAAACTGTAGAGCAGATCAATGAAACCAAGAGTTGGTTTTTTGAAAAAATAAACAAAATTGACAAACCTCTAGCCAGGCTTCTCAAAAAGAAAAGGGAGATGACCCAAATAGATAAAATCATGAATGAAAATGGAATTATTACAACCAATCCCTCAGAGATACAAACAATTATCAGGGAATACTATGAAAAATTATATGCCAACAAATTGGACAACCTGGAAGAAATGGACAAATTCCTAAACACCCACACTCTTCCAAAACTCAATCAGGAGGAAATAGAAAGCTTGAACAGACCCATAACCAGTGAAGAAATTGAATCGGTTATCAAAAATCTCCCAACAAATAAGAGTCCAGGACCAGATGGCTTCCCAGGGGAGTTCTACCAGACGTTTAAAGCAGAGATAATACCTATCCTTCTCAAGCTATTCCAAGAAATAGAAAGGGAAGGAAAACTTCCAGACTCATTCTATGAAGCCAGTATTACTTTGATTCCTAAACCAGACAGAGACCCAGTAAAAAAAGAGAAATACAGGCCAATATCCCTGATGAATATGGATGCAAAAATTCTCAATAAGATACTAGCAAATCGAATTCAACAGCATATAAAAAGAATTATTCACCATGATCAAGTGGGATTCATTCCTGGGATGCAGGGCTGGTTCAACATTCGCAAATCGATCAACGTGATACATCACATTAACAAAAAAAAGAGAAGAACCATATGATCCTGTCAATCGATGCAGAAAAGGCCTTTGACAAAATCCAGCACCCTTTCTTAATAAAAACCCTCAAGAAGTCGGGATAGAAGGAACATACTTAAAGATCATAAAAGCCATTTATGAAAAGCCCACAGCTAACATCATCCTCAATGGGGAAAAACTGAGAGCTTTTTCCCTGAGATCAGGAACACGACAGGGATGCCCACTCTCACCGCTGTTGTTTAATATAGTGCTGGAAGTTCTAGCATCAGCAATCAGACAACAAAAGGAAATCAAAGGCATCAAAATTGGCAAAGATGAAGTCAAGCTTTCGCTTTTTGCAGATGACATGATATTATACATGGAAAATCCGATAGACTCCACCAAAAGTCTGCTAGAACTGATACATGAATTCAGCAAAGTTGCAGGATACAAAATCAATGTACAGAAATCAGTTGCATTCTTATACACTAACAATGAAGCAACAGAAAGACAAATAAAGAAACTGATCCCATTCACAATTGCACCAAGAAGCATAAAATACCTAGGAATAAATCTAACCAAAGATGTAAAAGATCTGTATGCTGAAAACTATAGAAAGCTTATGCAGGTAATTGAAGAAGATATAAAGAAATGGAAAGACATTCCCTGCTCATGGATTGGAAGAATAAATATTGTCAAAATGTCAATACTACCCAAAGCTATCTACACATTCAATGCAATCCCAATCAAAATTGCACCAGCATTCTTCTTGAAACTAGAACAAGCAATCCTAAAATTCATATGGAACCACAAAAGGCCCCGAATAGCCAAAGTAATTTTGAAGAAGAAGACCAAAGCAGGAGGCATCACAATCCCAGACTTTAGCCTCTACTACAAAGCTGTCATCATCAAGACAGCATGGTATTGGCATAAAAACAGACACATAGACCAATGGAATCGAATAGAAACCCCAGAACTAGACCCACAAACGTATGGCCAACTCATTTTTGACAAAGCAGGAAAGAACATCCAATGGAAAAAAGACAGTCTCTTTAACAAATGGTGCTGGGAGAACTGGACAGCAACATGCAGAAGGTTGAAACTAGACCACTTTCTCACACCATTCACAAAAATAAACTCAAAATGGATAAAGGACCTGAATGTGAGACAGGAAACCATCAAAACCTTAGAGGAGAAAGCAGGAAAAGACCTCTCTGACCTCAGCCGTAGCAATCTCTTACTCGGCACATCCCCAAAGGCAAGGGAATTAAAAGCAAAAGTGAATTACTGGGGCCTTATGAAGATAAAAAGCTTCTGCACAGCAAAGGAAACAACCAACAAAACTAAAAGGCAACCAACGGAATGGGAAAAGATATTTGCAAATGACACATCGGACAAAGGGCTAGTATCCAAAATCTATAAAGAGCTCATCAAACTCCACACCCGAAAAACAAATAACCCAGTGAAGAAATGGGCAGAAAACATGAATAGACACTTGTCTAAAGAAGACATCCGGATGGCCAACAGGCACATGAAAAGATGTTCAATGTCGCTCCTTATCAGGGAAATACAAATCAAAACCACACTCAGATACCACCTCACGCCAGTCAGAGTGGCCAAAATGAAGAAATCAGGAGACTATAGATGCTGGAGAGGATGTGGAGAGACGGGAACTCTCTTGCACTGTTGGTGGGAATGCAAATTGGTGCAGCCGCTCTGGAAAGCAGTGTGCAGGTTCCTCAGAAAATTAAAAATAGACCTACCCTATGACCCAGCAATAGCACTGCTAGGAATTTATCCAAGGGATACAGGAGTACTGACGCATAGGGGCACTTGTACCCCAATGTTTATAGCAGCACTCTCAACAATAGCCAAATTATGGAAAGAGCCTAAATGTCCATCAACTGATGAATGGATAAAGAAATTGTGGTTTATATACACAATGGAATACTACGTGGCAATGAGAAAAAATGAAATATGGCCTTTTGTAGCAACGTGGATGGAACTGGAGAGTGTGATGCTAAGTGAAATAAGCCATACAGAGAAAGACAGATACCATATGGTTTCACTCTTATGTGGATCCTGAGAAACGTAACAGAAACCCATGGGGGAGGGGAAGGGAAAAAAAAAAAAAAGAGGTTAGAGTGGGAGAGAGCCAAAGCATAAGAGACTGTTAAAAACTGAGAACAAACTGAGGGTTGATGGGGGGTGGGAGGGAGGGCAGGGTGGGTGATGGGTATTGAGGAGGGCACCTTTTGGGATGAGCACTGGATGTTGTATGGAAACCAATTTGACAGTAAATTTCATATATTAAAAAATAAATAAATAAATAAATAAATAAATAAATAAAATAAAATAAAAATCAGTGAGGAGATACATGGATGACTTGGTAATGAGAGACGCTGTACAGGGGAAGGAAAGGAGAACTCCACTGCCTTTTTGCCATGGTTCTAGTAACATTCCTCACATCTCCTTGCTCTTCCTCACCAGTTTCTTCTCCTGGAAAGAGAACACGTTGCTCTGTCTGGTAGGTTGGGGAGAAAAATCCAGAGCCCACTGAAAACCTTATTTTAAGGACATAAAAGAGATGTATTAAACAGATAATTTGATATCTCTTTCACTGTGTTCTGAAATCTTATGATAGCCCTTGGTCCCTTGGTGTGGGATGATTACAACCATTGTGCTGGGAACCTAGTGGCCCTTTCTGTCTAGAAACTCCTGTCCAGCTGGGGGAATATTCTTGAATTCTTTCACTGATGACTTTCTGTCCTCTGTTTTCTTTGTGGTGTCTGGAAATCCCATTATCTGAGTGTTGGATTTCCAGAAAGTGTCTTCCTGAATTCCTCTTCCAGTCTCCATCATTTCATGCTACTTGCTGAGAAATTTTCTAAACTTAATTCTTCAGTCTTTTTTGTTGAGGTTTTCATTCTTGCATTCAGATTTTAGGTTTATTAAAGTTGATTATTTTTCTCAAAATATACCTTTTTGGTTTTTGTCTTCTCAGGCCTTAAGACACTAATTACAGCATTTTTTTGAAAATTTTTTTCTCTCTGCAGAATGTTGTTTAATACAAGTTGCTTTTAGATAAGACCTTCTGCTTGTAGATAAGACTTTTTTCATGTTACATACTTATGTCAGATAAGTGGTAATCCCTGACTCATGGTTATGCGCTAGTACTTAAGAGTAGGGAGTGAAGGGGCGCCTGGGTGGCGCAGTCGGTTAAGCGTCCGACTTCAGCCAGGTCACGATCTCGCGGTCCGTGAGTTCGAGCCCCGCGTCAGGCTCTGGGCTGATGGCTCGGAGCCTGGAGCCTGTTTCCGATTCTGTGTCTCCCTCTCTCTCTGCCCCTCCCCCGTTCATGCTCCGTCTCTCTCTGTCCCAAAAATAAATAAAAAATGTTGAAAAAAAAAATTTTAAAAAGAGTAGGGAGTGAAAACTGGAGTGGAGCTGTGAGTTTGTGAATGGGGCTCTGTAATGATTAGACAAGCGTGATCTTGTTTGCGTGTCTGTTGGGAAACCTGCATATGTCAGAAGGATAGGGTAGAGGTCAGGCTGGAAGAAAAATGCCTCTAAGATATTGCTAGCAATGTCCATTGCCAGTCAAGGTAATTCTATTATAAATTAGTACCTCAACTCCATACCAACACATGCTTCAATGTCACCAGAGCATGGGGAGTCAGGAGTGGAGAAACAAACTGGCAGCTAAAAGTGTCCATCTGGAAGGGACACATGTCACTTCTGCTCACTACTTTATTGGGCAAAGCTGGTCACATGACAATTTCTAACCTCAAAAGTAAGGGATGTGTGGTCTTATTTTGTGTATAAGGGAAGAAGGCGCAGGAATACTGCAGACCAGAAGTCATGTCTATTAGGCCCCCTTTAATTGTCTCTGTTTGTTTCTTAAGCTAGGCAGATCTACAGAGAAAACTCTTCCAACATCCTGCCTAAGAGTAAATTCCCAAGTGTAAGAATTCTGAGAGCCAAGTGGGAGAAGAAGAGTGTAGGGTGTAGGTCTCAACATTCCTGAGGTATATAAACAAGATGTAGATGTGTATTTGTCAATCCCCTTTCTTTCAGAATAATATTCCTTCTCTGAACTGTAGGTGGCATTCCCCAGGCCAGGCACCCTTCCCAGATTATACCTCCTGTGTCATACTGATGTATCGGAGAGAGTGGAGGTAGGGATCACGGACTGTTGTTGAGTAGTCCTTCTTTTGTAGACACTCTTCTTTCACCTCTATCACCAAGAATAATGCCTATTCCTGTATCTTCTGAGGATTTGATTGAGCACATTGGGTTGGTTCTTGCTCTCCTCAATGTTGGTTGGGAGTTGACTTTCTTGGTCCTCCTACATTAGGTACCACTCATCCATTTGCTTACTAGCTTCCAAATATTGCTATTGTTACCTGTTCTGTTTGCTCTCCATAAACTTAGCTTTTTTCTGGGGGGGGGGGTTAACAGGTCCTTATATTGTATTTTAGTGGAGTGGCAGGAGGGAATAAAATTAAATGTATTCTGATCAATCTGTCATCTTTAAGGCAGCAAACATTTCTAGTATCTGGCCACTAGCACTCCATTCTGACTTTGGGTAAGCCTCCATCTCTTCAGCGTGTTCTCAGTGGTGTAGTTTGGGTCTGAGTCTGTTCTGGCTGGTCAGCACTCCTGCTATAGATGCTCTAACTATTTTTGATGATCATTCCTGATACGGTGATTATTTTCATTAAAAACACAGAGCCGTGTTTCATTTTGCTTGCAACCTTACCAGTAAAACATGACTGCTCCCTCCCCACTAATAAATAGTGCAAAACCACCTACTGCCTAATTGATTGAATGCACATTAGAGGGCTGGAGGGCAAGTTGTTTTGCCTTTGCATTGCCTAATCTAGGGCACATTTCCTGTATAATCTTGTAAAGCTTGCTGAATGGGCCAGAAGAAGGCCTACCTAGCTATAGAGCTTTGGGGATAATTGGAAAATTGAAGATTGCTACAGTTTGGGCCCTTTAAACACTTTCTTTTATTTGGACTTTTTTGTTGGACCTATAATGCATGTGTATCAGATACTGGATTGGGCATTGAATAAATAGATGACATTTTCACTTACTAGTATTTGCTAAAAATTAGCTGCTGCAAGTAAAATGTGAACGCTGATGAGGAGACAACTTTTCTCCCAATGAAATGTGAAAATTAACTTCAGATAGAATTTGCCTGTTTTACTTCAGTAAGTGAAGAATATTAAGTAGCTAATCCTTAGAGCCTAAAAATTGTCAAAACGTCTAAGAATGTTGTGCAAGAGAGATTGTGAGGCTTATTACATTTATTAAATAGAATGAATTAGTTTGGCTTGCATATCCAATTCATCATGTGTATTATAAATCAATACAGTTAATATTTCAAGCTCTAAATATTTTGCATGTTATTTTTTAAGGGTAAAATCCATTGGCCTAGGGGATATCTAAATAGAATATAAGGAAATAGCCATTCCCATCATCTTTGGAAAGAATATTAATGTTAGTCATGAAAATATCCACAAACCACAGCACACATCAGGCCAAGTGCTGAGGTTGTAGGGGATAGCTGGCTTTCTGCTTGCCCTCGTGATGTTCACAATTGGGGGGTTGTATTCAGATGGGACTACGTAACATTTTAAAATATGTTATTTGCTGTACTTTGGGTTGACAAGGCATTATGAAAATAACAGGTGCATGTGTAAGGAGGGAACACTCTCATATGGAAAGCAGGAGAATTATGCGGATGTTTAAATTACAGCATCACCTTCCCTGACCCAGTATGGAAATTCTTCCATTCCTGCATTATATCTCTTGGAACAAATAACATCCATACTCATTCTCTCTCAAACCCACAATTCACTCTTGCCCCAGTATCTAATTCCACATGACATATGATAATAAAATGCATAGTTTTCCAACTACTGTAAGTTTTCAGTATCCTGTCAGCTCTTTCTGTCCTTGTCCCTACCCATTGTCAGACTATAACCAGTTGCTGTGTTTTTACCTGAGGTATCTACATGTTTTCTTCCTGTCATAATCACTTGTTTTAAGACTGTTGAAAAATATATATAAGTTTTTGTCACTTTTATTTGGGTTCATGTGTTGATCTCATCCATTTGACTTTAACTCCCTCAAAATCATGATCATGTATGTATGTTTTCTATTTTGGGGGCTTATAAGTATCTCTTCACAGTATCCTGTGAAACTTTGGTACAAAGTTTTTGAGTATATGGCTTACTGGAAATAAGTTTGATTCATAAATAGGCACTTAACTCTTTTTTGTTTTTTATTTATTTAACTTGGAGCTGCACAGACTCCTAGAATTCATGCTAGAAGGCAATGGAGGATAGAAGGAAGCTGGGTCAAGACCCACAGATCTTACAAATTCATGCTCATTGAGATTCAGTTTCTTCATCGGTATCATTTACATGATAATAATGCCTTCTCCCAGGATGGATATAAAAGTTAAATGAAGTCATCAATATGAACACATTTTGTAATTTTTTACGTGGACAGGAATATGGGTATTATTTGAATATTAGAGGTTGAGGCAGGCAAAGTAAATTGAACAGTAAAGTTTCCAGTAGCCAACAGAGCCAGAAATAGGACGCCAGACTCCTGACTCCCAGCCAAGGCCTGGTAAGGGGACTCTCTGCCATAGAACAAATTGCCTTCACTATTAGAAAAGCCATTCAGATGTTGTATGACATTAAATAGGACCCCAATAAATTAGAATATTCTCTATCCTCAAAGAATTGTTATTATAAAGATCATTCAATTGCATACATACATACATATGCTCTTAAATTTCAAAGTTTAGCAAAGGTGATTATTTAGTTAATGTATAGGATGATCCCCCTATGTCACTGGCACTTGATAAATGTTTTTGAATAAATAAATTTATGCAAAACCCTGGCCTAAATAGCCACAAACAAAAAGCAAACCTTCAATACAACACACCCAAGCTCTGCATTTTCCTATAAAGACAAATGTTCACCTTTGTCTCACAGATTTTTTTAAGACTTTAATTTTTAGAATGATTTTAGGTGCATAACAAAATTGAAAAGAAGGTACAGAGATTTTCCATATGCCCTTTACTCCCCACATGCATAGACTCCCTCATTACCAACATCATTCACTTAAGGGGGGCTTTTTTTTCCCCACCAAGGATAAACTTATATCAAAGCATTATAATCACCTAAAACTTTTATCTTAAAGTTCACTTTGGCATTTTACATTCTTTGGGTTTGGACAAATGTATAACGACATATATCCCTCATTATAATAACATATAGAGTAGTTTCACTCCCTAAAGATCCTCTATTCATCTATTCATCCTTATCCACCATACTGCTGGAAACCATTGATCTTTTTAATTGTCTTCATAGTTTTGCCTTTTCTGGAATGTCATATACTTGGAATCATACAGAATGTAGCATTTTCAAATTTCTTCCTTTCTCTTAATATACGTGTAAGGGTCACCTGGGTGACTCAGTCTGTTAAGTGTCTGGCTCTTGATTTTGGCTCAGGTCATGGTCTCACAGTTCATGGGATTGAGTCACATAATGGGCTCTGTGCCAGCAGCATGGAGCCTGCTTGAGATAACCTCTCTCTCTCTCTCCCTCTCTCTCTCCCTCCCTCTTTCTCTCCCTTCTCCTACTCATGTGTGTGTTCTCTCTCTCTCTCTCTCTCTCCCTCTCAAAATAAAAAATAATATACACTTAGGGGTGCCTGGGTGGCTCAGTTGGTTAAGCATCTGACTTTTGGCTCAGGTCATGATCTCATGGCTCATGAGTTCGAGCCCAGCATTGGGCTTTGTGCTGACAGCTCAGAGCCTGGAGCCTGCTTCAGATTCTGTGTCTCCCTCTCTCATTCTGCCCCTTGGCTGCTCACGCTCATCTCTGTCTTGCAAAAATAAACAAACATTAAAACATTTAAATGTATATTATTTTTTATTTATTTAAATTTTCTCTGTGACTTTTCATGGCTGAATGACTCATTTGTTTTTAGTGTTGAATAAATACTCCATTGTCTGCTAGTACCACAGTTTACTTATTCACCTATTGTAACACATTTTGGTTGCTTTCAAAATCTGGCAATTATGAAAGAACCTACTATCAGCATCCTTGTATAGGTTTATGTATGAGCATAAGTTTTCAACTCTTTTGGGTAAATACCAAGAGCTTGATTGGTAGATCTTATGCTAAGTGTCTGTTTAACTTTGTAAAAAACTGCTAAGCAGTCTTCCAAAGTAGCTATACCATTATGCATTCCCACCAGCAGTGGATGAGATTTCCTGTTGATTTACCACCTTGCCAATATTTGGTGTCCTCACTGTTCCAGATTTGGGCCTTTCAAATAGGTGTGTGGTGGTATCTCATTGTTTTAATTTGAATTTTCTTGATGGCTTATTATGTGAACATCTTTTCATAGGCTTATTTGTTGTCAATATATCTTCTTTGGTGAGGTATCTCTTAAGATCCTTGGCCTATTTTTAAATCGGGTTATCTGTATTCTTACTGTTTAGTTTTAAGCGTTCTTCACATAATTTGGATAGCAGTTCTTTGTCAGAGGTTTTTTTTTTCTTTAATATTTTTTCCCAGTCTGTGGCATGTCTTTTCATTCTCCTAATATTGTCCTTTGGAGAGTAAAAGTTTTATTTATTTTTTTTAAATCACATGCTGTGATTTGCACAAATGCAATGCATTTAATTTTCAGAACTTATTCATCTTTTTTTTTAATATAACCACTTTTTTTAAGTTTATTTATTTTGAGAAAGAGTGTGTGTGTGTGTGTGTGTGTGTGTGTGTGAGTGGAGGAGGGGCATATAGAGACAGAGAGAATCTCAAGCACAGAGCCTGAGGCAGGGCTAGAACTCATGAACAATGAGACCATGACCTGAGCCAAAACCAAGAGTCAGACACTCAATAAACTGAGCCACCCAGGCGCCCCAACTTATTCGTCTTATAACTGTAACAGAAGCTTTTAATTTCAATGCAATCTACCCTATCAATTATTTCTTTTTGTGGATTGTGTCTCTGGTATTGTATTTAGAAGGCATTTTTTCCAAAGAATTTTAGGTAAATTAAGCTTTCCTACCCATTTCCCATGAAACTGCTTCCTGACTTGTAAGAGTGTATGAGACATTTGTGCAAAATGAAATCTATTATTTTCAAGAGTATTGGGATGTAAAAAAGGAAATTGAGTCTCTAAGTGATGGGTGTTACCCTGAGGAAGGGTCAACTTCAACACAGAATGAGGTGGGGGAAATATTTCAAAGCACAAAATCCAGAGAGAACATGTCCTTGGAGGTGAGATTGGAGGATGCTGCACAATGGAACATGAGTAAATTGGGACCAGAGGGAAATGATTTTTCATGAGCACCTCCAAGCAGTTTTACAATATCACACTACCTCTGCATATGGGACCAAGTGTGAGCCATATGGTTCTAACTCCAACAATTAATACGTCATGAGTAGGAATGGTGACAAAGATATTAAGAAAGATGTTAAGATACACTTTTTATTTTCAAATAATTTATAGTACATATACCTCCTCAAAAAAGTTGCACACTTCCATTTTCAAAAATTTCCTTGGATATGTGAAGCAAAATTTCAGCAGTTTGTGCAGATAAAGCATCTAGAAGTTATCTAATATGAATTAAACCAAGTTTATTGTATGAAGACTGTCACTTCCAACCAGATGGTACACATTATGCACATGATAAAGGTCTCTCATAACATTCTCACTAATATTAGCTTGTTTATGGAATACTAAAGCTGTAACACCAACTGACAAGATCAAGATCTGGGATGCTGGTATTCTATTCTCAACTCATTCTGTGCATAAATAGAACAGTATAGTGGGTGCCAGGCAGGATCTCAAAAACCACTGCAGCAACAGGATTCAATTAAGGAAAAAATGAATCCCATACCCAACACCAAATGCATCCCCCAAACAAAATCTATACTTCATTAAATTATTATCTGGAAACAAGGGCTGTCTTTCTATGTAATATGGTTTCTCAATCTTGCCTATGAAACTTATGGCCAATTTTAAATGGAAAAACTATTTGGTCATATCTCCATTTTAGAAAACTGATTTTAATTTATAATATTAATTAAATATATATAACTACACAACTATGTACAAACTCTTATGTAAAGCTAAAACAATATTACACAATATTAAACAATGATGAAATTAACATTATCATTAAATTAATGTGATGGATGCTTTGGTCCTCTCAACTCTACATTCCAACTATACTGTGAATACTTACAGATGGTATGATGGTTAATTTTATGTATCAACTTAACTGGGTCACAGGCTGCCCAGATGTTTGTCAAACATTATTTTTGGTGTTTCTGTGTAGGTGTTTTGGATAAGATTAACATTTAAATGGATAGACTGATGAGAGCTGATTGTTTGCTGTTGTGTGGGGGCCTCATCCAATCAGTTGAAGGCTGACTAGAACAAAAAGTCAGATCCTCTCCCAAGTAAGAGAGAATTCTTCCTGTCTGACTGCTGCTGAACTGGGGCATTGACTTTCCTTGCCTTTGGATTCAAACTAAAACATGAGTTCTTCCTGGTTCTTTAGCTTGCTAACTTTTGGATTGGAACTATACCATTGGCTCTTCTGAATCTCTAGCTTGCTGACTCCCATGCAGATTTGAGAGTACTTAGGTGAATCTATTGCTTATAATAACAAAAAATATTGTCATATGTACATATATACAGCCTATTGGTTTTGTTTCTCTAGAGAACCTGAAGCAATACAGGTATTGGTATCAAGAGTGGTTTTAGAGGAACAGAATTTTGATGAATTTTCTGAATTACTTCTGGTGTTTCTAGAATTAATTATCTAATGTGATTAGATTTAAAGGTGCTAAGACTCTGTTTCCAGTGGTAAAGAGAGCAGCAATAGTCCTTGGCATGATCTGGCAATAGAGATATATAACATATTTCCATTGGATCGTCCTAACTGATTACTTATAAGCAGCAAGGATCTGGGTAACTGTGTATATGATACTTGTGAACATTTTTGTCAAGCTAATGATAGAATGAGATTGCCTGGTTGTCCTAGTATTGCTGGACAAAGTGGGGAAAGAAAAGAATGAGCTCAGGGATTTGAATTCCTACTTCAAGTGCTGTGTAAATGACCTGAAAGCTTCTTCCTGAGGTCTGAAGGAGATTATTATCTCCTGTAGCTACAGAGCTAAGTTTGAGTTAGAAATGTCTGACAGGCCTTGGTTTAATGGAGAGAAAGGGATTCAAAGGTTTAGAGAGACTGGAGTGTTAGTGCATTTGTCATTTAAGACTTATTTATCTACCCTGAGGGGTCCAGAAGACACACTTTGGCCATGACTGTAAAAAATAGTGAGGGGAGCCCCAGCATCCTTGAAGAGATCGATGATTGCTTTTCTTTGCAGGCCAGTCCTTACAGTGGGAAATGAGATCATTGAACTAGGAAACCTAAATGCAATACGAGTATTTAGATCCTAGGGTGGAAAGGGCCAAGAGGTGGCACTCATCACTAAAGGCAGGTGGGTGTGGTTACCTCACTATAATAAAAAGCAGAGTCGAAGCAGCAATCAGAACATTCTGACTCATGCAGACTTATGGTGTTGGCTAATTAATCGTGGTGTTATTAGAAGTGAAATAAATGGGAAGTTTACCAAATTCTTGATCCTTATAAGTATGAAAAAATCTAGGTCAAGTGAACAAAAATCTAACCCAAATCATAAACACAGAGGCATGTCTCTTCAAGCAATTCCTAGACTTAAGCCAGTTTACAGATTCAGAACCCCTTGAATGAAGGGGAAGCCAGGTGCCCTTGATCTCTGTACACTGCCAAAATTTATATTCTTAATACTAAACATTTTCTAGAGAGACATATAGCCATTTACTAGGGTAAATGTGCATCAAGGGAAAGAAAATCAGATCTCTTAGGTCCTCTCAGATACTAATTCTGAACTGACACAGATTCCAGGAGACTCACAAGTTTACTCTGCTCTGCTACAGTAGAGGCTTATGGAGATCAGATGATCAATGGGTTTTAGGTTAGGTTCTTCTCACAGCAAGCCTCCTGTATGTACTTGCCCAGTTTTGGAATTCATAACTGGAATAGACATATTCAGAAGATGGCAGTGTCCCCATGTTGGTTCCCAGATCCAAGGAATAAGGGCTACTATGGTGGGAAAGTCCAAGTGGAAATCACTAGAACTATCTCAGTGAAGGACAAGAGTGAAATAAAATTTTTGGAGGGATTGCAGAGATTAGTGCACTGTCAAGGACTTGGAAAATACAGGCATGGTATTTTCCAAAACATCCCTATTCAACTTTGTAGAGGACAGATGAATCTTGGAGAATGACAGTGGATTGTTATAAACATAATCAAATGGTGAGTTTAATTGTAGCTGCTGTACCAGATGTGATTTTATTACTCAAGCTAATTAATACATCTCCTGGTACCTGGTGCAGCTATTGATCTGGCAACTGCTTTTTTCTCCATCCCTGTCAATAAGGACTACCAGAAGCAGTTTGTTTTCAGCTGGCAAGGTGAGCAATATACCTTCACTGTGCTACCTTAGAGGTATATCAACCCTCTAGCTCAATGTCATAATTTTGTTTAAGTGATATAGATTCTCTTTCCCTTCCACAAAGTACCACATTGGTTTATTACATCAGTGACATTATGCTGATTGGACCTAGTGAGAAGTAGCAACCGCTCTAGACCTACTGGTAAGACATTTTCATGACAAAGTGTAGGAAGTAAATATGACAAAAGTACAGGGGCCTTCTACCTCATTTCTAAAGGTTCAGTGGTAAGGGGTATGTCAAGATATCCCTTCTAAGGGGAAAGCTATGTTGTTTTATCTTGCCCCTCCTTCAACCAAAAAAGAGGATCAATGCCTGGTGAGTCTCTTTGTATTTTAAAGGCAACATACTCCTCAGTGTGTTACTCTTACATATTTGCCAAATGATGTATAAGCTGCTAGTTTTAAGTAGTGTCCAGAATGATAGAAGGATCTAGGCTGCCATGCAAACTGCTCTGTCAGTTGGGCCATATGATCCAGCAGATCTAATGGTGCCTGAAATGCCAGTTGTAGGTGAATCACAGTGCAGGCCTTTAGGATTTTGAAGCAAATTGTGCAGTGCTCTGTAGGTAACGACTCTTCTTTTGAGAAACAGCTCTTGGCCTGCTGCTGGACCTTAGTGGAGACTGAACACTTAGCCCAAGATCACTAACTTACCATGCAACCTGAACTGCATAACATAAACTGGGTGCTATCTAACCCACCTAGCTATAAAATTCAGTGTGCAAAGCAGCACTCCGTCATCAAATGGAGGGGGGCATTTATGTGACTGGTCCTGAGCAGGACTTGAAACCACAGTAGGTTACATTAAGAAGTGGCCCGCCCAAATGCTCATTGTCTCTACTCGTGTTACACTGCCTTTTTTCTCTCAGCCTCCACCAATGGTTTTATGGGAAGTAGCCTATGATCAGTTGGCAGAGAAAGAGAAGACTTGGGGCTGATATACAGATAGCTTGACAGTTTGTGCAAGCACCACCCTAAAATAAACAGCTGTAGCATTATAGTCTCTTTTTGGGGCATCCCTGAAAGACAATGGTGAAGGGAAGTCCTCCCTATTGGCCTAGCTCAGGGCATCACTTGGTATTACCATATCCTATGATTAAGGTCAATGGAAAACTATGATAACTCAATGCAGACAGGACTAGACCCTTCAGGAATGATGGTTTGGTCATCTACCAGGTAATGAACCATGACCAGGATGTATTTACTGAAGGCAAAAGGAATGTAAAATTGAGAAAGGGAGAAGGTAGTTATAAATAACAGCTATGACTACGTGACATGTATAGGAACAAAAACTGTAATTGTCATGAGTACTTCATCCCTACTCTGTTACAGTGAAGGTGGGCCTCAATCAGCTGAAGGCCTGAAAAGAACAATAAGGCTTACTCTTCCCTGAGTAAGAGAGAATTCTTCCTTTCCACTGCCTTTGAACTGGACATGACTTTTTTCTGCCTTTAGACTAGAAATGAAATGTCAGCACATTCTGGGTGTCAAACCTGCTAGCTTACAGTCTGAAACTATATCATAGAAACTATATCCTGATTCTTTGCCCTTCAGAATTGGACTAGAACTACACCATTGGCTCTCCTGAGCCTCCCACTTATCACCTTACTCAGCAGATCTTAGGATTTGTCCGTCTCCATAATTGTGTGAGCCAATTCCTTACAATAAATCTCTATATAGCCTACTGGTTGTTTCTCTGAAGAATCTTGACTAATACAGATGGCAACAGTACAAGTTCTGATTTAGGCATGCTCATTTTTTTTATGTCATGTGATTCATTCACGTGACAATTTCACTTTGCGCATTTATATCCGCTATTCATTTTTACTGTGAACCATGATGAAATTGGCCTTTACCTGATGGGATCAGACATTTACATTTTTAGTCACTCTGTTTCTTGTTCATTACAGATGGGCAAGTAAGAACTATTTTTCAATGTCATTCTAAACACAAATGTTAATATTGATATTGGTGGCTTATATTTGATTATTAAGCAGTTTTCCAGGTGATTCAGAATGAATATGGACATTGACACAAACTGACATAAAATATTTACTCAAAAAATCAACTTTACAGTGAATTACAGCCTGATGACTAATCATCCATGGATTTTTCCAGTGTTCTACCTTCTATTTGAGAAATACTGTACTAAAGTAGAATGGTTAACACTTAAAAAATGGAATCATATCAACCCAGCTTACATATTAGTTCTTCTCTTTATTACTGATGAGTGCTTGAGAAATGAGACAGTGCATATATAGCATTTAGCATAGTGACGTGCACACTGCAAACAATGACTCCCAGTGGTTATTAATACATTATAAACAAAAACCTTGTAACTTTGGAGATTTATTTTCCTAATCTTGTGCCTTTCTCTCTCAACCTTCTACTCTGGGAGACCTGTTCTGTCCATAATATCATATTGTTCAGTCATTGACATGAAGCCACTCCTTCTGGGCTCAAAACAATAAAAAGAGGTAAGGGGCTCTAGGAAACCCTGTGTAACTCTGCCAGTTGATTTCAACCTTAGCTGCGCATTAGCATTTACCCAGAGTATACAACTTCAAATACTCCGCTCCTGTCACTGGAGATCTTGATCTGATTAACCTAAAGTAGGGTCTTTATATTCAGTATTTTAAAAATGTAGAAAGACATAGGAAGGCATCATTCACATCATTCACTTAGTTCTTTTTCCTTCTTTACTTATTCTCATTTTAGGCGTTGGTAATATTTAGAATTTTAAAGAATATATTAGTAAACATCTGTTCAGAAATATTAATTTTTTTCCTTCGGGCCTTTAATACTTATGGAAGCAATAGGCAATTGGACTAATGGAGTATCTTTGGAAAATTATACTTTATTGATGTGGGGACATGTCAGAAGCAAATGTTGCCTCCTCTCTAGCAGCCTCTTTGGCAAGTATGCACCAATGGTGTTCATGAGAATGTTCTGTAATTACCAACTGGGTTCTAGTTGCAAAACTTTCATGGATGATGCAAAATAAAATAGAGTGATTTTTATTTGAATTCCCAAAGAATTTCCTGTACAGTGAAAACATACTTGTTTGCTTAGTTTTTTTTTCAAATCTCTTTTCACCTTTCTTCTGCTATGCTAGTTAATATAATATGGCTGTTACTAATAGTTGATTTAATATTTTATTTCACATTTATTTCTTGGAAGACTAAGAAATGCCTAGCATATTTCAGTTATATTTGTACAACCCACCTAAAAATTAATATTTCACACGTAGTCTTTATAGGTGATCTACCATGTCAAGCTATAATAAGGACATTTTATATCAGGGTTGTGCAAGCATAACTGCTATGATAAAGCTGAAATAAAAACTGCTTCTAGGAATTGAGAGCAACAGGAAATCTCATTAAAATTACCCCTTGTATCACACTACATCTTTATATAAATTTAAATGCTTATATTCACTGGAAGAGAACTTAATGAGAATAGAATTCAGGTGAACTTAACATAAATTTTCGATTTTCAGCATATAATATCTGATCATTCTTTTTCTTATAAAAGAAATTCCTTTTGTATAGACTATATGCAGATTTTGGATGAGAGGCTGCACAATGAACTTTTATCATTTAGAAAATTTGGACTCCTATCTACTAAAGACTTTCTTATTCTAGTGTGACCATACTGGCACTGAGATTATGGCATAGAATTAATTAGTTTAATTATGAGAAAAATATCATTTAGGGGTAATTAGATTTATGTGATTTAGTCAATCAAATTAAATATTTTATTGTTTTTATTTCCAAGAAATGTAGACAGTCCAAAGTTCTGGACATGCAGCTAATTACTCTGAAAGAGCCAGTACTTTCTTCCTCACATTGTTATAAGACTAAATACTAAATAAAACAACTGCACTCTTTCAGGCTGAGCACATTGATAAAAATCCATCCAGAATAGCATTGCAGTTAAAGACACAAGTTAGCATTCTCTGGGGGATGTTCCTTTATCATATTTTATTTATTATTTTTTCTCCCCAATATTTTATTTAAACTCAAGTTAGTTAGCATATAGCATATAGTGTAGTATTTATTTCAGTAGTAGAATCTAGTGATTCATCACTTATATAGAACACACAGTGCTTATCCCAATGAATGCCCTCCTTAGTACCCATCACCCATCTAGCACATCCTTCCTTCACTTCCTTCAATCAACCCACAGTTTGTTCTCTATAGTTGAGTCTCTTATGGTTTGGCTTCCCCTCTGTTTTAATATTATTTTATTCTTCCTTCCCCTATGTTTATCTGTTTTGTTTATTAAGTTCCACATATGAGTGAAATCATATGTTATTTGTCTTTTTTCTGACTCATTTCGCTTATACACACACACGCTTATTTCACTTATTCACACACACACACACACACACACACACACACACACATATGAATATTCCCCATATCTTCTTTATGCATTCATCAGTAGTTGACTCTTGTTTTTCATAGTTTGGCTATTGTTGATAATGCTGCTATAAACCCCGGGTGCATGTATCCCTTTGAATCTGTATTTTTGTATCCTTTGGGTAAATATTTGTTAGTGTAATTGCTGGGTTGTAGGGTAGTTCTATTTTTAACTTTTGGGGGAACATCCTTACTGTTTTCCAGAGTGGCTGCACCAGTATGCATTCCACCAGGAGTGCAAAAGTGTTCCCCTTTCTCCGCATTCTCACCAACATCTATGGTTTCCTGAGTTGTTAATTTTAGCCATTCTGACAGGTGTGAAGTGGTATCTCATTTTGACTTGTATTTCTATGATGATGAGTGATGTTGGCATTTTCTCATGTGTCTGTTAGCCATTTGTCTTCCCTGGAGAAATATCTCTTCATGTCTTCTGCCAATTTATTGACTGGATTATTTACTTGATAAGTTCTTTATAGATTTGGGATACTAGCCCTTTATCTAATATGTCGTTTGCAAATATCTTGTCCCATTCCATTGGTTGCCTTTTAGTTTTGTTGATTTTTTCCTTCGCTGTGCAGAAGCTTTTTATATTGATAAAGTCCCAATGGTTCATTTTTGCTTTAGTTTCTCTTGCCTACAGCGACATGTCTAGTAAGAAGTTGCTGTGGCTGAGGTCAAAGAGGTTGCTGCCTGTGTTCTCCTCTAGGATTTTGATAGTTTCCTGTCTCACATTTAGGTCTTTCATCCATTTTGAGTTTATATTTTTGGGTGGTATGAGAAGGTGGTCCAGTTTCATTCTGCTGCATGTTGCTGTCCAGTTTTCCCAGAACCATTTGTTGAAAAGACTGTCTTTTTTTCCATTGGGTGTTTTTTCCTGCTTTGTCGAAGATGAGAGTGACCATATAGGTGTGGGTCCGTTTCTGGGTTCTCTATTCTGTTCCACTGATCTATGTGTCTGTTTTTCTTTCCTATTTTAAATGTTTGAAATATTCAGTTTACCAAAAGGTTTATGCTTTAATTTTGTATATTTTAAATGCATAGTAAAACGCATCACATAAAAAGCATATAATTTTCTTTTATGGACCAAAATGTATGCTACTGCATCAGGAGAGGGATTAAAACAATACAAGCTGTTATGATCATTGAATGGTCATTCCAATAATTTTCCTCAACATTTGCTGGGAAGGAAAGATGGAAGCAACGGGTAGAAGACTTGGGGCCCAAATGCAGCTGTGATGGTTACTTGGTCATGCACAGAAAAAGAGAGATTCAGAAATACTTTTCCTCCCAGTTGTATCTTTGAGTAGCATTGACATGAGAATATAAAATTTTGAGGAACACTCTTTGCCCTCAAGTGTTTGAGAGATAAGCCTTCTCACTGGGAAATGTGCTGGGCGTTTACAGGTATAAATATTTCAATTCTGTAAACATGTGTTAGCTTTCTATATAGTTCCAGGAATTTTACTAGGCACTTTTTGTATATCTTTTTACCATATATTCATGCATGTTTTATAGATAACACTGATCAAAATATTCCAAAATACCGGGTTAGTGTCCTTGGGAAGTAAAAAATAATTGACTAATTGTTTACTTTGTGGTGTGACCTACTTGTGTCCAAGTCATAATACTCATTGCTTAAGTGAATAAAATCAGGGACTTAACACACACACACACACACACACACACACACACACACACAAATTGCCTTGTGAAAATAAAATAAAACTATAAAAAGATTTGTTAAATTGGTTACACTTTTAGGTTCCTGTTAGGATTGACTCTGGTTAAGCCAACTTTTCATAATATCTATACTTGTCTTTCACACTCTGTGCTTGGGGACCCTCGTTTATTTCCATGCCTGTTTTATGTGGTGTGTGAGTTTTAATTAGAACATTTCACAATATATCATGTTGTAGATGAGAATCAGCATTCTAGCAGCAGAAATATCACCAAGTTAATTTTCATTCTGCTAGGAAAACTGATACCTGATTACTACACAATACTTTTTTTCATTGTAAATTCTTACAGAGAATTAGTATAACAAGGAATCTTGGTTATAAACAAAGTTCTTAAATAGTAGCCTTATAACACAGTAACAATAAATAATAATCAATTATAAAATCAATTAGTCTGTTTGGCACTGTGCTCCTTTAGAGTCCTTAGTTTCTTCATTTGTAAAGCAAGGTAGTTGGAGTAGATATCTTTAAAGTCTCCTCCAGCACTATTATCCTAAATCATAATTACTTAAATCCTATTACTGCTTAACAGTCAATGGTAAGTGTTGGGTGGGGAAATCCTGACCATCTGTGGTCCCATCCCTCTGTCCTAAGATTCTGTCTTCTGTATAAAGATAGTAGTTGCACTGTTATTCTGTAAATAGTTACTTTAAAAAGAGTTAAGCTACACAGTTATATCAGCTGTGTAATTTTCTCACTTGTCATTTAGCAACATCGATGACAGAGTTAGTCAGATTACAGCTGTTTTTTTCAAGGACAAAGACGATGTCATGCACTTGTAATATTTGGAAGTAATGAGTGATATATGGTTAATGAACCAAGAAACCTTTCTCTCTTTAGACATTATAAAATGCAGAGCCACATCCTGCTTTTGATCTGTTTGCTCTTTGTGATCTAACCCTTCAGGTGTGAGCTATTTTTATATGTGCTATCCATCTAAGATTCTCTCTAAGAATACCAAAAGAGTGGAAGGAAGTTGAATGCCTTTGGAAATGTCTTTGTCTTTCTTCAGTCCCAAATTCAGCTCTATAATGTTTATATTGTTTGCCGTTCATTTTGCTCTTACTAACTTTATTTTGCCACTTAAGCACAGATATACCTAGATGAGTTTAATTCAAATCAAATAGACTCAACTGAGTTCAGTTTGATGAGTGTTTGTTGAATTCTGGGAAGGCGAGAGAATTATACTGGAAAATCTAGTCTGTGGTTCTAAGGGATTGCATAGCTTTTATTGTTTCATAAGAGGAAGTACAGATCTTCAACTTACAATGGGCTCTGTCCTGATAAACTCATAGTAAATTTAAAATATTGTAAGTTGAAAATCCATTGAATACATCTAACCTATCAATATAGCTTAGACTAACCTACCTTAAACATGCTCAGAACACTTAGCCTGTAGTTGGGCAAAATAATCTAACACAAAGCCTATTTTATAATAAAGTCCTGACTATCTAGTGTAATTTATTAAATACTATACCGAAAGTGAAACACAGAATGGTTGTATGGTTACAGAATGTTTGTCAGTGTATGGATTCTTTACCTTGTGATCACATGGCTGACTCAGAGCTGTGGCTTGCTGTCTCTATCCAGCATCACCAGAGAGTATGTACCACGTATCGTGAAGTTAAAAAATCATAAGCCGAACCACTGTAAGTCAGGGACCATCTGCATATTGGTTCAGCATGAGAGGCAAAGTTCATGCTTAACACAGACTGGGATGGTTAAGAGACTGAGAATATGGACCATGCTTTTAAACTGTACTATAAAAGAATATCAAAATTATTTTAAAAACAATCCACATTCTATTACTATTGCATGATTTAGTCACTTCAATTAGAGAAAATAAAAGACATTATTGCTTTGTGGATAGTTATAATCTCAGTAGCAAGAAAAATGCCTGGCATATAAAAGATGTTCAATAAATCTTTGTTCAAGAAGGTAATAAGTGACTGAATCTATATCCTTCTATCTGGTTAAATTTTCTTCTTCCATACCATTTTTTTTCAGTGTGTATCTGAGCGATATTTATAGATTTTTATAAATAAGAAAGATAATATTTTTCCTCTAACTTTTAAATGAAATTTTACCTTATGAAATTTATTATAATAATTTTTGTCTGAAATATTCCATTATTTTTTGGCATCAATATTTGCCAACAAATATTTGTTTCTCTAAGTTCTTCATAGGTAATCTATTTTCTCTGGTTGCCTTTAAAATCTTTCTTTTGTGAGTAGAGTGGACACAGAATGTTACATTAGTTTCAGGTGTACAACTTAGTATTAGACAAGGGTATACATTATGCTATGTTCACCACAAATATAGAGGTACCATCTGTCCCATTGCATCACTATTACAATATCACTAACTGTATTTCTTATGCTCTGCTTTTTATTTCTGTGACTCATTCCATCACTGGAGGCCTGTATCTCCCTTTCTTCTTCACCCATTTTGTGCAACCTCTGCACCCTTCCCCTCTGGCAGCCATCAGTCCTCTGTAATTTTAGTTCCGATTCTGATTTTTGCTTATTTAATTTTTAAGATCACATTTATGAGTGGAATCATATGGTATTTGTCTTTCTCAGTCTTACTTATTTCACTTAGCATAATACCCTCTAGGTCCATCCATATTGTCTCAACTGGCACAATCTCATTTTTTTATGGCTGCATAATACTCCAGTGTGTGTGTGTGTTTATGGACACTTAGGTTGCTTCCATGTCTTGGCTATTGTAAATAATGCTGTGATAGACATAGGGGCACATATATCTTTTTGCATTAGTGTTTTCATTCTCCCTGGGTAAATACCCAATATTGGAATTACTGGATCGTACAGTATTCCCATTTTTAATTTCTTGAGAAACCTCCATACTGTTTTCCGTATGGTGGCACCAATTTACATGCCCACCAACAGTGCATGAGGGTTCTTTTTTCTCCACATCCTTGCCACTTATTTCTTGTCTTCTTGATTTTAGCCAATCTAACAGGTGTGAGGTGATATGTTAGTGTGGTTTTAATTTGTATTTTCATGATTATTAGTAATGTTGAGCATCTTTTCATGCATTTTGGCCATCCATGTGTCTTTTGGAAAAATGGCTATTCAGATCCTCTGTCAATTGTTTAATTGGATTGTGTGTGTGTGTGTGTGTGTGTGTGTGTGTGTGTGTGTGTTGAGTTCTTAAGTTCTTTATGTATTTTGGATATTAACCCCTTATAAGACATATCATTTACAAACATCGTCTCACATTCAGTAGGTTGTCTCTTTCTTTTCTTTATGGTTTCATTTTCTGTGCAAAAGATTTTGTTGTGTTGTAGTCTCAATGGTTTGATTTTGCTTTTGTTTCCTCTGCCTTAGGAGACATTTGTATAAAAATGGTGCTATAGCTGATGTCAGAGAATTTATTGCCTGTGTTCCCTTCTAGATTTTTATGTTTTCAGGTCTCACATTTATGTCTTTAATCCATTTTTATTTTTGTGTGTGTGTGTGTATGGTATAAGGAAGTGGTCCTTTTTTATTCTTTCTTCTGCCTTTAGGTCTCCAGTTCTCCCAACACCATTTGTTAAAGAGATTGTCTTTTTTTCATGGTATATTCTTGCCTCCTTTTAAATAATTAATTGACTATACAAGCATGGGTTCATTTCCGGGCTCTCTATTCTGTTCCATTGACCTATGTGTCTATTATTGAGCCAGGATCATACTGTTTTGGTTACTACAGCTCTGGAGCATATCTTGAAAACTGGAATTGTGATATCTCCAGTTTTGTTTCTCTTTCTCAGATTGCTTTGACTATTCAGGGTCTTTGGTAGTTCCATACAAATTTTAGTATTATTCTAATTCTGTGAAAAATGCTATTGGTATTTTGATAGAGATTTCACTGACTCTGTATTGGCTTGGGTAATATAGACATGCTGACAATATTAATTTTTCCATTCGGTGAACAATGGAATGTTTTTCCATTTGTGTCATCTTCAATTTCTTTCATCAGTGTTTTATAGTTTTCAGAGTACAAGTCTTCATCTCTTTGTTTATTCCTAGGTATTTTATTCTTTTTGGTACAATTGTAAATGTATTGTTTTCTCGTTTTCTAATTGCTGTTTCTATGACTTGTTATTATTATATAGAAACACATACTGATTTCTGGATATGTATTTTGCATCCTGCCACTTTACTGAATTATTACTTTGAGTAGTTTCTTGGTGGAGTTTTTAGGATTTTCTTTTTTCTTAATTATTTTTTTAAAAATGTTTCTTTACTCTTGAGAGAGAGGGAGAGATGGAGCATAAGTGGGGGACAGTTAGAGTGAGAGAGGGACACAGAATCTGAAGCAGGCTCCAGGCTCTGAGCTGTCAGCACACAGCTGGACTTGGGGCTTGAACTCACAAGCAATGAGATCATGACCTGAGCCAAAGTCGGACGCTTAACCAAATGAGCCACCCAGGTGCCTATTCATTCATTCATTCATTCATTCATTCATTCATTCATCATTCATTCATTCTTGAGAGAGAGAGCTAGCATTTTCTGTGTACAGAATCATGTCATTTGCAAACAGTGAAAGTTTAGTTGATGCTTTTTCTTCCTCTTCTTTCTCTTCCTCCCCCCCCCCCCCGCCTCCTCCTCCTCCTCCTTCTTCAACCAGTGTGGATGCCTCTTACTCTTTTTCTTGTCTGATTGCTGTGGCTAGGACTTCTAGTACTATGTCAAACAACAGTGATGAAAGTGGACATCCTTGTCTTGTTCTGGCATTAGAGGGAAAACTGTCAGTTTTCTACCATTGAGTATGATGTCAGCTGTGGGTTTTAATATGTGGCCTTTATTATGCTGCAGTATGTTTCCTCTAATCGCACTTTGTTGAAAGTTTTTATCGTGAATAGATGTTGAATCTTGTCATTTCTTTAAAAGTCACTGTGATATGTCTAGGTTTGGATTTATTTGAGATTGAGATTGAGATTTAGAAATCTGAAGATTTGCATTGTTTCATTAAGTACAGAAAATTTGTATCTTCTGTCCTCTCAATCGGGAATTCTTATTGTAGGAACCTTAAATGTTTCCACGTTATCTGCTATGCCTGCAAATCTCTTTCATCTGCTCCATCTTTTATCTTGCTGTGTTGACTTTTGAGAAAATTTTTTAGGTTCATCTTTTAGTTTATTCTCTTTTTAATTTTGTCTGATGTGAAACTTTCTCATTATTTGAGATTTTATTTTTCATGACTGTTCTTTTTACTTTTTGAAGTTTTAGAGTTTTTCAAATAGTTATATTTTATGTCTCATTTATTTCTTATGATTTTGAATTTTTCTTTTTAAACATTTTAAAGATTCTTATGATATGGTGTCTATCAAATTGTTCTATTAACTGAAGTTCCTTCATGCTTGCTGTCTCTGCTTATGATTACGTTATTTTCCCGTGTATTTTGTATTTTCACATTTGTGCCCAAATTTCTTGGGACTTGAATCTGAGCAATTCTGTGACATTTGATTGATGGTGTGGTTTTCTGCAATTGCTTTATATTTGTTTCTTTTAGAAGCATACAGACATCATCTTGGAGGTTCCTATATTATACTAATAATGCAAATTTGAAATGTTACATCAAATTAATTCAGGCATATGATTATTTATTTTCATTTTCCCCTGAATTTTCTATTTAAATCCTGATCAAAGAAGAGTCTCCTTGTTACTTCCCTGTGATAAGTTGATTTTTTTTTTCAGTTCCCTCTTTAATGGTGTACATGTCACAGGTCAGAAGGCTTAGGTTTTATTCCTGGCTTTGCTGTTTACTGTGTGACCCTAATTCACAAGGACTCTTAATATCCTCAGTGGAAAAATAAGAAAACAGTCTATCATAGCTATTGTTGAGAGATAATATTTCTCCTTGGGCCTATAGCAATTCTACTTGTCTTTCTGGGTGTGCCTGCAAGGCTCTGACCACTCTTCCATGGGACATTTTTTAAGGTTGTTTATGCACCTGGTAAACTTGAGAGATGAGAGAATTATTCCTCTCCTGGACAAAGAGCATGAGGGCTTACTGCTTGCTATAAATTTAGTGGATCCCTCAAGCTAAGTGTTACTCAGCTATGACCGAAACTCACTGCATGTGTAGAATTCATTTGGGCCGTTTTATGCTACTCACATGGAACTTAGAAGAAAAAGAAAGCAAGAGAATTATGCTGATGTTCATGCTGATTGTTGTGCCATTAGTAATGCATTAGTTATTCTCTGACCTACGAGTCTGTTATCTTCTGCCAGCATTCATGAATGATAACAGGTCAATTTATTAGTTTGTAATTGGGTAGAATCAAATCCTGGACCTAACACCTACTTTACAAGGATAGAGTAAAAATGAGTGTATTTGTGTATGTAAAAATAATCTCAAAATTATAAAGTGCCATGTGATAAAGGATTATTTGTTCTAAATATTAATAAGTAAAGCAGAGTAAACTACTTCTGAGCGAAAACTCAGACAAAATTCCTTTGAATGGAAGTATCCAAGACCACTTGTGAAGTATGTTAGACAAAAACAAAACAAAACAAAACAAACAAAAGACACTTGAACTTTTATCTGATCCAATCTCTAGATCTTGCTAACCATGTAAAGCAAATATAGGGAGAAGGAACATGTTAAGCAATATCACTGGGATATGTTCAGTAAAATCTTTACTGAAATAAGTGAAATAAGTGAAATAAGCCATACAGAGAAAGACAGATACCATATGGTTTCACTCTTATGTGGATCCTGAGAAACTTAACAGAAACCCATGGGGGAGGGGAAGGAAAAAAAAAAGATTAGAGTGCGAGAGAGAGCCAAATCATAAGAGACTCTTAATAACTGAGAACAAACTGAGGGTTGATGGGGGGTGGGAGGGAGGGGAGGGTGGGTGATGGGTATTGAGGAGGGCACCTTTTGGGATGAGCACTGGGTGTTGTATGGAAACCAATTTGACAATAAACTTCATATATTGAAAAAAATAATAATAATAAAAAGAAAGTGTGAGGTGAGCAGAATTAGGTGTGTATAATTTGTCAGGCAGAAACTTTTTGCGTCAGCATTAAACTTGGAAATTCCAACATATTAAAAGAAAAAGATGATTTAATTATGGCATTCTGATGATTACAAGGAAGTAATGAGCCAAGAATATAGCCAAAAGTCTACAAAAAAGAGCCAATATTTAGTATATGTGCTGCCGAAGCGAGCACAAGAGCCAATATTTAGATTGTGAATCATATATACAAGCTCCATTCTTGATTATTTTGGTTATCAAGCCTTATCTTTATGCCAGTAATATCACAATAAACCAATTTTCATGCAATGAAGAAAATGGTTAGCTTTTTAAGTGACATGTGGTCTGGATATTCCTATTCAATGAGATTTCGACTAGAATTTGGAAGTTTATAGAAAGGAAAATGAGAAGTTATGTAGGAGAGTTTGGGCTGTGGATAAATGGTAATCAAACATTGATTAGCTTGACAATGCTTATACTTCATTAAGAGGACTTATATCTCAGGAATGTATTTAAATGTAACAAACACATAAGTACATATATAAATGCTTTATTGTATTAAACATTGCAATTAATATAATTTTTTCTTATGACTAGTCAGTTATCACCATAGTGTACCCACTGGGGACTTAGGATCTATTCTTCACTTAGATTTCAGTTATATGCTCCCATCTTTTCACGTGTTTACTAAATTTTGCTTGAATTGGGTATAAAAATTATAGATGCCCCAGACTATATTATTTTCTTATAGAGTAGGTTTACCATCCATCTTCTAGAGAAAGAGCTATGGCCAATCTCTTTAAGCCCAATCAAGAATGAGACTAAGGGGTGCCTGGGTGGCTCAGTTGGTTGAGCGTCCAACTTGGGCTCAGGTCATGATCTCGCAGTTTGTGAGTTCTAGCCCCACATTCGGCTCAGATGCTGGCAGCTCAGATTCTGCAGCCTGGTTCGGATTCTGTGTGTGCTTGTGTCTCTCTCTCTACCCCTACCCCATGCGCTGGAGCGCGCGCGTGCTCTCTCTCTCTCAAAAATAAATAAACATTAAAAAAAAAAAAAGAAAACTAGACTGAGTAGAATCTGGATTATGATCTAGATGAGGCACACTTACCTCTGGCCACACTTACCTGGCCATCCGGAAGTTAAGAATCTAGTCTATTTTCTCTGGCACCTCCTTTTGACAGGTTTTAAACTCTGATTTACCTCTTGAGATTATTGACTGTGATGTTATTACTTCTCAGAAGTTTTCTTCCTCTATTTTAAGCCCTTCCTCTATAATGTACAGACCCAGGATTCAGCAAACATCTTGAGAGAAAATTAGGACGTTTGATTTTCTGTCGCTATAGGGACGTACCTCTGTGGGTGCACAGCTGGAATCTCCATCCACTGTTTGGCTCTTGGCAAATTCTCCTGCTTTGCAGCTTATATCTGCTGCATGAATCAGCTCATCTTTTAATGGTTCTCCCCTTTCTGGGATCTGAGCTTCTCTAGTTATCATTGTTTTAGCAGCTTTCTGCCGTCTTCTGAAAGATGCTTTATCTTTGTTAATTTAATTTTTAATTGTCCCCCTCCCGCCCCCCCCCCCCCCCAGTGGAAGTGTGGTCTGCTGTTTACTCCTCGGTCTTACAGCGAAGTGGAAGGCCTTGTTCTATGACTTCTTATAGATATTAGTTTGGTTGGGTATATCTTGCAGTGTATATCCTTCCTCTCAGGAATCTATAGATGCTATTCCAGTATCTCCTCATTTCTAGTAAAATTGATATGAAGTCAACACCAGCTCCATTATTTACCCACTGTAAGAAATTTCATCTTTCCCCAGTCTGAAAGCTTGTAATGTTTTCTTTTTATCTTAGTTACTAGAAGCTTTCTTGGGATGTGACTAGATATAAGAATATTTTTCCCCATTCTTAGAAATTGATAAGCCATTTTAATAATCAGGGAGGGTTTTTTTTTCTATAATATTATTGCTCTCTCTCTCTCTCTCTCTCTTTTATTTTGCTCTTTTTAGTGGATATATCTTCTAAATCATATTTTTAATTGTGATTTCCATCTATTTATATTGATTTTGAGATATTTCTTGCATTTGAACATCTAAGTCACTTATGTGGCTCTTTACAGTGATGACCACCAATGTAAGTTGTCTCTAAATATATTAAGTTGAGATATATGTCATATTAAAATGATAGATATTTTGGATTACTCTTGAATCTCTTCAAGTATTATGTGGAAGAATATCACATGGAGGAATAAGTGTAGAAATAAAATTGAGACAACATACAAAACCTCCAAACAAACAAGGGTGGAGGCTTGCCTTTTTTGGGCATCTGAGCATATACTGTAAAATTACTGTAATGAAATATATATGGAAACGTCCTAAAAAATAGCAAAGTGATACAAAATAGTACTAGATACAAATACTCACATTTTTTACAACTTAATAATTAAACTAAGGCTGTGAGAATAACACGGGTCTAAAATGAATGGTTCTGGAACAACCAGTTATCCATCTGGAAGAATTATAAAATCGGATTCTAATATCACAAAATATTTCAAAACAAATTAAAAATGGAATACAAATTTAAGTGAAAACATATAAATAAAAACCATGCAAGAAAATCTTAGAGGACACAGAATCCGGTGATAAGAGCAATATTGAATGAAACTAGAAATCAGTGAAGTGCAGACTGAACCTACCATGAAGTCGCATGTTATACCAGTTAGACCGGCTAAACACATAAAAGCCCTCACAAGGTACACACCTTGCTGTTGGGGATATAGGAAGAGACATGTTAAATTTTATTTCTGGTGAAGATGTCAATTGTTCAAGATTTTGTTGAAAAGAATTCTTGCAATGTTAAAGACATATGTATATATTAATCATACCCCTAAACCTAACAGTCCTTTTCCTAGAAAACTAGTTCATAGAAATAGAAATACCACTAAATTAAGATATATACCCGAAGATGTTTGTTGCAAAATTTATGTAATCATTCACACACAAAGATGATACGACCTAGTAGGAAAGCATGTCACCTAGTAGGAAAAGCATGTTTCCTAGTAGGAAAGCATGTCACCTAGTAGGAAAATGCTTAAAGAAATTTATGATATACTACTGGTATCAAGTATTATACAACCATTAAAAATAACAGATAGGAGCCAACCAGATTGAGTTGGAGGAATTTCTTAAGGTTCAGAAAACATTAAGATTCAGAAAAATGAGTCTATGTGCCTACTTCTATAGAAGAAAAACATGATTGCTGTTGACATCTGTATGTTGTTATTTGAGGATCAAGTAAATATAAAGTTTACTTGAGTGTTAGAAGGGAAGATAGCAAGAAGGAGAATGTGTTATTCAACACACACCCAAAACTAGCCATATTATAATACAATAACAATTGTGTATTGTATGAGCACATTTATGGATTTATATAAAGTTGTGCTTTTACAAACTTTATAACTTTTTTTTTAAATATGAAATTTATGTCAAATCGGTTTCCATACAACACCCAGTGCTCATCCCAACAGGTACCCTCCTCAATACACATCACCCACCCTCTCCTCCCTCCCACCCCCCATCAACCTTCAGTTTGTTCTCAGTTTTTAAGAGTCTCTTATGCTTTGGCGGTCTCCCTCTCTAACTTTTTTTTTTCCTTCCCCTCCCTCATTGTCTTCTGTTAAGTTTCTCAGGATCCACATAAGAGTGAAAACATATGGTATCTGTCTTTGTCTGTATGACTTATTTCACTACAGCAGCACTTCCAACAATAGCCAAATTATGGAAAGAGCCTAAATATCCATCCTCTGATGAATGGATAAAGAAATTGTGGTTTATATACACAATGGAATACTACGTGGCAATGAGAAAGAGTGAAATCTGGCCTTTTGTAGCAACGTGGATGGAGCCGGAGAGTGTTAAGTGAAATAAGTCATACAGAGAAAGACAAAGTTTGTAAGTTTATAAAACTTTATACAAAGTTTATAAAAACAATGTTAAAATAATAGGAACCCAGGCTATGAATAACTATTCATGTCATAGGATCTAAACTTGGTATTTTGGGGCACCTGGCTGGCTCAGTCGGTAGAACATGGTACTCTTGATCTCAGGGTGGTAAGTTTGAGCCCCATGTAGAGATTACTTAAAATATAAAACCTTTGAAAAAATAAGTGTTTCAAAATAAACTTGAGTTTTAATCCAATAATAAGGACAGGTTCTGTATTATGGATTTTTTCGTATTGATTTGTTGAATAAAAATTTAGAGGCTTAACTCTGAGTTGCTTTTAAAATGCTATTCTCAGCTTTACAAACCAAGCTCAACACAAATAGAGTCAAGACTTTTTCTTATTCTCTCTTCTTAGTCAGAACTAATGAATATAGTTGATTAAAAATCTAAAACTACTGGATGTGCTCCAGAATAATTCCTTGCTTTTGTTTGGAATGGTAGGTTTCATTCTTGCCAACTTTGGCACCTTAACAATCTTACAATATGGTCATGTGTGTTAGGATATACAGTATAGTTTATTTCAATTTCCAAAATGATAGCCTCAAATTAGAGACTCATTGGCTTATTATACATTTATTCTAAAATGTATGTCATGTTTTAAAAAATACACACACACACACGTATATATACGTGTGTGTGTGTGTGTGTGTGTGTGTGTATAAAATTTTCATTTTGGGGTCTTCCAGGCCAATATTGTATGTGGAAGAATGGATATAAGGTTTTTGGATTAGCTATGCTGCTATTGATTCTGCTATTTTCTTTGTCACAATGTGAAGGAATCTATTAGGAATGGCATTGATTTTTTTTTTAAGCTTTCATTGCACTTTTCTTGGTCTGTTGACTCTGTGGGACAGCAGTTGATTATGGACTAACTTGATTATTTCTATACAGATACTATGTCACTGATGCTTGTGGACAACTTTCCCCTTAATATAACTTCGGAAATCAGGATCAGTAGGAATGGTCTTTGGGGAAATCCTATAACAATACCTATCAGGATAAAACAGTGGTACACTTCAGTTCCCCCTTTTAAATCTTGTAAAGTATAATTTCATAACACGTTTGGGTAAAATGTGTCTATTTTCCCGCTACCATTGAAATAGAGAGTTAAAAATTCTCTTACCTGATGATGGCATGGCTTTTATGAATTAATAGGCAATAAAAGTAACTAATATATCACATCTTAATAGGCAATTTGCTTTTTAATCTATTAGATTCCAGGAAATGAAATGTTTCTCCTCTCCAACGAAGTCCTGTGTGTTGGCAATTTTACCTTCTGACTCTTGAATCCATTCACACTTGTGCAAGTTTACTATCACTACCCTAATCCAGACCATCTCTGATACTTTTCTGATTTATAAGCATCACAAATTCAAGTCAGATTACTGTCCTTCTACTTATTATCTGTCAATGGCTTCTATTTGTCTTTGAATGAAATGCCAACTTCTCAGCCTTAGAAGGCTCCATATGAACTGGTTCCTGCCTCTCCAATTTCAACTCGCCATCTGACACTTATTTTCCTTTTCATTCCATACTCACATAACTTCTCTCATGAAGCTGTCTCTGACCTCCTTATCTAACTTGGCATTTTCTGCAAGAATATTCTATACCGAGTATTTCAACTATTACAATTAAATACTAATCACAATGTATTATAAAAACTTGTTTCATGTTTGTATCACTTCTAAGACTATGAGTTCAAGATAGACCAGGGTCTTTTTTTTTCCCTATATTTTATACCCTCTATCCCATAGTATGAAGAATAAGGAAGAAAACAAAGTTTTTCATGAAATGAGTTAACTAATGAACAACTGAGGGAAGAAATGTCTAGATTACCTATTCATCAATGTTTTCTAAAATCTGTTCTAAGGTTAACTAGATAATCAGAGGACCAGGTATTTAGATCACAACATTTTGACTCTACATCAATTTACTTTTTCTGAAATATGCTTTGGTGTCATGCTATCACCTTGCATGCCATTCTGTTACCTGGGAGGATTGAATTCACTGCTCAGTAGTCATGAGGTGTTCTGTAGCAATTCTTTTTGGCTTGGGGAGAGTCACAGATGTTCCTAAGCAATTGGTTTCCTTTTGCTTGTATAGATATTGTGAATCATATCTAGTTTTCCTCTTTCTATTGGCTTCTGAAAAGCTCAAATTCAAATATCTAGCTCATCTTCCTCAGAGATTATAAGTTTTAAAGGAATACATTTTTATAGTGACTCAAATCTAGGTTTTATTTCAGTTTCCAAACTGCCTCTTCCTCACTGTTAAATGTGTTTCATGTGCTATATTGTAGGTATCTGGGGGAGCCATCTTGAATCCCTTAAGTCATGGGAAGTATGGATTGGGATGGATGAGGAGGAGAGAGAGTGAGGGCAATGTCAAAAGAGATGAAGAGTCACTGAAATGTGTAGAACTTCTTAGCTCGGGTAAGGACTATGGATTTTAGGTAAGGTGAAAATAAATAAAATATTAAGTAGTTACTTTATTCACACACTTGTGATAGCAATAGTCTGTTATGAACATTAGTGTTTAAGTATAAGATTAGAAATACAAATAAAAATATTTTTATTTTAACCATCTTAAGGAAATCCATTATACAACCACTTGGAAACTTAATCCATTGGCTTGGTAGTTTGCTTTATAGTTTTTAGTTCTAACATCTTTATGTATGTTCAAATAAATGCCAGATAGAAAACAGTTGCTTAAGAAATGCATTCACACAAATGCCAAGTTGAACTTTAACAACTCACAATAAAATTGAACTCTGTGTTTAACTATTTTAATATTTGAACACGTGGATAATGTTGAGAAATGTAGGTAAATACTATTATCTCTTTCCATGTCTTTTAATTTACTATGCAACCTATCTCATTGTTGAAATTATTTTAGCTCAAACTATGTCAGTAACTTACTGTGTAATATTGGTTGAATAACTTCCTGGCTTCCATTTCCTTATTTAAAAAAAAAAAGGTGAGAGTGGATGATTTCTAAGAGCAGAACATATATTGTTGGTCACCTGTCTACTTGGACAGTGATCAATTTAGGGTTGGGCACATGTTTCAATCAATGCCAAACTGATTTCTCATCAGGACTTTTCTGCTTCTGGTCTCAAAAGACAGTCACAATTACTTTTGCATATAAACTGTGAGGGTAATTAGTTGAGGCTACTTTTTTCCACCTTACCAGTGGGAGAGAGATCAATAGGTAAAGAGAACCATATCTTACAATATGGAGAGTGTGTTCA
This sequence comes from Neofelis nebulosa, assembly GCF_028018385.1. Classification (NCBI taxonomy): domain Eukaryota; kingdom Metazoa; phylum Chordata; class Mammalia; order Carnivora; family Felidae; genus Neofelis; species Neofelis nebulosa. Next base: position 178,919,389 of record NC_080782.1, read on the forward strand.
GGTGACATGATTGGAACTCCTGGATCCAGACATGCCTGAAGTCAGACATACTCATAGGCTTTTCTATTGCATGGAATCATCAAGTTCCTTATTTGCTTTAAGGTGGTTTTAGTTGTATTTTTTGTTACTTACAACTCTAAGAGTCGAGATTATTATAAACTTCATCTCTATGAGTCTATGACTTCTTGACATAAAGGCTACTAAAGTCATTTAATAACTTAACAAGATTAATCTAAATGAACAGTTGCCTGGATAATTTCTTTGAATTCAGACAAATAAAAGGATGTTTCTAAGCTCATTGAGCTCATGGAGCTTACAGGCTGGAAATGGGAGTAATCTTGTAATGAAATATTATGGCTCCAAAAGACCTATTTGAATTAGACATTTTGGAATAAATAATTTTGAATGATACATATGTCCTAAGTAAAAATAAATAACTAAAAAATAGTGTGAAAATACTCTCAAGGCAGATTTCTTTTTACAGAGAATGATGATTTACCTTAATTTAGGGCAATTAAAATCTGTCGTACACCTACCACACAGCAACAGTTTAATATTATCATTTTACCAATTTAAACCAAACCTAGTCATGAATACGACTTTGTGTAATTTTCTCACTGGGATCATTTCCTGGTGTTATTTGCGAACATGAAATCTTTGTGAAAGTAAGCTTTCACCAACCGAATGAGGCTTACATCAAGTTCTAAACCTAGAGCAAACAAGTAGACTGTTCTCAGAACATTTTCTTTGGATTTGTAATCAAACAGATCTACGTTGAAACAGCCAAGTACCACCGCTCTAAAACAGAAAACTCTTATTTAAAAATAAAAGGGCAGTTTTTCTTTTTCCAAGTTAAATATGTTCTACTTCTCTGGCAGAACTCGTTCTCAATTTGCCCTAAAAAAAAGATGAACCATATTTTAAAATTATTTGCAGTTAATATTTGGGGAATTTGAATGTTTTACCATTTCATAGTCTAAAAGCTTGTGTAATATTTGTATATTTAAAGGTTTTTTTGTTCCCATTTCATAGAGTTCCAAGTGTGGCTGAAAATAAATCATCTGAAAATGGTGGCTTTTTATAATTCTCAATAAATAAAACTCACAGTGATTGTATAAAGTGTTAAAAAACGTAACATGTAAAATGATTATTGATTTTAATATCAGGGTTCTGAATATACATTTAAATATTGACTTTCTGAATGTGGCTTATTTCACATTATGTCCCATTATTATTCTGGGAATGGATATGTAAACAATATAGACAGCTCCTGTCCCTGTTTTGAGAGACTATAATCAGAAACATTTAATTGCTGGACCATTGATCTATGAAATTTTGACTGGGTAAATCATGTGAACCAAGCCTCTAGCATCTCCAATACAGAAAAATATGGAAATATAAAAGGATATCATGAGGTGAATTTTGTAAGATCCAAGGATATGTATCAAACATTTCCAGCACATCCTATTTCAATTTATTCTTGGCTTATGTAGACCAATCTTAACCTAGAGATGAAACATGGAAAAGGAACATAGAAAATGATGAATCTGATTTAAGATGTAAGATGGGAATGATGACACAGCCAAGGACATTTATACAAGTACACATCATTAATCAAATACGGTGGGGCAATTGCATATTCAATTAGAGACAATGGCTGTTCTGGTAGTTATGAGGTCATGAGAGCCTTGCTTTGAATTTTCTTGACTTGTTTTTTACATTACACTTAATGCCTCCAAGTGCCTTAATGACTCTTATGCTTTATATCTTGCATTGGACCAAAATTCTTAACTTGTATTAGAAGCTGTCCATAAATATAATGTAAAAACTTTAAGAATTTAACAGATTTTATACTGTATAATCTGCAAATGCCACCATTAAAAAACAAAACAACCAAAAAACCCTCAATTTTTATACTGTTTATATCTTTTCTCACTTTAATAATTATTTTCTTTAATATTTTTTATAAAAAAATCAGGAAGATGTAAAAATAAAACAGCCAAGTAGCAGAGACTTGATTCTAATGCTAGACAACTTTAAGTGGCATCCGTTCAGTATCTAAAGCAATGTAGTATTTTATATGCGATTTTTTTGTATTACCAATATAGTTAATATTTGAGGATATTTAGTTCTAGAGGCAGTGATGAATAAAAATATGAAATTAAAGTTTCTCCACTAAAAACTGTATTTTTTTAAAATAATATTAAGACCTGAGGGTGTTGTCATATGCATTGGTCCTGCCAAATCCATGCTCTGGCAAAACAAAATACACTTTCGAACTTGAGATTTTATTCCATGTCCACATTCAGCAGATTTAGAATAAAATTTATTTCTGTAACAAGTCAGACCATCTTCTGAAATGAAAACATGCCATTTAAATAAATGCCTTAATTTGAAATAATACTTTGTGATATTTGTATGAACTGGTACTTTTATGGGAGTAACTTGTTGTGTCTGACCAAACCCACCTTCCGAAACGATTTCCCTTGTCAAAACACCTAAGTAAAATGACTCTTGTTTGAGGAAATGTCTTGACAATGTGATGCATCACTTTCAGAATTCTGGATATAGATTCTGAGGTACATATGGGCATTTGTAGTTTCTTCTGGGCATGGATGTGGTGTTTGCCTAGATTTATATTTATATCTGTTTCCGTTTCTCACTTCGATTCCCTGACTAAATTGGGAGGTGATGCTTCATAGTACATCTGCCCCAGTGAATGTCTCCCGAGGGTGCATTTTAATTTAATGCCATGCTTGTGAAGTTTTAGTGGACAGCTTTGAATGTGAGGTGGAGGATTATCCTCATTTTCACAAAGTTCCAGCCAGAGCTCTAGGATCATTCCAACGGTACGTTAGAGCTGAGTTGAGTCTTCCTACTGTGCATGGTCACGCTCCACCAAAGATCATCATAAGACAAACGGAGGTCCGGGGGATCCAGAACAGCACTAAATGATTCACAGCTGCGTTGGATTATATTGTGCCATTTCTAAGTGTTAGACTGAGCCTATATCATATCAAACATAGAGTAAAAAAGTGCAAAATTTAATCAGTCAGCCAGATGTTTTGCATGCAACTGGGCAAACATGTCAACATAGGGTGAAACATCTGGCAGTTTCAAATATGATTTAACTGACCTCGTGAAAGATGACCTTGGTATGAATGGCTAATTTTAAATAACCAAATGAAACAAAGGTATTTTTAACACTAAGTGGTTACAATCTGTGAGTTGCCTTATATTTATACAAAAGAGTGGAATGTTTAAGTCACACTGCCACGCAGATGTGCAAGGGGAAAAAAGCAGCTTCTTTATTTTGTCTGTAACCAACCTCGTCTTCCTTTTAAGCCTTCAGCAGCTGGTGCGGGAATGTGGTGGAATAAGGTGGAGAGTTAACATTAACTTGAACCATCTTATTTGGTGGAGCTTAGTTTCTTTTGGATGAGAATATTCAGAGTCTCAGATGTGAGGTTCCCGTACTTTTTTCCTTAAGATTTGTCTGTGTGGCCAGTAGGGTATGTATCTTATATAACAGGGAAGAGTTGAAGTCCTCAAATATGGTGTCTTGTACCTCCACCGGGATATTTTACGCCTCTTCCGTCTGGCAGTGTTTGGGGGAACTTGAACTCTCATCTCTCCTTTTCTCTTATTTTCTGTCACTTTGTCCAGGTCCCTTTAAACTCTCTGGTTTACTCCACCCTTAATTACTGGTTTTGTCTCCCATACAGTTTTCATCCTGGAGGTCTGTTCGATAGCTTTCATGTCAATGCTGCAGAGTCTCTACTGACTCTCCAGTCAGTGCTCTCTGGTAACGTAGGTCCCAACTCTGTTGTTCAAGAACCAAGAAGACTTGAGAAAAGTAAAGACATTGTACTAACTACTGCCTGTAACGTAACCCAGGCTGTTATGAGTGAACACACAAAGCAATTCATTCCCAAAGCTTCAAACTACAGTGGGAACAGGACTTGCTATCATTAGCAAACGTTGCTCCCTTTCTCTGTCTTGCAATTCAGAGTTGGAAACTTTAAAACACCCCTTATCTACCATAGCTTTTTCTCTCATCATTTGCCAACATCTCACAGACCAAAAAGTGGTCAGCTTTTCTTCTAGGTCATGATCTCTGTCTTCCAACCTAATAAATAAGACTAAATGGAATCCAGAGATTTTTTTGCTATAGTTTAGGAGAACTCTGATTTGAAAATATCCAGTATTAGCCATTATGTGTTAAATGGTAGCCACAGAATATAATTTAAAAAAATCCTCTTTTGATAGTCATGTCTTGAAAGGCTGCTGTCTGGATGCAAAATCCTACACTTGATTGTCAGAGCTGAATAATATCTAGCTTTCTCTTTGCATTCCTCCTGTATCTGCTCCTGTCTCCCATTACATACATTTTTAGATGGAGGAGACCCCCCCCCCAGACTTATTAGGCCTACACAGACATGTACTTAAATGATAAGTTTAATTAGTAGCTTCACTACTGATTTTCAAACTGAAGGAAAAATATTAATGACTTTTATTACATTAATATTATTTGCTCCAAGAAGTTAACTTGAAAATACGTATAGATAGATGACAGATAGGAAAAGAGTATTTGAAATATCTTGGACTAATGACAATGAGAATACACAAGAACTCCTGCAAAGCAACAATAGAAAGTCAGTGAACCTTACAGAAAAATGGCCAAGAATATGAACTGGTCTATAGAAGAGGAACTCAAGATAATAAGGACATGAAACAAGCAAATGAAATTTGCCTAAACTCACTAGTAATACAAGAAACACACAACATCAGTAAGTTATATTTTTATACCAGTTATGGTGGCATTAACTAAAGTGTATGCAGGAATGTTAGAATATAGGAACTCTCAAACTCCAAAGATCAAATTAAGTGTACCTGTACCTAGGCATGAGAATATTCACTGGACCTTTGTTTATACCAGAAATGTACTAGAATCACTCTGAGGCACACCACTGGGAAATGGATAGATAAATGAAAAAATGTATTTCAAAGAAAAATATGGTATTTTAGAATGAATAGATTTTATGTATTGATGACATATGAATAAGTATGGAAACAATAACACTGCATGAAAAGGTATGAACCAGAATGAGATCCGTAGCATAATGACATTTATATATAGCAAAATACATGGACATTAAAATGATATAGATGTTACAAAGACATATAAATAACACTAAAAGACTGCCCATGAACACAGCATAATAGGTGGGTATGATGATGGGAATTAAAAGAAAGAACTAAGTTAAAGGAACATAATGAAATAAATCAATATATAAAATTCTTGTTAGACATCATTCTTGGTACTTTATTTGGTATGCATTTGATATGTGTGCTATGTAAGGGTTACCTATGATTGTTGATAGTGTATACTCATGTCATATTTACATATAGGAATATATGTCCAATATAACTTGGGGCTATTTTGGCATTTTAATTAGGAAAATGCCAACTAGAGTTATGAAACTGACCATAGATAGCCCATAAAACATATTACATTAATATTTGTCTTGTTTTTATGCTTTCAGAATTATGTTGTATTACCCTTGACTTTATTTTTTTTCAATTTGGCAGATTATGTATATCTTGTACTAATTCTGCTCTTTTAGGACACATACAATTTTAGGAATATCCTCAGTGTACTTAAAAATGTAGTGAAAATTTATATTGACTCTAAGTCATGAAATGTCCCACAGTTTAAATTCTTCATTCTTAATGCCTTTTGGAAAGGAAGAACACTCAGGCACGTGGATTGTGCAGTTATTCTATATAGAGAAGGGGCCTTCCCAGGAACAGGGCTATACATATTTGATCAGAGATCATAGAGATCAACAGAACTTCAAATTCCCTCTCTAGGACCAGTCTTAGTTCCCCAGGTAGAATTGGATGCTGAATTATACAGTCTGTCTGACTTGTGTTAATAGATTTACAAAAGAAAAGGTTTTAAAATTTCTACTTCACCTTGGACAAAAAGTGAGCTAAAAGCTTCGTAAGAGTAAATCGTTGAGCAAAGTTTACTGCTTTTTGATCCATGCCATGCAAAATATACTGGGATAAAGAATAATTAGCCAAAGTTTTATTTTTTTTATCTTCCAGATGAATGTAATTGTGGATATAGGCTTGTAGAGTGTTTACCACAAGAAATAGTTTTCTCTTTCTGAAATTATATATATATTTATATATATTTTTAGATATTTATTAGATATTTATTTATATCTATTATATAAATATATAAATATGTAAATATATGAATTTATATAATTATAAATTTATATAATTTAGATATAAATCTAAATTTATAAATCTAATAAATATATATATCTAAATATATATCTATATAATTTAGATATATAATATATATATAATATATCTAAATTATATAAATTTATAATTATATAAATTGATATAAATATATAAATATATATTATATACTAGATATATTAGATATTTTAGATATATTATATATATATATTTTAGATATATGTTTTACATATATGGTGCTGGAATGTAAGAAGCTTCTTAAAAGAGGTGTTTGCTGTTTGAAGTTAAAATAAGACATTGGTTTAAAGTTACAGTGTTCACTTCACTGACACTTTAATATATATATATTGAAAAAGAAACTTCAGTTGATGGAGCCTGAGGAAGTTAGTGTCTGCCCATTTTTTTCCTACTCGGTGTGTCCTTTCTATTCTACCCGCATTTAACGTAAATAATTGAGCAACTTTTATGTTCCATGGTGCAAAAATTATGGAGTCATACTTTATGTTAGAACTTATACTGGAACTTATATTCCAATAGCCAGTCTACAAGGCTTCCCATGAAACCACAGCAAGCAAGAGAAGAAAGCTGTCTTAGAGGAGATAGCAGATGCAGGGGATAAAGAAGGGCTAGAAATAGCCAGGAATGACTTTTCAGGAAGCAGAAATCAGCAGAATGGGGTTTTGAAAGGTGGGTTCCAACTAAGGGGTCAGTTTAGAAAACATCTGTCAGGTTTGCTAAATAGTAAGAAGATTATTTCCTTAGAGAAGAGTGTGTTTTGTAGGGAAGGAATGTTACTGAGAGGTAGGTGGAAGGAGGGCAGTGTGAACTGATAAACAGAAAGCAGGGGCATAAACAGGATTTAGAGCAAGCAACTGGAGTTTTAGAATATAGAATTTAAGCATGGGTGCCTGGGTGCCTCAGTTGGTTAAGTGTCCGACTCTGGCTCAGGTCATGATCTCACAGTTGGTGGGTTCGAGCCTTGCGTGGGGCTCTGTGCTGACAGCTCAGAGGCTGGAGCCTGCTTTGGGCTTGGTGTCTCCTTCTCTGTCTGCCCATCCCCCCCACTCACACTCTGTCTGTCTCTTTTTCAAAAAATAAACACTAAAAAAATGTAAAAAAAGAATATAGAATTTAAGCACTTCAAGTACATATTAGGAGGTAAAGCTAAGGAAGTCCTTGCTAGCTGGGGCCCACCACAGCAGTGCTGATGAGAGGAAATGAGAGTACAAGGGAGACCACTATAGGTAGAATGACAGGATCAGATGGAAATTTTAAGGTAAAAAATCAACGGCAAAGAGAAAAACTGGACAACCCTACTGCCAGTCCAGGGAAATCGAGTTGGTATTGAGATGAATTTATATTTCTGTATACAGAAATATAAAGGGAGTGGGGGAGAAAAGTAAACTTGGATATTGGTATTCAGGTGGTGTTTTCATAGGATAAAGGGCATAGAGTATTTAGAATATTCCCTCACATACATATGTCTTCAGTATGTTATGCTATTACTCCCCTTATAACTCAGTACTATATTCTTTGAATAATTTATCATTAGAGCTCATTGCAACTTTTTAAATTGCAATGCCAATAAGTAAGCACAGCTTGTTATACTTTTTAAATGACTTTTTTAATATCGATAATAGTTTTTGCATGCTTACATATTTTAAAGATTTTGTCTTAGTATATTTCCTTATCGGGTTGTTCAACAATACTAAGCAGGTGTAATGAACATCATAGAATATTCTACAGTATTTAAATCCTTCTGGGATCATTTTTTTCTGGTCACTCAAGCTTAATATAATTTCATAGACATATTTTCTTTTATTTTCATGAAACCATATGATAGAAAGCCAGCTGAATCCAAATAATTACACTAATATGTTGTATTTGTACGGTTCTTTGTCTTTCCCCAAGTCATTTCTTCTACTTTATGTCATCTGAAAAAAAGTAAAATTTTAGATAGATACTGACATTTAGAAAGAATGCTTTATTTACACAGCTGGTTATTTTATTTTATTTTTTTTCTGATAGGGAGGTTTGTTGTAGCCAACTGTTTCCATATGCACCTGGCTCACCTGTTTTTTCATGAATATATTAATTCTTTACTTTTCAGTTTAAGTGACAGCAACATTTTTGAAATGACAGTTTAATCTGAAGGTGAAAAAATATAGTTGTTTCCATCTGGTGGTCATTTTTGTCCTTCCATTAACTGTGGTCGTCATCTTTAACCTTTTAGTGGAAAAAACGCTAAAAGGTCTGATGTGTTCTGTGGTACTTTCATGATTTTTTTCACACTTTCTCCAAAAGCATTTACTACAAAGAACATAGCTTCCCTTCAAATAATACTTTTTAATAGTAATAAAAAAAAAACAAACACTTCATCTGAATTTTGACTATCTGTTGAAAAAGTCACCATTATTACAATACCCAAAATACCTCTGGGAATTTCACGTTGTTTCTTTTGACAAAGTTAAAGGCTAATCAAGCTCTTCTGTTACTGGTTAGTTCCCCTTCTGCAGGTAAAAATATGGGTATTTTATACAAGCATATGAGTCTATTGCCTTAGGAAACAACAGAGACATCTTTAAGACCCTCGTTTCACTTCCAACCTCTTAGTTCACAGTTCCTTTAGATTCTACTGAGCTGCCTATTCTCTATGTTAAATATTACATTGGCCACCAATACCGTAGTCATTTACCAACAACATGGCTAACATATTTGGAAACCAGGGATGTGGAGTACAGTAAATTTCAAGTCAGACTATCTGGGTTTGAATCAGCCCTTCCACTACTTACTAACTTCTCTATACTTCAATTTATCTATAAAATGAGAATAATATCTGTTACCCCCTAGGGTTGTGAGGAGTAAATGAGCTAGTGGATAAAAGGAGCATACAGCCAGCAACGGCCATATACTCAGTCTAAATACACATTACCTGTAATAGTCATTCTACCTAGTCCATAAATTTTACCTTGAAAAAATACGTGAATAGTAATACTTGTTAAGGCAGATAATATTGTTAATAAATTAGTATCTATTCATATTAACATTAGTCAATTAGAATCTATTCAACTTTTCCTATGTGCACATATGTTTATCTATTTAATCCTTGTAACAATTCATCAAGAGAATTAGTCCTATTTTATACAAGAAAAGTAGCAATCAAGGGGCTAAATAACTTGTTCAGGTGACTCAGAAATTGTTTGCTGCAGCCCCAAAGCCTACTTGATTTCTGTAATATACACTACAGGTTTATACCTTCATGATAATCATGTACCCTCTTAAGGATGTTCATATGTAAAGCCCAACTTATTCTTGCCTGTGGCTCCCCCCCCCATTTATTTATGGGCATTCTTTGAAAGCCAATAAAAAGGAATCTCAATTTACAATAAGATTCTGTTTTGTGAGCCAATACCTAAATCTGTTGTTGGTATTACAGAATTACTTTTGTCATAGGAAAAAATGTGAAAGGTGGTAGCTGCGTTCCCAGGAGAGCAAAAAGTCAACTGATATATAGAACTCTTAAAGAAATAACATGTGGCCATTTCATGTTAGTAGTTTTAGTATTAGGATCAATTAAAGATGCATGCTGTGTGTGGCCTGCTCAGGGATACTGGCATTATTTTTAAATATGGATTTACAAGAAAATGCATATGAGGTAAAACAATAAGAAACCGATGTGGAAGATGGAAGAAAACTGTTGCTGTGCCAGCTGCCTGCGGCAAAGAGGAATTCTGCCTCTGGTAGACGTTGCCCAGTGCCCTACAAGCACAGCCAGGTGCAGAGCAAGAAAAGACTTAGAGACCATTTGTAACTCACTGGGGCTGTTGAGACAAAGGTGTTGACTTGTGAAGTATACAAATGATTACGAATTGGCTGTCTCAAGAGGAAATACCTACATAATTATAATTTAACAAATTGTGAAAAGGAAGTACTAGAAATGTAGATAAAGCCTCTGCCTGGAGGCCCAGATTTCTAACAAATGCTGAATGGAGGTAGAGCATTAACGGTGCTCATTCATTTGTGCATTCATTCATTCCTGTAATAAACGTGATTTCTACCCTTGAAAACTAGATAGTCTGGCAGAGAAAATAATTAAAAGACAGTGACTTAAGTAAGTACTTTGGTAGTGGGGGTAGAAGAGGCATGATGTCAGGAGATATTTCAGGAGTAACAAACCGAGTCTGGGTTAAGGGCCATGTGTCAGAGACCGTATGAGTCCAAACAGGGAAAATGATTTTTAAGTCTAATGCCCTTAAGTCATTGGCTCTGCTGTAGAAGATCAAATGTTGGCTCAGCCGGTTCCTACCTTTCTGATCTGGGCAATTCCTTAACTTGACTGTTTTTCACATGCTTCATTGTAAAATAGTGATAATAATAAATAGAGACGTTATGAGAATTAAGGAAGTTAATACATATAAAATGCATTAGAAAAGGATTTATACATAGCAGTTGCTGAATACATGTTAAAGACAATTTGTTTCTGCCTTAGCTGAGAACTGAAAAGGATGGAAAAATGTTTTCAAGGTAGAAGGAAAAGGCTACACAAAAGCCTCCGGAGAAGAGAAAGGAATGATGCGTTTCAGGAGTTGAAAGGAATTCCGTGTGTCAGCACCTTAAGTTGGAGGCAGGAAGGGGAAATAGCTGGATGCTGGAGAATACATGAATGTCATGTAATTAGGGCTTTATAAGCCTTGTTAATGAGTTTGGTTTTATCCAAATATTAATGAAAGACAAACAAAAGGCTTTAAGTAAGAGTAATATGATCATATTTGCATTTTGGTAAATTCACTCTGTCTGCTGGGAGGTGAGAGTGAGAGGTAAAGAATGTATTTCAAAAGGGAAAGACGGAGGGGCGCCTGGGTGGCTCAGTCGGTTGAGTGGCCGACTTCGGCTCAGGTCATGATCTCACAGTCCGTGAGTTCGAGCCCCGCGTCGGGCTCTGTGCTGACAGCTCAGAGCCTGGAGCCTGTTTCGGATTCTGTGTCTCCCTCTCTCTGACCCTCCCCCGTTCATGCTCTGTCTCTCTCTGTCTCAAAAATAAATAAATGTTAAAAAAAAAAAAATTAGAAAAAAAAAACTTGGGAAAGACGGGGAACAGGATGCAATTGAAAGATATTGGTTATTTGGATCTAGGGGTGACCACAGATATGGAGGGGGAAAACCCCAACAGATTTGAGTAGTATCCTGCATGGTAGTTGCTTGAATGTGGGATTGAGGGAGAAGCTAATGTCTTTGATGACTGACTTCAGGACTGACTGGCTGATGACAAAATTTGTGGACAAGGAAGCATTAGGGAAGGAGCATGCTAGGGTGATGGGGCATGCATTTGGTTATATACAGGCTGTAGTTCGTGGCTCTGAAACAAATAGGGAGGTACGCAAGGTATTTGGGTAGAGTAGTTTGTGTCTCAAAAGGGAGTTTGGGTTGGGGATACTGATTTTGGCATGTACTAACATTTGATGATTGAAACCATGGGCACAGATGCGGTGTTCATGAGACAGGAAGCTGAGAAGAGAAGACAGCTTAGGGTAGAACAGTGAAGGATGGAAGACAAGCATGTAATGGAGACTGACAAGGAACAGAGGAAGGATGGAAGAAAGCCAAGAGGGTGGCGTCAGACAGAGAGTGATGTGTATACGTATATGTGTATTTTTACATGAGTTGGGAGGCAGTCCTGTTGAAAGTTGCTGAGTTTAACCAAATAAGAACTGACAAGTGTCCACTGAGTTTAACTGATAAATAGCTCTGAAAAATCTTAAGCTAGAACATTCTTCCCTTTCCAGCCAACTGCAAATAAGATAGAATTCAGAACATGAGGCCCAGTATTATTTACTCTTAAGTCTCTGGTGTTTTGCTAACCTGTATCTACCCCAGAGGGATGAATATAGAATGATAATACATGCCCTCCCACTCATAGGGTAAACTAGAAAAACGTAGGACATAAATGAAATACAAAATCAATGGCAAATAAAAAGAAAACTTCATTCATAAAAAGTAATTTAGACATACAGACTATTAAAGCTGAAAGACTTTTACAGTTCACCTGGTCAAACAGGCTCATTTTTAAAAAAAATTTTTTTTTTAACGTTTATTTATTTTTGAGACAGGGAGAGACAGCATGAACAGGGGAGGGTCAGAGAGAGAGGGAGACACAGAATCCGAAACAGGTTCCAGGCTCCGAGCTGTCAGCACAGAGCCCGATACGGGGCTTGAGCTCACTGACCGCGAGATCATGACCTGAGCCGAAGTCGGCCGCTTAACCGACTGAGCCACCCAGGCGCTCCTCAAACAGGCTCATTTTATTAATGAGAGGATTAAAATTCAGCCAAGTTAGCCCAAACTTAGTCCCCTTTTATTCTTTAGAACCAACTTCCTCCTTCCTTTTGAATGTGTGCTGAAGTTTAAGAATTCTTTTAGTGCTTATGAAGTCCACATAGAGAACACTGTATTATGAAGTCATTCTAAGCATGTGCTAGATTTTTTCTGTATTCAAATGAGAAGAAAGCATCCCATCCTCGTTATGCTATCACAGGGTTGTTAAATAAGACTGCTTTTTTTTCCCCAGAGTTGTGATGGTAAATGGGAAAAAGAACGACAAAGAGTGCAGGCGTTCGATCAGTTTTCACAGCATAAGAATGCTAACTAAATAGCACCTCACATACATGAGAAAGAGACTCTTAAAACGTTGGTACTTCTGTGCAAGGTTTTTTGTTTCCCTTTAAATGTTTATATTTTTGATGGGCCAGAGCAGGCAGCCAGTGACAAACAAGGCAAGACAGTCCAAATAAGCCTAAGGAAACCTAATTTAAGCTCTTCCCCTATGTGATCTGTCTACAGTGCTTTACAAAGAGCTGTATTTGCCAGTGGGTTAGAGCACTGTATTATTTTTGAATCAATCTGTCCTTTTTTCCAAGTTTCTAATACTTCTCATTCTGCCCTAGTCAGACACTTGAATGGTGGAAGTTCTCTATTATTCATCAAATACCTCAAGCTGTTCTTGTCAAGTTTCTCAACTCATTTCCTACAGATATTTCACAAAAATACAGCCAAAAAACTTCACTGCCAGGTAAGAGCCCATCTGAATAAAGAATGTAGGAGCCAGACATTGTGCAAAAAAAGGAAATGGACTGGAAACCTGTACTCTTTCAATACCTGCAGTCTGTTTACTTTGTACCAGCTGTTAGGCCCGACTTCCAACAATCTGATTATTCATTTTCATCTTTTTCCGCCTTCCTCACTAATAAGGGATAACTCCTGCCCCAGGGAGGAGGATCACATTCTTAAGAAGAGCACTGTTACCTCTCTCCTTTTGAGTGAAGTTAAAGGCATTTAGTTTTAAGAGTCAGCTAAATAACTGTTTATGAAGCACATGAAGAAAGTAAAGAGTTTGGAGCAAAATTCAAAATATGAAAGGGAAAACAAGCAATTTAGGCAAGATGTTCATTACATGGGTGGAATATTTTGTAGAAATGCTAGTTTCTAACCAAATGCTAGTTTCTAACCAGTTCTGCCATGGAAGATTTTTTTTTTCATTCAGAATATTTAAAGAAGAGATAAATAGAAAAAGGAAATATTATTTTGCATTAAAATCTTGTCCTTTGTGTCTTAGGATTAATAACATGATTTCAACGACTGAAGTGGGAACAAAATAATCAGAACGCTTGCTTTTTTTTGCAGTCCTGTTTTAGTCTTGTTTCCTAGACTTTTAGTAAAATAGTGTACTTGTAAGACTGGAAGAGAGTCTCAAGAAGAAATAAATATGTGGCTTAGAAAATAAAATTTCAAAGCAATATTAACAAAGAACAGAAAAGATTCTGAAGATAACTATTATGACAATTCTGATTGATTTTTTCAAAGATCAAAATGTGCTCAAGAAATGGCATACACTTAATCAAATCTTTTGATGTTAATATTTTAACTAATTTGTGTAGGCTTCACGTAGTCTTAAAACTTAGAAGGTCATGCAAACAAAAACTTCTCTTCTTTTGGAGTATTTCATGTATGATAGATGATTAAGGATGGATTTCTGTAGAAATGAAGAACTAAATATGAGAACTGCTAAATGTGATTCCATCTGAAAATAACATACAGACCATACAAATTCTCAAAGTCAAATTTAAAGCTGTAAGTTCTCGAACCCATGAAACATGAGACAATGACCTGAGCTGAAGTGGGAGTCAATCAACTGAGTCACCTAGGTGCCTCCTTAAGTTCTTGATTTTAAAGATAACTAAACATTTTAGATTTTTTAAAACTATAACAATCCATTGTAAGTGTTTGTACACTGACTTCTTTGTGTCCAGTAGTTTAGTTGATGCCATGGGGAAAGAAATTTGTCAATAAATTATTCATCTCCTCAAAGAATTTCTCATGCATTAGGGGCCAAAATTATTGCAAAAACGGTGAATAATATGAGACTATGCTTAGAGAGTTCAGATAAAGAAATTATTAACACACTTGAAAGTCAAGAAAAGTTTCATGGAGGGAAGTTGAAGTGAAGAAAAGGCCCAAAGAAATGGGGACAAAGATTCAAAAACCAACCAAACAAGCAAGCAAAAAAATGAATGAATGAATGAATGAATGAATGAATGAATAAATAAATAAATAAATAAATAAATTCCCAAAGTGAAAAACATTAAGAGACAGGTGGGATAAAGATACAGGAAATGTTGAGATAGAAAGGCCTGAGGTCAAAGCAACTCTTAGCAGTTGATATCCATCTTTATAGAAAAACATGAGGTTAGTTTACTGGCAAGGAATGAAATTGGTAAAGATGAATTTGGGGGCTGTAAACAATATATTGTAACAGTTAAGAGCTTGGACTTTAGTATCAACTACCTAAATGCAGAGTCTGGATTCTGTCAACTCATTTGTTATAGAAGCTGTGAACTTCAGTTTTATTACATGTGACTTGGGAAAAATAACATTGTATACTTTGTAGAGCAGTTGTGAAGATTACATAAAAATACATATCCGTGATTGTAAATTGCCTGCACTTAGTGAATACTCTAATGATTGCTAGCTGATGTTATTTATTTTATTATTATTTAAAAGTTGTAAATAGTTTGCAAAGGGCCCTACAAAGAAATAATCAGTAATCAATTACTGATTACTGAAAAATTATCAAGAAGACAGATTTTTAGAGCCCTGGGTGGTATGATTTTTTTTTAAACCCCTCCTTCTCCTAACATCACGTAGCTCTTTACCTATATTCTGTTACAACATGTATCTCTTTTCTGTTACACTTACATACAAGTCCATTTTACCCAGAAGCTGTAAGATCCTAAAAGACAATGGTAGTAGCTGATTTGTTTTCTAATCTTCAGAGCCCGGTGGGATAGCACCTTACAAACAGTAGATGCCCCCTAGCTTTACCTGAGTGAATGAATAACTGAGTATTTGTTGTTGAAGGACTAAGTCTTTGGCCATTCCCACCATGAGGGAAGTAGGAAATGAAGAAAACCCACTAAGAAGGACAGTTGGAGGGATGGGAAGAGGAAGATCTCATGAGGCTTCGAATTCTTAGAATTTGCCTTTCACAAAGATTGCTTTCTGCATAAGTTCATAACATTGTCTTTGTCCCAGGACTTACATTTAAATTCTCCAAAGACATGAACAAATACTTCTTTAAAAATAACTCTAATGCATTATAGTGTTATTTTGTTGGAAGGATAATAAATAAGCAGCACTGTGAAATCCGCATGCACTTCAAATGCATATAGGAAAAAGAAAAGTATTTTCCTTGCATTGATTTTTCTAGTTTTGTAAGCTTGGGCCCTCCTTGTTATTTTAGAAAAATAAAGGCCGTAAAGTGGTAGTTAATTTCTTTCTTAGAAATATTAACATCCTCTACTGATACTGTCTTGATAGATATAATTTGTGGGAAATTAACCCAAATGCTGAGAAGTTTTTTTTTTTTCTTCAATAGTCTAGCAGTCAAAATGCATTATTAGTTCCATGGGGAATTTTTATTATTTGTACTTGTGGAGAAACAAGAACCAAAATATCTCCTTAGTGATTTTACCTCATTTAACATAGGATATTGATGAAAGACTTAAAAATTTATTTGCCCAAACCAAAATATTTGAAAAAAAAACATTGATGTTTTGGCATTTTAGAAAACAGAAATCATAGATCTCTATTACTTTCATATTTCTTGCTGAATAATAACATTTAAAAATTTGTGTGCATGTGTATGAGGGGGTGGGTGAGTCAGAATAATTAAAAATAGGTAATTTAGAATAGTTTTTAAAATGCTATTATTTTGAGATTAGAGCCACTTAGGGGTAGCTTCATTGTTCTTTTACGAGATGTCATCTGAAGCACCCATCCTGAAGGTTAGAAGCATGTTTATATTATGTGAACCCACCCCTGCTTGGCCCCAGCTAACTAGACCAAGGATGGGCAACTGATTCAGAAAGCAGCAACAATAAAGCAAAGCGAGACAGAGCCAATCAAATTCTCTCTCCCAGGAATGTGAAGTTGGGACAATTTCAAAGACTGGGGCAATCATTGGTGGAGACTGGACTTGTAAGTACATATTTCAGGAATCTAAGGCATCTTGTTGGTGGAGTCAGGACAGATTATGTGTAATTAGAGAAGAGGAAACCAGAATGGGGATTAACAGTCTTCCATTTCCTGTTTCTGTCCCAGGAGATCCTTGAATTCTGTGAGGCACACTGGACCTTCCAAAATATTCTCTTTTCTGCTCGAGCTAGTTTCAGAGAGTTTCTGGGTTTTGAAGCCAAACTATCCCTAAGTTATAGAACAATAAATTCAAGTGAAAAGCACGCTGAAAAATAAGAAGCCAGCACTGTGTAGGAACAGCTGCAAAAGATTTAGGGGTCATTACAGATGACATAGGTCATGCTCAATGTAGCGAAATCTTCTTTCCTAAACTAGTAGCTTTTCTGCCAGGGAACCAATGAATCTCAAAACCTTAGTGTTAGTTTTACTCTTTTCTTTTATTCCTCCTGCTCAAGCAGCCAACAAGCTCTATTGTTTTAATTTATAGATGATGAAACTGAAGCTCAGGGAGGGAAGTCATAGAGCTCAAGGCTAGGATCTAGTTACCAACAAATCCAGGGTTAGATGGCTTAGTTCTAGGACTTGTCCAATACCCCTTCCTATCATCACTTTACTTTTATGGCAATGGTGCTATAACAGAATGAAAGAGAATGAAAAATTTTATATAACAGACACTGAAAAAAATCTATTCCTCTCAAATATAAGCAATTTTGATGCATTCCAGGATCCAGTCGTTGGTCTCTATAAACATTCAATAACTACTAGAGCTGATCCAATCTGATGGTTTTAAATATCTTCTACACGATCATGACACCAAAATTATATTTCCAGTTCTCATCTTTCCCTCAGACTCCATAGTTTTATTTCCCACGGCTCATTTGACATCACCACCTGGGTGCTTAATAGTTACCTCAAACGTGACAAGTACAAAGCCAAACTCTTGATTTCTATTCCCTGTTCTTCCCCTGTGTTCCCATTTCAGAAAATGGCACCTCTATTCATCAGCTTCTCAGACCCAAACCCTTGGCATTATCCTTGACTTTCTTTCATATTCCACATCCAATCTACAAGCACATCATGTCAGCTCTGCCCTCAAACTATACTCCAAACCCGACTTCCTTCCCCCATTCTACTACCACTGGAGTCTAAGCCAGCACCGTTGGCTTCTACTGCTCTTATTAAGTCCATTCTCAACACTTCTGCCAGAATAATTTTGACACACACAAAGATGATTCATGCGACTTTTCGGCTTACAGTACTCTAATTATTTCAGATCACATGTAAAAATACATCCAAAATTTTATAAGCCCTGTATAATGGGGCTCTGACTACTTCTCTACTCTGATTTCCTACTCAAAATCTGTCCTATTTTCTTCTGTGAGTTGTGTGTTTTATATTCAGGACTACGATTGAACTTGAGTTAAGCTTTGCACATGGTGTAAACTACAGATTAAAGTTCATATGCACAGCCAGTTTTTTCAGGACAACTTGTTGAAAATACTACTTGTTTCTACACTGGATTGCATTTGTACGTTTGTGAAAAAATCAATTGACAGTATATAGGTAGGTCTGTGGTCTCTATTCTACGTCTTTTATCTATTTGTCTATCCTGGTATGGATACCACACAGTCTTAATTACTGTGTTTCTTATTTTTAATTGAGATATAACTAACATAGAGCATATTAGTGTACAATGATTTTATATTTGTACACACTACGAAATGATCACAATAAGCCTAGTTACTATCTGTCACCATTCAAAGTTACATTTCTTTTTCTTGTGATGAGAACTTTTAAGGTTACTCTTAGCAACTTTTAAGTAGGCAGTGCATTATTGACTACAGTCACCATACATTACTATACAGTATCTCCCCATGACATTTATTTTATAACTGTAAGTTTGTACCTTTTGACCCCTTCATTCATTTTGCCCACCTCCCAACCTCCTTCCTCCTTTCTTGACAACCACTAGTCTGTTCTCTGTATCTGTTTTGTGATTGTTTTTTTTAATTTCATATATAATTCTATATATGAATACCATATTATATTTGTCTTTCTTGGACTTACTTCATGTAGAATAATACCCTCAAGTTCCATCAATGTCGTCACAAGTGGAGAGATTTCATTGTGTATGTGTGGTCTTTATTCATTTACGGGCACAGGTTGTTTCCATATCTTGACTATTGTAAATAATACTGAAATAAGCATACGGGTTCATATCTCCTTTTGATTTAATGTTCATTTTCTCTGTATAAATACCTTGAAGTGGAGTTACTGGGTCATATATAAAAAATAGTTATATTTTTAATTCTTTCAGGAACTTCCATACTGATTTTTATAGTGGCTGCACCAGTTTGCATTCCTGCCAAGAGTTCAACAGTTTCTCTTTCTACACATCCTCACCACCACTTGTTATTTTTTCTTTCTTTTTTTTTTTTGATAATAGTCATTTTAACAGGTGTGAGGTAATAGCTCCTTGTGGTTTTGATTTAAATTTTCCTAATGATTAATGATGTTGAACAGCTTTTCATGTGCCTGTTGGCACCTAATTGGATTTTTTATTAGAGTTTTATGAGTTCTTCATATACTTTGAATATTAACTCTTTAAATACGTGATTCACAAATATCTTCTCCCATTACATAGATTGCCTTTTCATTTTATTGATGGTTTCCTTTACTGTGCAAAAGCTTTTCAGTTTGATGTGGTGTCATTTTTTAATTTTTGCTTCTGTTGCCTTGACTTGCTAGTCAGATCCAAAAAGTTGTCACCATGACCTATGCCAAAAAGCTGACCATCTATGCTTTCTTCTAGGAATTTTATGGTTGCAGGTTTTAGGTTCAAATCTTAATCAATTTTGAGTTAATTTTTGTTCATGGTATAAGTTGCTTGTTTTATTTCATTCTTTTCTATGTGGCTGTCTAGTTTTTACAACACCATTTATTGAAGAAATGATATTTTATTGTGTGTTCTTGCCTCCTTTGTCATAAATTAATTGCCCACAAATGAATGGGTTTATTTCTGGGCTATTTGTTCTGTTGATCTACTTGTCTGTTTTTATGTTAATATCATACTGTTTTGATCACTATAGCTTTGTAATATAGTTAGAAACCAGGGAGTGTGATGCCTCCAGATTTGTTCTTCTTCCTCAAGATTGTTTTGGCTATGTGGGATTTATTAGTGGTTCCATATAAATTTTAGTGTTCTATTTTTGTGGAAAAAATGTCATTGGGATTTTGATAGGGATTGCACTGAATCTGTGTGCCTTGCTTGGGGCAATATGGGCATTTTAACAATTGTAATTCTTCCAAATCTGTGAATAAAAACTTTGTTTCCATTTATTTTTGTCTTCAATTCCTTCACTAAAATCTTACAGCTTTTAATGTACAGGTCTTTCACCTACTTGGTCATATTTATTCCTAGATACTTTATTCTTTTTGATGCAATTATATATGGGAGTCTTTTCTTAATTCCTCTTTCTGATAGTTTGTTGGTTTATAAAGATGCAATAGATATTTGTATATTGTTTTTATATCTTCATCTTTACTGAATTCATGTATTTCAACAGTTTTTGGTGCAGTCTCTAGGGTTTTTTTTATATATAAAATCATGTTGTTAGCAAATAGTGACAGTTTTTTTTCCTTTCCAATTTGGATGATTTTATTTATTTTTCTTCCCTAAATGCTCTGGCTAGGACTTCTAAAACTATGTTGAATAAAAGAGAGGAGAGTGGGGATCTTTGTCTTGTTCTTGATCTTAGAGGAAAAGCTTTCAGTTTTTCAACATAAAGTATGATGTTAGCTCTGGCCTGTCCTAAATAGCCTTGATTATGTTGAGGTACATTCCCTCTATGTCCACTATATTAAGGAGTTTTATCATAAGTGAATGCTGAATTTTGTCAAGTGTTTTTTTCTGAAACTATTGAGATGATATGATTTTTATCCTTCATTTTGTTTATGTGGCATATTACATTGATTTGTGGATGTTGCACCACCCTTGCATGTCTGGAATAAATTTCTTTTGATCATGGTGTCTGTTCTTTTAATGTATTGTTGAATTTGACTTATATCTTATTGAGGATTTTAGCATTCACATTCATCAGAATATTGGTTTGTAATTGTCATTTTTGTGGTGTTCTTGTCTGGTTTTGGTAGCCATCTTCTATCCATCTCAATGTGACCTTTCCCCCTTTGTTGTGAGGAAGCCGCTCAGCTAGTTTCAGGGTGTTTTTGAGGGAACTGTTCCATATGTGGCTGGAGATTTGGTGTGTCTGTGGGCGGAGGTGAGTTTAGGATCTTCCTGTGCCTCCTTCTTGAACCTCATCTAGTCTCTTTTTACTAAGTCTTTAACTTCATTCTGTTTTCAGAATAGTTTCGTCTCTTCTAGGTCTTTTGTATTTCTATGTTAATTTTAAAATTTGTTGTTAATATCTACAGAATCCTGCAGGGATCTTGATTTGGATTGCATTGGACATACAGACCAATTTAGGGAAAAAGTGACTTAACAATATTGAATTTTCTAGTCCATGAGCATGGTACATTTCTTCATTTATTTATGTCTTCTTTAATTTCAGCAATGTTTTGCAGGTTTCAGCATACGCGACTTGCACATTTTTTGATAATTTTTATATTGTGATAAAGAATACTGTTGTTTATATTATACTGAAGAAAATTGGGGCTAAAAATAGTATCACACATCTTTGCATCTTCCATATCCCCCAAACATACACTTGTCACTCTGTTATTACTACATGATTTCATGGTGAAGAATTCCTAAAAACAATTCTAACCCAAGTATTTACATAAAAGTAGTTTGGAATTATGGGGGAAAGGGTAGCAGTAGAAGCAGTGGGACTATTAAATAAAAGATTATCTCCTGAAGAAATTTTATGGAGCACTGGGAATTGGGGATATTAGAATTTCTAAGAAAGAAAAGTGTTTGTTTTTATTTAAAATAAGTTATTTATATTAATTGTGCCTGTCATTTTACCATAATCAGAAATTAAAGGGAAGGCTACAAAAGTCTTTTGATCCATCATCGTGGCTTTACTAAAAATGGTCATTAGTTTTTTGTGTTTTTTTTTTTTTTAGTGAATTTCAACCTTATTTCAACCAAAAATAGAATAAATGTCTCTTTTCTGACACTGATAAGATGTCTTGGGGTTCTGGCCAACCACTCTTACTAAAGAACAAGTCAGAGCAATAAAACCAGTTCTCTATGGTGAGGATTGGATAAGATGCTATATTTTCCTATAATATAAATTTTAAAAGATTGGTATTTAAAATAGAAGTCTTTAGTATTTTTTTTCTTATAAGATTGGAAAAGAAACCATTTTGTAGTTCATTAAATTTGAGAAGGTTACTTAACACTAGGAAAATCAAGATTATTTTGCTGCTTCTTTTTTAATACGATGACTTTTATTTCCTTCTTATCTCTAGCTTAGAGCTGCCAGTGTAATGGTGAATAACAATAGTGAAAGCAAACATCATTGTCTTGTTCCTGATTTAAAGCTTTAAGTCTTATACCATTGAGTATAGTATTGGTTGTGGGTTATACATAAATGCCCTGTTTCATATTAAGGAAGGTACTTTCTGTTCCTACTTTTCTGACTGGTTTTAGTATAAAAGGGTACTGAATTTGTCAAGTACCTTTTTTGCAGCAGTTAAGATTTTCTTGTAGATTTTTGTCTTCATTCTACTTATGTGATGCATTACACCATATCAATAGTATTTTATACATTGCCAATGAATAATCTAAAAGGGAAATTAAGAAAACAATTCCTCTTACAGTAGCATCAAAAATAATAAAATACTTAGGAATAAGTCTAACCAAAGAGGTGAAAGACTTGCCCACTGGAAACTATAAAACACTGCTGAAAGAAATAAAAGATCGATAAAAATGGAGAGACAATTATTGTTCATGACTGGAAGACTTCATATTGTTAAAACATCAATACTCTTGAAAGTGATCTAATGCAATCCCTATCACATTCATGTGTGAGGGGTCTTTAAATCAAAATAATTTTGAAAAAGAGAAATCTGGAGGACTCATATTTCCTGATTTCAAAGCACTAAAACTACAGTAATCAAAACAGTGTGATATTAGCATGTTAGACACATAGACTAATGGAATATAATTGCAAGTTCAGAAAGAAACCCTCACATATGTGGTCATTAACAAAATTTTTCTTTTTTAAATTTACATCCAAGTTAGTTAGCATATAATGCAACACTGATTTCAGGAGTAGAATCCAGTGATTCCTGTCCTACGTATAACACCCAGTGCTCATTCCAACAAGTGTCTTCTTCAATGCCACTTGCTCATTTAGCCATCCCCCCACCCACAACCCCTCCAGCAACCCTCAGTTTGTTCTCTATGTTTACGAGTCTCTTATATTTGTTCCTCTCCTTGTTTTTATATTATTTTTTGCTTCCCTCCCCCTATGTTCATCTGTTTTGTATCTTGAATTCCACATATGAGTGAACTTATATGATGTTTGTCTTTCTCTGACCAGCTGCATAATACCTGCTAGTTCCATCCATGTTGTTGCAAATGGCAAGATTTCATTCGTTGTGATTGCCAAGTATTACTCGGCTATTGTCAATAGTGCTGCTGTATACATTGTGTTTATAGTACGTGTCCCTTCAACACGGCAGACCTTTGTAGCCTTTGGATAAATACCTAGTAGTGCAAATGCTGGGTCATAGGGTAGTTCTATTTTTAATTTTTTTTCTTTTTTTTTTTTAATTTTATTTATTTTTGAGACAGAGAGAGACAGAGCATGAACGGGAGAGGGGCAGAGAGAGAGGGAGACACAGAATCGGAAGCAGGCTCCAGGCTCTGAGCCATCAGCCCAGAGCCCGACGCGGGGCTCGAACTCACGGACAGCGAGATCGTGACCCGAGCTGAAATAGGACGCTTAACCGACTGAGCCACCCAGGCGCCCCTATTTTTTAATTTTTTGAGGTACCTCCATACTATTTTCCAGAGTGGCTGCACCACTTTGCATTCCCAGCAGCAGTGCAAAAGAGTTCCCTTTGTCTGCATCCTTGCCAACATCTGTTGTTGTCTGAGTTGTTAATGTTAGCCATTCTGACAGGTGTGAGGTGATATGTCAGTGTGGTTTCTATTTGTATTTCCCTGATGATGAGTGATGTTGGGCATTTTTTCATGTGTCGGTTGGCCATCTGGATGTCTTCTTTGGAGAAGTGTCTATTCATGTCTTTTGCCCTTTTCTTTGCTGGAGTATTTGTTTTTTTGGGTGTTGAGTTTGACAAGTTCTTTATAGATTTTGGATACCAACCCTTTATCTGATACCTCATTTGCAAATATCTTCTCCCATTCCATTGGTTGTCTTTTAGTTTTGCCGATTGTTTCCTTTGCTGTGTAGAAGCTTTTTATCTTGATGATATATTTGTTACATTGATCCCAATAGTTCATTTTTGTTTTTGTTTCCCTTGATCTGGAGATGTGTTGAGTAGGATGTTGCCATGGCCAAGGTCAAAGAGGTTTTTTGCCTGCTTTCTCCTCAAGGATTTTGATAGCTTCCAGTCTCACATTAAGGTCTTTCATCCATTTTGAGTTTATTTTTGTGTATGGTGTAAGAAAGTGGTTCAAGTTCAATCTTTTTCATGTCGCTGTCCAGTTTTCCCCATATCATTTGCTGAAGAGAATGTCTTTATTCCATTGGATATTCTTTCCTTCTTTGTCAAGGATTGGTTGGCCATACATTTGTGGGTTCATTTCTGGGTTCTCTATTCTGTTCCATTGATCTGAGTGTCTGTTTTTGTGCCAGTACCATACTGTCTTGATGATTACAGCTTTGTAATATCTCTTGAAGTCTGGAAATGTGATGCCTCCTGCTTTGGTTTTCTTTTTCAAGATTGCTTTGGCTATTTGGGGTCTTTTCTGGTTCCATACAAATTTTAGGATTGTTTATTCTAGTTCTGTGAAGAATGCTGGTGTTATTTTAATAGGGATTGCATTAAATATGTGGATTGCTTTGGGTAGTGTTGACATTTTAACAATATTTTTTCTTCCAATCCATGAGAATGAAATATATTTCCATTTTTTTGAGTGGGTCTTCTTCAATTTCTTTCATAAACTTTCTATAGTTTTCAGTGTATAAATTTTCACCTCTTTGGTTAGGTTTATTTCTAGGTATTTTATGTCTTTTGATGCAATTGTAAATGGGATTGATTCCTTAATTTCTCCTTCTGCTGCTTCATTATTGGTGTATGGAAATGCAAAGATTTATGTACATTGATTTTATATCCTGCGACTCTGTTGAATTCATGGATCAGTTATAACAGTTTTTTGGTGGAATCATTTGGGTTTTCCATATAGAGTATCATGTCATCTGCAAAGAGTGAGAGTTTGACCTCCTCCCGGCCGATTTGGATGCCTTTTATTTCTTTGTGTTGTCTGATTGCTGAGGCTAAGACTTCCAATACTATGTTGAATAACAGTGGCGAGAGTGGACATCCCTGTCTTGTTCCTGACCTTAGGGGGAAAGCTGTCAGTTTTTCCCCATTGAGGATGATATTAGCGGTGGGTCTCTTGTATATGGCTTTTATGATCTTGAGGTATTATCCTTCTATACCTACTTTCTTGAGGGTTTTTATCAAGAAAGGATGCTTTATTTTATCAAATGATTTCTCTACATCTATTGAAGAGGATCATGTGGTTCTTGTCCTTTATTTTATTGATGTGATGTGTCACATTGATTGATCTGCAGATATTGAATCAGCCATGCATCACAGGTATAAATTCCACTTGGTTGTGGTGAATAATTCTTTTAATGTATTGCTGCATCTGGTTGGCTAGTGTCTTGCTGAGAATTTTTGGATCTGTGTTCATCAGGGAAGTTGGTCTATAGTTCTCCTTTTTAGTGGGGTCTTTGTCTGGTTTTGGAATCAAGGTAATGCTGGCCTCATAGAATGAGTTTGGAAGTTTCCCTTCCATTTCTATCTTTTTGAACAGCTTCAAAACAACAGGTGTTAACTCTTCTTGGTAGAATTCCCCTGGAAATTCATCTGGCCCTGGACTCCTGTTTTTTGGGAGATTTTTGATTGCTAATTCAATTTCTTTACTGGTTATGGGTCTATTCAAATTTTACTTCCTGTTTTAGTAGTTTATATGCTTCCAGAAATTTGTCCATTTCTTCCAGATTGCCCAATTTATTAGCATATAATTACTCATAATATTCTCTTATTTGTATTTCTGCAGTGTTGGTTGTGATCTCTCCTCTTTCATAGAACCAGCTCCTGGTTTCATTGATCTATTCCTTTTTGTTTTTTTTTTAATTTTGATAGTATTGATTTTCTCTCCAATCTTTATTATTTCCTGCTTCTGCTAGTTCTGGGTTTTATTTGCTCTTCTTTTTGCAGCTCTTTAAGGTGTAAAGTGTAAGGTGTAAAGGTGTGTATCTGAGACCTTTCTTCCTTCTTTAGCTTCCTAAGGAAGCTGGCCTGGATTGGTATATACTTTCCTCCTATGACCACCTTTGTTACATCCCAGAGGTTTTGGGCTGTTGTTTTATCATTTTCATTGGCTTCCATGTTTTTTTTAAATTTCCTCTTTAACTTCTTGGTTAACTCATTTATTATGTAGTAGGCTGTTCTTTAGTCTCCAAGTATTTGTTGTCTTTCCAAATTTTTTCTTGTGGTTGATTTCGAACTTCATAGTGTTGTGGCCTGAAAATATGCACGGTATGATCTTGATCTTTTTGCACTTGTTGAGGGCTGATTTGTACAGTATGTGTTCTATTCTGGAGAATGTTTCATGTGTACTCGAGAAGAATGTGTATTCCACTGCTTTAGGATAAAATGTTCTGAATATATCTGTTAGTCCATCTGGTCCAGTATGTCATTCAACACCTTTGTTTCCTTGTTGATTTTCTGTTTAGATGATCTGTTCATTGTTGTAAGTGGGGTGTTTGAAGTTCCCTATTATTATGGTATCATTGTCAATGAGTTTCTTTATGTTTGTGATTCATTTATATATTTAGGTGCTCCACGTTGGGGGCATAAATGTTTACAATTGTTAGATCTTCTTGGGCAGACCCCTTAATTATAATACAATGCCCTTCTTTCTGTATCCAAGAATAAGAAAAAAATAGATGGACCAGTGAACAGAGTGAAATATGATTGAAATTATACCCAGTTTCCCCTAGAAGTCAAACTATGAAGCAGTTTATCGTCCATAAACTAAGCAGGTGGAGAGATTTGTGATGGTCCTCTAGGGCTTGGTTGTCACAGTTGGACGGGGCTTTGTGTAGCAGCTCCATTCTCCACTAGATGGTGCTGCTTAGCTTACTGAGGTGTATCAGTGTGGCACGAGAACACATGTATCTGCATGTGTGGGAGATGTAAAAATGGCATCGCCCAGCTTCCCAGTCTCTAGCATCAGAACTCTGTGCTTTTTTCAACTGGCAATCAATCGCCTCTCCTTTGTCTCCAGCTTCTGTCTACTTTCTGCTTCTACATTGTCCGCAACTGAGCCATCAGCCTGCCAAGCAGTACTTCCCTCCCAAATTTTATCTCAGATGGGGCTGTGTTTCCAAATCTCTCACTTCTGAGGGTCCTGAGTCTTAAACCCACTCTGACCCTCTGGGGGAGTGTCTCACCAAGCAATAGCCAGGTGCCAACCTGCTCCCAGGAAAGCTCATATGACCAAGCCACTGCAGGGCCCTAGAGACTATGGCTGGGTGCCAGCCCACTCCAGAAAAATATCACGCAATTATGGAGCAGTAGCAGTGGTTCAGGGACTCTGGTAAACCAAAACACACATCTGGTGCCAGGGTTCAATGCACCCTAGTGTCCTTGTTCCAGTACCCACAAACATGTTTGTAATCTGGGGTCTGCTGGGACCTTTGCCTAGGGGAAAGGCCTCTACCAAATGTCCTGCCAGCAGAGGAACCCCCTCTTCCCCTATGGCCCAAGGACCCCTTGGACCTTGCTGTCTGCTCCTGGGGATTCACCCTTCCCACCAGAGCACCACCATGTATTGAGCTGTGGAGTTTCTGACTCTGTGCTTCCCTGTTTATAGAGTTCTAATGGTATAAACCCTCTGCTTTCTCCTTTCTCCCTTTCTTATTTAGTTCCTTGTGGATGTATCCACTCTTTCTCTTTCTCTCCAGCTGGTTTTGGGGGGAATGCTTTTCTTGTACCCTCCCCCATGTCTCCATCCTCTCTCTGCAAACAAAAACAGCTCCCTACCCTCTGTGGCTTCTTTCTCACCCAGTTCACCTCTCTGTGCCACATACCTGCTGACTTCTATGGTTCAAGTTATGCAGATTATTGTGTTAGTCCTCAGATAAATTTTGTAGTTATGCAAAATGGTTTGGTGCAGATCTATCTGTATTTTAGGGATGAGAGAAGCAGAGACTTCCATGCTGCTCCACCATCTAGGCCCCCTTCTCTCTATGGTCATTTAAATTTTGACAAACATGATAAGCCCTTTCAATTGGTCAAGAATAGCATATTCAACAGATGGTGCTGAGGAAACTGGATTTCCCCATGCAAAAGGATGATGTTGGACCCCTACCACAGACCATAGCAAAATTAACTTAAATCAATTATCTAAATCTAAGAGCTAAAACTATAAAGGTGTTAGGGGTAAATTTTCATCATCTTGAATTTGACAATGGATTCTTAAATTTGACATAAAAAACACTGGCAACACCAAAATAATAGATATATTGCATTTATCAAAGTTAAAAAGTTTTGTGCATCAGAGGACATTATCAAGAAAATGAAAACACAACTGAAATGAGAGAAAATATCACAAATCATCTATTTGATAAGGTTTAATAACTAGAATATATTAAAAAAACTCAACTACAACTCAACAAAAAAACCAAACAGTGAAATTTAAAAGTAGACCAAGGACTTGAATAGATATTTCTATATAGATTATATACAAATGGTCAACAGGTACATCAAAATCATTAGTTTTAGGGAAATTCAAATCAGAAGTATAGTGAAATACCACTTCGCTCCTACTAGAATGACAGTAATTTCTAAGAGAAAAAAAAAAAAGAATGTTGCCAGTTATGTTGAAACAAGGGAATCTTTGTGCATTGCTGTTAGGCATGTAAAATGGTGCAACCACTGTTAAAAAAAAAAAAAAAAAGTTTGGTGTTTCTTCCAAGAGCTAAACATGGAATTACCATATAATCATATATAAGAAATTCTACTCATAGGTGTATATCACAAAGAATTAAAAATAGGGACTCTAAGACATAATTGTATGTCTAGTGTTCATTTGGAGTACTGTTCAGAATAGCCCCAAAGTGGAAACTATCCGTGTTCATCAACAGATTAATGAATAAGCAAAATCTGCTATATGTATATACAGCTATAAGAAGGAATGAAGTTTGACATGTGCTATAACATGGTTGAATTTTAAAAACATTACTGTCAATGAAATAAATAAGATACAAAAAGACAAATATTGTATGATTCTGCTTATATATTTAGAATAGGCAGAGACCAAAAGTATTTTAGAGGTTACCAGAGGATGGAATGAGTAGAGAATGAGGAATCATTGCTAAGTGGTTACAGAGTTCTTTTGGGAGCAACAAAAATATTTGGAAATACTGTTAATGGTGGTATAACATGGAATTAATGCCATTGAACAACATTTTTAAATGGTTACAATGGCAGATTTTGTATTACATGTACTTTACCTCAATAAAAAAATAATTTCCCTGATACCCTATTTTTAAAAAATAATTAAAGTTTTCTTTGTGAGATAACTTTTATGCTAAGCTGATCATCCTTGGTGAATTTGCACAGATCATCCTTGGTGAATTTATGTTTGACCTGGAATTGTATATGAATCTAATTATTTTCTGTTAAGTACTATATAAAGAAGATCATTATTAATCATTCTTATTAAGGGGTGATATTAATTATAAAGGCAAAACTTTGTGATTATTTAAAATTAGCACTGTTTTAAAAGTATAAAAGTGTTAGTTTATAGAAATGAGAGATTGAGAGCTTACTGCTGAGGCAGAATAGGGACATTCACAATGTGATACAAATTATAAATGGGGTATCTTTTACAAAAAGAAATAACCTTTCAGTAACTGTATGTGAATATAATATTTAGAGAAAAGTGATTAATTCATTTTATTGGTGCTGTACTAACACCACAGTGTGTAGTGAATTCTTTTTGAACCTCAACTTCACGTTTCCCAATACATTGTATTTTGCATTGTTTGCCTGAGTAGCTTGACCTTGAGAAGATGAAGCAAAATTCAGAAGTGATTATTTATTCCTGTTTGTGATTAATTTTAGTTTTATTCATGGAAATAGCATACAGGATCTACTCAGTCTTTAAAGTTTTCAAGGACTTGTCACCTTTCATGCAAGTAAACTTTATTAGGTTTTAAATACTACACTACAAAATGGTGTATTTTTGTGTACACAGAATAAAATAGGGACAATTAAAATTTTTTTAAGTCTATTTATTTGAGAGTGTTGTGTGTGAGCAGGGGATGGGCAAAAAGAATCCCAAGCTCCATGTTGTCAGCATTGCGCTGTCAGCCAACGCGGGGCTTGATGTCACGACCCATGATCATGACTAAGCTGAAATCAAGAGTCCCATGCTTAAATGACTGAGGCATCTCATAAATAGGAAGAATATTTTAAGATTGGATTTAAAGAAAAGAAACACAAATTTTAAAAATTACAAGTACATAATATGTGAATCTACATTGAAAATAACCAAACATCATGCCCTTCTACTTTATTTTTTAAGTTTATTTACTTATTTTTTAGTAATCTCTATACCCAATGTGGAGCTTGACCTCACACCGCCAAGATCACGTCATGTGCTCCTCCCACAGAGCCAGTCAGATGCCCCAACACCTTGCCCTTTTAGAAATGCAAGTGTAACAACGCAACTTGCTGTTAGGGGACCTCTGTCTGAATCTGGGATCTGGCTCATTACCCTGGGAAAGTCATTTAACCTCTTATTGTTGTCAAGTGTACCATGGATATAACAAAAACCGTCCTTCCCACCTACTGGATTGCAAAATTATGTGCTATTTGTGAACATGTTTTGGTGAGGGGCAAGCTTGAACTATTCCTGTATGTTTGAAACATTCCAATAGCCAGACTCATGTTACCTTTTTAGTATCTATGTCAAATAGTGGAAAATGCATCAAACTCAGATACATTAAAGATGGAAATAATATTTTCGTTAGTGGTATGCCAGCTACGCTTGGGTAAGAACAGCTATAAATTCTTTCCTTCTAAGTGTAATTATTTAAAAGACAGTTATCGTCTACCCTTTTAGAACCCTTCACAGGTGAGCAAACGGAGGCTAAATAAAGTTTTTCCAAGTGTAAATAAGTGATAGCAAAACTAGCCCTAAAACTCAAGTTGTTAAAAAACCAAACAACTCAGGTTAGACACTGTTATTTCCCAAAGCTTAAACTAGGAGATGGCCAAAAACCCGAGTTGAAAGGGGGAATTGCAAGAGAGAACATTTGTCTGCTAATATTTTGTCTTTTCCCAGAAGAATCACCGACTGCAGATAAGCAATGGTCTCATTTTTAAGAATCTGAGAATAACCTTAAATTTAAATAGATAAAACTTTCAATGGCAAATTCTTGACACTATAATGAAGAGTATTTCTCTTAATAAGAAAGTAAGCTAAAAGCAAAAAGTTTAAAAATATACAGAAGTGTCTGTCAAAATATGAAACAAAGATGGAAAGATGCCAAAATTAAATATCCAATAATAGATATTTTAGATTCAAAACTGCAATTTTTCTAACTGGTTAATTTGTATATATGTAAGCGTGTGTGTGTGTGTGTCTACACACATAGATTGTATCTATTTGATTAAAATAAATGTATTACAACTGTCTTATCAAATTTGCATAATTTCAGCCAAAATTTCAGTTCTATAGATACCTGATGATTGTTTGAGAGTCTTTATCATGAGGCTTTCATGTGATCAGACTTGAGGTTGAAGCTAATTCACTCACTAGAAATACCAGAACCAGCACCATCATGATTACTCCTTCCAACAATAAAAGCAACTGAATAGATATTTTTCCAAAGAAGACATGTAAATGACCAGCAGACATGTGAAATGACACTCAACATCATGAATCATCAGGGAAATGCAAATCAAAAGCATAGTGAGACATCACCTCATATGTCTCAGAATGGCAATCATCAAAAAGACAAGAGGTAACAAGTGTTGGTAAGAATGTGGAGGAAAGGGTACCCTGTGCACTGTGGGTGGGACTGTAAATAATACAACCACTAGGGAAAACAGTATTGGGAGTTCCTCAAAAAAATTTACAAATAGAATTACCATACGGTCCAGCAATCCTACTTCTGGGCAAATATCCAAAGAAAATGAAAACAGGATCTCAAAGAGGTTTCTGTCCTCTCATGTTTATCGCAGCATTATTTACAGTGTCAAGATACAGAAATAACTTGTGTATCTATAGACAGGTAAAAGGATAAAAAGGATGTACACACACACACAGAATGGAATATTATTTAGCCATGAGAAAGAAGGACATCCTGCTATTTGCAATAATACAGATGGACTATGAGGGCATTATGTGGAGATAAGCCAAAGAAAAAGAAAGTCAAATTCATAAAATAGAGAGTAGGAAAGTGTTTGCCAGGAGTTGGTGGTGGGGGAAAGAGACACTGGTAAAAGGGTACAAACTTCAGCCTTAAATCTGGGGATCTAATGTGCTACGTGGTAACTATAATTGATAACACTGTATTATATAATTGACATTTGAGTAGAACTCAAATGTTCTCACCAAAAATAAATAAATGTGGTGATAGATGTGTTAATCAACTGGATTGGAGGAATCTTTCACAGTATATACATATATCAAAACGTCACTATGTACAGTTTAAATATTTTAAAGTTTTATCAATTATACCATAATAAAGCTGAGAAAACATTAAACACAATAAGCTGAAAAGAGATGATGACTGATAATTACTTAAGAGTAATAATCTTTGCTATAACTTGAGTACATTGTATGTATCTAAATAAAGAAACTAAAAGAAAGTCCCAAACTCTATCTGGGAAGCAGTTGTGTTAATTTTCTTAAGGAGAAAAACAACGCTTTCAAAGCATTAAAGTACGGAAGCAACTTACCTCAGACCTAAGAATTTAGGCTATTTGTAATAAAACTTGTGCAGATTTCTAAAAATGTTTTATTCATTTTCCTTTTAATGATTACATATGTTTGGAGGAATATTGTATGCGCTGTCAGAAAGGTGAGACTTCTTCCTGCAGGCTTGAGTTGGTGCTGACTGATATACAACATGTTTATACATATTCCTGATCAGTTTCTGCAATCCTATATAAAAACTTAAATAATTGATGTGTTGTTGACATGGTATATATTTATATATATAATAGTTTCACATTTAAAATAACTTACTCATTTAAAATAAATTAAATATTCGGCACATTTTTTCAGGAAAAAGCTGAACCAGTTGTCTGCATTATATGTTAATGTACCTGAGGAAATACCAGTTGGACTCATTGCACAAATAGGTACCCTTAAAAAAAATTCTGTTATCATTCCAATTTTACAGCAAAGGAAATAATTTTTACGTTGGCAACTTCTCTCATGGTTTTTTTTGGGGGGATAAAAGCCTAAAGATCAAAACTGTTCACTAATGCCGTTATTCTATAAACAACGCTCCCAGTCACCCTCCTACCACATCTCTTTGCCAGAAGAAACAAACGCGGGTTGCTTTCATGCAGCCAACAGTGCATTTTGACAAGGAGGCAAAACGATACAAAGCCAACAAATACCAGAAGAATAACGCAAGGAATCTCACCTCAAACTGAGAGCACACAGTCAAGCAGTGGCGACTGGGAAGCTGATCCTACTCTTGATTTCGATAATCTACCTCAAGTTTCAAAGCAGAACTAAACAAATATTCTTTCTTTTCCATAAACTAACATTATGAACAAGTTACACAGATGACTATCAACCATAATACGTATTTGGAGTTTTGACACTTCTTCTTCTTGTTTTTCTTTTATTCAAATAGTTTTCCTAGTGTCCTAAACTGTGGAATTCTGCTTTTGTGTATGGGGATTATTGGCAAATCGCTTCTCTGTACTGCAGGAAGTTAAACAACCATGGCATTAATTATAATTATAAAAATAGAACGGCAAAACCTTCTTATGGCGCTTGCTAAATTTCAGGTATTGTGCTAAGTTGTTGCACATTTAATATCCCTTCTGATTTCCCTAACAACCCAAAGAAGTATTGTAATGATGAGGAGATTGTGACCAAAGTAAAATAAGTTGTCTCATAACACACAGCCAATAAATGGAATCATTTTTTTTCCCCAAACTCAGACACACCTGATGTGGAAGGCAGTCCTTCATCATCATGCTCCCCTGTCTAACAATAGAAACAAATGACAGCTTTGTCACTTGAGGGCTCTGAGAAAGGTCTATTTTTGCACTAAATGTTAGAGGAGAAAATATTTTGTTTTACTTATATATTCATAAAAGTCTGTAAACTTCCCTATACTGCTTTAGATTACCTAATTTGGGTTATTTTTTGGGGGGGGGAGGTTAAGTGTGGTATCTTCATGATGCTAAACAAAACCACTCTACAGGGAAGTAATCAATGAATTAACTTAAGCTATGGAACACTTACTATCTGCTCATGAATTTCAGATATGAAAATAGCCCTTTTGAACACCAAGTTAGAGATTCTGCAGTCTCTTGAGATGGGAGAAAATGGACATGATCAGAGGTTGAAAAATAGTCTATGAGAGAAAGTTAAAAATGGAGGAGTATACAAAATTAAAGACAAATTTGTTAATGCCAAGGCCTGAGCTTACAAATAATTATTTCAAGGTGAATAGAGCAAGAGATTTATATAGTGATATTACAATAAGAACATAGATACTACACAAAAGCACAAAACCTCCTCAGTTGTAAAGGGAATTGGGCTCTGAAAGGAGTTTAAATTTTCAATATGGAGATTTTAAAAAATTAAAAAGTTACAGAATCCTCTCTGCTGAATGGTTTAATTGCTTTTGGCAATGAACTAGGCCATATCACTTGAGGTTGCTGAGTTTATGTTTTGAGATCTGATTATTCATAATTATAGCATGGCCATATTAGTGGTACATTATTGATGTACTAAAACCAGCATCATTTTCATAAAGGATTTAACTCCTGATTCCAATAAATTTAGACATACTTTCCTGAGTGCCACTTACTAGTGTAGAATATTTTTTAATTTTCTTAATAAATATTACCCTATTGAGGAAAGTGCTTTTAAAAATAGTTTCTGGCTAAGTAACACTTATGACAGCATTCCCTTTTCCATTTTTCAAAGGTACTTAAAATTTGGGGGAATGTGTTCAGCAGTTAGAATATTCCAACCCACATTCCAGGAAATGCTTTGCCAATGTCAATCCTTGGCCTCAGGCACCAAATACCTCAGTAAAAATGCTGTGTGTCACTTGCCATGTGGACACGCGAAAGTTTCTGAGCTGCATTTGTTTGGCTAGATCCCAAATACTCTGAAATGGTCAGGAGCAATATTTAACCAAAGACAAGTGTGTTGAAAGCCATTATTTTTAAGGAAGATTGGAAGGCTAGGTTATATACATAGAATATATGGGTAGAATGAAAAAAAAAAGTATAGGTAGTATGTGTACGTGTGTGTATGTAAATAGATTTTAATCATAATTCTGGCAGATGATCCTATACAAGAGATATTTCTCTTTCTTTTGTCAAGACATCTGAAGTCAAGAATAATTGGAAATAGTTTTGTAAATGACCTTACATTCTTGCTAACAACTTTTTACATTTATAACAATATGGAGACTGGAAAGTCATCATTTAACAGAATTAGAACTGTTAAAGAATAGTAAAAATATTATTTGAGTGTTGGAGAATTTGACATTTCTCTACACCCCCCACGAAAAACAAACAAGCACACAAGCAAATAAAAAAAACCTAAGGTACTATGGAATTGAGAATATCAGAAGTTAAACCCATGTTCTGCTATCAACTACTTTTGTATCATTGAGGAAGTTATTAAATTGCTTAGGACTCTTTATCTGTAT
Organism: Neofelis nebulosa; assembly: GCF_028018385.1. NCBI lineage: Eukaryota > Metazoa > Chordata > Mammalia > Carnivora > Felidae > Neofelis > Neofelis nebulosa. The sequence continues at coordinate 178,955,301 of NC_080782.1, forward strand.
ATTGAGGGGAAATGGACATTCCAGATCCTAAGGCCCTTTACCACTTAAATCTGTATCATTCTTTGGCTCTATTTCTTTTCTGTACTTTCATCTTTCTCCATAAAGAGGGAACAATTTCCCTGGAAGGTTGATTATTCCAATTGCACGAGATTCCTTAATAGCAAGTCATGCTCAAGATTTAGAAATGCTTTAGGCATATGTGATGGTGATCATTGGGACACAACTTTCACCTTCTACAAATTGCGATAACAGCTCGTAGCTCACAAACAGACATCCCATGTGTCGTGTAGTTAAGGGAAGGCTTAAGCAAAATGACTAAAGGACAGGCTGGTGTTCGGTTCTTCCTAGATGACTTTCCCATCTTCATGTATGTGTACTGGAAGAGTGACAGTGGTATGCCTGTTTTGGGCTTTCGGATGAAGATTTATAATGTAAATTTCCCAGTGACTACCAGTGATCACAATACCAGTAGTTATACATAGCCTTTCCTTTAAACATGTCATAACAGAATACTTGGCTTAAGGTAAACAGTTCTGTGATTTCTACCTTGTGGGAAAGGGAGCAAGAGTGATTATCTTCTTTCAGATAGTAAAGATTTGAAGATCCAGAGCTGTTATATTCTGGAATGGGAATTGGCTGGGTAAGAACTAGCCAACCTATCATGGCAGAAAATTATTAATATCTAACAGTATGATATAATGAGATGGAAAATTTGAACCAGAGCAGATATTCTGTCATCTGCATTTTTATTCAACTTCTTCTCTCTTCCCTGACAGCATAAATTGTTTGAATGCATACTTATGTATAATGGCAGAAAAGTGAAATGGCAAAGAGAAAGGAGAAAAGCAATCGACATGCATTTAGGAAATAAAGGGGTATGGAGGGGGCAGAATGTTTCCTTTGTTGGAATGACTACATGGTAGTCATCAATGCAAACAACCAAACCTAGACATTTTTATAGGATCCAACAATTACATCAAAACAATTGTAAAATGGAAACCCATTGAAAAGACTCCTCTGAAACTTGTTATGCATCAGTATCTATTAACCCTCATCCCTTACCTGATTTTGCTTACACTTTAATTTTCCAGACATTCTGGTTTCCTCTACCCATCCTACTGCAAATTTTTAAATGTCATGTGCACCATTCCTTGCTCTCTTAAAAAAATTTTTGAGACTGATTTATCTGATTAACTATCATGAGTTAATATGGTAATGGAGTAAAGAAAAATGTCTGACTCATGTAAGTGTTAAATAATTTTGAATGAATGACTATATAGAGGAGTCTGTCAATTTGACATATAAAGTTTTCATGTTCATTCCTTTTTCCTTGGACACAGTAGCTGAATCTGAGATTTTTAAGTGGATAAGAGAAAGATTTTCTGGATAGGAGGGACTTTGGAGTATGTGAAATCAACATGAGGTCAGTCGCCTTCCCACTTACTTATTTGTCAAAGACATCTATATATCCTCAGTTACCCAAGGAATGGGGAAGTAAGATACCAAAGGGGTTTTTGTTTCACTGAAAGAAAAAATGCAAGTCTGATAATAAGTCTTGCTAAGTATTCAGATTGCTAGGGAAAGAGGAATCTTTTCTAAAGATCTTTCTAATTTGTTTGTTTCTGTTTTTATGCAATCTTTCTTAGAGCCAAAGTGCAGAAAAGGTGAAGAATCTAGACTATTACATATCTTAGGAGTGCAGTTCATTTAGAACAATTAATAGGTACAAATCATAAAGCTACTTTAGAGTTTTCTTGTGGCAATGTGTGTTTGTAATTAATGTGAATTTAATTTTTGAATGTTTGTCTTTTGGTTTGTTTAATGTACTGAATATAAATTTAAAAATTTTCAATGCCTTGAAGAAGAAAGTGAGGTTTTACTTTGTAAAGGTTAAAAATTGTAGCTAGGAAATTGTTCTTCATATCTAGCATGAAATTTAAAGATTAAATTAAAAACATATGAAAATCCCACAAACAAATGAGATAATATTCCTGTCTGAATGCCTTGAAATTTTATATACTGAGAAGTCAATTTGCTTGAATTACAGTGAAGGTATCATCACATAAAGCAAACTGAGTAATATTCCCCTTTTGAATACTCTAAAAATCCTCAATATGAAGAATATTTAATTTTCCAGCAAGGAAAAAAAACATATAAATGATTCACTAGCTGTTTCAAACTTGGAAAGTAAAAAGGCATTGCATGCTTTCTGCCTGCATCAATTTAGTATAAATTATGAAAAGAGCAGAGAGAGTGCCTGCCTTGCTGACTGACTGTGGCGTCCTGCAAACTGCTGAGCAGCTTTCATAGTGTTGTGCTCGACAGAGAGCTGGAAACGAACATCCATCAACTATGTCTGATAACGGAATTTGATTGGGCCAGAACACTACACTTAGGTCTTAGATATCCAGTTATCCAATGGGGAGACACCTCCTCCTCAACACTGTCGTGCCTTGTTCTCTTTGGCGCATGCCCATTGTAAGAGACCTACAGCAATGTGGCTTGTTGATGCTGTGTGGTAGGCCGGGGCTTGAGGATAAAGGCTTAGGGAGAAAAGAAGTGAGGAACGGAGAGGGAAGGAGTTAATACTCACTATGTGTTCCATAATCTAGACTGTCTCTAATCTATCATATGAAGGTCCAGGCACTTCATAGGTGATTTGCAATTTTTTGGTTCCAAGTCGGTTGAAACTTCAAAACGTTTTCATATCATTGAAAATTGAGGTTGGTTTCATTTTCGCCTACCTTTCAGAGGTGGAAGTGTTGAGCTTAACAGCATAAATAGCTCATGTAAAGTTCTACCATTAGTGAGTGGCAGAACATGATTCAAGGTCAGATTTGTTTGATTCCCCAAACTATCTTCTTTCAGTACCTTCTAAGAAAGGCGAACTATTTCTGTAAGAAACACGGGGAAAAGGTAACAGTTGAAAAGATGCATCATCATGCAGTTATTGACCTGGAGGGCTCCTTAATGGTTATGTAATCGAATCTCCTTGTTTTGAAGATGAGGAAATAAATCAAGAAACAGGTGAATGGGAATTAAGTCAAAAGTATAACAGGGGACATGTTCATATTTTAAATGTCCATAAATTCTACAGAAGGTTGCAATTCTTTGTTGAGTCCTATGTTTACATTTTAGAAAACAGGTTTTGCATTTAATGGCTAAATTGATATTCATCATCATGATTTTGATATTTTGATCCCCTAAGCAGAAACTAAGATAGAAAGCTGTGGAAAAGTGCTCTCTCGTCACTGTAAAAAGAAATGCAGTCTTTAGGATACCATTCTTCGAAATGTCTTTATTTTCATCTACATGTGGTCAGTTTTTGTTAAGGTTTCATGTATGCTTCAAGAAGTGAACATCCTATACTTGTGGATTTCAGGCTTCCATATTTATATTTGATCATTTGTTGTTTTACTTCACATCCTATTCTTGTTGATTTTTTTTTCTACATGTACTACTATTATCTGAGATATAAATATTAATACATTGCTATTTTTCCTAGGAATTCCTCCTGAGTTTTGAATAACATTCATTTATGATTTTAGGTATACATGTTCAAAACTGTTACATGCTCTCAGTATCTTCCTCCTTTATCTCATTATGGGATGGCTCTCTTTTCCTTTCTAGGATTTTATATTTAAATTTAATATCAAAATACAAATTTATTCTTTATACTAGTCAGCACTAGATCTATACTGTCAGTATAAGACCTCACATCATTCTTTACATCTGGAAAGTCTTCATTCTCACTTCATATTTTATTTTTTTCCTACCATTCCACTTTTTTATTCCCTATTAGAAGTATTATAATGGTTCTACTCTGTTTCCTGTGTTTAATTTTTTTCATTTAAAAATGACATTAAGTGCACTGGGTGGCTCATTCAGTTAAGTGTCTGACTTTGGCTCAGGTCATGATCTCGTGGTCTGTGGGTTCGAGCCCCGTGTTGGGCTCTGTGCTGACAGCTGGGAGCCTGGAACCTGCTTCAGATTCTGTGTCTCTCTCTCTCAAACAAAATTTAAAAAAATGTTTGTAAATGACATTAAAATTATTTATAAATAAAATTTTACTTTATTTAAAAAATTTGCTCTATCCTAACAGAATTCCTCATGTATTATTTCATAAATTACCATTTTCCCTTAGGAAAATTTAATTGTATGTATTTAATTTTTTTTCACCTAAGTTTTTTTTTTTAATTTCCTGTTTCCTGGGATTTTTTTGTCCACTTCCTCTTGGTTCATATGTGTCTGTTTTCTTTCATAATTTATCATTCTTTTTATATATTAAAGTCTTGGAGCATAACTTTGGTAAAGACTGTTTCTGATTATTTTCTTCCATGTTGGCAGTGAATTCATTTTTCAGCTGGTGATTTTGTTGGTCATTTGTCTTTTAGTTTGTCTTGTACCAGTAGGAGTGTGCATTTCAGGAACTTATCTTCCCTTTGCTTCAAGTCTGATGATAAGTTTTACCTTGTTTACTGAGGGCTCCTTCCCTTGCATGAAGTTAGTAAAAGAGATTAATTTGGACCGAGTTCAGTCCAGGTGGCTTTTTATATTTTCTTCAGGTATATGTACCTGTGTATAAGCTGGAGTTTCAGTCTACAGGGCAGTTGTCTTCAGGCTCCTTCCAGGAACAGCGAGGTCCTTTGGCTGCCCACGCCCCCATGCCCTTGTCTGGCAGGGATCCTTCACTGTGAGTGTGGTCCTCATTGCCCCACAAGTAACTCTTCCTGCTTTTGGATATGGATAGTAGTGGCTTGAACTTAATGTCATGGTTCTCACCACTCTGGGTTTTTCTTCCTTTCCTGTTCCATAGAGCGTTACTTTGTTTTTTTTGAGTGTGGCTACATCTGGTGTTTATTATTTAATTATTTTATAATTTTTGTGCCATGTTTGTGGCAGGTGTAGAAGTTCAAAGCAGGCATTCAAAACACTGTTTTACCAGAAGAGTTTACCAAAAGTTTCCTGAACATTCTTTAAACAACTGTCAATATTTGATTTCTACCAATTAGATAAAATTTTATCCCTGCTCTGTTTAAACACTTCCACTGTCTTTCTCAGCTCAAGATGTGTCAGTTTCCTTAGGGAGGCATTTAAGTTTTCTAATATTCCCAATCAAGACCAAATCTGTCCAATCACCTATTGTATCTGACAATTTAGCCACAATTTAACCACATTATCCAACCATGTCCATTGATCAAAATCATATATATCTATTTTCATTCCAAAATACCTCATCTGAATAATAATAATAATAATAATAATAATAATAATAATAATAAAAACCTTGCAAGGCCACTGGAATTAAATTATGTCCATGGCGTAATTGAGCACATTCTATATCCTGCCTTTTATTAACTTTTATTAAAATATAAAATATTATATTTCTTTTCATCATGGCATCATAATTTCACATCATAGAAGACATCATGGCTTATTTGTATAAAAAGTTTTTATAATTATTATATATCAATTGGCCAGATTAATTGGCATTTGGAATTGATCGTACCAATTTCCAATCCATACTGAAATTGAGTATTACAATATCTATCATTGGGGAGCATTTACTATCCATATTTTAAGGAGGGTTGATTTTTGAGTAATTAAGACCTAGGAAGTACATATAATAATAGCAATGGAAGCTCATACTTATATACAATCTGACATGTGAGGAGTCCTATATAACTATTAACATATGATAACTCAATCCATACAACGCTGAAAGGCAGGTACTATTAGTATCCTTATCTTACTTTTTTAATGTTTTATTTATTCTTGAGAGAGACAGAGTGAGTGGGGAGGGACAGAGAGAGAGGTAGACACAGAATATGAAACGGGCTCCCGGCTCTGAGTTGTCAGCACAGAGCCTGATGCTGGGCTCAAACTCAAACCACGAGATCATGACCTGAGCCAAAGTCTGACACTTGACTGAGCCACTCAGGTGCCCCAGTATCCTTATTTTCTAGATGAAGAAACTGAGGCATGGAGAATGGCAGTGCACAGAGAAGTATTATCTGAAGTTACATAGTTACTAAATTGCAGGCTGGGATTTGCACAGAGGCAGTTTGTCTCCTGGGTCCATGCTTGTAACCACCATATTTTACCACCTCTCAATACACATATGTCACCTCTTAATGGACTAAACAAATAAATGATGGAAAGAGTATTTCATCTGGCTTTCAGCAAACAAACCAAACTGCTACATGATAGATTCCTAGACTAATTATATATTCCATGGAGAATTGCAGTTAATGGTTTTACCCTGCCATGATTTCAACTCCACAGATGGAACATGAACTCATTTCTTTCTTTTATGAATGTTTGTGGTTTCCTGACTATAGAAGATGAGTTTTTTCAGGGGAAATTTGGGGAAAGCGATATTGAAAATGAGTTAATGGTTCCCACTGCTCCATACCCCATTGTATAACTATAGACAAATAATGAAAAAGTTTTATTTTGTGGATATTCACTTCACATGTTTTCAGATTAAGAAGAGAATCAGGCATCACATATCTAAATGATTTCATAAGGTCTAAAATAATTTCTGTTACACATTTAATATTTAGATAATTGTTTTGGGCTTGTAGCCTGCAAGAACATATGCTCCTAGAGAGGGAGAAACTCTTGCAACACTAAGTTACTCGACACATCTTGAGAGTATAGGGTGAGTTTTTCATGTTTTAGTTCAACTTGTAAAAAGCATCATCATCTGTTGATTCATTGCTGAAGAAAAATAAAAGTAATCCACAGCTACCTTCTAAATTGAGTGGCTAGGAGAATAACAATGGCTTGGCATTTGCTAAATGTTTTCAGAGTAAACTACACAGGAATATGGCATTTACCCTTGTCTTAGTATTGATGGAAAGATTACAAAGGGAATGTCACAGATGAAGTGACCTTTTAGATAGACTGGTACTATCAACCCATTCATTAATATTGGGGAAAACATGAGACTTATGAATGTAATGTGAGTTTAATAATTAGTCATGCTTTCTTTTGTAATTTTGATCATGGCTACGTTTACCACTCTAGTGGCAGAATAACTTTCTTCATAAACTTTAGCCAAATCACTACATAATAATTAAGAATCTGGGAGCAGAACATATCCATTAATTATAATTATAACAGAGCTGATTTATTTATTCAAAATTAGGATGATATTAGTTCCATCTCTAAGTGTAAACGAACCTATTTATTTGATTTTCTTTTGAATGCAGGGTACTCACTGTTATTAAACTGGCCAAATATCTGAAACCAAATTGTCAATAATTCTTTGCTGTTGAAATAGTTGATGTTTTTCATGAAACATTTCTGTTCATTACTTTACTGTAAGAGGAGTTTAATTTTAGTTTTGTCCTAAATTCTTTGTTCATTTTAAAACAGTACTGTGCCATTTAGGGATACTATACCAAACATGTTTTTGAAGATCAGATTTTAACTACTAAAGGGAATGATATTTTCCCCTTACAATTAAAGAGAAGTAAAATATGTTCCTAGTACATTTTCTTCTTAGAATTTTTCCCTATACACTTTTTCTAAGCTGACTTCTGAGTTTACTTTTCTCTTTGAAGAGCCCAAGAGCATAGACTCTTTTCCCTTTATTTTCTCCTAAGATGTCATATGATATCATCATTAATCTCAACAGGAAAATAGACATTGGGGACAAACCGCTAAATTGGGAAGCCTAAATTTGGAAAAAATATATTACTAAATGTTGATGGAGTTTGGCCCTTTATTTGGGAAGAGGATGGTCATTAAATCGTCTGGCCCCTCACTTTTGGTACCTAACCTCACAGAAGTTTAGATCTTGGAGCTTGAACAATCAAATCTAGGTTATTTAAAATGAAGAGTTCCAAAATAGGAGATTTCCAGACTAGTGAATCATATATCGCTGTGACAATTCCCTGATCAACATAGGGAAGGTTGCCCATAGGACATTTTTCCCCCAACATCAACAAACATTTCATCAAATCAGTCTATATATGTGACCTCCTGTATGCAATAAAAGTTCTGAGCAGTCTAGTATGGGAAACAGATAATATTGTATCATCAGTCAATAATGGTATCTACTAGGTCCACAGAGAAGCATAAGAGGAGAGAGGTTGAGTGGAAATCATCCTGGAATAGATAATAACTGAAGCATGCTCTGCAGTTTATCAGTTGACAAATGGGGGAAATGACAATCTTTGCAGAAGTATTAGGGAGATATAAAATAGCATGAGCTCTTTGAAATTATAATAATTGAACAATAGATATGTTTGATAGCTTATATTTAAAATGGCAATATAAGAAATAATAGTAAGATAGTGCAATAATAATTTGGTTTTGTAAAAGTATTCTGGTACTACTGGGTTAAACTATCTAGGCAAAAACCTTGACTAGTCATATTTTGTATTCTTAACTAGAAAATGAAACTATATCTACACTAAAATCACAAGCTATGAATCACAGAGAAGAAAATCTATATTCAAAAGTAAGGCAGCATCTCAGACATGTCTAATATAAAGTGTCTGAAATCACTGGTGCCTTTAATATCTTAGGTTTTTGGTGTAATAATGAGAAACATACCAGTCTTTAGTCACAGACAGCAGAGTTAATAGGATCCCGATTATCTTCAAGAAAAGTGAGAGGAAAATCAGTTTATTATTTGGTATTTCACTGTGATAAATATGTATGGCTGCCTTAGGGTCTTTGAACATGATGCTCTCTCACCTCACAATGATACTCCCTCCCCTTGTCAAAAGGCTTCCTTCCTCCTTTCATGTTCTTCAGGACTCCATTCAAACCTCACCTACTGAGAGGCTGTCACCCAATGCTATGTCCTTATCCTCATCACATCTCTATACAGAACTTGTCATGATCTTTGCTTATGTGTATCCTTATTTTGGAGTAAAACCCCCATAGGCAAATGGGCTATTCTCCTTTGTTCATTATATACCAAACCGTATACTTGGGTATACAGTATACCCAAGATACAAGGCAGTAATTCAATAAGGATTTGTGGAAAGAAAAAGGGATGAAAAATTTGTTCAGAATCATATCGGGAACTGAATGGTAATTATATATTTGTGATTTCCTTCCTTTCCTTTCCTTCCTTCCTTCTTCCTCCCTCCTTTATTTATAGGTCAATGGATCAGAATGCCTTTCACACTATATTAAGTACATAGTATTACCCCTGAAAATTGTGTGGAAATTAATTTTTGTATGCATTATTTGCAATTATTTTGGCAATTAACTTGCTCTGTAGCTTCACAGCTGCTCAATCTCAATTTCTAGTTGATCCTTGGCTGGCAGCAGCTACTAATGCTGTAGTTTTACTATCTTTGCCTATCAGTCACAGTTAACAATCTGTTTGCAAATATTTTTAAATGCCCAGGGAAATTTGCCATTTAAACAAACATTTGCATAAAGTTTTTAATAACGCAAGCCTTAGCTTATTTATTTTACAGATTCTCATTTCTATTCATTGAGAATATTCAACATGGTGCCTGAGACATAACAATAGGAAGAAAAATGCACTTCTCAGTGTTAATTTTACAAATGGCTCAGTCAACCACTCTTGTTTCTTATTATATATAAATATTAGAAACAATTATTTAGCAGCAGCTGTCCTATACCATCTAGAGTTCTACTAAACTAACCTGTACATAGAAAGAAGTAAAAATTATACTCTTCTGAATGCCTATCATATTGATACATAGAAAATTCAGATTTCTGAATCAGTTCAGTACCACAAAGTATTCACTTTTAAATTTCTCCACGACGACACAGTGTTTAGAAAAAGGTATCAGGTATCCAGAAAACAATTTAAAATTTTTTCATACTGTCATTGATAGTATATGATTCTAAATGAAAAAAAGGAAATAATACACAGACTAAAATTATTTTGCACTAAGTGTGAACTTTAGGAATGGAAAGGATTATATATATACATTATATATATATATATATATATATATAATGTATATATATATGTAAAATCACATATATTAAATATGTAATACATATATTCCTACATTCAGTATATGTATCATATTCTGAAGGTACTATAATATTTAATAAAGCAACACTATTTGATACTATAGTAGCTAATGAATAAATTTCCAGAAATTCTTTTTATTGGTTTCTAGAATTTTGATTAGCCAAAGAAACTTGAAATTGCCATATTATTTTTCTGAGTTACTTTATTGTCTTAGTTCAATAACTCTTCTATAAGGAGTACTTAGTTTTCTTCAACATAGCTATTTAGTTAAGGAAACTTTTATCTGTAATCATAATGTAAATGAGGTTGGAAGATGGCAGTGGACTAGGAGGACCCTAGGCTCATGTCATCCCATGAACACAACTAGATAACTATCAAATCATCCTAAATACCCCAGAAATTGACCTGAAGACTAATGGAACAAACTCCACAACTAAAGGGAGAGAAATGGACACATTGAAGAGAGAAAAGTACAGAGAGGTGGTTTAGGAGAGAAATATCTTGGCTGCTATGGTGGGGAGGGAGCCACAGTCATAGAGAAGTCTAAGAAACAGATTAGCATATAGGGGAGCTCACAGAATCTCATAGCACATTGGCTTGGAAAGTGAGAAGGGTCAAATTTCATTTTGGGGCTTAAAAACTGGAGTTTTAAAGGTCGGTGGGCTAGGCTCAGATAGAGCCCAGAAAGAAGGCATTGCAGTGCTCTTGGAGAGAAGGTAGGCAAACAGCCTGAGGACATACATCATGGAAACTGTGATCTTCAGAGCACCTGGGTCACACACTGGGTAGGTGATTCACTCAACTTGGAGCATGTTCCAGAGAAACAGCATTCATGGAGAGACCCCTCCAGGAATAAAGGAGCTGGAAGGCACCATTTCTTTCCCCTGATCGTCAACCTAAGCACAGGACCACCTGCCAAAACCAGCACAGTGCTAACACTCCCCACCTAACTTGCTTACATCAAGTCCCATCCCCCCATGCTGTAGTGGAACCACCCCTCCCAGTCACACTTGCTTCAGTCCCAGCACAGAGGGTCACTACCCCAGAAGACTGCCAACACTGCCAACACTACATTATTCTGACTCTGGAGTTTTGTGGAACCTTTGTTCTGGTGGTGGTGGTGGTGACAGGTCTCATTTCACAAACAGACCAGACCATACCTAATTAAAATGTACCACGTTGAGGCCAGGGACCAACACTGCCCACAATAGACAAAGATAGCCTTTGCATACAACTGGCCTGAAGGATAAAGAGGCCAGGACAAAAGCAATAGAGCACACACAGCACATGTTGAAACACCAGACCCTGGGGAGCAGGGAACTCTATGTGGCAGAGCACTACAGAACCTCTTCTTCATAAGGGTAGAACTCAGGAATAGGCAGAGACTTAGACAAAATGAGAAAACAGAAATTTGTCCCAAATGAAAGACCACAGAGTTAAATAACACACCTGATAGAGAATTCAAAGTAATAATCATAAGGATACTCACTGGACTTGAGAAAAGAGTGGAAGACATGAGTGGGGCCCTTAACACAGAGATAAGGAATAACCTAGCAGAGATAAAGGGCTTAATAAGTGAAATGAGAAACATACCTTGATGCAATGACAGCAGGCTGGAAGAAGAGGAAGGAATTAATGACCTAGAAGACAGAGTAATGGAAAGTAACCAAGCTGAACAAAAGAGAAAAAATAATTATGCAAAATGAGAATAGACTCAAGGAAAGCAGTGAGTCCACCAAATGTAATATTCATATTATAGGAGTCCCAGAAGAAGAGAGAGAAAAGGTGGCAGAGAACTTATTAGAAGAAATGATGGCTGAAAACTTGCCTAATCTGTGGGAAGGAAACAGATATTCAGATCCAGAAGGCACAGAGAACTCCCATCAAAATCAACAAAAGCGGATCCACATCAAGACGTATTATAATTAAGTGGCAAAAATATAGTGATAAAGAAAAATGTTAAAAGCAGAAAAAGAAGACACTACCTTAGAAGGAAAAACCCATAAGCCTAGCCGGGGATTTTTCAGTAGAAACTTTTAAGGCAGAAGGAAGTGGTATGATCTATTCAATGTGCTGAATGGGAAAACTATGCAGCCCAGATTACTTTATCTAGCAAGGCTCTCATTTAGAATAGAAGAAGAGAGAAAGAATTTCCCAAACAAAAATTAAAGGAGTTCATGACCACTAAACCAGCCCTGTAAGAAATAATAAAGGGGACTCTTTCACTGGAAAGGAAAGCCCTAAAGTGCCAGTCTAAAGGTAGGAAACACAAAAGTAGTAAAAAAGAATGTTTCTGTAAAAGAAATCAGTCAAGGAACCCACAAATTAAAAGGATGCAAAGTAAAATAACATATACCTAAGACAGGGGGAGAAGAGACTAGAGGATGGGTTCAAACTCAACAACCATTGACTTAATATAGACTGCTATCTGCAAAAGAGGTTATGTACAAATCTAATGGTAATCTATCAAAAACCACTAATATACAAAAATAAAGAGAAATATATCTAGATCACTAAAAAAAAATAAGCAAATGAAAGAAAAGAAAGCATCAGAGAACATCTGCAGAAACAGGCAGAAAACAAATAATGACAATAAATGCATATCTATCTATAATGACTTTGAATGTAATTGGACTAAAAGCTCCAATCAAAAGACAGTGTGACTGAATGGCTTAAAAATAATATCAACCTATATGCTACCTATAAGAGACTTATTTTAGGTATAATGACACCTGCAGATCGAAAATGAGGTATGGAGAAATATCTTTCATGCAAATAGATGTCAAAAGAAAGCTGAAGTAGCAATACTGATATTGGACAAAATAGACATTAAAGACTGTAACAACAGACATAGAAGGACACTATATACTTAAAATGGGACAATCCAACAAGAAGACATAATTGTAAACATTCATGTACCCAACAAAGAAGCACCCAAATACATATAAGACACTTAATAACAAACATAATGGAGCTAATCAGTAGTAATACAATAATAGTAGAGGACTTTAACACATCAATAGATAGATCATATAAATATAAAATGAAAAAGGAAAAGGATTTGAATGACACACTGGAACAGATGTATTGAACAGATGTATTTAGAACATGCTATCTTAAAACTTCAGAATATACATTCTTTTCAAGTGCACATGCAACATTCTCCAGAACAGATCACATATTAGCCCACAAAAGAAACCTCACTAAGTTTAAGAAGTTTGGAGTCATAATATGCATCTTTTCTGACCACAATGCTATGAAACTAGAAGTCAACCACAAGAAAAAATCTGGAAATATGACAAATATGTGGAAATTAAATAAACTACTAAACAATGAATGGGTCAACCAAGAAATAAAATAATAGGGAAACAAATGAAAATGAAAACACAATGTTCCAAAACCTTTGGGAGGCAAAGTGGTCCTAAGAGGGAAGTTTATAGACACAGGCCTACTTAAAGAAGTAAGAAAAATCTCAAACAACCTAATGTTATACCTAAAGGACTTAGAAAAGAACAACAAACGCTAAAAGCAGCAGAAAAAAGGTAATAACAAAGATTAGAGCGGAAATTACATAGAAACTGAAAGAAGAATCAACAGGACAGATCAATAAACCAGGAGCTGGTTCTTTGTTAAAAAAAAAGTCAATAAAATTAATAAACCTATGTCCAGGCTTCTTAAGAAAAAAAAAGAAAAAAGGATTCAAATAAATCACAAATGAGAGTGGAGAAGTAACAACCAACACCACAGAAATACAAACAATTATGAAAATGATGTGAAAAACAATATGCCAACAAATTGGACAACCCAGAAGAAGTGGGTAAATTCCAAGAAAAATATAAACTACCAAAACTGACACAGGAAGAAGTAAAAATTTGAACAGACCAATAACCAGCAAAGAAACTGAATCACTATTCAGAAATACACAACAAACAAAAGTCCAGCACCAGAAGGATTCACAGGTATATTCTACCAAACATTTAAAGGAGAGTTGGGGGAGGAGCCAAGATGGCAGAACAGCACCGAAGTTTTTTTTGCATCTTATGTCCCTGAAATATAGCCAGAACAACACTAAACCATCCTGCGCACCTAGAAAACCAATCTGGGGATTAACCCAACAATCTGCACAACCTGAACCACAGAACTCACCAGGTACGTGGCACAGAGAGGTGAACTGTGGGAGAGAGAAGCCATGGAGGGCAGGGAACTGTTTTTGTTTGCAGAGAGAGGACGGATATGGGGGGAGAGTATGGGAAAAGCAAGACCCCCTAAAAGCAGCTGGAGAGAAAGTGGAAAAGTGGAAACAGCTGCAGGGACTGAACTAAAAAGGGAGAAAAGAGAAGGCTTCAATTCCACTAAGATTCTATAAACAGCAGGAGCACAGAGTCTGAAACTCTGCAATTCCATACCTGGTGGTGCTCTGGTGGGAAGGGTTAATCCCCAGGAAGAGAGTGAAGTCCAGGGGATCCTTGGGCTACATGGGGAGAGGTGGTTCCCCTTCTGGGAGGACAGGATATTAGGTAGAGGCAGTGTGGCCTCCCCACAGACAAATGGTCCCAGCAGACCCCAGAGAATAGCCACATCCACTGGTGTTGGAGCAAGGATATTAGGGTGGAGGCCTGGTGCCAGATGTATGTTGCGATTTGTCATAATCCCTGAAATGTTGCTGCTACCCAATCATGTGAACTTTTTCTGGAGCAGGCTGGCACCCAGCTGTAGTCTCTGGGCATCAGCAGCAGCACCGTCCCACAAACGTTCTTGGGTGCGCTGGCACCCAGCCATTGCTCCATGAGACCCTCCCACAGAGGGTCAGAATGGGTTAAAGTTGCAGTCCCTCAGAAGTGAGGGGTCAGGAAATACAGCCGCATTTGAGATAAAACTCAGGAGGGAGGTGCCACCTGGCAACCTAACAGCTTAGTCATGGAGAGTGTAAAAGCAGGGAGTGGACAGAAGCTGGAGACAAAGCACGGGTGCAGGATTGCTGATTGGGGAGAACAGAGTTCCAATACTAGAGACTGGGTAACTAGGTGATGCCATTTTCAATCCTCCCATGCATGCGCATACATACCTACAAGACCCACAACAATCCACCCCAGTAAGCTAAGCAGCACCATCTAGTGGAGAATGGAGCCATTACACTAAGACCCGCTGAACTGGGCAAACCTCGCTCTTCAAAACACCACAAAACTCTCCACCTGCTTGGTTTACGGACTATAAAGTGCTTCACAGTTTGACTTCTAGGGGACAAAAATGTAATTTGAATTGTTTCAGTCTGTTTGCTGGTCCATCTATTTTATTTTGTTTTTACTTTTTTTTTCCATTTTCTTGAATAGAGAAAGAGAAAAAATTTATTTTCCATTAAAGATATTTTTAACTTTTTTCTACAATATTTTTTACTTTTTTGTAAATTTTTCAAATTCTGTTTTACTTCCATCATTTCATTTTGTTCTATTTCATTGTATTAATTTTTTCAAAATTTCAAACATTTTCCTCCTCTCCCCCCTTTTTTCTCTAATCTGTCAAGTTCCTCTCAACACCCAGACCAAAACACACCTAGAATCCAGCATCATTTATTTGATTTTTGTGTGTTTGTGTGTTGTTTTTAATTTTTTAATTTTAATTTTTTACTTTATTCTTTTCTTCCTTAAAAATGACAGAACAAAAGAATTCACCCAAAAAGAAAAAGCAGGAAGAAACAATAGCCAGGGCCTTAATCAACACAGATACAAGCAAGATGTCTGAACCAGACTTTAGAATCACAATAATAAGAATATGAGCTGGGGTCAAAAATAGATTAGAATCTCATTCTGCAGAGATAAAAGAAGTAAAAACTAGTCAGGATGAAATTTTAAAAATGCTATAACTGAGCTGCAATCTCAAATGGATGCCATGGCAGCAAGGAATCAGAAATAAAGAGGAAAAACTTATGGAGAATAATGAAGCAGAAAAAAAGAGGAAGACTAAGGCAAAAGAGCACGATTTAAGAGTTAGAGAAATCAGTGCCTCATTACAAAGGAACAACATCAGAATCACAGAGGTCCCAGAAGATGAAGAGGGGGAAAAAGGGTAGAAGGGTTATGTGAGCAAATCATAGTGGAAAACTTTTTTAACCTGGGGAAAGACAAAGACATCAAAATTCAGGAAGCACAGAGAACTCCCATTAGATACAACAAAAACTGACCATCAACAAGGCCTATCATAGTCAAATTCACAAAATACTCAGGGAAAGAAAGAATCATGAAAGCAGCAAGGGAAAAATAGTCCTTAATCTACAAGGGAAGACAGATCAGGTTTGCAGCAGACCTATCCACAGAAACTTGGCAGGCCAGAAAGGAGTAGGAGGGTATGTTCAACGTGCTGAATTGGAAAAATATGCAGCCAAGGATTCTTTATCCAGCAAGGCTGTCATTCAAAATACAAGGAGAGATAAAAAATTTCCCAAACAAAAATTAAAGGAGTTTATGAACACTAAACCAGCCCTGCAAGAAATTTGAATGGGACTCTCTGAGTGGAGAAAAGATGAGGAAAAAAAAAAAAGACCAAAAGCAACAAAGACTAGAAAGTACCAGAGAACACCACCAGAAACTCCAGCACTACAAGTGACATAATGGCAATAAATTCTTATCTTTCAGTACTCACTCAAAAGGTCAATGGACTCAATGCTCCAATCAAAAGACACAGGGTAACAGAATGGACAAGAAAACAAGACCCATCTATATGCTGTTTACAAGAGACCCACTTGAGACCTAAAGACACCTTCAGATCGAAAGTAAAAGGATGGAAAGCCATCTATCATGCTAATGGTCAACAAAAGAGAGTTGGAGTAGCCATACTTATATCAATCTAGACTTTAAAATAATGATTGTAACGGGCGCCTGGGTGGCGCAGTCGGTTAAGCGTCCGACTTCAGCCAGGTCATGATCTCGCGGTCCGTGAGTTCGAGCCCCGCGTCAGGCTCTGGGCAGATGGCTCGGAGCGTGGAGCCTGTTTCCGATTCTGTGTCTCCCTCTGTCTCTGCCCCTCCCCCGTTCATGCTCTGTCTCTCTCTGTCCCAAAAATAAATAAAAAACGTTGAAAAAAAAATTTAAAAAAATAAAATAAAATAATGATTGTAACAAGAGATGAAGAAGGATATTATATGATAATTGAGGGGTCTGTACACCAAGAAGACCTAACAATTGTAAACATTTATGCTCCAAATGGGAAAGCACCCAATTATATAAATCAATTAGTCACAAACATAAAGAAACTCATTGATAATACCATTATAGTAGGGGACTTCAACATCCCACTTACAACAATGGAAAGATCATCTAAACAGAAAACCAACAAGGACATTGGCTTTGAATGACATACTGGACCAGATGGACTTCACAGATATTCTGAACATTTCATCCTAAAGCAGTGGAATATACATTCTTCTCTAGTCCACATGGAATGTTCTCCAGAATAGATCACATACTGGGACACAAATCAGCCCTCAACAAGTACAAAAAGATCGAGATCATACCATGCGTATTTTCAGACCACATTGCTGTAACACCCTAAATCAACCACAAGAAAAAGTTCGGAAAGGCAACAAACACTTGGAGACTAAAGAACATCCTACTAAAGAATGAATGGGCCAATCAAGAAGTTAAAGAGGAAATTAAAAAGTACATGGAAGCCAATGAAAATGATAACACCATAGCCCAAAACCTCTGAGGTGCAGCAAAGGCAGTCATAAGAGGAAAGTATATAGCAATCCAGGCCTTCCTAAAGAAGGAAGAAAGGTCTCAGATACACAACCCAACCTTAAAAGCTGGAAAAAGAACAGCAAATAAAACCCCAAACCAGCAGAAAACAGGAAATAATAAAGATTAGAGCAGAAATCAATGCTATCAAAACCAGAAAAAAAAATGAATAAACTTGATAAATACTAGCCAATTTGATCAAAAAGAAAAAGGAAAGAACCAAAATAAATAAAATCAAGAATGAAAGAGGAGAGATCACAACCAACACAGAAATAAAAACAATAATAAGAGAATGATGCACAATTATATTCCAATAAAACGGGCAATCTGAGAGAAATGGACAAATTCCTAGAAACATATAAACTACCAAATCTAAAACATGAAGAAATAGAAATTTGAACCAGGCCCATAACCAGTAAAGAAATCGAATTAGTAATCAAAAATCTCCCAAGACACAGGAGTCCAGGTCCAGATGGCTTTCCAGGGGAATTCTACCAAGCTTTTAAGGAGGAGTTAACAACTATTCTCTTGAAGTTGTTCCAAAAATTAGATATGGAAGGAAAACTTCCAAACTCTATGAAGCCAGCATTACCTTGATTCCAAAGCCAAAGACCCCACTAAAAAGGAGAACTATAGACCAATTTCCCTGATGAACATGGATCCAAAAATTCGCCACAAGATATTAGCCAACCGGATCCAAGAATACATTGAAAGAATTATTCACCATGATTTATACCTGGGATTTATACCTGGGATGAAGGGCTGGTTCAATATCTGCAAAACAACCAATGTGATTCATCACCTCAATAAAAGAAAGGACAAGAACCACATGATCCTCTCATTACATGCAGACAACATCTGACAAAATACAGCATCCTTTCTTGATAAAAACCCTCAAGAAAGTAGGGATAGAAGGAGCGTACCTCAAGATCATAAAAGCCATATATGAACGACCCAATGCTAATGTCATCCTCAATGGGGAAAAACTGACAGATTTCCCCTAAGGTCAGGAACAAGACAGGGATGTCCACTCTCACCACTGTTATTCAACATAGTATTGAAAGTCTTAGCCTCAGCAATCAGACAACACAAAGAAATAAAGGCATCCAAATCAGCCAGGTGGAGGTCACACTTTCACCCTTTGCAGATGACATGATACTCTATATGGAAAACCCAAAAGATTCCACCAAAAAATTGCTAGCACTCACCCATGAATTCAGAAAAGTCACAAGATATAAAATTAATGCACAAAAATCAGTTGCATTCCTATCTACCAACAATGAAACAACAGAAAGAGAAATCAAGGAATAGATCCCATTTACATTTGTACCAAGAACCATAAAATACCTAGGAAAAAAAACTAACAAAAGAGGTTAAAAATCTATACACTGAAAACTATAGAAAGCTTATGAAAGAAATTGAAGAAGACACACAAAAAAATGGAAAAATATTCCATGCTCCTGGATGGGAAGAACAAATATTGTTGAAATGTCAAAGCAATCCACATATTCAATGCAATCCCTATCAAAATAACACCAGCATTCTTCACAGAGCTAGAACAAACAATCCTACAATTTGTATGGAACCAGAAAAGACCTCCGAATAGCCAAAGCAATCTTGAAAAAGAAAACCAAAGCAGGAGGCATCACAATCCTGGACTTCAAGCTGTATTACAAAGCTGTAATCATCAAGACAGTACGGTACTGGCACAAAAACAGACAGATCATTGGAACAGGAGAACCCAGAAATGGACCAACAGATGTATGGCCAACTAATCTTTGAGAAAGCAGGAAAGAATATCCAATGGAATAAAGACAGTCTCTTCAGCAAATGGTGCTGGGAAATCTGGACAGCAACATGCAAAGGATTGAATCTGGACCACTTTCTTACACCATACCCAAAAATAAACTCAAAAATGGATGAAAGACCTAAATGTAAGACAGGAAGCCATCAAAATCCTTGAGGAGAAAGCAGGCAAAAACCTCTTTGACCTTGGCCACAGAAACTTCTTACTCAACATGTCTCCAGAGGCAAGGGAAACAACAGCAAAAATGCTTCTGCACAGGGAAGGTAACAATCAGCAAAACTAAAAGGCAACCAACAGAATGGGAGAAGATATTTGCAAACGACATATCAGATAGAGTTAGTATCAAAAATCTATAAAGAACTTATCAAATTCAACACCCAAAAAACAAATCATCCAGTGAAGAAATGGACGAAAGACATGAATAGACACTTCTCCAAAGAAGACATCCAGATGGCCAGCTGACACATGAAAAAATGCTCAACATCACTCATCATCAGGGAAATACAAATCAAAACCACAATGAGATACCACCTCAAACCTGTCAGAATGGCTAACATTGACAACTCAGGCAACAACAGATGTTGGCGAGGATATGAAGAAAGAGGATCTCTTTGGTACTGCTGGTGAGAATGCAAACTGGTGCAGCCACTCTGGAAATGGAGGTTCCAGTACCTCAGTACCCAGTACCTCAGTTCTGAGTACTCAGAACCTCAGTATGGAGGTTCCTCAAAAAATTAAAAATAGAACTGTACAGCCCAGGAATTGCACTACTAGATGTTTATCCAAGGGATACAGGTGTGCTGTTTCAAAGGGACACATGCACCCCAATGTTTATAGCAGCACTATCAACACTAGCCAAAGTATGGAAAGAGCCCAAATGTCCATTGGTGAGTGAATGGATAAAGAAGATGTGGTATGTACATACAATGGAGTATTAGTCGGCAATCAAAACAAATGAAATCTTGCCATTTGCAACTACATGGATGGAACTAGAGGGTATTATGCTAAGTGAAATTAGTCAGAGAAAGACAAACAGCATATGACTTCACTCGTATGAGGACTTTAAGACACAAAACAGATGAACATAAGGGAAGGGAAACAAAATAATATGAAAACAAGGAAGGGGGACAAAACATAAGAGACTTTTAAATATGGAGAACAAACAGGGTTACTGGAGGTGTTGTGGGAGGGGGGATGGTCTAAATGGGTAAGGTGTATTAAGAAATCTCCTGAAATAATTGTTGCACTATATGCTAACTAACTTGGATATAAATTTAAAAAATAAATAAAATGCTAAAAAAATAAAGGAATGTTAATACCTATCCTTCTCAAACTATTGCAAAAAATAGAAGAGGAAGGAAAACTTCCAAATTCATTCAATGAGGCCAGTATTACTCTGATACCAAAACCCAAAAAAGACACTGTTAAAAAAGATAACTACCCACCAATATCCCTGATTAACATAGATGTAAAATCCTCAAAAAGATACTAGCAAACCAAATCCCAGAATACATTGAAAGAATTATTCACTATGATCATATGGGATATATTCCTGGGCTGCAAGGGAGATTTAGTATGCACAATCATATTAATAAGAGAAAGGATAAGAACCATATGATCCTTTCAAAAGAGCAAAAAAAAGCATTTGGCAAAATACAACAACCATTCATGATAAAATCTCTTACAAAGTAGACTTAGAGGGAACATACATCAACATAATTAAGGGCATTTATGAAAAACCCATCAACCTTAATGGGGAAAAACTGAGAGTTTTCCCCTAAAGGTCAGGAACAAGACAAGCATGTGCACTCTCAGCACTTTTATTAAACATAGTACTGACAGTGCCAGCCATAGCAATCACACAAGAGAAAGAAATAAAAGACATCCAAACTGATAAGGAGGAAGTAAAACTCTAGTTGCAGATGACAAGATACTACGTAAAAAACCTAAGAGACTCCATCAAAAAACTGCTAGAACTGATAAATAAACCAATAATGTCACAGGATTTAAAATCAATGTACAGAAATGTGCTGCATTTCTATACACTAATGAGGAAGCAACAGAAAGAGAAAATAAGGAATCAATCCCATTTACAATTGCATCAAAAACAACAAGATACCTAGGAATAAACCTAACCAAAGAGGTGAAAGACCTATACTCTGAAATCTACAAAACTTGATGAAAGAAATTGAAGATGATACAAAGAAATGGATTGGAAGAAGCAATATTGTTTAAATGTTTGGACTAGCCAAAACGATCTCAGATACCAATAGGATTTTTCACAGAACAAAAACAAACAAACCTAAAATTAGTTCCGGAACCACAAAAGACCCCTAATGGCCAAAGCAATCTTGAAAAAGAAAAGCAAAACTGGAGGCATCACAATTCCAGACCTCAAGTCATATCACAAAGCTGTAGTGATCAATACGGTATGCAACTGGCACAAAAACAGACATACAGGTAAATAGAACAGAATAGAAAACCCAGAAATAAACACACACTTACATGGTCAATTAATCTTTGACAATAGAGGCAAGAATATGCAATGGGAATCTTTTCAACAAAAGATGTTTGGAAAACTGAGCAGCAACATGCTAAAGAATGAAATTGGACCACTTTCTTACATTACACCCCAAAATAAATTCAAATGGATAAAAGACCTAAACGTGAGTCAGGAAACATAAAATTCCTAGAAGAGAACATAGGCCGTATCTTGTTTGACATGGGCCATACCAACTTCTTTTTAGATATGTCTCCCAAGGCAAGTGAAACAAAAGCAAAAATAAACTACTGGGACTACACCAAAATGAAAGCTTCTGCACAGTGAAGGAAGCAACAAAACTAAAAGGCAACCTAAAGAATGGGAGAAGATATTTGCAAATGCCATATTTGGTAAAGAGTCAGTATCCAAAATATATAAAGAACTTACACAACTTAACACCCAAAACACAAATAATACAATGAAAAATAGGAAGAAGACATCCAAATGCCCAATGGAAATATGAAAAAATGTTCATTCTCATTTACCGTTTGGGAAATCCAAATCAAAACAACACTGAGATATCATCACTTCACACCTGTCAGAATGGCTAAAATCAACAACACAAGAAACAGCAGGTGTCCGGAGGATATGGAGAAAAAGTAACCCTCTTGCCTTGTTGTTGTTGTTGAAAATGTAAACTGGTGTAGCCATTGTGGAAAGCAGTATGGAGATTCCTCAAAAGTTAAAAATAGAACTATGTTACGATCTAGCAATTGCACTATTGGATATTTATCCAAAGAGTACAAAAATACTAATTCGAAGGGAAACATGCACCCCTATGTTTATAGCAGCATTATTTGCAATAGGCAAGATACGGAAGCAGCCCAAGTGCTCATAAACTGATGAATGGATACAGACAGTCACACACACACACACACACACACACACACACACACACACTGTATACACACACTGTATACACACACAAACACATACACACAATGGGATATTATTCAGTCATAAAAAAGAATGAAATCTTGCCATTTTCAACAGCACGGATGGAGCTAAAGAGTATAATGCTAAGTGCAATAAGTTAGAGAAAGACAAATACCATATGATTTCACTTATATGTGTAATTTAAGAAGCAAAACAAACTAGCAAAAGGAAAAGAGAGAAAGAGAGAGAGAGAGAGACCAAGAAATAGACTCTTAACTATAGAGAACGAACAGATGGTTACCAGAGGGGAGGGGACTGAGGGGATGAGTTCAATAGGTGATAGGGATTAAACACTGCACTGGATGATATATGGAATTACTGAATTACTATATTGTACATCTGAAACTAATATAACACTATATGTTATCTAATTGAAACTAAAATTAAACTTAAAAGCCCCCAAAACCAGAAGAGTGTGAATGTACATATATTTTAAATAGCCATAGGTTCTCTAATGTCAAGTGTCAATTTCCTTTATTTATGTAGTTTTCTGTAAGAATGAAAATGTTGATTCATATAATGTGAATATACAGGTAAAATAAGTTAGAGATTTTTTTTAAAACAAAATTATGGTTTTGTTGACAGTTTTAAAAATTTCCTTTAAAGGAATCATTATGGATGAAACAATTTCCTTTTTGGTTAAGTACCTGGCATTCTTAGACTGAATATATTTTCAGAGCATTTTCTGCTTATTAGCATCTTGCTGGTGATGTGTTGTTGTTATTTAAATCATAATCAATATTCTAACAAAGTTCTCTACCTTGAGAGGATGTGGATCTTCCACGATGGTGTAATCTGAGATCTAGACTAGAGTCTGGACTCAAAATTAACGTGGTGATATTTTCAGAAAAT
The DNA here is from genome assembly GCF_028018385.1 of Neofelis nebulosa. Lineage (NCBI taxonomy): Eukaryota > Metazoa > Chordata > Mammalia > Carnivora > Felidae > Neofelis > Neofelis nebulosa. Next base: position 178,979,150 of record NC_080782.1, read on the forward strand.
ATTACAACCTTACCTTGAAGCTAATGAGCATTATCATTGACAGTTTATTCACGATGTGTATGTAAAATCTCAGAAATAAACTAGGTGAGATGACTTGGTGAGATGACTTTGATGAGATTAGGTACTAGAATGCAATGACATTAAGTGAAATATGTTAAGGTACAATCTAAGACATTGGAGTAATGACTAATACATGCTTCATTGATAAAAGTTTTGAATCATAAGGGATTTTGGATAGATTTGAAAAACAGTATTTAGTAACTGTGTTTCCAAAGAAAGTGAAGTTAAATTTTTTTTAACGTTTATTTATTTTTGAGACAGAGAGAGACAGAGCATGAACGGGGGAGGGTCAGAGAGAGGGAGACACAGAATCCGAAACAGGCTCCAGGCTTTGAACTGTCAGCACAGAGCCCGAGGCGGGGCTCGAACTCACGGACCTCGAAATCATGACCTGAGCCGAAGTCGGCTGCTTAACCGACTGAGCCACCCAGGAGCCCCCAAAGAAAGTGAAGTTAAAGGAAATTATACTGTATACAAACTTAGTCAACACAGCACTATGTTAATCTGTCTTTAATAGAGATAAAAATTTTGTATCTTGAGGATATAAAAAGATTGTTTAATTTTGTTCACGGAATTAACTCTTAACTTGCAATTTTGGGGTTTTTAAAACTAGTATGAAAGAGTTATGTTTTTAAATGAAATAGCTTACTAACCTTTGGAAATATTCTGAAACACTTGGTATTAATATTTTTAAATATAATGACTTAATTAGCGATCTAGTTTATGAATTTGTCATTACAAATTTAGTCTGTCTCATCTTTTGGAGAGTAATTATTTCTGTGTCAATCTGAACTTGTATTCTTTATACAATGCTTTAGATATATGGTGATTTCATAAGACTTCACAAAGGAACACCTACCCATGTAGGGTGGGCTTAAAAATAAATTGAGCAGTAAAATCCATAGTTATTGCTATTCTAGGAGGAAAAGATGGTCGCTAACATAATCTAGGAAAAAATAGAGAGTCATCATTTTATTTTTCCACAGATGGTACTCATGTTAGAAGTTGCTTTCTTCCTAACAAATTATCAGACTAGTCCATTTTTCCCCTCCCAGCTGGGAAGCACAGATGAGAAGCAGGGAGTGAGGGAGAAGGTGAATACACACACATACACACACACATGCACAGAGGCAACAAGCATTATGAGGAAAAACATGGGGAGGAGAATTACACTTTGATGTTCTAGTACCTCATAGTTATGAACAAAGACAAATAAGTAACAAGGATTAAAGCGCTTTTTAAATTACTGACCAAAATGTATACTGTCATGTTGAGTGGATTTAGATAAAATAATAGCTACTCTTAGTTTTAAAACACAAGCCTAATGTTGATACCTTGTTTAAACTTACCTGTGTGGGATACAGAGGATGATTAGTAGTAAAAGTTAAAATAATAGTAGTAGAAGATGTGAACAAGACCAGAATGGACATGACTCCTTCCCTGGAACTTCTTTGATACTGAGCTTTATGAACTGTTTATAGGCAAAACCTCAAAAATAGACTAGAAATGATCACTGGGTGAGACCACCTTAATGAGATTTAGTACTGGAACTAACATCAGGACAATATGGTTTTGGAGTTAAGGTCACCTGAAGTACATGTTATCTGTTTCATAAATAATATGTTATTCAATCCAGACTGTAGGCCAGTGAATTTAATATTTACTCTTAATAGAGACCCACATTGACATAACTTTAAGAGCTGGTATTCTGAATCTGTCAATTACAGGGAACAAACTGTGAAGAGGCCAAGTCAACAGCACTTCTTAGAAAAGTAGTAGCTTTAAAAAGCTGATTCCTATCTAGAATTCTACACATTACAAACCATGCCATGAGATACAACCTGAAATCGTCAAGAAGTCAAAACATTCTTTATAAAATATATGTAACATATAAATAACAAAGTTGTCAGTAAAAATTATCACATTATTTAAAAAAATCAGGCAGGTTGTTCCTGAAATTTTTGGGGTTTGTTTTTGTACACATTCAGCTGTGAAATATGACCAGGAAGTCTGCACTTTCAGAGTTGTGTTATGACCCTCAGGCGTTGCTTCATTCCCATGAAAATAATTTAAGCATCCTAATAGTTCAATAAATTTGCTACCTTCTGTAGCCTCAAGGATACATTAGGAGACATATTTTTGGGTGTACCATTTCCAAAGAAACATTGTTTAATTTAGTTACTCAAACTTTAAATTTCTATTCAGTGGTGGTGCTAAGGACTATGATAAGTGCTGGATGTACAGAAAATCAAAGAACGTAATCTCTGTCCTGGAGGCATAGGGAAGTAGGTGGCAGAGGTAGGACATAAATAATTCTGTAAAGCTCTAGAAAAGGGGATTCTGCGCTCTGGGAGGGAAAGGAAGCTGAAAAGTGACACTCCCTGGAATGTGAGGGAGGAACTAGCAAAAGAATGACATTTGACTAAGGCAAGGCAGTTATCAAAGTATAAGGTTGGGGTAAAACTTTCCCAGTTTTTATGCAAGGGACAGAGGCTTAGAAAAAAGATGTCTATTAAGGGAACAGTGAGTGTCCTGTGACTCAAGTCTATCATGTACAGGGGTCTATGGCAGGACTAGAGCCAAGAAGACAGTGTGTCAACAGTCAGGTTGGCCAGGATCTGTCTTATCATGAAAAAGACTTTAAATTTCATCTGATAAATTCATAGGGGTTTTACAGTTAAAATTTTCCCCCATAACTAGAAAAGTGCTATATCGTAGTATGACAAAATGTGGAAAATATAGAACAGTAAAAAATTGTTTAACTGTTACCAGGTATCTGCCCATTTTGTTAGAAAATATGGTAGATACAACAATGCCCCCACCTCCAAAGGAGGTCTCTGTCCTAATCCCCAGAACATGTGAATATGTTACTTTGCATGGTAAAAAGGACTTCAATTTTGGATTTTCTGGGCAGGCCCAATGTTATTACCATGTTCTTGTGGGATATAGAGGCAGAGAAGGAGATGTGACTACTAAAGGCAAGGTGTATATGAGAGATTGAGATTTTAAAGATGCCACACTGTTGGTTGTAAAGTTGGAGAAAGGAACAGAACCAGGAATTCAATTGGGTCTAGAACCTGGAAAAGGCAAGGGAATGGATTGTTCTCTAGAGCTTCCAGGAAGGAAGTCCTTCCAACACCTTAAGTCCAGGACTTCTGACCTCTAGAACTATAAGATAATGATACATTGTGTTGCGTTAAGCCACAAGGTTTTTGACAATTTGATACAGCGGCAATCGGTCACTAATGTACCATGTAAGCTCTAAGAGAGCGGAGATTGCATCTCTCTAATACAGTGTAGGTGCTTAAAAGTCATTTTGTGATGAATGGATATTTCATCAAGAACACTAAAACTTACAGATGGTAAACAACAGCCTGTGTGATTTATTATGAAATGATTTAAGACTGATGTCAGGAAGGTTTTTAAAGCAGGAGCATAATATGATTAGATTTGTGCTTTAGAACTAGAACTCTTTGTGGGTGTAAGCTAAGTAGAGGGGGGTGGCAGGAAGAGAACATAGCTAAGAGGTGACTGAAAAAGTTTAGGCAAGAAGTCCTAGGTCTGTGCAGAGACACAGGGAAAGGAGAGGAAGGAAGCATGCACAGGAAGCTGTGAGTGAAGGGACTAAAATAGGCAGATGACTTGGTGATTATGGATTGGGACAATGGAATCCAGCCTGAATCTGCTTACCAACCTCTAGTATGACTTTCAAGAACACATTAAATTATCAGTAGCTCTACTACAAGTTAGAAAAAAAAAAAAAAGAGAGACAGAGACAGAGAGACAAGGATCTGTTGAGAAAATACAGTATAATTGACTCACAATTGGCTTATTTGAAGCAAAAACTAAACTTCAGTCAGTTGTGCTACAATGACTTTCCTCAGATGATAACAAGGACTTATTTATTGGTCACTATGTTAATACTTATGCTGCTTTTGCCATTTACCTCTTTGTTATTTGAGGAAAATTATGATTTATGCTTTTTATTCTCTTATATAAAATGCCATTATTTCCTGAAAAGACTCAGTTGCACTTGATAGTGAAGCTTATTAAACAGCTCTGTTTTCTTTGTTTCAAATTGTCTTATATAAAACACAACAGCTGCAGGACAAGACCATAAATGAATGATATTACTCAGTTCATAGCCTTCAAATACTGTGACTCATTAAAAACCCTGATGGGTAAATTGCCTGTTATCTCATTTTTAATAGAAAAAAAAAAAAAAGGACAGAGGGAGTATGTGTCTGGTGTCCTTCCCTCCTAGAGAAAATTGCAACTTCATATTAATAATTTCACATTAAAGTTAATTTTTCCTCTGTTAATGTTGAACAAGAGGCAAATTTATTTAAAACATCCCACATCAATAAAAATTCTCCCTAAATATTAAAGAATTAAGGATTCTCTTTGGGGAAAAATATTTAGTGATATTCTTCATGTCAAATTAAATTTTAAAAATCTTTTACCTTTGGAAAAAGAAAAATACTCAGAAGGTTAATTGACTCTTTCAACCTTGCATTATGTCTCATTTCTTAATCCCAAACCTGCAAACACTGAGTTTGCACCTATACTGGGCAAATTCAGGATTAAAATGAATAATTACAGGAAACTACCATCCTAAGTTGTGCATTGTCTAGTGATAGATTTAGATACATAATGAGTTTGTTATCATAGAGTTAGGGAACCTAGTCTAATTCTGATTTGGGAGGGATTCAGAGGGGAGTGGGAAGAGAAGGCTTTAGAGCCTCTGAGCTCTAGAAGTGTAGGATCTATGTATTATTCAACTATGGATTATTCACACCTAAGCGATGTCAGAAACCCAGCAAATTTTCCATCATTTTTCCTTAATACAGAGAGTGATATTGAAGTTAGCCTTGAAAAATATGCAGAACATTACCAGTTAGGCAAGAGGGAAATGTGTTTCAAGTAAAGGTATGAGATACGTGCAAGGTGTGGATTTTTACAGGCCTGTAGGGCTGTACCTGTGAGGGAGAGATGATGTGGCTGGAAAAACTTGAACAGAATTAACTTGTGAAAGGCTCTGTTTGACATATGAAAGATGTGATAGTTTTCTTCTTTGGTTATTGAAAAGCCATTGGGTTACCTTCAGCAGATGAAATTTGGTATCAAAGAACACTATTGTAAAAGAGAAGAGGAGATGCCTTGGTAACCACTCAACAGCCTGGGGGCAAGAAAAGTAGTAGATCATTGCAACTTTCTCAAGAGCATTGGAAGTCCCGATAAGATATAAATATCTTTGACTATGTATGGAAATAAAAGGTTTTTTTAATTTTTTTTAATGTTTATTTATTTTTGACAGAGAGAGAGAGAGAGAGAGAGAGAGAGAGACAGAGCATGAGTGGGGGAGGGGCAGAGAGAAAGGGAGACAAAGAATCCAAAGCAGGATCCAGGCTCTGAGCTGTCAGCACACAGCCCGACAGGGGGCTCGAACTCACAGACCGCGAGATCATGACCTGAGCCGAAGTCAGACGCTCAATAGACTGAGCAACCCAGGCACCCCTGGAAGTATAAGTTTTATACTTTGCAAAATAATGTAATTTTATTTAAATCATTTGATACATTTTATTCTAATAATGAAAGATACACGGAAGTCATTGGACACCCGAAAATCTTAGTAGACAAAAACCCTCTTTGTGGATGTCCATTTATTTATATTTTAGAATTCATCATTAAGAGAGTGAACTCTAATTTCAGAAATTGACACTGTCATGTCAAGAAGATTGTTATGTCCTACCATTAAAACACATAAGCTGATAATAAGTATTAAAGGGAATGTATATTTCATTCAGAAGTAATGTATTATTCTAAATTCTGAAAACATTTTTCCTATTTTCTGTAATATCAGGAAAAGGTCTTATAATAGAGGATCTCTATTTCTAGCAATGTATTTAAAAGAAGATAAGAATTTCATTGACTTGAGTATAGAATTACCAAGTTTTGAATGCACATATTTTTAATCAGAATTTATTATTACTTTTTTTCTTAAAGTCTGGCATTAATTTAAACACATTTCCTTGGGAAGAAGAAAATACACAAAGTAAAAGATGAAGCATAATATTTCAAATATATGTGGGGCACCTGGGTGGCTGTCCATTAAGAGAATGACTCTTGATTTTGACTCAGGTCATGATCTCATGGTTGTGAGATTGAGGCTCGTGTCAGGGTCTGTGCTGTCAGCAAGGGGACTGCTTGGGATTCTCTTTCTTCCCCTCTCTCTGCCCCTCCCCTGTTCATGCTCCCTCTCTTCCTCTCAAAAATAAATAAATACCATGAAAGAAAAATATGTATTTGACACATTTTTATTTTTTTTTTTTTTTTTATTTTTTTTTTATTTATTTTTGGGACAGAGAGAGACAGAGCATGAACGGGGGAGGGGCAGAGAGAGAGGGAGACACAGAATCGGAAACAGGCTCCAGGCTCCGAGCCATCAGCCCAGAGCCTGACGCAGGGCTCGAACTCACGGACCGCGAGATCGTGACCTGGCTGAAGTCGGACGCTTAACCGACTGCGCCACCCAGGCGCCCCTGACACATTTTTAAAATGTTTACCTATATTTGGAAGGGGATACAATAACCACAAAAAAAATGCTAACTGTGATAAATATTTTTGAATTAAATTAATCATAAAATATTTATTGAATACCCACAATGTTCCCTAACTTTTCTAGGCACTGGAAATACAGCAGGAAATTAAAGCCCCATTTGAATGGAGATTACTTTCCACGGAGAAAATGAGAAGTCAATGAATGAACAGACCACAAGATGTCAGGTAATGATAAGAGCTATGAAAAAATAAACAAAACAGGGTAATGAGATAGGGTGGGTGATCAGAGAAGTCCTTTCTGATAAAGTGACATTTGAGCAGAGACAAACTAAAAATACATGGATATCTGGGAAAAGAGCTTTGTACATGTATGAAGCAACAAGTGCAACAAGTGTGGTTCGAGTGACTGCCATGGTCATTGATCTGCAGGGAAGCCAATATGGAAGAACAGTGTGAGTATAATAGATGGTGATAGAAGTTGAGGTAGGATTTTATACATTACTGCGAGTAAAATAAGATGATGCTGAAAATTTCTGACTAGGGAATTACCATGATTTGGCTTCTACCTTAAAAAACTCAGTCTATGGGACTTCTGGGAAAGATGGAATAGTACAAGGACCCTAATCTAAGCTCAACTCATTCCACAGTTAAAACTATATAACACACATATCAGTGTAAATAACCCAGAAAATGACCCGAAAAGTGGCAAAAAACAAAACAAAAAAGACTCTCTACAGCTAAATGTAGAGAACAGGTCACAACAAAGAGGGAGTCAAATGGACCTGAGGTACTTTACTAGAGGAGGGAGAAGAGAAGAGCCCCACATCAGGCATGGAGGACCCACACAGGGAAGATAAATCTCCATAACATTTGGCTTTGAAAACCAGAAGGGCCTAACAATAGTGGGGCTTAACACCTGGAACATTAAAAATCAACAAGCTTGGCTCTTAGAGAGCTGGGAGGTTAGAGTTCCTGCCGTTAAAGAGAGCACAACAAACAGCCCTACTGAGACACATAATAGAAGCAGCAGTTTGAAAAACACATGGGGTATACAGGAAGGAGACTTACTCATAGTCTCAGAGTGTGTACTGGAGGGGCAAGGATCTTTGGGAGACTTCTCCAAGAGCGAAAGAGTCAGTAGTCTCCATCTCCCTTCTCTACCCATGAGTCTAGACACATGGACACTTCTGGGAACCAGCTCAGTGCCAACACTCCACCTAGCTTACTGACAGTGCGCATCCCCATGTGCTTCTGTGAACCCACCCCTTCCATCCTGGCTGCTGTGGCAGGAGTTTTGCCAGATAGCCACAGGACCCCCTACTGCAGAAGGGCTGCCTGGACCTTGCTGGCACCATGCACCCTGCTCTCACATTCTCCTGTGAACACACTTTCCAATACATCTTTGGCCAGAGCCCATCCAGTGTGATGGTGTAAGCCTGACAGTGCAAAAGCAGCCCTGACAGTGGCCAGCACCAACTCCAAAGTAACTCCTGCACCAGGAAGAGGTGAAGATACCAACACACATCAGCCCAACTGCAGCCACAGCAGAGAGGTCAGGACAAACATCTGGTTTGACTTTAGGCCCAGGCTACCAGCTAAATCTTTGCAGGGGCAACACAGGGAGAGTGCTGTGCAGTTTAGTGCTACTGTACTTCTGGCAAATGCCTTATCTGACTTAACTGAAGGCTAAGGTGGCTCCAGACTGCCTCTTTAACAAGTCAGAGACCAATTCCTGCCCACAAGAGGCATAGAAAGCCATTTCAGATGCCTGGACTGAAAGCAGATGCAACTCAGCCACAGCAGCATGGTGCACATAACTCACATAGGAGATACCCCTGAAGCTCCAGGTTCTGGTGAACAGGGGACATTTCAGTGCAGGGCACTATAGATCTCTTCTTTATAAAGCCACTACTTTCAAGAGCAGGAGAATAGCTGACTTTCTAAAACATAAAAATAGAGAGTTAGACAAAATGAAGTGACTGAGGAATATATCCCAAATAAATAGAACAGAACGAAATCACGGCAAGAGAGCTAAATGAAATGGAAATTAGTAATATGCTTGATAGTCATAAAGACACTCACTGGAGTTAAGAAAAGAGTGGAGAACCTCAAGCAGTGATAGAAAACTAAAAAGAACCCATCAGGGATGAAGAAATCAATAACTGAAATAAAAAATACACTACAGGGAGTAAAGAGTAGACTAGAGGAAGCAAAAGAATGGATCAGCAACCTGGAGGACAGAGTAATGGAAAGCAATCAAGCTGAATAGGAGAGAGGAATAAAAAATACAAAATGAAAATAACTAAGATACTCTGTGACATCATCTAATGTAATAACATTTTCATTATAGGAATCCTAGAAGGAGTAGAGAGAGAAAAGGGGGCAGAAAATTTATTAGAAGAGATAGCTGAAAACTTCCTAAACCTGGGAAAGGAAACAGACATCTCGATCCAAGAGGGATGGAGAACCACCCCCCCCACCTTAAAAAATTAACCCAAGGAGGTCTGCAGCAAGACAAAAGAAAACAGTTACATACAATGGAAACCACATAAGGTAATCAGCACATTTTTCAGCAGACACCTTGCAGACCAGAAGGAAGTTACGTGACATAGTAAAGGCACTGAAGGAAAAAAAAAATTGCAACAAAGAATACTCTATCCAGAAGGGCTAACGTGTGGAAGAGAAGGAGTGATAAAAATTTCACAGACATACAAAAGTTAAAGGACTTCATGACCACTAAATCAGTCTTACAAGAAATGTTAAAGATTTTTTGAGTGGAAAGGCAAGACCAGAAGTAGGATTAAGAAAAGGAGGAAGCACAAAAGCAGTAAAATTAAGTATATCTATAAAAACAGTTAAGAGGTTCACAAAATAAAAGGATTTAGATTATGACACCATACACAAAAAAAAAAAACATGTGGGGGAAGAATAAAATTTGGGATTAAATTTAAGTAACTATTAACTTAATATAGACTATTATATTCATAAGAGGTTAGATATGTAGATTTGCAAAAAAATAAACAGAAATGAATTTAAATGTATGACCAAAGAAAGCCAACAAATCATGAGAGAAGAGAAAAAGAAAATAACCATCAAACAAAAACAAAATGGCAATAAGTATGTACCTGTCAATAATTACTTTGAATGCAAATGGACTAAATGCTCCAATCCAAAGACATAGGGTAATCGAATGGATAAAAAAGCAACATTCATCTATATGCTGTTCCCAAGAAACTTATGTCAAATGGAAAGACACATGCAGGTTGAAGTTAAGGGATGGAAAATCATTTATCATGCAAATGGAAGCGAAAAGAAAGGTGGGGTACCACTACGTGTATCAGAAAAAATAAACTTTAAAACAAAGACTGTAACAAGAGACAAAAGGACACTATATAATCATAAAGGGAACAATTCAGTCAGAAGATATAATTATTGTATGGAAACAGTGACTTTGAAAGACATATTGGACCAGATGCATCTAACACATATATTCAGAATATTCCATCCTAAAACAGCAGAATATGCATTTCTTTCAAATGCACATGCAGCATTCTCCAAAATAGATTACATTTCAGGACAAAAGATAAGCTTCAATAAGTTAAAAAAGATTGCAGTCATACTATGGATGTTTTCTGACCACAAAGCTATATGCAACTAGAAATGAACCAAAATTTAAAAATCTGGAAAGAGCACAAATACATGGAGGTTAAATGCCATGGTACTAAACAATGAATGGCTCAGCCAAATAATCCAAAAGGAACTAAAAACTACCTAGAAGCAAAGGAAAATGAAAACACAAGTATCTAAAATCATTGGGATGCAGCAAAAACTGTTCTAGAGGGAAGTTATAGCAATACAGGCCTACCTCAAGGAGCAAGAAAAATTTCAAACAACCTAACCTTACACCTAAAGGAGCTAGAAAAAGAACAAACAAAACCCAAGTCAGTAGAAGGAAGGAAATAATAAAGATTAGAGTAGAAGTAAATGAAACAGAAACTTAAAAAAACCAATAGAACAGATCAATGAAACTATGACTTGGTTCTTTGAAGGGATTAACAAAATTGATAAACATTTAGCCAGACTCATAGAGGGAGGGAGGGAGAGAGAGAGAGAGAGAAGTCAAATAAACAAAATTAGAAAAGAAAAATGGTAGATAACAATTGACACCACAAAAATACATAGGTCATTAGAGATTATGATGTTATATGGCAATGAATTGGACAACCTAGAAGAAATGGATAATTCCTAGAAACATATAACCTCCCAAAACTGAATTTGAAAGAGGTAGGAAATTTCAACAGATCAATTACTGGCAATGAAATTGAATCATTGGTCAAAACATTCCCAACAAATGAAAGTCCCAGACCAGATGGCTTAGAAGGTGAATTCTACCAAACATTTGAGTTATTACCTATTCTCAAACTACTCCAAAAAATAGAAGAGGAGAGAAAGCTTCCAAATTCATCCTATGAGGCTAACTTTGCTCTGAAAGCAAAATCAGATAAAGATACTATCAAAAAAAGATAACTATTGACATATATCTTTGATGAACATAAGTGCAAATACCCTCAACAAAATATTAGCAAACCAAATCCAACTATATATGAAAAAAAATATCTACCATGATCAAGTGGGATTTATTCCAGGGATCCAAGAGTGTTTCAATATTTGCAGATCAAACAATGGGTTACATCACATCAACAAGAGAAAGAATAAAAATCATATGGATTATTTCAATAGGTTCAGAAAAAGCATATGACAAAGTACAAATTCCATTCATTATTAAAAAAAAAAAACCTCAAAAAAGTAAATTTAGAGGGAGCATACCTCAACATAACACAAGCCATGTATGAAAAACTCACAGCTAGCATCATATTCGATGGTGAAAAACAGGTAACTTTTCCACTCAGATCAGGAACAAGACAAGGATGTCCACTCTTACCCTCTTATTCAACATAGTACTAGAAGACCTTGCCAGCAATCAGACAATAAAAATAAAACAGGCATCCAAATCGGTAGGGAAGAAGTAAAATTTTAATTTTTTTTAGATGGCATGATACTATATAAAGAAAACCCTAAATATTCCACAAAAAGAATATTAGAACTAAAAAATGAATTCAGTAAGTTTGCAGGATAAAAATCAATACACAGAAATCTGTTGCATTTCCATAACTAATAATGACATAGCTGAAAGTCAAATTAAGAAAACAATTTCATTTACAATTGCACCAAAAATAATAAAATACTTACTAATAAATTTAACCAAGGAGGTTAAAGACTTATACTCTGAAAACTATAAAACATGGATGATAGAAATCAAAGATAACACAAACAAATGGAAAGATATTCCATGATCATGGATTGGAAAAACAAATATTTTTAAAATGCCTGTATGGCCCAAGGCAATCTACAGATCAGTACAACCCCTATCAAAATACCTATAGCATTTTATACAGAATCAGAACAAATAATCTTAAAATTTGTTATGGAACCACAAAAACCCTGAGTAGACAAAGCGAATTTGAACAAGAACAAAACTGGAGGTATCACAGTCCCAGATATCAAAAGATACTTACAAAGCTGCAGTAATCATAACAGTATGGTAATTAGAACAAAAATAGACCAACAGAATAGAGAGTCCAGAAATAAATCCACGATTATATGGTCAATTCATCTCTTAGAGAGAAGGCAAGAAAATGCAACAGGAAAAAGATAGTCTCTTCACACGGTACTGGAAACACTGAATAGATATTTGCAAAAGAATGAAATTGGACCACTTTCTCATAGCATACATAAAAATAAAATCAAAATGGATTGCATACATAAAAATAAAATCAAAATGGATTGAATACCTAAATGTGAGATACAAAACCATAAAAATCCTTCGAAGAGAGCACAGGCAGTAATTTCTCTGACATCAGCCACTGAAACATTTTTCTAGATATGTCTCTTGAGGCAAGAGAAACAAAAGCAAAAATAAACTATTGGGACCACATCAAAATAAAAATTTCTGCACAGTGAAAGAAACAATCAACAGATCTGAAAGACAACCTACTGAATGGGAGAAGGTAGTTGCAAATGACATATCTGACAAAGGGTTATTACCCAAAATATAGAATTTATATAACTCAAGAATTTATATAACTCAACATCATATAAAACAAATAGTCCAATTAAACAATAGGCAGAAGACATGAACAGACATTTCTCCAAAGAAGACATAAAGATGGCCAACAGACACATGAAAAGATGCTCAACATCACTAATCATTAGGGAATTAGGAATCAATAGCACAATGAAATATCACATCACACCTGTCAAAATGTCTTAAGTCAAAAACAAAAGACAGGTTTTGATCTCATGGTTTCTGAAGTTGAGCCCCACATTGGGCTCCATGCTGATGACATGGAGCCTGCTTGGGATTCTTGCTCTCCCCTCTCTCTGCCCCTCTCCCACTCATGCACATGCTCTCTCTCTCTCTCTCTCTCTCTCTCTCTCTCTCGCTCAAAATAAATACAGAAAAAAATAAAAAACCAGAAGAAACAATAGGTGTTGGTGAAGACGTGTAGAAAAAGAACACTTTGCACTTTTGGTGGGAATGCAAACTGGTGCAGCCACTGTTTCTGAGGTTCCTCAAAAAATTACAAATAGAATTACCATATTTTAGTAATTTCAGTACTGAGTATTTACCCAAAGAATATAAAAACACTAATGTAAAAAGATATATGCACCCCTATGTTTATTGCAGCATTACTTATAATAGCCAAATTATGGAAGTGGCCCAAGTGGCCCTTGATAGATGAATGGATAGAAATGTGGTATCTATATATCTATCTATACACATATAAATATATATACATTGTGTGTTTATATATATATATATACACATTCACACACACACACACACACACACACACACACAATGGAATAACAGTCATAAAAAAGAAAGAAATCTTGTCATTTGAAAAAACATGGATGGGTATAATGCTAAGTGAAGTAAGTCAGTCAAAGAAAGATAAATACCATGTGATTTCACTCATATGTGGAATTTAAGAAACAAAACAAAGAATATAGAGAAAACCTAAAACAGACTCTTAACTATGGGGAATATACTGATGGTTACCAGAGATAAGTTGGGTGGGGGGATGGGTAAAATAGGTGAATGGGATTAAGAATACATTTATCATGACAAGTGCTGAGTAATGTACAGAATTGTTGAATTACTCTATTGTGCACCTAAAATTAATATTACTTTGTATATTAATTATACTGGAATTAATATTCTTAAAACATTACCAAAAAATCACTCTAGCACTTGTGGGACTATACTTAAGTAGTGTCAAAGAAGGTTGCAAACACAGAATGGGAGGCTATTGCAGTGGTCCAGCTGAGAAGTGATGGTGACTCAATGTACGATGGAGGTTTTAAAAACTATCTAGAAATGTATGTATCTTTAAAATTGAACTTATAAGATTTTCTGAGTGATTAATTCAGGGTGTTAGAAGAAAAAAAGATAGGAATTTATTGTTTGAACATGAGCATCTGGAAGAATACTATTGTTTGCATTAGGAAATTAGGGCAGGGGCGGATTTGGCAGCAATGGTAGAGAGGGGAGGAGTCAAATTTGATTTGCCTATTATCAAAATGGAGATGTCACGGAAGCAAACATATACATAAATTCGGATTTCAAAAGAGAGGCTGAAGGTGGAAATACTTAGGAGTAGTACAAAATATAGGAGGTGTTTGTGGATATGGGATTTGATGAAATCTACAGAAAGAGTGCAGATGGAAAGGTAAAGACTGTTGACTAAGCACTAGGAAACTACCATTTAGAGGTATCTCTGAATAATTAACTTTTCAGAGCAACTGGATGTGAAAAAAGTCTTTTCAAAAATAAATCAGGAACTAAGAGTAGATTTTATTTTCTGAGATGGGCAACACGGGGAATGCCACAAAGCCAAGTGGTGAGTCTGAAGTCCACCCCGGCCAAGCTGTAAGGAAGCACCTCAAATTTCTACCAGGTGGGGTCAAACAAGGCTGAATAGAGAGATGAGTTTTTATCCCTGCCAGACTGTAATGAAGCCCTACCCTGTTGTGTCACTGGGGCTCATAGGAAGATCCTAGACTTCCACAGTCTCCTGGCAGTAATGAGCCACCCCTCCATCTCCCCACTAGGGCTGTGCCAAAAAAAAGGCTTGTGGAGAGCGAGGACTAGCACCACCACTCCTGTGGTACTGCTGTGGTACTGGGGACACCATTACTTTCCTGAAGTCAGTGGAGGCCTAGCAGGGACTAGAACTCCAAACCCTACCAAAAGTAATGAGGAGTACCTTTTCCGTGAGTGTCAACAAGTATGCAACCCAGACTTTTACCCACACCTAGCAGTGATTAGACGGTACTCTGCCCTGAAAGGGTGGTGGTGGTGAAAACAGAATGTTGATTTAAGATCTAGAGTCTCCCAACACACAATACCTAAGGTGGCTGGGTTTCTGCTGAAAAGCACTGATGAAATCAAGAACCAGAAAATGTAGGGTGCCTGGGTGACTCAGTTGGATGAGCAGCTGACTTTGGCTTAGGTCAAGATCTCACGGTTCATGGGTTCCATCTCATGGTTTGTCGGGCTCTGTGCTGACAGCTCAGAGCCTGGAGCCTGCTTCAGATTCTGTGTCTCCCTTACTCTCTGCCCCTCTTCCACTTATACTCTGTGTGTCTCTCTCAGTAATAAACATTAAGAAAAATTAAGAAACTGGGGTGCCTGGGTGGCTCAGTTGGTTGAGCCTCCGACTTCAGGTCATGATGTCACGGTCTATGGGTTCAAGCCCCGCGTCAGGCTCTATGCTGACAGCTCAGAGCCTGGAGCCTATTTTGGATTCTGTGTCTCCCTCTCTCTCTGCCCTTCCCCTGCTCGCAATGTCTCTCTCTCCCTCAAAAATAATCAAACATAAAAAAAAAATTTTAACTAAGAAAAAAGATTCAGGAAGATGTTAAACCTAATATTAATAATAATAATAAAGACAATCAATAGATGCCAGTACCAAGATAACAAAGATGTTATAATTATCTTGCAAAGGTTTTAGGGCAACCATCATAAAAATTCCTCAAGCAGCATTTAAGAACCTGCTTGAGGTAGATAAAAAAAATTACTTTCCACAAAAAAATAGAAGATACATAGAAAGTCAGCTAAAATGTAAGATGGGATAATACAGTGTGCAGAGAAGTTATTTTAAATGGAAATAATATGAACAAAGTTATGGATATGAGACTGTTTAAGGTGAAGTTTGGGGGTAAGAGTGACCTAGTAGGCAAATCAAGTCTGAGTGCAAGAAAAGGCAGAAAAGAGTGAAATAGCAGTAGAAGCTATTCTTTAACTGAGTGAGCAATTGATGAGAACTTCTAATGATGATCAATATGTACAAGTCTTGCACTAGGGTCTGAAAGCACAAAGGAATTTAAGCTATGCTTCTGCCTTTAAGGAAATTAAAATCTGGTTAATGAGACATGACACACATACAAATGCATTTTAAGGAAAAAAAGTCTACTTGATTATTTGGGTGTGAATATGTAGATAACAGAGTATAGTTTAATTCAATGTATTTAAACTAGGTCTTCTGAAATATTTTTTGATAGATGACATTGGGGGTTTTCATTTAAATAATAGTCTATAAAATAATGTAAGCATATTCTGTGCCATCTGGATGCCAGCCTCCTATCTAGAAACTACAACATCATTCCATTTGTGTGTGTTTATCATCCATTGTATGGTAATCAGGTAATACTGCTTTAATTTTAGTGAACTAATGAGAAAAGAACCCAGGTGGACTTAAGGAGTAAATGATGCTTTTGAAACCAGTGAAGGTAAATGACATTGCAGTGCATGAAGGCATGAATGTTTTAGAATATTTTGAATGAAGAAAAATGTTGGGAGGATTACATCATCTCACGTTGCAGGTGTTATTTATAGTCCTGCCATAATAGTGTGTTCCATGAGATGATGCAATCCTCCAGCACTTTTAGGCTTGCCAGTGTACAAAACGTAGCAATTAATACAATGCTTTTAATTGGTGGGGATTTATTTTCATTTATTGGAATCTTTTGAGTTAATTTCATAATTTTGTTAGTGTTAGTTGTTGATTTGATTTTATATTTATGTAAGATCTGTAAGAAGGATTTTATACATAGGCTTATGTTTGTACTTATTTATATTATAACGAAAATTATTTAGGTCAACTTTGGTGATCTAGAGGATATTTTTTCCCTGAAAATGGATCCACACAATCTTGAAGTTGGAGAAATACTGATTTAAGTTTTTCAGCAGAGGACTTGCCTAATTCCATCAGAGGTTTGGGAGCATAGAGTAGATGGATTGCGGCCGGGAGAGGGTGGACCAGGCAGGCGTGTTAGATCATCAGTGCAATCAGGGTTCCGGTGATGAGAATATGAATTATGAGTGGCAGTGGGAAGACAGTGGAAAGGGAGTTGAAGGACTCCCAGTGGCCAGCTTGGAGAACTGGTAAATAACAGAAATAAAGGAGTGGCTGGGTGAAATTGATTATGGGGGAATATATATATATATATATATATATATATATATATATATGGATATATATATATGGATATATATATATATATATATATGGATATATATATATATATCTCAAGCAAGGGAAGCCATAAAGTGCATAGAAAATGGTTCAGAAATGGAAGGACTGAGTTAAATAAGAACAAAAAAAAATTGCAAAGGAGCACTGTATATACTAGAGGGCAAAAATGACACGAATGAAATCCAAACAATATATAACAGCCACCAGAGAAAAGTGAATTAATGATCCTTGAAAAATTAGGCTCATAAAGTGTGGAGTAAAGTAGATGAAAATTATAAATTTTCTTAAAGTAAAGCCATTCATCATTATGGACTCCTAGGTTGGTTTTAAAATCTACAGGGTATCAATAATCATGAAAACATGCAAAACCTACAATTCATTTTTTGTGTTGTAGATGAACAGTTCTATCTGTACTTGTAACTCTACATATGAGAAAATTGCAATTATGTTACATAACAGAAGAGAAACAGGATTTCACTATTTATATTTGGCTAATATATTGTATTTACTTTCATTCATCCAGACTGTAGGTTTTCACGTTTTCTAGGGAGATGAATGGCCTGTGTTTATAAATTGTGGACCCAAATTGTGGCTATTTCTATACATATACTTAAGAACATATCTAGGCAGAGGCATAATTTTGAGCAAAAAGACACAAACAGAAAACTAAATAATAAATGTTTGCATAAAATTTTAAGAAACAGACAAATCTAATCTATAGTCATATAAGTGAGCAGGGTGTTTACCTCTGAGTGGGCGCTGACTGGCTGGAGTGTGGAAAATGTTCTCTCTTGTGACCAGGGGTTGGTAACGATTCATTGAGATGTACACATAAGAATTTTCACTTTGTAAGGGCGCCTGGGTGGCTCAGTTGGTTGAGCATCTGACTTCGGCTCAGGTCATGATCTCACAGCTTGTGAGCCCGAGCCCCACGTCAGGCTCTGTCACGTCAGGCTCTGTGCTGACAGCTCAGAGCCTGTAGCCTGCTTCCAATTCTGTGTCTCCCTCTCTCTCTGTCCCTAACCCACTTGCATTCTGTCTCTGTCTCTCTCAAAAATACATAAACATTTAAAAAAAAAAGAATTTTCACTTTATATATTTTACCATGTGTGTGTTTTACTTCATTAGAAAATTAAAAACAAAGATTAAAGAGTAAATCTTTGTGTCAGTGTAGCAAATAAAGACTAGAAGAATTCGGTCCTTCTTCCCTTTATGTGCAAAAAAAAAAAAAACACAAAAAAACCCTGGTGATTGAAATGTGCCTTGAAGTTATCATTCCATCCGCAATATCCAATGCAAATTCCAAAAGAAATTGTAAGGAACTAATTTTCCATTCAAACAGAAGGGAAGATTTTTCTGGTTTTATATAGTGCACAGAAGACCAATGTGTCACCCTCCCCCATCTTTCCGACATAGCCAATTCTCTGCCTTACGCCAAGCACCTTGACTTAATCATCCGAGCAAGAACTAAGTGCTCAGCACCCACAATAGATATGCCCACACTAGAGTAGGGGTATTTCGTTACATTATTCACACACCTTCGGGGAGAGTGCTGGGCTGGCTCTTCTTCCACATAGCAGAGAGCATAGCAACTAGAAGCATTGCAGTGGTTCGGAGTCAAGGGGATTAGAGAAAATAGAGCCCCAGTGCTATTTAAAACTAAATAATCATATCCTCATCAATGCCCTAATGAATGTATAAAGAAATTAAACTAGTCAATTGAATTAATTGCAGGAGGCAAGCTTCTGGCAAAAGCAAATGAATTGATTCAACTAATTTGTGCCCTCTCTCTGTTTTTACTTAAGATAGAAACTTTGATTAAAAAGGATATCTGTATCTGGTATTCCCACCTGAATGGATAAAAAAGAATCTGAATAATATGTCTTATTCACAATCTGATAACAGGTAATTGCTTGGGATATTAAGTTCCTGCTTATAGCTTATTCAGAAGAACACAAGACTTTGATATATTTTATTTCGGCTAATCTCTGAAACACTGTTGACTTTTAACAGTCTTTTTTCCCCCAACAGACAATAAGGAGCTCATGAAGAATATTGCTAATTGATACTACAGCATGTTTTAAGTCTATCTAGAAGGTCATTGTTAGTATTTAGCTTCACTCTGGAGAAAATCAGTTGAGGAATATAAGGACTCATTTTGGACTTTATATCTCATCTAAGCACTCACGGTTTAATTTTCATGAAAGATCTATCTGCAGTGATAGTGTGGGTAGATGGGATTAGGTTGAAGATGGAGCCAGCGTTTGTAATTTGGGTCTTAATTTTACCTGAAGAGGAGAAAGAAAGCAAAGGTAATAAAGCAAACCCAGCATTGATGCAGGTGGACTTATGAAAAGCATATGGAAAGGACTCTAGAGGTCCTAGATATCAGGGGTGGAAACTGTGGCACGCAGGACAAATTCAGTCTGCCACCTCTTGGAAGGCCCATGAGCTAAGAATGACTTTTACAGATGAATATGTGCAATTGGTTTTGTGAAAAGGAGCATTAACTTGGAACTCCAATGCACCAAAATAGTATCCTTCCTAAAGAAGATTCCATTCTTTACATTATTAGATATATACAACAATAACAAATGTTATTATGATTATCTTAAATTATGTCAAGAAAAATGTTTTCTTTTTATATAAATGTGTACATAATATTCTTGATTTTTCTTCTTGTTCCTATAGCCTAAAATACAGTAGTCCCCCCTTATCCATGGTCAACTGAGGTCCAGAAGGTCAATAACCTAATGTTATGTCACAATTTCACAGTTGTTCATTTCTTCTCATCACGTAGGCATTTTATCATCTCGCATCATCACAAGAAGAAGGGTGAGTAAAATAAGATATTTCAAGAGAGTGATACCACTCACATAACTTATTACACTAGATTGTTGTAATTGTTCTGTTTTATTATTAGTTATTATTATTAATTTTTAGTGTGCCTGATTTATAAAGTAGACTTTATAGGAAAAAAAAACCATATATAGGGTTTGGTACTATCCATGGTTTCAGGCATCCACTAGAAGTCTTAGAATATATCCCCCATGGATAAGGGGAAGAAGCTACCTTATTACTTTCTGGCCCTGTAAAGAAAATATTTGCTGATCCCTGAAGTACAGTGGTGGTTCTGAAACTTTATCAGGTGAATCAGAATCACCTGGAGGACTTATTAAATCACAAATATCTTGGTCACATTCCCAGAATGATCCTATATGTCTGGTATGGAGCCTAGAATTTGCATTTCTAAGTTTCCAAGTGGTGCTAATGCTGCTGGCTCTTGGGTCACTTATTGAGAACCACGGGACTAGATCAATCTCTACACTGCAGGAAACTGAGGTCCAAGAAATTATGTCACCTGGACCATATCACAGCCATAAAGTGGTAGAACCTTAGTTTAAATACAGCTTTTGGCTTCAGGCTTAGAATTCTTTTCAGCAGAACAAAAATTTTACTGGCCTGATGAATGACATACAGACTTGTAATGAATTAAGAGAAGAAATTCAAACAGAAATCCATTTGTCTTTAGAATGATGTCTCAAGGGTGCAAACCCTATCACTTTGTAGGCCTAATGACTTCTGAAAGCTGTTTTCCAGGCTACATTAAGCAATCATTAGATCAGTTCTTAAATTCATCAGCCTGTATGCAACATGTGTGGCCCAGAATCAATATGAAGATCATGGTGAAAATACCTATGCAGTGAGTCCTACATGGCAAGTTATAAATCTAATGAGATGGTTCCACATGATGTCCACAAAATCACCAACTTGCATACTGCTTCTCTTTCTCAGAGTGTCCTTTTTCATCGTCCAAATAAACTCTCTGAAGAAATCTAAAAATTAAAAACAAATCTTTGAAAAATCTAAATAAGGAGCTCATTAATTTTGCCAGAATGGCAAAGCTGTTTTTACAGTTAAATTCCACAAAGTGTATGGCCTTGGTCTTGACATGCCAAATTCAAATTACCTATTACTTTTGCTTGGAGATGGAAGAGTGAATTACTTCATCTATGATAATAACATAAATTTAAATCTCTAATCCTTTTCACATAAAATTAATTAATTTATTCCCATTGTAATTTCTGGTTTATTAATCCTTAGAGGTAAAGGGGAAATCATTACTTAATATTATTCAAAGGAGAAAATGAATGGTATCCATATAATGAGTCTAATGACCCTGAACATAGATATAAACACAGGTGATGTCAACCCATCTCAAGAGCAAATGGTTGTTAACGAATGCCCATCCTATGTTTAGAGCGGTTGCCATTCATAATGTTATACCCATGATAATAATTCTTTATTTTCCCCACACATTACTATGTGCCTGACAATATTCTCAGAACTTTAAGTTTTTAATTTTTCCAACAACTCCATGAAATAAGTATAATTACTATTTGCATGGTCTCCATTAGAAATGAAAAAAAAAAAGAAATTGGGCTAATATTACTCTAGAGTGGTGGTTCTCAATGGGTGGGGGTTAACATTTTGTCCCTAAGATATATCTGTTAACGTCTATAGATATTTTACATTGCAACAACTATGAGAGGGGGAGTACAAAAGGGGAATCTGATGGGTAGAGGCCAGGGAGGCTGATAAACATCCTACAATACAAAAGACAGACCCATCACAACAATTACTTGTCCCAAGATATCAATACTTAGATTGAGAAGTTCTATCCTACAGGCTTTCCTTTTCACTTCTACAATGTACATTAGAAGGACCAAGACTCTTCTCAGTGCAGAAAGTTATTTTATATATAAATCAACAGCTGTTAATTACCTTCTCAGTGTCTCTTTTTAGCTATAGAATTTTTCCTGTTTTTGTTAGACTGCACCACTCCAAGTTTTTTTATCTATAAATTAAAGTTCACTTTTAATTCCAAATTCTGTAACTGGGGAAACTAAGAACAAAGTAACACTTTATGACTTTGGAAGGTAAACTTCTAGCATTCCTTTGAGTTTCATTTTATTTTTTTCCAAATTGTATTTAAATTCTAGTTAGTTAACAGATAGTGTAATATTGGTTTCAGGAGTATTTAGTGATTCATCACTTACATAAAACACTGAGTACTCATCCTAACAAGTGCCTTCCTTAATACCCATCATCCGTTTAGCCTCTCCCCAACCAACTTCCCTCCATCAATCATTTGTTCTCTATGGTTAAGAGTCTCTCATGGTTTGCTTCCCTGTCTCTCTCTTTTCCTTTCCTCTTTTCCTTTCCATATGTTCATGTTTTGTTTCCTAAATTACATATACAAGTGAAATCATATAGTATTTGTCTTTCAATGACTGACTTATTTTGCTTAACATAATGCACTCTAGCTCCATCCACATCAATGTAAATGGCAAGATTTCATTCTTTTTGATGGCTGAATAATATTCCAGTGTGTGTATGTGTGTTTGTGTGTGTGTTGTCCCCTACTAATACTATATTACTATCAATGAGTTTCTTTGTCACCGATTTATATTTTGGGGTATTTTCACATTGGGGGGCATAAGTATTTATAATTGTTAGATATTCTTGACGGATAGAACCCTTAATTGTGATACAATGCCCCTTTTCATCTCTTATTATAGTCTTTTATTTGAAATCCAATTTGTCTGATATATATGAGTATGAGTATGAATATGAATATGAGTATGGCTACTCTGGCTCTCTTTAGGCATCCATTAGCACAATAGACGCTTCTTCATCCCCTCACAATCTGCATGTATCTGGAAGTCTAGCATGAGTTTCTTCTAGACAGCATATAGATGGGTCTTATATTTTTATCCATCCTGATACCCTATGTCTTTTGATTGGAGAATTTAGTCCATTTACATTCAGAGCGATTATTTAAAGGCACAAATTTAGTGCCATTGTGTTACCTATATAGTTGGTGTTTCTGGTGATGTTCTCTGCTGCTTTTTAGTCTTTGTTGTTTTTGGTCTTCTTTTCTCCAAAGAGTCCCCTTTAGTACTTCTTGCAGGGCTTTAGTGGTCACCAACTCCTTTAGTTTTTGTTTAGTTTTAGTTTAGTGTTTCTCTCTCCTCTTATTCTGAATGACAGCTTTGCTGGATAAAGTAATCTGAGCTGCCTAGTTTTCCCATTCAGCACCTTGAATATATCCTGCCACTCCCTTTTGGCTTGCTTTGTTTCTGTGCACAAATTCGCTGTCAACGTGATTTGTCTTCCTGTGTAGGTTAAGGAATTTTTTCCCCCTTGTTGCCTTCAGGATTCCTTCTGCGTATTTTATGTGTCTGTATATTTTGTGAATTTGGCTATGATATGTCTTGGTGATGGCTGATTTTTATTGAATTTAATGGGGGTTCTCTATGTTTCTTAGATTTCAATGTCTGTTTCCTTTCCCAAATTAGGGAAGTTTTCAGCTATAATTTGTTCAAATAAATCTTCTGCTCCTTTCTTCCTCTGCATCTTTCTGAGACTTCTATGATACAAATGTTATTACGCTCCAAGGAGTCACTGAGTTACCTAAATCTACATTTGTAGATCCAATACCTTTCTTTCCTTATTTTTTCAGCTTCATTATTTTCCATAATTTTATCTTCTATATCAATGGTTCCTCTGATTTGTCCATCCTCATGGTCATTACATCAGTTCAGTTTTGCATCTCAGTTATAGCATTTTTATTTCAGTCTGACTAGTTTTTAGTTCTTTTATTTCTGCAGTAAGGGATTCTCTAGTGTCTTCTATGCTTTTCTCAAGCCCAGGTAGTATCCTTATGATTATTTTTTTTTAAATTTGGATTCAGATGTCTTACTTGTATCTGTATTGATTAAATCCCTACCCATGACTTCTTTCTGTTCTTTCTTTTGGGATGATTTTCTCTGTCTTGTCATTTTGTGGAAGTCACTGTTTCTGTGTATGTGACTGTCAGAAAAACCTGTTTTATTCCCGCTCCTGAGAGTAATGCATGTATTAAGAAGAGGTAAAAGAAAAAGAAAAAAAGCTAGATACTACCCTATGTCCCCTAGAGCTGAAGCTTTACAGCACTTTATGATCACTAGACTTGGTGCACGTGAGTATTTTTTGCTGGTCTTCTGGGGGTGGAGCCTGCTGCACTGATTCTCAGGCAGACTTACACTAGTAGAGGTGCACCTGCTGGGTGCAGGGGGGATGGGGCTTCGTGGTAGCAGTTCTGGCCTCCACAGGGTGGCATTGGTTTGCTCACTAAAGTCAGTCATTGCTGATAGGCAGTGGGGGCTTAGGAGGGAATGCTGTTGACCCACTCTCCCCTCCCTGGAATAGGGAGATAGAGCCCACAACCCTTCAGCAAGCCCTCACAGAAGAGCAAACAATCACCTCATGTGTCCCCGGCTTCTGCCAGATCCTACCTTCACCTTACCTGCGTCTGAGCTGTCCACCTGCCAGGTGGCACAATACTCCTGTATTTTAAATTTTTTTTTTTTCAACGTTTTTTATTTATTTTTGGGACAGAGAGAGACAGAGCATGAACGGGGGAGGGGCAGAGAGAGAGGGAGACACAGAATTGGAAACAGGCTCCAGGCTCCGAGCCATCGGCCCAGAGCCTGACGCGGGGCTCGAACTCACGGACCGCGAGATCGTGACCTGGCTGAAGTCGGACGCTTAACCGACTGCGCCACCCAGGCGCCCCTATACTCCTGTATTTTAACTCAGACACACGGTTGGGGTTCAAAACTCCAAGTTTTAGACATCTATGTGGCATGGACCCACGCTGTTCCTTTAGGGGAAGGTCTTGCTGCCCTGTGGCCAGTGCCGGTTTGTCCCAGAAATCAGTTGCACCACCTCACAGTGATCTGCAGTTTATGGTAAATCATAGCAAAAAGCTGGCACCAAGGTTTGCTGACCTTGGCTGGTATCTTTGTTTCTATGCTAGGAAATAAGGCAGCACATTGTCACTTCCAGTTCTTTTCGTCCCTGCAGCTCCATGCTGCCACCCCCAAATGCACACCAAACAGGGTAATTGTATCTCCCCCTGAGACCCATGGGATCCTCAGACCACACCGCCCACTCCCAGGTCTCTGCCCTCCTTCCTCACCGGAGCACTGCCCAACCCACCAGGCACAATCCTGGAGATGGTGAGGACCTCCAAAACTTCAGACTTTGTGCTCTGCTGCTTATGAAAACTTATGGTAGTGAGCCTCTCTCCTTTTCCCAGTCATTAGTTTAGGGGAAGTTTTTCTTGTGCCATCCCCTGTGTGTGCTCGCTCCCTCGCCTCTCTCTCATCTCTGTGATCAAGGCTCGCTCCCCTTCATAGCACCTGCAGTTCTTTTCTTCCCCGAACCAAGTTCTGCAGCTCCTATCTTCCATGATGTGGCCAGTTTTCTACCTCTAGTTGTGTAGTTTTGCTATCTTGGTTCTCAGATCAATTTCTTGGGTGTTCAAAATGATTTGATATTTATCTAGCTGTGTTTGAGGGGTGAGGCAAGCTTAAGGTTTCCACAATCCTCCACTATCTTAACTCCTCGTTGTGTATTTCATTTCATTAAAAAATGAGGTTGTGGATGACCAAAGATTTTCCCCCAAATTGTTCTTATATGGATACCTTTTCAAATATCTCCACACACGCTGACACATTTAGGAAACAGTTTGCTGTTTCTAGATTAGTCTGATAAGTGTTAGCTCCTAGTAGGAAGGAAATGTTTATATCTTAGTGTGCTCTTCTAATAAAGGATGAATTGCATTATGGTTTAGCAAAAGGTTTATATGTATCATTTTTCATAAACAGTACACTTTGTGCCTCATTATACCTTAGAGGAGCTGTTTCCTATACTACAAGCATGTCTATTTTAAGCAACTTATGAAAAGAAAAATCCTAGAACAATATAAATGATAAGTATTTTTCTCATTCTTTTTTGTTTCTATAGAAATGCTTTTAGTGTGGGAGTGTTGTGGACATAGCATTGTTGAAGGTCAGTAATATACACATTATCCTTGACTATAAACAGAGAGATGATGGGGTAGCTAATGGCTCAGATCTCTGAGAGGGAAGGTGCAATAACATGACACTCCACACAGACCTACAGCCTTTCCATTGTTTCAAAGTTTGTGCTTAATTCAGAATGAGCTGAATTCAAGAATTAGCCCTCTTTGGAACTAAGGGTCAAAATCTGAGCCTGAGTGATTACCATAAGCATAGAAAATCATTTAAGTACCAGGAGTGGAACACTGATTAAGTAGTTGAGAGTTCTAAGGAAATATAGACAACAGTGAATTAAGACAATTTCCTTTCATGGATGCTAGAAGCTGACAGTTGTACAACTGTACATGGTCTACACGTGTTTCTTTCTTATTCCATTACTTGAGAGTTAATGTCCTCTCATTTTCCACTTGCCATGCCCTGCTTTTCATTTCATTTTTTCCATCTTCTGGCATTACTCTACCCCCCACCCCAAACTTGACACGCTGTTCCAAGGAGATTTAACCCAAGAAAGGAAAACTGAAATGAAAATGATAGAATTTACTAATACACAATAAGCTTGACATAAAACTATTCAGAAAGATAAAGCAAAAGAAAATGCATTTGTCTATAGAGTATTATCATAGGTTGGAGAACTAGTCCATTTTCACATAGTCTAGAAACTTATTGACAGAAAACATTTTTTTTTCCTGAGGAAAAATTTTAGGAGTTAGCATTAATAGGTCCCTTCCTTTTAATACTTCTTACCTTGCGCAGGAGAAAACTTAAAACTTTTCTAAATGTTATTTGGAAATTGAAGAGATCATTACAAGGATGTTCATTCAAATGCCCCATTAAGATTATTCTAGCTCAGCCTATCTTTTGTGTTTGTGGATAAAACTGAAAAAAAAAATTCAGTCCAGCTTTAATACTTGTGGCAATTATAAAGCTGCATAGCTCAGTGAACTACACTTTGGCTGGGAAAGAAATAATCTGGCTCAGACACTTCTACTATAAAACTCCCATTGATTTTAGTGCACAGAGAATCTGGCCCTCTATTTTTTTCTCCAATACTCTTTCACTCATTATATAGCCAGAAAAGTTGAATTTCCTGAATGTGTTTCTCTCTTTTTTGAAGTGTACGAACTAGTAGTTCTTTGAGTGGTAGATGTCATTCAGCATAATTACATATTACTATACTCTCTACCCATGCACATCCTGAATTTCATCAAACTAAAACTATAGCAAATGTTAATTGAAATATTCTATTAGAAACCATGTAAATCAGTCATTGGGAGCTTATATATATATATATATATATATATATATATATATATAGTTTATAATAATTTATATATACTTTATATATAATAGTTTATAATATAGTTGAATAAGGCATATATATATATTATATAAAGCATTAAAAGTATTAAAACTTTCATCAGAATCAACTAATAACTTTGTGTCTGGAGTACTGCACGTCACAGTTACACTGAAATGAAGTCATCACTTAATTCCATCAAAACCGAACAGAATTAGTGTCAGTAAAATGCTGACTTCATATATATTGTGAAACATGAAATAGCATGCATTGTTTTCTCAAAAAATAGAAGTGTCTACATATATAAGAGCAATTTGGTAGATATTAATATGATGTGGTTTACAAAACTTCCACCTAGATGAGCAATATCTAGCAGCGATGTAAGACATTATATATGATAAATGGCCTGATAGTACTTAATTACTCAATATCTAAATATCTTAATATCTAAAATACTTAATATCTAAAATACATCTTTTAGGGCATTAAGCAAACTCTCCCTTTTGTTTAGATTTTATTATTCCAGTGCAAAGAAGCTGTGCTGTTGTTTGGGATTTCATGGTGATACTTAATAATCTAATGGACACACTGAAATCTCTTAGTATATAAGAGCAGTTCCAGAGTGTATTAGTGTATCCTTCCCGGGCAGGAACCTTCAAAATGTGTCTGAACCAGTGCTGACAATCAATGATGTAAGTGTCTTAAAAGCTGCCTTTTTTTTCCCTTTTAATTCTGAAAGGTGAATAAAGAACTGGAATTTTAAAGTAAAGAAAGAAAGTGATACTCTTCTGACAAAGTAATATTCAGAATTTCATGAGATCTAGAGAGATGAACAAGAGATTCCTGTAACTCTCACTCATTCATCCATTCACTAAATCATCCAGCAAACATTTAAATGCCTACTCCAAAGAGTAGGAAAAAATGTTCGAGGTGCTGAAAATAGTATCACATTTGTAAATGTAATGGTCTGGAAAAAGGGTATTTCTGTCAAAAAAATAAAGACAGAAATACCCTCTTTAAATTAGAATGTGCTCCCAAATCAGCTCTTTATGATTTAAATAAAAATACTTGACTAATTTTAATGTTTTCAGGGTTCCAAAGAATTACTTACAATAAAATGACAGATGCCAATTCCTTTAGCTTTTCAGTTCAGAATAATCCTTGTCTTGTATTGTTATCATTTTAATAATAATGGGGTACATCAAACCAGTTTAAGGGCTAAGTTCACAGTCCATGATTTAAATTCAAGGAGAAACTGGCAAAATGTCATTTTCCATTTACCCCTTTTAGAACTGTTTTTTGTGGTCTTATGAGGTAGTTCAGTAAGCATATCATATTAAATCTCTTCAACAAGAAGAACTCTTTATTACATATTCATACAATTCACAGACTAGTTCAATAAAATTGAAGTTACTAAATATATATACATATATATTAATTGTGGACTCTAATTTGCAATCAAAGTGACTCTGTTATGTATCATATCACTAGCTTATTTTATGGTTGAACTACAAGCTTTCAAAAAAAGGATTTATAACAGAAATGCTTACAACCTCTTAACTATGGCACTGTGAGTGGCAATATAATAATACATTGTAGCAGTAAACACCCGATCAATAGTAGCTCATTAAAGTCAGAAGCATCAATTTAATCAAGAGAATCTACATGTTTTCAGTGGTCAGTGGAAGGTCTTGTCCATCAATGTCTAGTTCAATTCTTAAATTGCATCTGACAAGTTGCAATAGGTTCTGTTAAGAGACTTGTGTGCAAGCTAATGTGAAGGCCATTTGTCATTTTAATATATGATCAATATAATCCATAACCAGTGTTAAGACTCATTTACTGAAGGAGAAAGGAGGAGGTCAGTGTATACACCACAGTGACCTGCATATTATTTCCCACAGCTCCCTTTAAAACAGAAGTGACTTCTCTATCTCTTTTAACACAAAACTAAATATAAAACCACTCATAGTTTGAAGCAAACTATTATGCATTTGTCTTTAATTCCTACTTTTTTCTTATGAAAAAAAAAACTTTTAATGTTTATTTATTTTTGAAAGAGAGAAAGACGGGGCAGAGAGAGAGGGAGACGGAGAATCCGAAGCAGGCTCCAGGCTCTGAGCTGTCAGCCCAGAGCCCATGTCAGGGCTCAAACTCATGAAACGTGAGATAATGACTTGAGCTGAAGTTGGACACTTAACTGACTGAACCGCCCAGGTGTCCCTACTTTTTTTTTTTTTTTTTTAATTTCTCTTTTCTCTGGCTGAAAGGTATAATCCAAGAGAATACCACTGGGATTAAGCAAATGCAATGCTTTAAGTTCTCTAATACTATTGGCTTATCCACAAAACAGGGAAATTATAATTTGCCTCTTACAGATAGAGTACAAATAACTCTATCAGGCCAGATTACCAAAATACTAAAAATGGATGTGCTGCTGATGAACATTCATATATATGTCACTGACTCAAGGAGCCAAATCCTATTATTTGTGAGATGTTTGAGATATCATATTAACAAAGTTATGAGATAAGTATTTTTGTTTAAATGGAATGTTACCTTCATCAAGATATCTAGTATTCTCTTAAAATCTACTGTTAGAGTAATTATTGAGTCATCCATATTGAGTAATTAAACAATATTGTATTACTCTCAGAATAAGTTCAAAATGTGACTTGCCTCTTTGACAGACAATTTGGGTATTTAGCTCACATAAACAGAAGGCAGATGGAGAAACCTATGAATTTCTCTGCCTTTAGAGGTGACTGCAAATGGACTACTGGGAAGATGCATCATGTAAATGATTATTTGGTGGGAGAATTACTTAGAAGAAAATCCAACTAAAAATTAAATGTAGGTGGTGATAAAAATATTGTTCTCTAAGTTTATAAAAACTTTGCATTTATTACTTGAAACTCTGACATGAAATTGTAGTGAGCAAAATATTTATTTCGAAGTTAGTTGGTTTTACAGAAAATCCAAATACAGATAGCACTAAATATTTAAAACTTCAAACAAAAATTGATGTATCCCTGTTAAATAACTCTTAAACAGCTATTATATTTATCATGGTTCAATCTTTCAGAATCATAAAGTTAGGTGTGTGCTGAGCCAATACTCCATTTTGAAGAAACAATTAGGTGACAGATTGCGTACCAATATTTGTATTGTTGAACTAATGACAGCTAAAGTAAGTATCTTGGAACTCAGAATGCAAAAACAAAAAACAAAAACAAAAAACAAAAAAAACCCCACCTGATTATTAAATGTAACTAATAGATTAAATAAGGTGTGTTTTTTGTGTTCCTCAGTAAGAGAATGTTTTTAGAATTCTTTAATACATAAATGAGCTTAAATTTATGAAAAGATGTCAATTTTTAAAAGAATCATATTTTTAAATAATTCAAACAATGGCTTAGAGTCTAAGCTGCTTAAAAGTAATCTTTATGTTAACTTGACATTTTCATAATCCATGTATATAAGTTATCTAGCATGCCTGTGAAAAATTTAACTATTAGTTTTTATTTGCTGATCAGCCTAGTAAGTTTTAAGAATTCTTACCACCAGTCAGGAATATCAAGAGTTAAGAACTATATATTCACGATCAATGAAGTGAATAATAGTGGTAAGCAAGACTAGCCAAGGACTTATAAATAAATGCTATTTTACCTTCATGACCAGAGGATTCAGCTTGTTCAGAAAGGCAATGCCATCTGGAGTGGCAAGCTGGCTGGGGGGAAGTTTTCAAGACCATGCCAAATCTCTATAAACCATATGAGTCCAAATTATGAAGAAAAGAAACACACAGTTATTTCAGACCTAAGCTTTACCAAGAGACCTCTGCATCACTGATCCCAGAGAACTGGACTTCAAAATATCATTTTAATGTGACTTAACATTTTCAAAGGTACCAGGTATGTTATAGAAATGCACCCAGAGTGTGGAAATGTCAAAGATGCTAAAATGTGAAG
This sequence comes from Neofelis nebulosa, assembly GCF_028018385.1. Lineage (NCBI taxonomy): Eukaryota > Metazoa > Chordata > Mammalia > Carnivora > Felidae > Neofelis > Neofelis nebulosa. Next base: position 179,010,552 of record NC_080782.1, read on the forward strand.
AGTTTGTGGTTCTCGCTACTGGTGTCTCAAAGCATAAATCACCACTCACTCAGAAGACTTCAGTCAGAAGACTTGCAGTGTGTCTAGGCTGGATTAACAAAGTCCTGTTTTGCTTTGGGCACCTTTCCCGTATAAATAGGGTCATTGTAATATGAGATGCTGTTCAATATCATGGACTAAAATTTCAAAATGAATGCCAAGTGACCAGAGAATTAAATTTGGTATTTTCATAAATATAGCATCCTCAATATCTCTGTATTCTCAGTATGTTTTCAGCGTTATATAGTTATAACAATTTATTATGAACCACATGATACAACAAGGAATAGGCAAGGCAAACCTCCTCAGCTAACTTGCGACACAATGGGGAGAAGTGGTAAACACAGTTACAAAACATGAACACGTTCATACATTCTGACATGGATATCTATATGTCTGTGTGTGTGTGTACACATAAATTGTTACCTTATTTTTTTTTTCCAGCCCAGAGATTTGCTGCAGTCTGAATTAGGCTTATTCTCTTTAGATAAGTCCTCACTCCCATCACCCTCTGCTAGAGTTTCACTGACATTCTTTTTCAACCTGGTATTACGTTATTCCTTCAACTGGTTGCCTCAGTATCTTTAGATCTTTAATTTTTGGAACATTATTCTCATGAATCCTACTCTTTCTTGCCATCCCATTTCCTTGAGCTTCTTGGATACTCCTGGATGTTCCTGAAACATTTGTATTTTTAGGGTTCTATCCTATATTCTTTGTCTTTTAATTTCTACATTCTTCCTAAAGTCAATCTTGTCTCCTCTTAATGACTTATATGCTACTTATAAATAAGTGATTCCAAAAATCTTCAGCCTTGATCTCTCATCTGTGTTCCAAAGCCATTTAATACCTGTCTACTAAGCACCTTTTCTTGAATGACTATGCAAACTTTAGGCTCCTCCTTTGAAAGCAACTTCATGACCTGTTCTCTCAGGTACACGTCTGCTATCACTGTCCCTACCTCAGAGGTGTCACCTCTGTTCATCTAGTTTTTCAAACTAGATAGCCAAGCATTATTGCACTCTTCTCTCTCACATCCTTACACCTAAAGAATTACCAAATTTGGGGAGACTACTTTAAAAATTTCTGTCTACTTTGCTCTACCCCCACTGCTGCTAATCTAGAGATGACCTGAATCTCCTCTATGGATTTCTGGGTTATTATAATACCCTGCTGAATCCTCCCTTTGATCTCTACCCTCCTCCCCCACAGTGTCACCTGCCACACTGAGGCCAAAGACATTTCTAAAGTGCAGATTAGATCAGGGTTTTTCCCCTGTTTAAAATTCTCTCCTTGCAGGACAGTATCCCAACTTCTCATCAGGATAGACAAAAACTTGCTTTATAGGGCCCCTGAGAGCCAATCTAGCTTCATCTCGTGCCACAGTAACCTGTGCTATATTTACACAATATGCTGGAAGTTCCACTTAATGTCACACTACATTGTGCACCTGAGTTTTTGTATATAGTGTTATGACATCTGGAAAACCCCTTCTCATGCTTTCTGTTCATATTCTCTCCCATTCCTGGAGGGAACAGAAGAGAGGGTATGTATCCCTCTCTCTAGACAACTCATTTAACGTCTCCCTTCCCAATTCTCCCATTTATCTCTGGAAGGAGAGCCGACCACTGGCTCATTGATACCACAATGGAATATATAGATATTTCTAGCATCATAAGCAAAACAGGTCATTGTGTTTTCTCACTTGTATGTCTATGATTACTGGACAAAAACTCCTTGAGAGGGAGAAATCAGTTTATCAAACTTTTTAACTTAAGGTCTTAGAACAAAAGAAGACCACAGTGAATCCTGGCTGATATGAATTAATGATTAGCTGATCATACAGTACAACAAATAAAAAGTGGAGGTTAACTCTATAGTAACCAAGGGAAAGACTACTACCATAGTATTATTAACCTCTGTCTGTATGTAGAGACTTATTTTTATTTTTTATTTTTAATTTTTTAATGTTTATTTTTGAGCGAGAAAGAGCATGAGTGGGGGAGGGGCAGAGAGAGGGAGGGAGGGAGGGAGACACAGAATCCAAAGCAGGCTCCAGGCTCTAAGCTGTCTGCACAGAGCCCAATGCAGGGCCCGAACTCACAAACCATGAGATCATGACCTGAGCCGAAGTCGGATTCTTAACTGACTGAGCCATTCAGGCATCCTGAGACTATTGTTTTTAAATTATTATTTGAATACATTACTACTTATAATTAAACCAAATTTATGTTACTACCTTATCCACAGATTCACTTGACTCATTTTCTTTATTTTTACTTACATTCCTGTTACAGATTTTTATTGACAAATTACACCTGCTCTAATTCAAAAGCTGGCTTGTTGTAATTTTTTACGTCCTCACTCTTATTCATCTTAAGGACAAAAATCAACAAGTGCTTTAGTCATTAGCTCTTTGCAGATATATACAAAATCTCTATCTTTATCATTGTTCTTTTCCCTTAAATTCAAATATAACTGCTGTTTCTTAAACATCTTTACCTGGATGGCCATCAGCACCCCCAGGTCAAGTATCAAAATGCAATCTTTCACCAGAACTCTTCACATTTCCCTCCTTCTGATAATGACTTCATTCTTTTTTAAACCTTCTATGATGTTCCCTAAAAAATAAGCCCCTATATATTATAGCTGATACCTTAACAAGAGTCTTCCCTTTTGTCCTCTCTTTTCCATCTTCATTTGTTCCACTTCACTTCAGATACTCATTACCTCTTAACTAGTTGGAATTACCTATTGGAATTATCTCCCAGATTGCCTCCCTGTTCTGAAATCTCCCTACTGTAATAAAGTCTATGATGCTAGATTAATCTCTCTCAAGTACAATTTGGATTGTGACTTTCAAGTTCAAACATCTTGTTTAGGCTTCCATTTCCTACTTAAATCAGCCAACATTAACCTCTCCAATCTTTCCTAAGTCTACCTTTTCGGTATTTTAGTTCAGCATTTTTTTCACTAAAAAATGTCTGCCCTTATTAATGCAACAAACTTTTATTGAATTCTTACCACGTAGAAGGAATGATCTTAAGCAGAAATGGAAATAAGAATCAGGTGACTCTTACCACTGAGGATCTTATTCTAGAGCAGGGGATATATACATACACATATTCACACACACACACACACAAAAAAACAGACATAATTGCTCATATAAAAGTAGTAAAACAAGTAGGGCCTATACAACTGATACAGATAATGTAAAGAGAAAATGCCTATCTCTGAATTTTAAAGGTGAAATAGATTTATAAATATTTGAGAGAAGGGGGAAGGCTATTTTGGTATTTGGACTATTTTTTCCCCAATGCATTCTACCTGCTTTACAACTCAAGCAAACCCAAATAACACAACAAAATGGACAAAGGACCTGAATAGACATTTTTTCCAAAGAAAACATTAAGATGGCTAGCAGGCATAGGAAAAGATATTCAACATCATTAATTATCATGAAAATGCAAGTCAAATCTACAATGAGATATTACCTTACACCTGCCAGAATGGCTATCATCATATGTGGAATTTAAGAAATAAAACAGATGAACATAGGGGAAGAGAAAAGAGAGAGGCAAACCAGGAAACCGATTCCTAACTATAGAGAACACACTGAGAGTTGCTGGAAGGGAGGTGCGCAGGGAGTTGTGTGACATAGGTGATGGGGATTAAGAAGGACAACTGGGATGAGCACTGGGTGTCGTATGAAGTGTTGAATGACTAAATTTTACACCTGAAATTAATATTACACTATATGTTAACTAACTGGAATTTAAATGAAAACTTGAAAAAGAAGAAAAAAAGACAAGAAATAACAAGTGTTGGGAAGGATATGGGAAGAATGTGCAAAAAAAAAAAAAAAAGAACTCTCATATACTATTGGTAGGAATGTAAACTGGTGCAGCCACTGTGAAAAACGATACAGAGGTTCTTCAAAGAATTAAAAATAAAATTGCTAGAAATCTAGCAATTCCATTTCTGAGTATATGTACAAAGGAAATAAAAATCACGATTTTGAAGAGATATCTGCAATTTCATGTTCACTGTAGCATTATTCACAATAGCTATGATACAGAAACAATGTAAATGTCCATTGGGTCAGATGAATGCATAAAGTTACATAAATAAATATAAATATAAATATAAATATAAATATAAATATAAATAAATTAAATACGCACACACACATACATACATGCCACTTTTTACAACATGGATGAACCTCAAAACATGCTAAGTAAAAAGAGCCAAACGCAAAAAGGTAAATATTACATGATCTCACTTCTATGGGAATCCTTTAAAGAGAAAAAAGGCCCTATAGCATACAGCAGTGGTTACCAGAGGATGAGGTGTGGAGGAAAAGGGAAGATTAAAAAAAGAAAGAATGGCAGTTACCAGGGGCTGGGAGACAGGTGGTCATGGGGAGTTACTGTTCAATGGATACAGAGTTTCAGTTTGGCATGATGAAAAGAGTTCTGAAAATGAATGATGGTTGCACAATAATTTGAATGTACTTAATATTTAAATATACTTAAGACAGAAAATTTTATGTGGATTTTACCACAATAAAAATATCAGAAAAAAATATTCTACTTGCTTTTCATTCTCAATTGCCTAGTCTCTTGCTTTAGACAACCTACATTAGTCAACTATTCCTTAACACTCTCCTATCTCTCTGTTCTGTTTATTATATACTTGAAGTTCCAAAGGACCTCCATGTATAGATATCTTACCAATCTTTCAAGAGTAGTTCAAGGTCAACCACGAATTCTTCTTTGTGCTTTCAGCCCATGTAGCTCTATGAGATTATTTAGATTAATAAACCTATATCTTATCATAACTGAGCTCTTCAGTGCCTAATCCAATATTTTATGCATACCAAGCACTTGATATGTACTCACATTCATTTATTCAGCAAATATGCAGTGAATACCTATTGCATATTGAGCACTATTCCATAGCTGGGGATACAGCTAAGAACATAGTAGCAAACCATCTATCATTGGGTACTCACATTATAAAGTAAGTGAAACAGACAAAGGCAAATGGACAAATGAATACTGAACACTTATTTGTTCAATTGATAAGTGCTGATAAACAAATGAAGCAAGGTACAAGATAACAGGAGGTGCCAGAGTATAGGATACTTTATTTAAGGGGTCAGGGAAAGTTTCACCTTTGATCCAGAAACCTAAAGAAAGTGGGGAAATGAGCTCTGTGCATATCTGAGGGATGAAAATTTCAGAGAGTACACCAAGTGCAGACACTCTGACAAAGGGGGTGCTTGGCACATTTGAAGAATAGCAAAGGTCAATATGGCTGGAGCACAGGGGCGAGAAAGATGTGAGGACAAGGTCTAAGGGGTAGCAGAAGAGGCTTATGGGCCTTATGGAATAAGTAATATGGAAATCATTGGTAACTTTGAAAATAGATGAAACATATTGTATGGATTTGAGGAATTAGTGGAGAAAAATGTGGGAAAAGCATAAATAGCTCTTTCTAGGGTTTTTGCTCTGAAGGAAGCAGAAACTTGGGGCAAGAACTAGAGAGGAATGTTGGATTAAAGCATTATTATTAACATTATTATTACCATTATTATTATTACTATTTAGGATAGAGGTAATAACAGCAATCTTACAAGGATATTCCAGAAGAGAGACAAAAATTGATGATAAAGAAAGATAATGTAATAATAGTCTTGAAAAGGTGAGAGGAAATTGGATTTAGATCACAAATTTGATACAATCCTGTTTGGTTCATTCAAAGAAACTGAAAAGAGACAGTGTGGTCCAGAGGCAGAGAAATGAAAATATGTGTGGTGAACTTGCAGAAAGTCTTGTCTCCTCTTCATTGAGTGATCTGAAAGTAAGCTTAAGAATGCTGTTCCTGTGGGGCACCTGGGTGACTCAGTCGGTTAAGCATCTGACTTTGGCTCAGGTCATGATCTCATGGTTTACGAGTTAGAGCCCTGTGTCGGGCTCTGTGCTGATGGCCCAGAGCCTGGAGCCTGCTTTGAATTTGTGTCTCCCTCTCTCTCTGTCCCTCCCCTGCTCATGTGTCATGCTCTCTCTCTCTCTCTCTCTCACTCCCCCGTCTCTCAAAAGTAAACATTAAAAAAAAAAAAGAGATAAGAATGCTGTTCCTGTTTTTTTAAGAAATCAAAAACTAAACCAAACTTACCAGTGGTTACAACATACTGACTCCAACTCTAAACTCCTCACGCTTTTCAGCTCTTAGGTCAATTATTATTTATCCTTATCGAATTAAATACATTTCTAATTTTCAGTTTAAATTCTCACTCTGTTCAGGTACACTAATTTGTCAAATCCAGCTGGCAATCTCTAAATTTAGACTGGAGAATGAATACTCTCAAGTGTTTTATTACTTTATACATATGAATTTGTTAAAAATTTTAGGAGAATTTTATACAGAGGAATTTGTTAAAAACAGAGACATATATTTACATATAAATAAGACTGTAATTCTAAAATTGTATTTTTAGAAGTCTACAATGACCTGCCAAATTAATGTGTCATGTGGTAGTGGTAAATCAATTTCTTAAGACTAAATACTGTGGAAATGAATTGTAGCCAGAAAAATCATAATTCATATAATGTAATCTTCAGGGCTATTAAGAGAAGGTAAGCTTCTCTTCTGTCTGTTCCTGTGGCTTTTAACAGATACCACGAGTCATGAGTTAAAGACTGTCATGGCCAAATACGCTTGAAAATATTTAAGCTAAACTGTGAACTTCACTCCTGACTTCTGTGAGCCTTTAGCCTGCTTTATGTATGTAAATTCTCAAGAGGTGGATAGGGCATGCATGGCTTCCCAAACCTAATGGACTTGTAACCTCTTTTTCATGGAATACCCTACAGGATTACTTGTCTACAGAATACACTTTGAGAAATGCTGGGAATTGTGATACTTTGTGTGAGACGCAGAATAGTATTAGCAAAAATAAAATATTCCCTTGAATTTGAGCACAGTGGGTTGGTCTAAAGAAAAACTTTCATATTTGTTAATTTTGAATACTTTTCACTATATATTATTCTCTCTTTACACTCAGCACATTTTTAACATTAACTACAACACGATCATCGCCTAATAGAACCATCTCCACATATGTGTATGTTTTCTCAAACTTTTGTTATTTATAATAATTCATCAGTAGAGTATTTGAAGGAAAGTCAATGAAAAATTAAGTTTCAAATGCATGAGAAAAATCAATGCTAATCTCTATATCTAGAAATACTATGGGAAATGATAAGCTGTCATCCTTTATGTTTTTTTTTTATTTATTTTGAGAGAGAGACATCATGAGTGGGGGAGGGACAGAGAGAGAAGGAGTGAGAGAGAGAATCCTAAGCAGTCTCTGCCCTAGCAGCAGAGCGGGGCTCAAACCCACGAAGCCATGATTCATGACCTGAACTGAAACCAAGTCAGATGCTCAACTGACTGAGCCACCCAGGTTCTCCAAGTCATTCTTTATATCTTTTAAGAAGTGGTTTTTGCTATTGAACAGGGAATTACATGTAATTATTACATGTAATAATTACAGCTGTAATTATTAAGAATACTTATAATTATGCTGATTAGTTTTATATCTTTGGAAAAGGTAAAAAAAAAAAAAAACCAAACTTCTGTCAAAGAACTGTCTTTGATTTATAAGGTACAAAACATATTTCAGTATGGTTGTGTTCAATGTCATTCCTTGAACCAATATATTCTAGAGGTCACATACTTATATTTCCAAACTACTGCAAGAGACCATTGTAGGAAAACATGCCATTTTTCATTCTAGAGTTAGATTTGCCCCACAATTCAAAAGGTGCTGTTTATTCTTGAGTGTTACTAATATTCTATATGCAGAGGCATAAGAACAAACACGTTTTCTACATTTTTCATAGAGGAGAAAAATCTATGACTACAAATTAGAAGTTTTATCTATTTGACATCACAGTTCTAAGGAAAAAACTAAAATTTCTTATGGCTACATTGCCAGCTTTCTTAATTTTATAGTGAATTCAATATTTTGGATAGGGAATGACTGATACGATGGAATAAAATGATTGTCCAGTCATCTTCTGGTTGGGATTTTTCTTTTGTCAGAATTAGTGTGCAAGTTTGAATAGGCCTGAGGGTGAAACTGGTTCACAAACCTACAGAACTATGAGCTGCTCAGTTGATCAATGTATTGTGTATTTTTTTCCAAACTATTGTAGTTTTATATCAATCATAGAAGAAATTCAGTATATATTTGAGCATCCACTGGGCTCAGGCAGTAGAGATAAAGACATAAAAAATATATATTTCCTGCTTGTAAATTGCCACTAATCTAGTTGGGTAGATACTAGACTATGGACAGGAAGCTGGTATAGTTCTGAGGTGAGGAAGGATGGGTAAGCAGCCCTTGTATGCTCCTATATTTCAGTATACTTGTATTATGGGATTTATCACTTATCTATTGACAGTGGAGACCCCATTATTACATACAACATTCTTCTTTACATCATAGTTAATACTCTAGGGTTACCTCCTAATGACAAGCACTGAGATAGGTGTGTTACATTTTCTCATTTAATCTTTACAATAAAAACCATAATGAAGGGGCACCTGGTTGGCTCAGTCAGTTAAACATCCGATTTCGGCTCAAGTCATAATCACACAGTTCGTGTGTTTGAGCCCCATGTCAGGCTCTCTGCTGACAGCCCAGAGACTAGAGCCTGCTCTGGATTTTGTGTCTCCCTCTCTCTCTGCCCTTCTCTCACTCCCACTCTGTCTGTCTCTGTCTCTCTCTCAAAAATAAACATTAAAAAATTTAAAAAAAAATATGATGAAGGAAATGTTTTAATCCCTGATGTATGGATAAGGAGGCTGATATATGGTGAGTGTCCGTAATTTGCTTTTGTTGATTCAAGGAATGGGTATCAGGAATTGGATTTTAACCCAGGCCTGAATCTAGTTTCAGACAAGGACTTGCGCTTGTTTAGAAAAATATGATATGGGTATTTTCAACTTTCAATGTTCTCACTTAGAGACCCAACTCTTTGCATAGCGCTTTGTAGTTTAAGTGTAATATTTTCTCATTCAAGGGGGTTCTGACAAACTCTGAAGTATATACTAAATTTTAAAGAAGAGGGGAGGGATACCAAAAAAATTTAATGTTATTAATCAAAATCACACTATCAGCAAAGAGAATCAGTATTTAAACAAAGCCCATTACATGTGACAGCCCATGCTCATTCCCCAGCATAGGCTATTGGGTTAAAATGTTGGCCAAGTAAGGCATGAATCCAATTGCAAAGTGACAGAAGGAAAATATAATCAACTATGTATTATTTGCCTGAAGAAAAAGAGATAACGTGGTGGTAAAAGCAAAGAAATCCATGAAATAAACAGAAATTTATTCTAACAAGATGGCTATATTTTAAAGTACCTTTGTACTACTTAAACAATGGGAAAATCAAAGCTCTTTGAGACTTTGTAAGACTTCAAATGCTATAATATATTTGTATTTTCATTGATTTTTAAGCAAATATTTTCCTGTGCATTTGTCAACAACAGGTAGTTAAAAGGGAACTTGATGAAAGAGCCAATTGTTGATTCTAAAGCACACTTAGAAAGATAAAACACTGTCGTGCCCATGTTTGTCCTTTATGTATTCTTGTACAATATAAATTATTAATAATAAAAAAGAATATATTTTTTAAAATGTTGCTACAATGACTGGTTTTCTTTGAATGTTTACATTCATTTGCAATTGTGTTTTATGCAGAATAGAGAAAAAACAAAGTTAATTTTTTTAGGAAGACTCCAAAATATTTGCATTTGAATGAAAGTGTCATGGATATCTTTCTGTGGAAGAATCTGGGGAGAGAGGCATCTAAACTACAGGTGCTACTTCAGCAATTTGTTTTCCACTGGGGGTGAGGGGATGGGGAGGTGGAGGGTGAGAAAACAACCAGAAAAAAGAAAGCATCAAGTACACCTAATCCTCTAATTTGAAAATAATGCTGTATTTTGTAAACATTGGAACAAGAGAGTTCTATATAGACTGTCAACAAAAACAGAAAATATGTAACTAGAAATGATATAATTTTTAGAATATAATTCTACAAATTAAAAAGGAGTGTTTACTTTGTTTAAATTGGAATTATTATTTTTATCCCATAAATCATTCTCTCTTAACAAAAATATTTAAAAACTGAGTATATAGTGTTTGATCTATATGAAGTGTAGTTTAATCACACGTAGTATTTATGATTACATTCTCATCTTTGTTGTGTCAGATCTGTTGACATTAACAACATTCATTTTATCTGATAGGAAGAGGAAGGGCAACTATATACCAGTGGAACAGCCAGGGCTAACCCGGGAATGTGAGGAGAGTTAATAAGTCTTAGAGTCTCAGAATTTAGAGGTGGAAATTATCTTGGAGATCTTGCCCAAATCCATCCTTTCATATGAAGGACCTGAGAACCAGAGAAGACAAACACTTTGCTTAAGTCATAATGTATTCGTGGCAGAGTTGTAAATGCTGACCACAGACCGATATCACTGAACAAAATCTGAATAGAGATTTAGATAGAAACATAAAGGAGAGAAAACAATTACCAGAACACACTCTCCCTGCTGCCTCAGTCCTTCTCTAATAGTTGAAGAGCAGCTCAAGCATTTAACACCACCAGCTTCTAGTAGCCAATGTTTAGCAAAGCAATTTTCCACTGTTTAAAATTATTTCCTAAATTTTTGCACAAAAAATGAACAAAAGTGTATTTAAAATAGAATTAATGGCCTTCTTTCTCTTAACTGTCATGTTGTAGTAATTTTACTCTTAAGAAAAAAGATGTCCATGATGATATAAAAAGAGATAAGAAAAAGATGCATCTTTTGCTGTTGAAAGACAAAATAAGATTCAAACAATCATCTTCTTACTTTGGAACCACATGGAGTAGCTATTGTGCTGAAAGAATTCGATCCTCAGAAAAATAGGAACTTTTGACTGTAACAGGAAAATAATCCTTACATTTGAAATTCTAAAGACTGTCAGTTTCTGTCACATTCTCTTTTCAGTATGTAAATACAGCTAGTATTTAATTTTCATACAACTTGTTTTAATCAATCCAACTGAACAAGATGAAGGTCACAGATCATGGAATATGTAACCTAAGCAACTTAACAAGGACAACATTCACCAAGTCATGGATGAATGATTTTGAGTAACAATAGTAGTTCCAATTTCTTGTCTATTGGTACTAATGAATGGAAGACAAAATATTTTAAAACAAAGATGATACATTTACCACAGAAAAATCCAATCCCATGAAGTGCAAGTAGGAAAAAAAAGATGAAATTCTAACATAATAAGGCAAATTTTGTGCATATGATATTTTCAAGATAAGCACAATATTGGGTTTCAATCGATCCTCTACATCTTCCCTTTTATATCAACAAGGATTTTATGTATCTATTCTTGATGCCATGAGTAACTTCCACTGTGGTTTTTCAACTATTTTCACTCCCCTCAAACTATAAATGACCCAATGACACCATCATTCTTGTGATAAATTTGTACTGGTTAATTACTGAGAGCAAGATTATCAAATGAAGAACCCTTCAATTGTCTTTTTGTATTAGTAAGGAAATTTTAGTCAAAAAAAAAAAAACAGCAGCAAGAGATTGAGTGCTGGACAATTTCAGGAAAAGTGAGTAAGCTTAGTTCCCAGACAGGATATTGGGGTGAGGAATAAGAAGCTAAGAGCAAATTTGGAATGGGAAGAATTAATTCTCAGGATGAGAAAGAACCAGGATCCAGATGGTAATGTTAGAAAACATCTAAGTAAGGCACACAGCGTCCAAAGAGAAAATAAATGGGTTATCAGAACATTAAAGACCAAGATTACTATCTACTGAGACAACCAGTTGTGTTCTATGATAAATCAAACCATTCTTTTGTAAACAGTGGAACATGTTTTATAAGAAGGTGTTAGGGACTGATGATTTTACTCTCGCTGTACTTCAAGATGCAAATTATCTTCCAGGAGTCGTATAGATCAGGCATTACTTTAAACCTCACAGTTTCTAAATCTTCCTTGCTTTTTTTTTCCTTTTCTTGTTTTGAGTTGTACACAGATATCTATAAAAGAACTTCCAAATGTACAGAAGCATAAAGAAGCTAAGAAGAAAACAAATCAACAAAGTAGCAATAAAATTACATCAATAAATACAAATATATTTGATAAAATTTAGAAGCTACTCTAGGTTAAAAAAAAAAGTACAAAAGTTATAAGAGAAAGGTATGCAAGTATTATAAATAACAATTTTAAGTCTAGTGTTTGAACTGGGGAAAAAGATAAAAGCTCAAGACAATAATAAGTTTATTAGTATGAAAGATTTTGATGAACATATTAAGTTGTTTTCTAATTTATTGGATTTTAAAAGGTATATGAATGTGGGTTTTTTTTTAATTTCTAGTTTTTGAAAACTCTAAAATTAAACTTTTATTTGGAACCAAGTAGACAATATCTTTCTGAAAGTAGTTAAGAGAAGAATGCTTTTCTTCTATTTTTTAAATATTCATAGCCAATAGTATATATTTATATGAAAATCAAAATTCAACAAATGTGTGCTTTCACCAAAAAATTGAATTTTCCCCCTCTGCACAGATATACCAAGAACAGATTTTTAGGACTTCCATGGAAAACAGTAGAGTAAGAGGATTCTAAGCTCACCTTGTCCCATGGATACAATTAGATAACACCTACATCAGTGTAAATAACCCAGGAAATGATGAAAAGACTGGAAGAATAAGCTTTCCATAGCTAAATGTAGAGAATAGCCCACATACAAAAATGGTAGGAAAGGGGAAGGCGTAGTTGGGAGCCAACTATCCACAGGAGGGAGGGACACTGCAGGCATGGAGAAGGGAAGGGGCAGACCCCACACCATGCACAGCGGGTAAATGGGACCCACACGGAAAAGACGAATTCCCATAACATTTGGCTTTGAAAAACAGAGGAGCTTAACTTCATGAGTTCTTACAATCAGTGGGGCTTAATTCCTAGAAATTTAAAAAATCACTGGGCTCAGCTTTGGGAGAACCAGAGGGCCATAGGGAATGGAACCCCTACCCTCAAAGACAAAGCATAACAAATATCCCCTCTGAGATACAGGATGGAAGCAGCAGTTTGAAAAATGCCTAGGGGTATGTGGGAAAGAGATCTATTTATTAATCTCAGAACATGTTCTGGAAGGGCAGCGATCTTTAAGAGACTTCTCCAAGAACAAAAGAGCTGGCAGGCACCATATCCCTTGCCTGCCCTCTAGCCTAGGTACACAGACACCTGCAAGAATCAACTCAGTGCCAATTCTCTGCACCTAGCTTGCTAACAACACACCCTGCCCCCCCACCCAGCTCTTCTGCAGACCTGCCACCTCCAACCTGCCCTCAGCTGTTCTCCAAAGCAGCAATAGGTCTCCTCCCACAGCAGACCAGTTCAAGCAAACCTTGCTAAAACTACATGCTTGGCTACTGAGTTCTCCTGTGGACTGGTCCATCCAACACACCCTTGGCTGGTTCTATCCAAAGTGGTACTACAAGTGTAGCAGTATGTAAGCAGCCCCCACAGGGGCCAGCAACATCAAAGTGACTCCTGCCCTGGGAAAATGGGAAGATAACCACACCAATTTGACTGTGGCCCTAGCAATGGGCTGGAGGCATCTATTTGTCTGATTGCAGCTCCTACTCACCAATGAAAGCTTCTCAGGGGACGTTACAGGGAGAATATCCAACAATTTGGTGTGACTGTAGCTCTGGCAGGTGCCTTGTCTGACCAACTCAAGCACAAGGCAGCCCCAGACTGGCCACTAACAACACAGGAACAAACCCTGCCCAAAACAGGCTAAGGGAGCCATTGCAGATATCTGGACTGAAGGCACAGCCATAACAGCAGGGTGGACACAACACACATAGGAGACAACTCTGAAGTGACAGTTCCTGGGGAACAGGAGATATTCCACTGAAGGGCACTATAGGAGTTTTTCTTCATAAGGCTTCTGCTTTCTGCTTTCAAGAGAAAGAGACATAGCTGATTTTCCTAAAACATAGAAACAAATAGACAAAATGAGGACATAGAGGGATATGTCCTGAATGAAAGAACAGGACAAAATCACAGTAAGAGAGCTAAATGAAACAGAGATAAGTAATTTGTCCGATAGGAAATTTAAAGTAATGGTCATAAAGATGGTCACTGGACTTGAGAAAAGAGTGGATGACCTCAGTGAGACCCTCAACAAGGAAATAGAAAACAAAACAAAAAAAAAATTAGAGATAAAGAACTCAATCCTAAAATTAAAAATACACTAGCGGGAATAAGTAGTAGACTAGAGGAAGCAAAAGAATGGATCCGTAACCTGGAGGAAAGAGTAATGAAAAGCAATCAAGCTAAAGTAATAAAAGTGAGAATAGATTATGGCAACTGTGTCACACAATTAAGCATAATAACATTCACATTATAAAGAATGAAGAAGGAGAAGAGAGAGTAAAGAGGGCAGAAAATTTATTTGAAGAAATAATAGCTGAAAACTTCCCAAATCTGGGGAAGGAAACAGAAGTCCAGATCCAGGAGGGAGAGAGAGCCCCCAGCAAAATCAACCCATCAAGGTACACCAAGACACATAGTAATTAAGATGGCAGGAAGTAATGGTAAAGAGAGGATTTCAAAAGCACCAAGAAAAAAGAAAATAGTTACATACAAGGAAAACCCCAAAAGGCAAATCAGCAGATTTTCAGCAGAAACTTAGCAGACGAGAGGGAGTGGATGATAAATTCAAAGTGCTAAAAGAAGAAAACTTGCAACCAAGAATACTCTATATGATAAAGCTAACATTGAAAATAGAAGGAGAGATAAAGTTTCCTAGACAAACAAAAGTTAAAGGAATTCATCATCACTAAACTAACTTTACAAGAAATGTTAAAGGGGACTCTTTGAGTGGAAAAGAAAGACTATAAGTAGGAGTAAGAAAAAAAGGGAAGCACAAAAGCACTACAATTAAGTATAGCTATAAAAATCAGTCAAGGGTTGGTTTATGATCAGTCACAACATAAATGATGTAAAGTATGACACAATATACCTAAAATGTGGGAAAGAGATGAGTAAAAAAATTTAGTGCTTTTAGAATGGGTTCAAACCTAAGTGTCCACCAACTTAACATAGATGGCTATATTTATAAGATGTTATATATACAAATAAAGGTAAACACAAATCAAAAACCTGTGATATGAAAAAGAATAATAGGAAAGTGATCCAAGCATTCCACTAAAGAAAGCCAGCAAACCATGAGAGAAGAGAGCAAGAGAAGAAAGGAACAGAGAAAAACTACAAAGCAACCATAAAACAAGTAATGAAACTGCAATAAATACATACTTATCAAGAATTACTTTGAATGTAAAATATATAATAATGACTTCGAATGTAAATAGACTAAATGCTCTGATTAAAAGACACAGGGTGATGGAATGGATAAAAAGTAAGACCCATCTATCTGAAGACTATAAGACAGACTCATTTCAGAACTAAACACACACACAGACAGAAAGTGAGGGAAAAGTGTTTATCATGGAAATTGAAGTAAAAAAGAAAGGTGGAGTAGGAATATTTTTATTGAATAAAATGGACTTTCAAACAAAGAGAATAACAAGAGACAAAGAAGAATGTTACATAATCATAAAGCAAACAATCCAAAGAGAACATATACCAATTGTAAATATTTATGCACCTAAATACTTGAAGCGGCTATTAATAAACATAAAGGAAGTAATCAATAGTAATACAATAATAGTAGGGGACTTTAACACCCCACTTACATCAGTGGATAGATCACTCAAACACAAAATCAACAAGGAAATAGTGCTTTTGAATGACACATTGGACCAGATGGATCTAACAGATATATTCAGAATATTTCAACCTAAAATGGAATGCACATTCTTTTCAAGTACACATGGAAAATTCTCCAAAATAGATCATATGTTAGGCTACAAAACAAATCTCAACAAATTTAAAAGATTTTAGTCATAATATGCATCTTTTCTGACTATAATGCTATAAAACTAGAAGTCCACCACAAGATATGAAAAGATCACAAATACACGGAGGTTAAATATCATGCTACTAAAAAATGAAGGGATCAACCAAGCAATGAAAGAAGGAATCAAAAATTATATGAAAACAAAGGAAAATGAAAACAAAAGTCTCCAAAATCTTTGGGATGCAGCAACCACTGTTTTAAGAGGAACATTTATAGGAATACAGGCCTACCTCAGGAAGCAAGAAAAATCTCAAATAAACAACCTAACTTGACACCTAAAGGATCTAGAAAAGAACAGCCAAAATGAGCAAAAGGAAGGAAATAATAAAGATTAAAGCAGAAACAAACAAAGAACAAAACAGATCAATAACACCACGAGATGGTTCTTTGAAAAAATCAACAAAATTGATACACCCTTAGCCAGACTCAAAAAAAAGAAAAGAAAAAAAAAAAAGAAAAAGAAAAAGAGGACTCAAATATATAAAATCAGAAATGAAAGAGGATAAGTAACAATTGACATCACATAAATTTGATTATAATATTATGAAAAATTTTATGCCAACAAATTGGACAACATAGAGGAAATGGATCAATTCCTAGAAATATATAGCCTCCCAAAATTGAGCTATAAAGAATAGAAAATTTGAACAGATCAACTACTAGAAATGAAATTGAATCAGTAATCAAAAATTGCCAACAAACAAAAGTCCAGGACCAGACAGACAGCTTTACAGGTAAATTCTACCAAACATTTAAACAAGAGTCACGCCTGTTCTTCTCAAAATATTCCAGAAAATAGAAGGAAACCTTCCAAATTCATTCTATGAGGCCAACATGACCCTAGCACCAAAACCAGATAAAGACACTACAAAAAGAGAAAGAGAGAGAGAGAGAGAGAGAGAGAGAGAGAGAGAGAACTATAGGCCAATATCTGATAAACATAGATGCAAAAATCCTTAACAAAATATTAGCAAACTGAATCCGACAATACATTAAAAAATAAGTATTCACCATGATCTTGTGGGATTCATTCCAGGGATGCAAGTGTGGTTCAATATTTCCAAATAAATCAATGGGATATATCACATCAACAATGGAAAGGATAAAAGCTATATGATCATTTCAATAGGTGCAGGAAAAGTATTTGACAAAGTACAATATCCATTCATGATAAAAACCCTCTGCAAAGTAGGTTTAGAGGGAAAAATGTCATTATAATAAATTCTGTATATGAAAATCCCACAGCTGACATATTGAATCATGAAGAACTGAGAACTTTTTCCCTAGGATCAGAAACAACACAGGGATGTCCACTCTCAGAATTTTTTTAAACATAGCACTGGAAGTCCTAGCCCACAGTAAGCAGACATGAAAAAGAAATAAAGTCATCCAAAAAGGTAAGAAAGAAATAACATTTCGTTATTTCAGATGACACGGTACTATATACATAGAAGACCCTAAACAGTCCAAGAAGAAACTAAACTGATGAATGAATTCAGTAGCAAATAAGATACAAAATCAATAAAAGAAATGTGTTGCATTTCTGTATATTAATAATGAAGTAGCAGAAAGAGATTGAGAAAGCAGTTTCATTTACAAGTACAACAAAAATAATAAAACACCAAGGGATAAACTTAACCAAGGAGGTGAAAGACCTGCACTCTGAAAACTACAAAAAGTTGATGAAAGAAATTGACGAGAACACAAACTGAAAGATATTCCATGCTCATGGATTGGGAGAATAAATATTGTTAGGATGTTGAGATTATCCAAAGCAATTTGGATACAGATTTAATGCAATCCCCATCAAAATACCAATAGTAGTTTCTATAGAAGTAGAACAAACAATCCTAAAATGTGAATGGAACCACAAAAGATCTTTATTAGCCAAAGCAATCTTAAAAAAAACAACAACCTGGAGGTATTACAATCTCAGATTTCAAGATATACTACAAATCTGTATTAATCAAAACAGTGTGATACTGGCACAAAAACAGACACATAGATAAACAGAAGAGAATAGACAGCCCAGAAATAAACCCATGATTATATGGTTAATTAATCTATAACAAAGAAGGCAAAAATATTCCACAGCTAAAGACAGTCTACAATAAATGGTGCTGGGAAAACTGGGCAGCTACAAGCAAAAGAATTAAAGAGGGCCACTTCCTTATACCATACACAAAAAATAAACTCAAAATGGATTAAACACCTAAGTGTGAGACCTGAAACCATACAATTTCTAGAAGAGAGCACAGGGAGTAATTTCTCTGACATTTGCCGAAGTCATGTTTGTTTGTTTGTTTGTTTGTTTTTGTTTTTGTTGTTAAAATATGTGTCCTGAGGCAAAGGAAAAACAAAAACAAAAACAAAAACAAAAAATTAGTGGGACTATACCAAAGTAAAAGCCTTTGAACAGCAAAGGAAATAATCAGTAAAATAAAAAAACCTACTACATGGGAGAAGAGATCTGCAAATGATATATCCAATAAGAAGTTAATATCCAAAATATATAAAGGCCTTATATAACTCAACACACACACACACACACACACACACACACACACAAAACCCGCAAACAATCCAATTAAAAAATGGGCAGAAGACATGAATAGACCACAGACACATGAAAAGATGATCAATGTCACTAATCAACAGGAAATTGCAAATCAAAACCACAAGATACCACCTCACACCAATAAGAATGGTTACGAACAAAAGCATAAGAAACAAGTGTTGGTGAGGAGAGAAAGGAACCTTCATGTAGTGTTGGGAATGCAAGCAGGTCACTGTGGAAAATAGTATGGAGGTTCCTCAAAAGTTAAAAATAAAACTACCATATAATCCAGTAATTCCACTACTGGGTATTTTCCCAAGAATACAAAAACACTAATTTGACATGTTATGTGTACCCCTATGTTTATTGTAGAATTATTTATAATAGCCAAATTATGGAAGTAGCCCAAGTGTCCACTGATAAATGAATGGATAGAGAATATATGGTATGTGTATGTGTGTGTATATATATATATATATATATATATATATATATATATACACACACACACATATATACACATATATATATGTGTGTGTGTATGTTATGTAATACATATAATGTAATATTAATCAGCCATTAAAAAGAATGAAAAACATTGCCATTTCCAACAATGTGAATCGATCTATAGAGTATAATGCTAAGTGAAATAAGTCAGACAGAGAGACAAATAGCCTAAGATTTCATTCATATCTGGAAATTAAGAAACAAAACAAATGAAGGGTGCCTGGGTGACTCAGTCAGTTAAGCATCTGACTCTTGACTTTGGCTCAGGTCATGATCTCATCCTTTGTGAGACAAAACAAATGAATGAGGAAAAAAGGCCAAAAACCCCCTCTTAAATATAGAGAACTGGTGATTACCAGAAGGGAAGTGGGTGGGAAGATGGATAAAATAGGTGAAGAGGTTAAGCACAGTGAAGAGCACTGAGTAATGTATAAAATTCTGGTGTAGTATATTGAACACTTATAACTAATATGACACTGTATATTATTTATATTGGAAACAAGAAGAACAGATTTTTATTGTTTTTATTCTGCCTCTAACCCCCACCATACATTATCACAGTCTTCCCAAAACTACTTACTTTCTTTGCCAATTAGTAGGTTGCCCTTTACAAGATAACTCTTCAAATTCAAGAAACCTTTCTTGAAATGAATATTATAATTATAAACCACATCATCAATATCCATTTATATAAATAATTTGTTGTCTAATTCTATTTTACAGCAGTTTTTCTTTATCTTTCTTAGGACCTTTATTTATTTTTTTTCTAATTTTCAAAAGGTTAAAATATCCCTCCTGGAATTTTCCTTGTATAAAGTCTAATACTTTTTCCTTTCTAAATAATTTGTTCTATTTGTCTGGAAACTTGAAAGACTTACTCTCAATTTAAGTCATTTTCCTATGCCATGTCAAGGTGATTTTATTTTTCTCTTTTTTCTCACCAGGATCTCAATGACATCTTTTAATCTGAATACTCAAGCCTTTTCTTCTATTATTCTTTGGTTCTTTTTTTTTAAATTTTTTTTTAACATTTATTTTTATTTTTGAGACAGAGAGAGACAGAGCATGAACGGGGGAGGGTCAGAGAGAGAGGTAAACACAGAATCTGAAACAGGCTCCAGGCTCTGAGCTGTCAGCACAGAGCCCGACGCGGGGCTCGAACCCACGGACCACGAGATCATGACCTGAGCTGAAGTCGGAGGCTTAACCGACTGAGCCACCCAGGCGCCCGTATTCTTTGGTTCTTAATCTCTCCCGTCTATTTTCTTTTTTCTGAAATGGCCTATTATTTGCATTGTATTTGCATATTATTTATATTCATCGCCATGCTTCTTTCATATTTCTTTTCTCTATTTCATGATATATATTTTTTCTCTACTTCAAAATTAATTATCCAAAACAACTCTTGTGTTTTTCAGCTCTACTAAATTCTTACATTCTAGACATCTTGATCTTCAGTTCTAGAAAGTTTATTTTGATCTCTAATGGCATCACACTGAGTTATTTTCTCCTTGGTTTTTGGTGTTTTCATTTTTCTCTTCTACCATTTGTACTCTGGTACTACTTCTACATTGTACTCTGTTCTAATGACTCTGATCTCTTTACCTCATGGGAGAGGATTACCAGCTCCCACATTGGTCAAATGGTTGGAATTTCTCCTGTAGTCATCACTAGAAGGTTGAGAATATATGGTGGTCTTTGTTCCAGTGGGTCTTTATAGAAAATGTGAACAATCTGGAACCCATCTCTGGAGTTATCTGAAGGAGGCTACCTTGTTCTCAGTTCTCTCCAAGTGCAGGTGACAGAGGGTAGTAATCATAATATTCTGAGGCCCCAAACATTTCAGTGGCACTTGTGCTTTTGTTACCTCTCCTGAGACAGAAAAAACCCCTAAATATATGGTATTCATATTGTTCTACCCTGTCATTAACTTCCTCTAACCCTGTCTATAAATTGTTATTATCATAATTACATTTCCATGTATATTAGGAGAAGAGAAAACAGTAAGGAATTGAAAGACTTAAAATATATATGTGTGTGTTGGGGTGCCTGGGTGGCTCATTCAGTTGAGTGTCAAACTCTTGATTTTGGCTCAGGTCATGATCTCAGGGTCATGGGATCAAGCCCTGTGTTGGACTCAGTGCTGAGCTTAGAGCCTGCTTGATACTCTCTCTTTCTCCCTCTTTCCTTCTCCCCTGCTTGTGTGCACTCTCTCTCTCTAAGTAAAAACATAATAAAATAAATTTAAAAATATATGTGGAAACTTATGGGTTCAGGACCAATATGTAAGGACTTTGGAAGTCATTATTACTAATAATCACAAGAAAAAAGTGCTGAACAAACTGAAAATCAACAAGTCTTAGATAATCCAAGAACTGAGGTCATAGCAAACCACTGTCCCTCAGACTGGAGAGACAGTCAGATACAGAGTAGCACAAGTTGTTGGAACAGAAGCTCATGAGTAAAATTTCCCTGACAACTATTACTGGGATAGGAAACCTAACTGTAATTAATAAATTGATGGAGGCTCAGTGGAGACAAGAATGGGAGTTAAAAACTCCATGGGATCTTAGTGTTAAAGCACAATCACACTTTTGTGAATTTTCCCTCCAGGAGCCCTATCAGGTGTTCACGATGAAGACCATAGAAAAAACATCCTTAATCTTCTGATGGAGGAAGGGGGAAAGTAGCCAGTGTGAAATAAATTCAGACGATTCTGTTGTTTTTAACAATGCCTTCAAACTATTTTACCATAGCCCAATGGCCTTTGGGAAAGAGAAATTCCCAATTCCAGCCAAATTATGTAGATATCAATAAACTTTACAAAGTTTGTATGGAAAGGCAAAAGACTCAGAATAGTAAAAATTATATTGAGGGAGAAAGACAAAGATGGAGGACTGAGACCACCCAAATTCAAAACTTATTTTAAGCCTACAGTAATTAATATAGTGTGTTGGTGTGCCTGGGTTCCTGGTTAATCATCTAACTCTTAATTTAGGCTTAGGTCCTGACCTCACAGTTGGTGACATTGAGCCTGCTTGGAATTCTCCTCCTTTCTCTCTGTCCCTGCCCCACTTGCACATGCTGACTCTCTCTCAAAATAAATAAACATTTTTTAAAAAAGACAGTGTGATATTGTAAAAGTGTAGATAAAAGATCAGTAGAACAGAATAGAGAGCCCAGAAGTAGACTCACACAAATAAAGTCAACTGAACTTGAAAAAGCAGCAAAGGCCATACAATGAAGAAAACATAGTTTATTCATCGAATGCTGCTGGAACAATTGGACATCCACAGCAAAAGGAAAATTGGATCTAAATGCAGATTTTATACCTTTCATAAAAACAACCCCAAAATGGATCATATATTTAAATGTAGAATGGGGAACTATAAAATTCCTAGAAAGCAACATAGGAGAAAATCTAGGTGAACTTCAGTTTGGCAATGACTTTTTAGACAACACCAAAGGCACAGTCCATGAAAAAATAAAGTGGGCATCATTAAAATTTAAATTTAAAACTTCTGCTCTGTAGAAGACACTATTCACAGAATGAAATGACAAGCCATAGACTGGGAGAAAATATTTGAAAAACAGATATCTGTTAAAGATCAACATCTAAAAAATAAAACTTAAAACATGACAATAACACTTCAATTAAAAAATGGGGAAAAGGCCTGACCAGCTACCTCACCAAAGAAGATACAGAGATAGCAAATATGCATATAAAAAGATACAAAACATCACTAGGGAATTGCAAGTTAGAGCAACAGTGAGATATCATTTCACATCTATTAGAATAGTTAGAATCTGGAACACTAACAACACCAAATGCTGATTCAGATTTGAAGCAACAGGCACTCTTCAATCATTTCTGGTGGGAATGTAAAGTGGTATACCACTTTGGAAAATAACTTGGCAATTTCTTACAAAACTAAATATACTCTTACTATATGACCCAGAAATTTTTCTTTTTGTATATGGCCATGTGAGTTGAAAACTATGTTCACACAACATTCCAGTGAATGTTTATAACAGTTTTATTCAAACTGCCAACACTTGGAAACAACCAAGATGTTCTCCAACCAATGCATAAACTGTGGTATGTTCATACAGTGGACTATTATTCATCAATAAAATGAAATGACCTATTAAGCTATCAACAGACATGGAAGAAATGTAAATGCATATTGCTAAGTGAAAGAAGGCAATCTGAAAAGGCAAGTTACTGTTTGATTCCAAGTATATCATTCTGAAAAAGGTGAAACTATGAATACAGTAAAAAGACCAGTGATTGCTAGGGCTCCGGAGCAAGGGAGGGAAGGATGAATAGGTGGAGAACAGATGTTTTATGGCAGTGAAACTATTCCTCATGGTGTGTGTGTGTGTGTGTGTGTGTGTGTGTGTGTATCGATGTAAATTTGTTAAATCCCAGAGAATATAAAAAGAAGGAACCCTAATGTTACAGTGGACTTTAGTTAGTAATAATGTATTAATATTTGTTCATCAAGTATAATAAAGTATCACACTAATGCAAGATATTAATAGGGGAACCAATGGGTGGAGGGTGTTGAGGATATGGGGGGGTTTCTATTGTTTCAGCACGTAATGTAGCATTCCTACCAGAAATAATAAGAAACCATGTAATATATTCTCATCATCTTTATTCTATGAACAAGGAAGAAAACCATAGTAGCTATAATTAGTTTATATTTTTATTTCTGTGTCCTGGGATTCACTAAGTGAAAAATATTTCTAGCATACTTAATATGTAGACTTTAGCTAAGCCACATATGAATTGGAAATTATTTGGAGTTTACAGACTGGTTTGTTTTGAGATGGCCAACCATTTTAACAATTTTTAAACCAATTTAATAATTCAATATTTTTGCATACATAACTTATTACTACATATTATAGTGCCATACACTATAATAAATTGATTTGTGAAAAAGTATTGCAGGATGAATCAGAAGGTCTGGGCTCCAAGCTTATCTTTGATGTCATACTTTTATGACAAGAGCAATTCAAGCAGCATCTGAAATTATACCAATAAACCTCAACAAACAGATAGTGATCTATCAGCTAGTTGCAAAATCCCAGGTGATGAGTGTATAAAAATAAAATTCCTTGGTCATTTTAAGAGACTATTGAAAGACTTACGGTCTACAGAGGCTGTCCAGTAGAAAAATAAGACAAGCTGCGAATGTAACTTAAAATTTCCTAGTAGCTACATTTTAAAATGAGAAAAAAATATGTAAAATTAATTTTAAAGGTAAAATTAATTTAACCCAATATATCCAAATATTATCATGACAACATAATAACAATATATCTTATATATATATATATATATATATATATATATATATATATATATATTTTTTTTTTACTGAATCTTTGAGAACATTTAGGTGTTCTTTATACTCACAGAACATTTGACTTTGTTACATTCCAAATGCTCAATAGACACATGTAGCTGGAGGCTACTACATTGAAAAACAAAGGTGGGAATAGAGATGGGAAAAACATGATAATTTTTGTGATGGTTGCACAGAATGGCAGAACACATTCTTAAATCATCTTAGGGAATTTAGAGAAAGTTTCATAGATCCCAACTGAATGAAAGGTAAAAGTCATGTGGAGATATGGCAGATATCCAAAGGAAGAACAGCCTGTAGGGGTACTCAAGCAGAGAGGGACACTCCAAGTGAAGGGAACAGAGTGACAAAAGGCATGTAGGCCATGAAGGGAGTGTTGCTGTGTAGGTGAATTGTGCGTGGAATGGGCAGAGGGTGCTGGAACTGAGCAAAGCACCAAACTGGGATGAGTACTGAATCCTGGGATGATGTTACAGAAAAAGCTTTTTTAAGAGGGTTAGTGAACTGACTCTTTACCCTAGTGCTGCTTTTAACTAAATATGTGACCTGACTTAAGTCACTTAAACTCATCATCTCCAATTCCTAGTTTCTACAACTGTAAAATCAAGGAATTGAACTAATCTCTAACTTTTTTTCCCAATTAAAAACACAACATGCAAAAATTATAAAGCATGAATTAAAATGGCTTGAGATTTAAGCATATTCAGAAACGACAAAGTTGGTATTTAGAAGGTAGAGTGGTATAATTATGTAACCTGGCTATTTAAGCTTATTCTGGGAAAACATTGAGGTAGAGATTGAATTTTAAAATAATAGCAGCCAACGCTATATTCTATAAGTGTCAACATTTAATTTTTTACCCCCCTCCTTTTCCTGGAAAAGGAAACTATTTTTGTTTAGTCAATTGTGAGATATTCTCTTGTTTTTCGTGCTGAATGCTTTCTTAAGTTTTAAGCCCACAGCATCTTGAGTATTTTGCTTAAGTACATTCTTTAGAAGTAAAGTTGGACATGATATATTGGCTGATTCATAGTGAATCAAGGAAAAACTCACATATAATTTCTATGTCTATTTCAGTACATTCAAGATCAGTTAATATTAAAGTTATAAAACTATAGAAATTTATAAGAAATTAACAAGGTGGGATCTGAGCGAATTATAATCACCTGTGGCCTGACATGCTACATCAAAAAAGATATACCTTTCAATATTTTCTAAAGCCACCTGGATGAGAAACAAACTACCTTTGGCTTTACAGTGATTTAAAAAAATCTATTTGTTTTTACAAATAAATATCTACAGCAAACAGGGCACTAAGAAACAAGCTATGTATGAGGCACATAGTTCTGAAGAGTAACATACCAGAAATTATCTTGTATTCTATGCTACTTTCTTAGAAAACTTTAGTCCAAAAAGTTAAATTAGACCATGAAAAAAAAATACCAAGAATCATTGAATAAACTTAAAAACCCACAAAAAGTGAAAATGTAAAGCACTAGCAAAAACACTCATATTTTTATTTGAAATATGAAAATAGATTGAGTCAACGAGTTGCAGACAGGAAAATACCTATTAGAGAAGGTGGAGGTACAGAGGAGAGTGGTAGTTAAAAGACCAATATGATATGGTAATGACAAAGGACGGACAAGGCAATTCTCAAGGAGGCAGCTGTATAAAGAAGACCATCTTCAATGAAGTCTTGAAAATGAATGGAGAGTCAGCAGAATCCATTAAGAACATGTTTCTTTTCACAAGTGAGAAGGTGGGTAGCAGAATTCTGCACAGTAAATGAAGCCTGAAGAAGTGTCTACTGAATTGAGAATCCATAAAGAAGACAGTTGATAATAAAGAGATGGATTGCTTGGGATTTCTGCCAAGATTGAGTGGGGCCACTTGTAACATTATTATGGAGGTTGTGAGGCATAATAGGAATTCAAAGGTAGACACCCACACACAAACTGCTTGGAAAGGAGGCTCTCAATTTCTGGGAGGTCTGTGATGAGGCAAAGGGAAAAGCATTGTGAACAACAGCAACATCTGGCCTGAAAGGAGAAAGGGAGGAAGTAGAATTTTGTTTACATTAAGTGAGAGCTCTGCGTACAGAGATCAACATCTGGCTTTGGTTACATTTATCTGAACATAGTGAAAATGTTTGAATTAACCAAAAAAGATTAGACTAAATTTCATAGTGTTTACACAGCAGAACACATGACAAAACAGATACATGGCAAAAATGTCTGTTTATGCACACATTTCAAAGAGCAGGGATGTGTCACCCCAAGCTACATTATCTTAGTGTGGTTGACACAAAACAGGGTTCCACATAAACTCCTAATGATGGCCATTACAAACTGTGTTAAGCCAAGGTGGTTTAAACATAGATATCCCATGCCCTTTGTTTATCCCTATAATAAAAAGAGTTTGAATGCATTTCTGCCATGATTAAGAGAAAACATAGGTTAGGAAGCATATTTATATATTATTTTCCTACTATCAATAACATTTCAAGTGACATTCTTATCCCTAGGAATGATGGCTCTCACAAGTCCTCCCACCCCTTCTGTCCAAAGATAAATGCATTTGGTGCTTTGATTTGTTAGCATATTCAGAACAGAATATTTCTCTTTATAGAAGTAATCTCAATTTTTCTTGGCCATATTAATTGAGTCATAGAAATCTCATAGACCACCAATAATATATGCTTTTTACAGCTCTGCCTTGTTTTGGAATCTGATCTTCTGCTCCTGTCATCGCAACATCTGATTTGAACCAGGACAAGGACAAGTGACATGTGCTGGGGAATGAGCTGTGATTACATATCAAGAAAGAAAGTGTGTGTGGTCAGCTACAAGAATAAGCAGTTAAACTTTGGAAGTCTTTATCATTTATTAGGAAATAGTCCAGAAGTCCTGGTTCTGAAAAGAAACAAGTGGGTTGAAGGGTGGCAAGAACAAATACAAACATTTTTTTTTCAATTACTTAAATGGATCATCTGTAGATAGAAGGCGAAGCACAAGTGCATTGACTTCCCATATAGTAGACAGGATCTAGCCAAGTAGAGCAAAGGTGTTTTTAGTTCAGCTTGTATCACGTGCCACAGTTTCAGGACATCATAATGGCAAGAGTGACTGATTAAATGCATTTAATATCAAACCTGAAATGACAGAGCATGCAGATAAGAGCATCACCTTTTTGAGTACTCTACAGATTCCTCTCTCCTGGACCTCTGCCTCTAGCCTCCATGTCATAGAATAAGGTGACTTTTGACAGGGACTAGAAGGCTTGGCCCAGGGCAACATTCAGGACAGTCCATCAGTTCAGGGAGGTGCAGCCTGATACTAGCCAGTTCCTCCAGGAAATTCTCGTTATCTAACACATGACCTGCCCCTTAAAAATTTGGTGGGAATGGTTAATTGGATGCATCATTATTTGAAAAAGAATATGACGTCAATATGACATCATAAATTATACTTTCAGGTTATATTAGGAGTAAATCATTAACAACAGTATAAAACAAAAACAACTTCATTCTATTTAAAATCAAAAATTTTCTTAGATTCTGTTTCATAATTCAGGGGAAAACTCTATTTTGATCATTTCTAAGATGTTTAGTTTGAAGCAATGCTCAATTTTTGTTAGCATTTAAAAATAAAAATTTGAACCATGCAATGTTTTTATTTTTTATATACTTTCATAGTACACTGGATTATTAAAAGTAAGATATGTTCAAATAGATCTAACCTCAGTGAGGGTAATCTGTAAAGATAAATTGACGAGATATATTCTAGTCAATTCCTAGTATAGAGTTCCTTACATACTCATAAATTGATTTCTAGATTTGCAATTGTCAAACTAATGCCATCTATTTGCTTTAAAGATTTTGTGGTGGGGGGAGGTCAAAACTTTGCCCAACCCTGCTCAAGTCTGAAAGTGAATCATGTGTTTCAAAGCATTTTTGATTTAAAAGAAGGATAGATGTTTGGACAGTGTTTGGACAGTTTATGTCATTAGAACAGTATATTTACAGGAAGATTAAATTTCTAGGAAATAAATAGGTGCTAACATAGCTGTCATAAATGGAAAGAAAAATAAAACTGTACTTTTACAGCAAAAGGAGAGATAGATGATAGATGACGGATGATTGATAGATAGATAGATAGATGATAGATATACAACTTAGTATCTAAATTCCAACTTTAGGAAGATGATAAAAGTGTACATACTGTGGTCGAATTTATTAAGCAGACCTTTGTAAAACTCTGTTCAAGGTTTGACTTAAAACCCACTCTATAGTCTTACATATAAAGCTATTTTGACATTGCATTTGTGAAGATGTGGTCTGACAGGATACATTCCAATACCTATAAGCCACTAACTTTGCATTGTAAACATGTAAGAAAGTACATTGCTCTAACACGATGTAGAAGGCCAGTTTTATTTTTATGAAAAAATTGGTGGGCCTGATTTTTCTCCTAAGAGGCTTTTCCTAAAATTTCCTGAAGTACAAATTATATAGTTTGAATAAAATCTAAAAACAGAATCTGACTTATTTTTGGAAAGAAAATCTGATTCTGAAGAAGCAATGTTAATTTATTTCTGCATAATTTTGGAACTTTAACTTCTATGAAAACATTATTGATAGTTTAACTTATTTTTTCCATAATATGAAATTTTAACATGCAATAAAACAACACAAAATAAATCATATTTGAAACTTTTTTGAAACGTATTCTTTCTTAACTTCCAACTCCATTTATGAAATACAAGGAAATTGTTAAATTAAGCCAGTCTTCTTACTTAAATGAGAGTAACAGGAAGGGGGAAAATAGATTTTTCCAGTGTGGTCTGTTATTCTTTAATTATCCTACTATAAAAGATTTTATCATATGATAGAATTTGATTTCAGACAAGATATACAGTATTCTGACCTCAAACTGACCCATTTTTTTTTTTTTTTAGTTCTGGAAACAAATATGCAGTAAGAGCCTGAAGAAACTGAACTTGAAAGAATTCTCACAAGGCATGAAAAGACACATTGCCTATTACCTTCCACGTTAGCAACAGCCTGACTGAGAGGAAAGAAGGGGAAAAATAATAGAATAAAAAAGTTTTTTATAAGAATATTTCTTGTGGAACTAAGTACAACTTTTCTTTCTGTCTTAAAAACTAGAAAATGAAATTTACTTGGGGGGTGAGTGGAGAAGGCCTGTGGTGATTTTTCAGTGAATTTATGAAACTGAGAGATCACATCTGGCCAAGTGATCCATGGCCATAATACCAATATGGCCAAAATACTGAGGTGCTAGAAGTACAAATCATGATTTTCAGGAGCAAAAAATAATGAGGTACATTTGACTCCTTCCCAGGCTTGACTAGGGGTCTATGATTAAGTTAAGGATTTTCTCTTAGGAAAGAAAAATAAGGAACTGCATTTTGTCCAGCGAATTTTAAGAAGAAATTGTTAGAGAGTTAAGAATCTCTGTTTGGTCTAGTGAATCGGGATCAATGTGTATTTTATTCCTGTGACGATAGTGCTAAGTTAGTATGCATCATACCATAATTGTTTGAATTGTGAAAATTAATTACAGTCCTCGGTCCTAGGATTGGATGTTTCATATAGCAGGCTCTCATCCTCCCAACAGCTTTAAAGGTAGACATTATTATCTTATATTTTACAAAAGAGGAAATTAAGCTTCAAGTATGCTCAAAGGTACTTTGTTAATAAGTAGCAGAGCTGGGATTTGAACTCATTGCAAGTCTGTGCTATTGCCATTATGCCACATATCATTGAAGTACATATTTTTTGGCTATGTCCATTTATGTGAATTCAAAGTAAAAATACATAATGGGAAATATGAGCCATTTACTGAGTAGCAATTTTTATAATTTCTGCTGAGGAACAACTGTAAAATTGGTAAGTAATCAAAACTTTGCATTTAAAAT
This sequence comes from Neofelis nebulosa, assembly GCF_028018385.1. Classification (NCBI taxonomy): domain Eukaryota; kingdom Metazoa; phylum Chordata; class Mammalia; order Carnivora; family Felidae; genus Neofelis; species Neofelis nebulosa. Next base: position 179,041,074 of record NC_080782.1, read on the forward strand.
ACAAAAGACATTCCTGACTTCAGGCATTCCTAATCAAACTGGCTTTTCTTTGTGTAATTAAATCACCCTCTGGAATTACAGTCCTTATTTCTATTGAATCACATCAACACTTCTTTGTTGTTGTTGCCATAAAGGACCTGCCTATATCTCCTTAATCTTTTCCCCTTAGTTTTACAATCCAAAAGAGAGGTTTGATGGAACGTTTTCCCTGTCATGTGTGGGACTTCTTAATGGAGCCCATGTATTTCTTAAGTTCTCTGGATACACCATTTTGTATTAAGTGACTAAATGCATTTTTCTGGCAATGGGCCCCTTAGATTTTGTTGGATTACAAAGGAGTCCCTGACTGAAGAGAAAGATAAAAACTACTTACTGCCCTAGCAGAAGCTTGGTTCTTTCTTGATAGTGTCTATATAAATAAATGGGATGGAAAATACAATAATATTTAGTTGTACCCTGTCAAACAGAGGCAAAGCATTTTCCCTTTAAACCATACATGAACTACATGCCTTTCTTTTTTCGGGTCATTTAAAATAAGCTTACATCTTTAAAATAAAGAACAAAATAACTCTGAGGACGAGACTTTTAAAAATTCTCTGGAACAATGCAGTGGCTTTCTAAAACTAGAAGAAAAGTTGAGATGAAGTCTATTTTATACTGGATATGCAGTCAAAACTTGTCTTAAAAAATAAGAAAAACAAAGGAAAGATAAATAAAATACAATTTAAAAAAATCAAAAGAAAGATAATAGTTTGGCGGTTTAAGTGTTTCTAATTAAAGATTCAGCTAGGTACCCAACTATGTCATCTAACTAACCATTTCCCAAACTTACCCTTGAACTGGATATTTAATGATACTTTTATAATGGAAATGACCCCTAAATAGGTCATATGAGTTTTTCCTTGCCTCATTAAACATGGAAGAGGTGACTGTTATGAGCCTCCTTGGTTTTTTTTTTCCATAAGGCAGTGACTTAATAGCATGTACGAATAAGGCATTTGCCTAATCCATCATACTGGAATGTTTTTTCCCTAGATAATGATGATCCCAATTGTATACACCCCTTTTATTACAAAAGAGTCCAGTCTATCACTTCCACAAAAGTTAGTTGCTTTCTAAGCCTAGCAGTTCAAAGTGGGCACAGGACAATCCTTTTCTGAGGACTTCAGCAAAGTTTGCAGTAAATGGAAAGGCACAGAGATGGTCTAAGCCTTGGGAACTTGGTAGAGTTTTTGAAACTAGCAATTATTTCTCTTCTCTGTTTCAATTAACCCAAAATGGTAGTCATACTTTGTTTAGACTATAAATTGATTTTGAACACAAATTTTTAAAAACTTGTGTTTTTTTTTAACTGTGTCGTTAAGAAATACTCATTTGTTAAACCTAGAAATAATTAAAAAAAAAAAAAGTTACCTTTTTTTCTCATGGTCTTACTTTCTGTTCCAGAGTCTAAATTCTGCTCGTTTATGGGGTGGCATTTGGAACCATTATTCTGCATTATCAGTGGTTGCCATCTATGCAGTTTTTATGGACATCACACAGAGAGTGAAAGGATAGGTTTTGGTTGTCTACTCTGTGCACCAGGAAGAATTTTTGGCATTACAATAGGTTCCCTTGTACACCTAGTTCTCCATATAATGGATGGTGGCATTCTGTTTCCATGGAGAAGGGGAAGCACTTTGAGAACACACATATCCATTGACCCTTGTTAGATTCTTCCAATGCCTTTATCAAAGTCCTTCTCAACAGTAGTTTGGAAACAGTATGTATAGCACTTCAAATATCCAGAAAGGAAATCACTACACCAAGTGTAGATAATCAGGTCCATTCTATGGATAGATGTGCAGACCCAGTCCTGCATTTTTCCTATGCTCTGCCTTAAGTTTGAGAACCCACTGGGCAGCTCATTCTTGATTTTACTGCAAGGTAACTTTTGATAGAGGAAAATAGTTGACACAAGCTTGTAGTCCTTTATAAATAAAAGTATAAGTACATTACATCTTTCATACTTCAGAAATTTCTCCCATGTAATCTTGTCATGTTTTTCCCTATGACCATGGCCACATTTGTTAGGCAACAGCTAAGAATGAATAAATAATTATTCTCTATAAGAAAGGTAGTAATGGATTTGGTTTCAAAATGTATTTGAATTTAAGTACATTATATAACATGAAACTTTTCCTTATTGTGTTCATCAGTCTTTATTTTTGACAATTACAAAGAAAAAATGCTGAGATTAATTATAAAGTTTCTGTCAATTATTTTAGCATAAGTTAAGCCAAATGTTACCCATAAGATATCAAATATGGCTCCATAAAAAATCAAATATTTTTAAAAAATATTTATTTATTTTTTGGGAGAGCACAAGTGGGGGAAGGGCAGAGAGAGAGGGACCAAGGATTTGAAGCAGGCTCTGCACTGAGAAGCTGACAGCAGTGAGCCTGATGTGGGGCTCGAACTCACCAACCACGAGATCATGACCTGAGCCCAAGTTGGAGGCTCAACCGACTGAGCCTCTCAGGTGCTTCCCAAAATCAAATATTTTAAAGGCAGGACCCTTAAAATAAAATCAATTATTGCTTTATTTCCACAACGTTTCCAAATGCCTCTGGTTATCTTGTTTGCCAAATCCTCTTTAAATCATTATTTTCTCAGCATAGTTTGTTTAATGCACTGGTTACTGCTATATTCATGACAAATAAATGTAAAGTAAAGGGCAGCATTCCAATGGCATCTCAGGGCACTGTGAAAGAAAGTTTTTCCCTTTACCCTTGACTTATGTTAAGCATTCAGCTCAGGTTAGAGAAGATGGTTGTCTGATTACCTGCCCTATTTTTCTTCGACAGAACAGATAGAGTATGCTTATCTATTAAAAGCACTCCAGAGTAACATTAAGCCAGGACACCTGTGGAGCTTGTCAAAGCAAGTTCTCAAACAGGTCACTGGTTGCTGGGGCAAGCTTCAAGAACAGAATAACAAGCACTCTTTGGTATGGGAAACAGGGATCTCAATGCCTTCAAATAGCCTGTGCAGAAGAGAAACCAACAGGGAGAGAGAAAGGGAAGAGATCTTCATTTCCCATTATTTCCTAATTGATCACTGATCCATAGTTTTGTTTTAAATTCATATCCTAGTGCCTAATGCCCACAGCAAAATTTATTATAAATATTTAAACAAAAGCCACATGGTCTTTAGGGGCTTTACTTTTCTGAAGCTGGAAGATAATATGTGACATCAATTTATACCAAACAATGGTTTAATTGGTACTTCAAGATTTTCCTTTTATAATAATAAAAATAAGTGACCTAGGAAAATTGGGGGTATAATATCTTACACTTTTGAATTGTTAGAAGTTTGGGATTGTTAGAATCATTTGACGGTAGGTCTTTTTATCTGAGTAACATGTTTAAAACAATTCTGATAATTTTGGAAAGTTACAAAGTAGTAATAATTTATGTTTAGATTTTTTAATTGGCAGTAAGCAGTGGGATGAAATAAATTCTAAAGGAATATGACAATGCAACCAATTATTCAATGTCCAATTACAAAATCATGTGGAATAATGTAGAAATAGCATTAGGAGCAATATCACTTTTTTTTTTTAGGGGAATTAAGGAATGCACTTATGAGGAGCACTGGGTATTGTATGGAAGTATTGAATCACTGTATTGTACACCTGAAACTAACATTATACCATGTGTTAACTGGAATTTGAATACAAACTTAAAAAAAATTAGCTTAAAAGTGAATAGTTTAGGGGCTCACTCAGTTAAGCATCTGACTCTTGATTTTGGCTGAGGTCATGATCTCATGGTTCAGGACTTCGAGTCCCATGTCAGGCTTTGTGCTGGCAGCATGGAGATTGCTTGGGATTGTCTCTCTCCTCCTCTCTCTCTGCCCTTCTCCAACTCTCTCTCAAAAATAAACTTAAAAAGTGAAGTTTTATTACGGTAAGTAACATAGATTTTTTTTCCCCTAAATGACCCAAATCCTTCATTTTATCTTATGTGCTATTTGTGAAAACTAAATGCGGACACTGAGAAGTCATCTAGGAATCAGGTCACTTGACTTATATTTCATCCCCACTATATGAAATAATCATTATGGGGACTATAGGCATCCACGTATTTTCAGTGCATTTCAAAGTAATTAGAGCAACATTATTTCAAATGATAAATCACACTCACTATGAAATAGCAACGGATGATGATGTCTCTAAGTCACCTGTAACCAACACTCAAGGTTTGTACACACTGAAGGGAGAAGGAGAGAATAGTTTTCAGCCCCAAATTATTTCCCAAAGGTTTTTGGTTTTGGCTTTTTAATGCACTTTGAATTTCTAAAACAAAGTAATTTATCATTTGTTCCAAAAACTAAGTTACTATGCGTTTAATGAAATGGTGACTGCTGAAAAGATATACATTCGGTGTGTATGGGGTAAAATGAAAGTATGGAGGATTAAAATATCATACCAGGTTCTCGGCAGAGTGAAAAACTCCACGTAAATTCTGGATCTGAGAATTCTTTTACAAATTAGAATACAATTGTTTCTTTAAATATCTGAACATGATTGGGGTCAAATTGATCTTTTAAAAGTATCATTCAAAGGGAAAATTAAGGGGCACCTGGGTGGCTCAGTCAGTTAAGCGTCCGACTTCAGCTCAGGTCACGACCTCGCGGTCCGTGAGTTCAAGCCCCGCGTCAGGCTCTGTGCTGACCGCTCAGAGCCTGGAGCCTGTTTCGGATTCTGTGTCTCCCTCTCTCTCTGACCCTCCCCCATTCATGCTCTGTCTCTCTCTGTCTCAAAAATAAATACATGTTCAAAACATTTTTTAAAAAAGGGAAAATTAAAATAAATACTATGTTCATATCATATGCCTAGAAGCAAAGGTACATGTATGTGTGCGTGTACATATATAATTTTTTATTTCTGTAAACCAAGGTTCTTTTTTTTTTTTTTCTTCTCTTGGCTGAATACTTAGAAGTAGCTTTGCTGTTACATAATGAGATAAGAAATTGTCAGTCTTCCAAAGTGGCTGCATGAGCCACTTGCCACTTACGTTTTTGCCAACAGTGTATAATAGTTCTAGTCATACCACATTGTGCCAACTTTTGGTAGTGATCAATCTTTTCAATATTAGCCATTTTAGTAGATGTATAGTGCTACCTCGTTATGATTTTATGTTCAATGAAAACGATTTTTTATTCAAGTATAGTTGACATGGGGTTACTTACATTAGTTTCAGGGGTACAGCATAGATATTCAACTTCTGTATACATTATGCTGTGCTCACCAACGGTGTGGCTGCCCATCTGTCACCACACAACACTATTACAATACTATTGACTATATTCCCTATGCTGTACCTTTTATTCTCATGATTTCTCACTTGTGCTTTCCTGGCAACTAATGCTACTAAGCTATTTTGAATGTGCTGATTAACCATTTGTATATCTTATTTTTTGATGTGTCCAAATTCTTGCTAGTTTTTTATTCAGGTGTCTTTTTATTACTGAATTGTAGTTCCTTACATAAAATGGTTACCAGTCACAAAGGGGAATGTTTTCTAGAGTCTTACAGTAAAGCAACTGCTGTATCTGCTGAGTCACATAACCAGGATCCAACTCTGCTCCCCTGCTGGAGCCCTGGGTCTTTGTCAATACTCCAAAATGTATCAATCCCATCTGAGTGGCTGCTACTGTGTTACCAAGGCATGCATATCTGTAGAGCTTGACCAACAGACACACGAATGAAATACTATTTTGGAGAAGTAATCCTAGTCATCACAAAGGATATGGTTTGAGAAACTGTATAATCTGGCACTTCAGCATGTAGACCTGGCCTTGTTTCTCAGCCCCTCTATTTGTTTTTTTAGGCCACTCTGGGAAGGCCCTCCACTCTCCAAACTTCAGGATTCGCTCTTGGACAATAGAATAATGTTATATATGCCGCTCTCTATAAAGTTGGCATGAGGAGTAAATAAAATGTTTAAATGTCTTGTCCCTAGCCCCTGTGTTTTAAACGGTACAAAGAAAGCCTGTTGTTGTTGTTGTTTGTTTGTTTTGTTTGCTTCAGGACATAGAAAACTTGGTTTCAAGTCCAGGTTCTAACACCAACTAGCATGAGATGTGCATCTCTCTGAGCTTCAGTTTTTTTCTGTTCCATCTACTTCTGAAGATTATCTTGAAACACCCATAAGATAACATAGTAAAGTGTCTATAAACTACATTTTAAAATAAAAGGTAGTACCATCCACATGCTAATTTATCAAAGGTCTTTTGCAAGCAAACGTTGTGCCAGATGCTGGGTTAGGCATCAAGGATACAGCAATGCTAAAATCATAATTCTTCATTCCAAGGAGTTAGCAGTCTAACAGAGGGACAGGAGAACAAATGTATATTATAATCTAGAATGGAAATAGATTAAGGTAGGAATAATAGTAGTCTCCTAGGAGCCTCTGAGAGAAGACTTTGCAGCTATGATCAACCTGGAACTAAGTCTAAAAACATGAGGGGAAGAAGGTAGCAAGGCACACAAGGAGAAAGGTCACGCAGAGAACAAAATTAAGACAGCAATCATAAGCATGGGTGTTTAGAGAAATGTAGATAACTCTATGTGGATGGCGTATATATCTAAAGGCAGGAGGTAGCAACAGATGAGAACAAGTAGCAGGAGCTGACCTCATACGAATAAGAAAAAAATATTATTTCCATGATGTTATTATTAGTGCCTGATTATATGAAGAACAAAGCCTTAGATGATAGGTTTCCAAATAGAGGTGGGACGACTGACTTTTGGCACATTCACTGAATCCACTGGTGAGAGAAAAATATCGTCCCTGCATCTCATACCATCTATACCCCTCCATCTTTTACAAGAACAAAGAAGAAAAAATAAGCAGAAATATGTAGTGCATTTTGGAAAGAATTTGATAAGTAAGATACCCGTCAAAATAACCATGTTTTGCATATCATCTGTTATATCATAATCTTAACTAGAATAATTCCCAAAGCATTTTGCAGGCATGCGCACACACACACACACACACACACTATCAGATTGTGGCTGGGAAATTGATATACAGACAAAATACGTGTTTGTTATATAAATGCCTGTCATTCACTGTGACAAACATTTTCTGGAATTGTCTTTTGTTTTTCTGCTTTTCCTTTTTCATGTAAACTCAGGGTCAGCTGTGGTTCGAGATGTCTTTAAGTCTTCCACCATTTACAGTGGTTAATTCTTAGTATAATAAGAGTTAAATGAAACTCTCCAGAGTCAAGAAAATTTTGGAGATAAAATTCCAAAGCACATGTAAACAGCCAAGTCAAGACTTCATGTAGTCCAGATAGCAATATTACTGAAAATGAATGAGCACACCATATTTGCTTGTTAATTGTTAACTTTCTGTATTATTTGCTGTCAGGAGACCAGAGACCTACTGATCAAATTATCTTGTTTAGTTAATCATTTGGAATTATTTTCCCCTTCCTAAGCCTCCTTTAAGCTCTCTGTTTTTTGAATTTCAAGCTCAAGCTGGGAAAGGGAGAAGTAACAGCAAATTCCAATTCAATACATAGCCTTGAGGACTTGCTTATCAAGAAATGGTCAAATGTAAAAGTTTTCCAATCTTAAAATCTATAATACTTCCAGGATCATATCTGAACAAGAAACATGCATAAACTCTCACTGGAAAAAAAAACACCAGATCTTTTATTTTCAAGGAACTGTTCTGGCAACTCTAACTTATTGAGAATAATGCTCGATTTTATTTTTCATAACAGAAAGTGTAGACATAATGTCTGAGCATTCAACCACGGAAAAAATGAAGTTAGTGGGTTACTCGACCAAGTCCTTTATTATGTTGTTTGACCAATTTCTCTTTAGAGAAGCATTGTTGTAGGAGGTATGGAAAGAATATTCACATTTAAGATTTCTTCTGCCAATTACAATTTGAGTAACTTTGTATATATCAATCTCTCCAAGACCCAATTTCTTCATCTGTGAAATGAGAATGATAGACACCTAAAAGGTTGATATTATTTAAATTGATAATGGATATAGAAGAGCTTTGTCAGCTGTGATACTTTATATGAACTTGGGTGTTGTTTTCCCATGTTTGTTGGCAGTAGTATTTTTTTATTCAGCTAATCAAAACAAACAAAACACAAAAGAAGATGAAAAAGAAAAAAAATCTAAAGGTGGAGGTTCTCAGCCTAAGGTTCATGGTTATCTGAATAATTCTTTTGTTTGTGGTAGCATGAAAAATAGCTTCTGATTATCAATAGTTTTCATTATTTTGCTGTATAATGTAATGCCCTTTCAAAATCATTGTATATAGCTAATACGGGAAGGTCACAACATTGTTTAACAGCAAACCTTTGAACAGCAGAGGGAAGGGAAAGAAAGAAGTTCCTAGATCCAGTGATTTCTGTGCAAGGTAGCTGGGAAGCTATTTTCTTCCCATTCTCAACAGCAATGTGCTACTGATTCATTTTCTCTGCATCTTCACCGATACTGGCTGTTGTCAACTTTTCTTATATTAGTGATTCTAGTAAGTATGTACCATTAAGTCATCATAATTTTAATTTGCATTTTCCTAATCACCAATAATGTTGAATATTTTTCACGTGCTTATTTGCCATCTGTGTATCCTGTACAGTGAACTGTTACTTTAGTTTTTTGCCCACTACCTTGCTGGATTTGCTTTTTTACAGCTGAATTTTTAGAATTCTTTATATATTCTTGACATTAGTCCTTTGTTAGATGCATGGTGCATTAGTTTCCTAGTGCTGCCATAACCAATATCACACAGTCTGGGTGGTTTACGCAACAAACCTTTATTTTCTCACAATATTGTAGGCTAGAAATCCAAGATCAAGGTGTCTGCAAGGTTGATATCTTTTGAGAACCTCTCTGCTTGGCTTGTCAATGGCCTTTGTCTTCCCCCATTGTCTTCATATAGTCTTGTATGTGCCTTAATCTCCTTTGCTTAAAGGACACCCGTCATATTGGATTAGGGCCTGTCCTAATTACCTCACTGTAACTTAAGGACCTATCTCTTTAAGGATCTATCTCCAAATATAGTCACATTCTGAGACACTGGGGTAAGGACTTCAGTCCATAACATGTGGTTTGCAAATGTTTTCTTCTGGTTTGTAATTTGTCTTTCTATCTTAACAGGATCTTTCACAGAGAAAATATTTTTAATTTTGATGAACTCCAATTTATCTGCTGTCCAGATCACAAAGACTTTATCTTCTATTCTTTTCCCTAAACGTTATATGAGTTAACCATTTACATTTAAGTTTATAGCCATTTGAGTTAGTTTTTATATGGCATATGAAGTTTAGCTCAAGATTATTATTTTTTTTTTCTTCTGCATATGGCTATCTAGTTGTTCTAGTACTATATTTTGGGGACAACTATTGTTTCTCCATGGAATTGTCTTTGTACTTTTGTAAAAAGTCAGTTGGGTATGTTTGTGTGGGTCTATAGCTGAATTCTCCACTATGTGCCACTGATCTGTATGCCTATCCCTTCTCAAATAGTACACATCTTGATTACCGTGACTATATAAGTTTAAATCAGATAGACTAATTCCTTCCATTTCCTTGCTCTGTTTCAAAAACATTTTAGACATAGAAATTTTAAAATAATTGTGCTTCTATCTATAAAAATCCTGTTAGGATTTGATAGGAATTGTGTTAAATTTGTACATCAATTGAGAGAAAATTCACTATTGTGTTGAGACATCCTACCCATAAACACAGTGTCTCTTATTCAAATCGTCTTTGATTTCATTGGTCAATTATTTTGAATTTTTCAGCATATAAATCCTCTCTATGTTTTGACAAAGTTACAACTCAGTAATTGTTTGAGTGACTGGAATTAGTATTATATTGTTAATTTGAATGTCTGCCTCTCTATTGCTCATATATACAAATACAATTGATATATTTATTGATTTTATATCTTGAGATCTTGCTGTATTCATTTTTGTTTCTAGGAGTTATGTAATAGAATCTTTTATTTTCTATGCACACAATCATGCCAATTGCAGATAGGAGCAGTTCTTTTTTTTTTTTTTAACAGTCTGTATGACTTTTATTTATTTTTCTTACTTTATTGCACTGGCTAGAACTCCTAGAACAGTATTGACTAGCAGTGTCTAGAGCAGACATACTTAGCTTATTCCTAATCTTAAGGAGAAATCATTCAGTCTTTTACCACTATATTTTTAAAAATTTATTTTAATGTTCATTTATTTTTAAGAATGAGATGGAGTGCAAGCAGGGGAGGGGCAGAGAGAGGGAGATACAGAATCCAAAGTAGGCTCTCAGGCTCTGATGTCAGCACAGAACCTGATGTAGGGCTTGAACTCACAAACTGCAAAAACATGACTTGAGCCAAAGTTAGACACTTAACCAACTGAGCCATCAGTGCCCCACCATTATATTCGATGCTACCTGTAGTGTTTTGTAGCCATTCTTTATCAAGTTAGGGGAGTTCCTTTCTTTTTTTAATAGGGTGTTTATCAAGAATTGGTGTTACATGTTTTTAATGCCTTTTCTGAATTGATTGATAGGTTCATGGGATTCTTCTTCTTTATCCTGTTAATATGGTGGATTTTATTGATTTATATTTAAATATTGAACAAAACTTTCAGTTTTGAAATAAAGCTCCTTAGTTTTGGTATATAATTCTTTTTTTCAATATATATTGCTGGAATCTATTTGAGAATATATATTCATGAAGGATAGGGGGTCTATAATTTTCCCTCTTTTGTAGTGTGTTTTTCTTGTTTTGGTATCCAAGTAAGTCTAGTTTCATACAATGGATTCAAAAGGGTTTTGTTCTCTTCTGTTTTCTGGAGGAAGCTGTGTAGAATTGGTATCAATTCTTCTTTAAATATTTGGTAGAATTCTCCAGTGACCTAATTGACTCTGGGTTTGTTTGGGGAAGAGTGCTTAAATTACAATTGAAAGGTCTTTAATGGGGCTATTCAACTTATTTATTTTGGATTGGGTGTTGTAGTTTGTGCCTTTGAAGAATTGGCCCTTTATTTATTTATTTATTTATTTATTCATTCATTCATTCATTTATCTATCTATTTTTTTATTTAAAATGTTTTTTTTTTTTATTTTTGACAGAGAGAGAGAGCAAGGGAGGGGCAGAGAGAGGGGGAGATACAGTTTGTGAAACAGGATCCAGGCTCTGAACTGTCAGCACAGAGCCCAATGTAGGCTCAGACCATGTGAGATCATGACCTGAGATGAAGTTGTAAGCTAAGCCAACCGAGCCACCCAGGTGCCCCAGAACTGGTCCTTTCCATCTAAGTTGTCAAAATCATGTTTATAGAATTGTCCCTATTGTTCCTTTCTTATTCTGATATTTGCAAGGCTTGTAGTAATATGTCATCTCATTCTTGATATTGACCATTTGAGTCTCTTTTCTTTTTTAAATTTGTCAACCTTGTCAAGGTTTGTCAATTTTACAGATCTTTCGAAAAACTGTTTTTAAATTATTTTTTCTATTGTTTTTCTGTTTTAAATTTCATTGATTTCTGCTTTTTCTTATTTCCTTAATTCTTCTTGCTTTGAGTTTATTTTGCTTTTCTTTTTAGTTAGGTTAGTAAGGTAGGAAATCAGATTATTGATTTTTCTCTTTCGTAATGCACACATTTAGTGGCATAGAAATCTCTTAGTTAAAGCATTGTGCCGCAACTTTGACATGTTGTGTTTTCATTTTTACTCAGTTTAATTTATTTTTAAAATTTATCTTGAGACTTTCTCTTTGACTGATGGATTAATTATGTTTTTAGTTAGAGTTTTTCTGGTTATTATTATATATAATTTCAATTTTAAATTTTTGAGGTTTATGGCCTTGGATATGGCTAATCTTTGCATATATTTGTGGGCACTTACTATGAATATATATTCTCCTGTTTGGGAGTGGAATATTCTATAATAAATGTTGCTTAGAGCCTGTTGGTTGATGTGATGTTCTTAAAGCCTATTGGTTGAAGGTGATATACCCTTGCTGATTTTCTTTTTAATTTTTCTATCACTTGTTGAGATAGAATTGTAAAGTTTCCAAATTGTGAATTTGTCTATTAATACTGAATTAGAAAATAAAAATAAAATTGTAAGATAGGAATATATTTTTAAAAAGAAGGTTTTTATTTATTCCTTTTGTACCTTAAATGTATACTATGCTTCATTTTATCATCTAAAAGGGTTAGATACCTCATTGAGGCAATAATTTGGATAAAATTTAAAAGTCACTTATCTTAATTTGAAGCTCAAATGTAGAATGTTATAACAATATTAAGATAACTTTTTAAATAAGTGAGGTTGTGTGGCAAAATGAGCATGTAATGATAACATTAACAAAGACATTTTGTCTCTGGTGATTTGACATATATCTTTTTGATGTCAGAATATTCTATTATTTTTAAAATGTCCATTTTTCATATCACTCAAGTGTGTTTAATATCTAATTATAAAATTACCCTTAAGAAATTGCACTACATGTATAATGCATAATAACCAATTTATATATTTCAGTACATTACATACTTTTGACTAGAGCATAATTAGTAACTTTCATAATATAAACTTATTCAACAGATTTCAAAACAATAGAGAGTAAACTTATGCAAATTGAGTCATTATTCAGTTTTCATTAAATTTTTTCATAATGATCTTATAAAAATAATTCTTCCTGGGATGTAATTAGGTGCTAATCTAAAGAATATTAAAAAGATCTATTTTTTGGTTCCATATTTCACTATGGCTCAAAGCTTGCATTCCTGACCACTTACATTAGATCTCTCAAGTGCTTATTAGGAACTGGACAACCCAGGGGTGTCTGGGTGGCTCAGTTGGTTAAGGGTCTGACTCTTGATTTCAGCTCAGGTCATGATCTCACAGTTTCATGAGGTGGAGCCCAGTGTCAGTCTCTGTGCTGACCTTGCAGAGCCTGCTTGGGATTCTTTCTCTCTCTACCCCTCCTCCACTTGTTATCTCTCTGTCTCTCTCAAAATAAATAAAGAAACTTAAAAAAAAAAAAAAAGAAAGAAAAAAAAACTAAAGAAAAGGGGTCCCTGGGTGGTTCAGTTGGTTAAGCATCCAACTTCAGCTCAAGTCATGATCTCACAGGTTTGTGGGTTTGAGCCCTGCATTGGGCTCTGTGCTGACAGCTCAGAGCCTGGAGTCTGCTTTGGATTCTGTCTCTCCTTCTCTCTGCCCCTCCCCAGCTTACACTGTGTGTGTGTGTGTCTCTCTCTCTCTTAAAAATAAATAAACATTAAAAAAAAATGACTAGATAACCCAACCCCACCAGTTTGCTGAGTTAACATCTCTGGGCCACAGTCTGGAGAAATTTGGGGAATAAGTATTTTAAACAAGCTCTGTAGGCAGTTACTATGCATATTGAAGTTTGAGAATTCTGCCTTCATTGCTTAAAATCCAGCATGGACCACCAGACCACAAACTTGTAATTTAAAATGCCAATGGATAATATTTAGACTCTTCCATCTACTGTAATTTGTTCAACTCTTTACTATGTGTTACATTCAAAACTGTAATCAAGTGTTATTGTGTGTATTTTTTTGCAATTCCAGTAACTGTGTGATTATCCGTGTTTTGCCTCACATTCCCATCACTCTGTATTGTTACACTTCTTTATCACCTCAGGATGGCAAATCATCTGGAAGCAAGAACACTGATAAGCTCAATATTTATTTTCCATCTTCCTTTGTATCAATAACACCAATTTGTTAGATATTCACTACCTCCTTTCAGATGCATATTTTTAATCATTTAAAGAGATAATTCCTAGGTTTCAACAAGTGCCAAGTGCTATATAACTGCAGTGGGATTATGTATAACTCTTGATCCTGTGGGCATTGGAGCCTTTGGAGGTAGTCTGGAAGTTCATGTGAAAGCTAGAAACTCTTGCCTCAGTATCATTTTTCTCCACAGTAGTATCTGCCAGTGCCTATAAGTCATCAGAAGGTCCAGATGTCTTTGAGAGCCACTGAGATTTTATCCCCTTTAGATGAATTCCTTCTTAGAAATATTTCTTTATGAAGTTCTCTTAAGCTATGGAATTGACCTAAAACAATAGGAGGAGGTATGACTAGAACCAAATGGTTTGAGGTCCATTATTCCTACATTTGAAATACTCTTCATGGATATAGCATTGTTGTTTACAAATGTTGCATTTTTAAAATTTTTATTTATGACAGAGAGCATAAGCAGGGGAGAGGGGTAGAAGGAGAGAGGGAGCAGGGGAAGGGGGTGAGAGAGACAGAGAGAGAGAATCTTAAGCAGGCTCCATGCTCAGCATGGAGTCCAACATATGGCTTGATCCCTTAATCCTGAGATCATGACCTGAGCTGAAGAGTCAGACACTCAACTGACTAGCCACCCACGTGCCCCATGAACTATTTCCTTAAAAGAGGAGTGTGTTTCTCTGCCTCTTATAATTTGACTTGAAGTGCTTCATTGAAGGTAGATGACACATTTCCTCCCTATTGTCAGGCTTGACCATATAATGGATATGAGCCAGTCAAATGTGAGTTAAAGCACTAATATTAAGCAGAATCTTTGAGTGACATCTTATGCCTTTCCTCCCATCAGCTTGTCTTCATATCATTCCTTTCCCTCTCCCAATGAGAGTCCCAGGATGAGAAGTCACATAGGTCAGAGTAGCACTTGCTGACCTGCCAGGAATTGACCTGTAACCTGAGTAAAAAATAAATGCTTTCCTTAGCAAATGGTATGGAAACATCTGTACATCCACATGAAAAACATAGTCTAGACATAGATCTAATTCATTTCACAAAAATTAATTCAAATATGAACTGCATATGCCAGCAAACACATGAAAAGATGCTCAACATAATTAATCACCAGGGAAACCAGGGAAACACAAATCAAAACCACAATGAAATATGACCTCGCACCAGTCAGGATGGCTAAAATAAAAAACACAAAAAACAACGAGTGTTGGCAAGGATGTGGAGAAAAAGAAACACTTGTGTACTGTGGTGGGAATGCAAACTGGTACAGCCACTGTGCAAAAGAGTATGGAGGTTCCTTAAAAGTAAAAACAATTATTGTAACATCCAGTATTTCCACTACTGAGTATTTATCCAAAGAAAACTAGAACCTTAATTTGAAAAGGTAAATGCATCCCTATGTTTGTTGCAGCATTATTTACAATAGCCAAAATATGGAAGCAACTTAAGTGCCCATTGATAAAGGAATGGATAAAGAAGAATAAAAAAGAATGAAATTTTGCCATTTGCAACAACATGGATAAATCTGTAGGGTATAATGCTAAGTGAAATAAGTGAGTCAGAGAAAGACAAATACCATATGATTTCACTTATATGTGGAATTTAAAAAAACAAAACAAATCAACAAAGGAAAAAAGAGACAAACAAACAAAAAAACCAAGACTTTTAAATACAGAAAATTGGTGGTTACCAGAGGGGAGGTAGGTGGGAGGATGGGTGAAATAGGTGAAGGGGACTAAGAGTACACTTATCACAATGAGCACTGAGTAAAGTATAGAATTGTTGAATCACTATACTGTACACCTGTGATGAATATAGCACTGCATGTAAATTATACTACAAGTGAATGAACAAATGAAAAAAAAAAGCAAAAAACAAAACAAAACAAAAGATCATAGACCCAAATGTAAAATGCAAAATTTAAAACTTTTAGAAGGTAACATAAAAAAACAAAACAAAAAAAAAAAAACAACTAGATGACTGTAGGTATGAAAGTGAATTTTTAGATGCAACACAGAATGTAGAATCCATGAAAGAAATGGATTTCATTAAAATGAAAAAATTTCTCCCCTGGAAAGACAAATTCAAAGGAATTAGGAAGATAAGCCATAGACTGGGAGAAAATGTTTGCAAGAGACACATCCTATAAAGGACTGTTATTCAAAATAAACAAATAACTCCTAAAACTCAAAAATAAGGAAATGATCTGACTAAAAAATGGACCAAAGACCTGAAGAGACACCTCATCAAGGAAGACTTAACAAATGGCAAGTAAGCATATGATTAGACTCTCCATCCATATCATGTGTCATCAGAGAAATGCAAATTAGAACATTAGCAAAATACAATGAATACACATTACAATGGCCAAAATCCCAAAACATTGACAACATCAAATTCCGGTGAGGCGATAGAGCAATAGAAACTCTTATTTAATGCTGGTAAAAATGCAAAACAGTATAGCCACTTTGGAAGAGAGTTGGCAATTTTTTTTTTTTTTTACAATACTGAGCCAGAGTCTAATAATATGGTATAGAAAGAGTGCTCCTTGATATTTCCAACCCAAAGTAGTTGAATACTTGGTATTTTCATCTCAAATGAGTTGAAAACTTATGTCCACACAAAAACCTGTACATAGATGCATATAGATTTTTTTTTATTCACAATTGCCAAAATCTGGGAGCACCCAAAATGCCTTTCAGTAGATAAGTGGATAAACAAACTGTGGCATATCCAGGCAATGGAATATTAGTCCATGCTAAAAGGAAATGAGTTACCGAGCCATGGAAAGACATAGTAATATGCATCTAAGTTTCCTCTAAATTAAAGAACCCAATCTGAAAAGACAATCTGTGTTATAATTTAAACCATATGACATTCTGGAAAAGGCAAAACTATGTAGATAGTGAAAACATCAGTGGATACCAGGGTTTGGGAGGTGAAGGAGATGAATGGGAGACCATTATGACTATTAGGTCAGTGGAAATACTCCGTGTGATATTATAATGATGGGTCTACATTTGTCCAAACCCAAAGAATAGAGAACACTGAGGGTGAACCTTAAGGTAAACTATTGACTTTGGGTGAATATGAGGTGTCCACATGGGTTCATCCTCGGGAAAACAAAAACCAAAACAAAAAGAGACAGTACCACTGTGGTGAATGGTGTTGGTAACGGAGTGTGAGGGCAGAGGTTATACTGGAAATCTCTGTACCTTCCTTTCAGTTTTGTTGTAAACCTAAAACTGCTCTAGAAAAGTCTCATAAAAAAAATCTTGTTATTATAAATAATTGGGATTTAAGAATGTTAATGCAATAAAATAAAAAAAAATCCCTTAGCTTTGTGTGAATATTAATGCTAAGTTGATGTCACCCATTATCTTGAGAAGGAGTTCCATAAACTCCTTTTACTCTAAACTCCTTTTACAGTGAGCTTTTTGAAGATAGCTTGCACTTACTGAACTTCCTAATAACATTTCGTCCCCAACTTTACTTATGTCTCCACAATTTTTTTCCAATCTCACTATCGAGCTTTCACTCTGACTTTCCTGTTCAAGAAATTTAGCTCTACCAATAAATTTGAGCTGTCTTTCTCATAAACACCATCAGGAAAAGTCCAGCAAGGACTTTTGACCTTTCAACTGAAGTATGTCTTTTCCAATTTATGGTGTTTATATCTGTAGTAGAATGGAGAACCACTTCAAATGCCCAAGATTACAATCATAAAATATGTTTTAAGCGCCCAAGTGCACTTAGTACTCTATCTGAAGCAGTGGAGGGTATATTGTCCAAAAGAACCATATAAGGAGGATACCAATTTTGATTGCCATTGAAACTTTTGAGTGTAACTTAAAGTACATTGCCATGTCAAAAAGATGAACACTGATAAATCCAAGTACTATGGGAAAAAAAGTTATACAGCCTTGGAAAAGGCTATGAATGTCATCTAGTTTACTCTTATCTTCATCAAATTGGACAAAATTAGTTTTATATCCTTTGTATTAGAAATTGGTTGAAAATAATCTGACCAGAAGAGTATGGTATTTTTCAAGTTGATTCTACTTCTGTTAGAAATTAGAAATAGGTATTTTAAAGACACTCAACATGACAGGGTCCAAGATCCTATCCTCATTCCATCTTGAAAATACTCTATTGCTTGCCTTGCTCACAAACTTCCAGAACTAATTATCCAGTGAATTGGTTTATCCCTGCAACACTTGATTATCTGTACCCATGAGCTTGTGAAGTCTAGAATCTGTCATTTGTTGGCTCACTGCCTCCACCAAAAATCAAATTTAATGAATGTTCAAAAAAGGACCAGCAATCCTATCAAGCAAAAGCCTTCTAATCATTTTATCATGAATATTAGGTCACACTTTTAGTTGTAAACATTTTTATTCACCCCAACCAGATACACCATATATTTTGGAAAACTGTAATCCATGCTTAGAATGACTAATACTTTTCTCATTAGAACATAGCCAGTCTTTCTTGAATGAAGGGTGCAGTTCCTTAGTTTTGTACACATGCAAATACAAAAAAGAAAAGCTTTCCAACTATAATTGCATGGGAAAACTAGGTGTGTTTCTCAATTAAACTTAGCTGTTTCTATGCTACCATATAGCAAATCTGTGCTATTTGGCAGGCCTCTCTTGTTCAATTTGCTCCTTTGGCTGTCAAGAAAGTCCAGGGAAGTTAAAAAAAAAAAAAAAAGCATCAGGGGAAACAGATTTTAGGAGACTAGCAAACATAAACTCACTGACTTGAATGAATCTGTATTATATGAGAAGGGCAGGTAGACAGTCAGTGTGTACTTCTTCCCTGATAGGGTCAGCTTTCATGATCTACCTCTAAAGGAAATCTCTTTATGTCTTGGGCTTTGGTGAATGGAACTTACAAATATAGATATCTCAAGGCAGACGAGTAGTAGAGTAAGGAGATGGAATGTGAAACACAAATTACTTCAAGTGTGTACAGATTAATTTAAAATGTTTATAGTATGTTGTGTGAGAGTACTTCAATTTGTCTTGGTGATTTAGAGGAAGATAAGGTGAGTGCTTCATTACCAGGGGGAAGGCCAATATCATCTTGGAGAGAGAGGACTTGTATTGGCAGTTTAACCGTCTTGTCCAGAAAGCTCATAAGCAGGCAGAGTAAGGAACTGTCTAAAGGTCATTTGATGGCTGAGAGCAAGAAGTGGAGCCCACCGACATCAGGGCAATGTAAAATCTAAGGATGGGAGTTCACTCCACACCTTCTTGGAGCCTTCGTTTCACCAAACTTGTTATTTCACAAACTGTTTTCCATTGGAAATCTTTCCATTAGCCAATCCATAGTCCACTTTCAGTCAGATCATCAGACTAATATGGTCTAATAGAACACGAGAATATCATCACCAATGAGGCAGAACAAAAATGAGGCTAAACCATATTTATATTATATTTATATACAATTTGGACTGCTCTTTTAAAATTCTGGATTATGTATGCTGATTATATATAAGGATATCTATAAAATGCCTGTGCCCTAAATATGGCAAATGAATCAATTATACAATAAAGGGAAAAAGACATGAAAGTAATTGTCTTCCTATCCATTTAATTGAATATTAATAGTATTAATGGGTTACTTTTGGGCTGGATATCTGAATAAAGCCGGGGAACAACACAATATAAAAGAGACATTTCTATTACCTTTAAAAAACTTGTAATGTAATTATTTAATACCATCTAATCTGAGAGAGAGGAAAGCTTCAAACAATAAACTGAGCCAAAGTAGGCCGCTTAACCAAATGAACCACCCAGACGCCTGTAAGTTTTCAAGTTCTGGTGTGCCCCTTACATTTACAGCATGTCTCAATTTGGAGTGGCCACATTTCATGTGCTTTGTAGTCACGTGTGGCTAGTGACTTTTGTATTGGACAATACTATCTTATAAAAACCTAATCAGGATGAAATTCTTATTTTATTTAACATTTGTTAACTGCATAATAAACTGCCTTGGAAAAAGAGCAGGAAAATGAATTATGAGTAGAAACCAAAATGGGCATATAGAACCTCACTGGAAATAGTACATTATTTATCTTACTGCACTAAATTCAAAACTTATTTAGATGGATGGCCAAATAAAAATTCTTTGAAATCAGTTTTAAAATATTAGGTGGGCATCTGGAACTATTGTTATATTACTTGTCAACTATACCTCAATAAAAATACATTAAGAAATAAAATATTAACTGGACTTGTTGGCAAGACAACAAAAATGGCTACTAGAAATTATTTCGCATTCTCTCAATTTAGTGTAAAGCACACACTGGATTTTTAGGCAAAATATTAATTCTAGTACAATCCATAATTGCATATTTCACTAGCAAACCAATAAAGTAAGTGCTGTTCTTAATAACAGACCCAATATAATAAGACCCCTAAATACTTAGTACATAACAGTTATAAACACATACCTATTTATGTATTCAAGTTCATATATATATATATATATGTGTGTGTGTGTGTGTACACAGACACACACACACACATATACATAGTACTTAAGCAAAATATTTGAATATATGGAACCATTTATTATCTTGGTACACCTGATAATGCAAAATTGACTGCTTAAGATAAAAAATGTATAGGAATAGTCCTACCCTAAGTGGAATTCTTCCTCTTTCTTTTTAAACCTATAGCTCAATAACCACTAGGTTATCATTCATTCATCATCGATATTATTCAGTATCAGGATGATACTGGCCTCCCCTACGTAAGAACACATTAGTTTTGTGAGTCTGAAAAAGGAACCGTGCATAAAGGCAATTTAACTCAGTGGGTTTTTAAATCTTGTATTCTTGAAGGGATTTTGCTTCTGATAATTTTCCAATTAGGAAAATAATCTTCAAAAAGGTTTAGCTAAGAACCTACAACTAAATTCCCTTTTTAATTGTTCAGGAGAGAGAATCACAAAACCCTATCTATTCTCCATTAGTCTAAGTTAACATATATTCATGGCAATTCTCTCATATCATCATTAAACTTTGTTCCAAGGGTCTAAGCCATGAGTCTTAATACTATCTAACATTACTGTAACTAGTTCTTTATTAAATTTTCTAAGTTTGTTGCCTTGTAAAAGGTTATTTTTGGAACATAAAAACTAGAAGAGATGATGCAAATTGGAATGTAGGCAAAACATTGTTTTCCAAATGCAATTATTTTATTTACTCATACAACTTAAATTTAGTTGGAAATGTAAACTTCCAATGCCAATAAGAGAAACTCATTAATGGGCATTGAGTCAAGATCACCTGTATATTAATGCAAAAATGTTCATTAGATAGCCCAGCTTTTTTACATATTTCACTTCATTTAAAGGAATTATTAGAATATAATAGTATCAAAAGGATTATGTACCAAACATACATTTTATTCCTTTTATAGAACAATGATATATAGCAGCAGTAGAGGTAAACAATAAACTAAGAATGCCAAAGCTTTAAAAAACTATTAGGTGTTAAATTCCAGTGTATGTGCAGTGTTTGTACTATTTGAGGTGATTTACTTAGCTTGAGATATCTATTTTAGTTTTTATTTGTAAATGGATACTTCTGGGACTACATTAAAACTTACTGAACAGACATTAATTAAAATCTACCATTTAGTCTTCTGCATACTCTTTCTCAAATTAATAGTAATGTATCACCCAAAACTCTAAATATTTCTAAAGTATTTCTATTTTTAATAAATTTTTTAAAAATAAAGACTTTATAAGGAATGTTTTACATCTATAACATTCATCATGTAATTAAATGGTTCAAAGATTCAGAATACTACAATAGAAATGGAGAAAATCTCTAGCCTCTCTAAAGGCAAACAAAAATACAAATTTTTTTAGAATATTTATCTTCCTATTTTGAAATAAGGTATTTAAATAATTATTTCTCAATTTCTAGTATTGGATATTATCTGTTATATTTCCTAGAGTGGAGGATGAGGATTGAGCTCCCTAGTCCAGCCCCCGGTGGACAGGTCCAAATTCCCTGATATTCCCAATATGTATTAATTCGTTCCTTCAAAAGACATTGTCAGTTCTGAGGTCACAGCAGTGTAAAAAGTTGACACAGTTTCCTATGTTCATGGATCTTACAGATTATTGCAGAAAGGTAGAAATGAATACAAATATAGTATATTAGCAGATGATAAGTACTCTGGGAAGAAAATTAAGAAGTGTGCAGGGATGGAGAAAAACTGAAATTTAACACGGGTAGATCTCATGGAACAAGTGACATTTGAGCAAGGACTGAAAAAGGTAAGAAAGTGAGCCATGTTAATATTGGGGGACACCACTGGAGGCAGGGAGGCACACACCGTGGATATCTGAAGTGGAATATGCCATGTGTGGCCCAGGAGACCAGCCGTGCTGGAGGAGAGTGAACAAGGGGGAGGGCATACAGGTGGAAGAGAGGTGAGATCTTGTAGAGGCACATCTCTAAATATCTCAGGATATTTATAGGCTTTTGCTCTGAATGAGCAGATGCCTTTGGGGTTTTGATCAGAGCAGTGACATACATCCATAAAAACCATTCTGGCTGCTATGTTGGGGAAATAATATGATAGGCAAAAGTGTGAGAAAAATTGGGACAGCACTGTGATGATCCAGAAGGAAGATGGAGGCTTGGGCCAGGCAGATAGCAGGAGAGGTAGGGAAACGTGACCAGGTCCTGGACACGTTTAGAGATAGAACCAGGAGGATTTTCTCACGGAGTCCTATTGTCATCTGATTGGCCATGGGGTCAATCAGGATTGTCTCCACAATTTCTAGTCAGAAGACTGAGAAGCATAGAATAACTACTAATTGAGATTGAGAAGAAAGTGAAGGAAGCAGAATTTTTTGATGCAAGAGAAGAGGGGGAAATAATTTTGGACATTTGAGCCTGAGATGCTGATTAGACATCCTGATAGAGATGTCTATGTAAAGACTCAGATGGACAAGTCAAGAATTTGGAGACATGGAGCCAGGCCCTGTGGAATTGAAGGGTGTGAATTTCCATTGTTTAAACTTTAAAGTCAAGAAGAGAATCTAGCAAAGACGACACTTAAGGAACATGCCCTGTGAGGCATGCTGCATGCCACAAGCCTCCTCCAGTGTCTCCACAGAGCACACTTCCTGTCTCCTGTCACATAGGAGAGGGGCAGTTACTGTCTCTCTGAACTGAGAGGTTTATAAGAACTTAATGAAAAGTGGTTTCAAATAATCAGTTTTTCAGTCCAACAGCTGTACTCTTGACATTTGGAAGGTATCAAAGTCTCTGTTTCTTGATCTTTTCTGAGTTCTGAGATTTAGACTAGCTTTCACTTTCTCTGGTATGTATCCTCCCAATGAGCTCAGATTTTAGATGTCTCTCATATGCCAAGTCATCCATCACTTTTTTACCCATTCTTTAGACTTCCTAAAATAGATTCCCGGAATGTAGATTATCACATAAAGGAGTATGAAGAAGTTTGAGATTTTTTAAATGCATAGGAAATAACCAATATAGATAGTACATGCTATAGAGAAGTTCCTCTTCCTGTCTTACAATCAACTGATTAATTTGTATTATTTAATATCCCAGCTCTCATGTCTATATCAATATGCTACCAGACTGAGATGTTGCCAAAAGTCATTTAGGGCTACCTCACCACCATTTATTTCCCTCTTTCTGTAGCTGTTTCAAAATTCAGAATCATTCCATATATGAAGAATCCCTGAAAACTAATTTTTAGAGGGTCAACATCTAAAAATAAAATCTGAATTTCTGAAACGCTTGCTAACTATACATTCTTCTAGAACATGGGTAGATTTACGTTAGGTGATTTTTGCATGATGAAAGCTGGTAGGTAATATTTCAGAGTTTATCTGGAGATGGAAGTATAACATTTGATGGTTCACGGAGAAAAACACAACATAATAAGTATTTTAACTCTAATATAGTTTCTTTGTGTGATTTATTCCTTTTATGGCCATCAAAATGATTTTTGTAATTTCTCCAACATGTTTAAGAAAGTATCAGGTGTTGTAAAATGTAAATTAAATGTTGTAAAATGAATTACATGCATTCTTATTACTCATCATATTTTGCTTTCTTTACTCACGTTTTACTGACCAAAGCAAGTCAAATCACTAAGTATGATGCCAAAGACTTATTAAGTGTAACCCTTTTTGGTGGAAACAATGAATAACTCGGAACAATAACAGACTGTATCACCATGGATTTCATAGCCACAGTCAAAAACTAACACAAAATCTGGAAGAAAGCCTTGGGAAGATACCTATGGACCAGAAAAGAAGGGGACTAAATCCCAGAATAGAAACTGATCTGAAAGCGGTATTCTAAATACACTCTATCCTCCGACACACAGAGAGCTGGGCAGTGTTCGATTCTCTCCCTTCTCTTCTATCTTGAGGCAAGAGAACAGATCCACCATATGTGGCAGGGTAGGCTCAGAGAAAAGGTGGAGACGAGGTAGGAAATCTAAATAAACAGTTCAACATTAGAAAGTCTAACAATTGAACACTTTCATAGACTACAAATGAGAAATTGGGCAGACACGGCAAAAGAAACAAACACATTTGGAAAAGTTTAATATTTCTTTTTTAGAAACACAATTTTTACTACAAAGGCACTTCTTGAACTTCATAAACTCTATAAAAAATCTAGCATACATCACACATAATTGAGGTATTCTGGATATGTTCTCTTTAATTTGGGGAAAATATGCGATGACCATCAGTATCACTTCTGTTCAGTATTGAACAGAAAAGTGTTGATTTGGAGAGGTTGGACAATATCATAAGAGGTAAAGAAAATGAAGTATAAATACTTAGTATAAAAACACAAAGTTGTCATCATTTGCAAGTCCTGTGGTCACCACAGGAAAGCCCAATCAAATAAGCACAAAGCCATTAGAACATATAAGCAAATTCACCAAGACTGTCACAAATAAACCACCACACACACACACACACACACACACACATACACACACTTGAAATGTTTTTCTGTACCAGAAATAATTTAATTGAAGGTGTAAAACTGTAATATAAACTGGGACACTACAGAGTACCTTATAATTAACCTACCAAAGAATACTAAAGCCATTTATGTATAAAATTTTACAAACATATTTGATTAAAAAATGATCCAAATAAATGGAGAAATATGTCATGTTAATGGATGTGATAATTTACTGCTAAAAATTCTTTCAACTATTAAAACTTCTCTCAATAAATCTATTATGGTGATTGACTTTAATAAAATATTTTATTCTAAAATGTGCAGAGTATTAAATTCTCATAAATAACTAAGTTACTTTTAAAGATGCAGAGAGTGGGGCTTGGCTTGCCTTATCAGTTATCAGAATTTATTATAAATATATACAAAAGGTGTGGTAGCTAGCGTAAGTTTTATTTTCCACTAAAAAGTACTGGATCTCAGGGATGCTTGGATGGCTCAGTTCATTAAGCATCTGACTCATGATTTTGGCTCAGGTCATGATCTTATGGTTCGTGAGACTGAGCCCTTCATCGGGCTCCATGCTGACACTGCAGAGCCTACTTGGGATTCTCTCTCTTCCTTTCTCTCTCTCTACCCCTCCCCACTCCTGTTCTCTCTGTCTCTGTCCTCAAAATAAATTAATAAACTTTAAAAAAATACTGGATCTTACTGGCAATAGAAGGGAAAAGTGATGACAGGAGTGTTGATCTTAATGATGGCAAAAAGACAGCTAATGGCATATAAGCATATAGAAATATACTTAGCATCATATATAATTAGGAAACTACAAATTAAACAACAGTGAGCTATCACTATGTACCTATTAGAATGGCCAAGATCTAAAATACTGGCAACACTGAATGCTGGCAAGATGAACACATCTTATCTACTGCTGATGGGAATGCAAAAGGGTCCAGCCACTTTGGAAGTGTTTGCCAGTTTCTCACAAAACTGAACACACTCTTATGATATAATCACAGTAATCATGCTCTCTGATATTAACCCAGATAAGTTGAAGACTTACATCTGTGCAAAAACCTGCACACAAATGTTTATAACAAATGTTTAGTCATAATTGCCAAAACTTAAAAGCAAGATATCTTTCAACAGGCAATGTACAAGAAATCATGGTATATACATACAAAGGATTATTATTTAGTGTTAAAAAGACATGTGCGATCAAGCCACAAAAAGATATGGGAGGCTCTTAAATGCAAGGTGCTAAGTGAAAGAAGGCAATCTGAGAAAGTTATGTACTGAATGATTTCAACTATGTGACATTCTGGAAAAGTTAGCTGCTGGGGAGGTAAGGAAGAAGGGATAAATAGAGCACAAGGGATTTTTAGGGCAGTGAAACTGTTATTTGGTAGGATACTGTTATGGGGGGATACATGCCATTATACATTTGTTAAAACCCATTGGATACAAAAAAACAAAGAGTGACCCATAATGTATCTATGGACTTTAGTTACTAATAATGTATCAATATTATTTCATCAGTTGTAATAAATGTTACACCCAAATCTTAAAATTACCATGGGATGTTAAAAAATAGGAGAAATGGGGGGGGGAGGGAACATATAAGAACTCTGTCCTTTCCACTCATTTTTTTTCTTTAAGCCTAAATAATGTCTAATAATTAAAAGAAATATACAGCTTCTACCATGTCTCACTGAGATGAATGAACAGAGACAGATTGTATCTAAGAACTGACATAGTCTTTCATTCGAAAAATAACGTTGAAATACTACATTAATGAATTTAACTATAAAGCAAAATAGGAAAAGTAAATAAACATTTTGTTTATAAATTACTTACTTATAACACTTGATTACTGAAACCACACACATTAATTTGCCTCTGCTCTGGTGCCAACAGAAGAATTAAAGGCTACAACAGGTCTAGTTTCACCCATTTTTAGAACTAATAAATTTCACTCTAACTGGCCCATGAGTAGCAATTGTTTTAACTAAGAATGAATTCTAGAAAAAGAAAAATCTTGTGTTCTGTTTTTCCATAACTGGTGTCCTAGGCCATGGAGATAGAACTCCAGACACGATCTTCCAAGTTTCTATGTTATCCACCTTCCCTGGGAATAGACGGTTTTTGCAAACCCTTTGGTCTGGATCCTTCTGGGGTTTCTCTACATTTTCTCCTTTACACTTTTTTAAACCACTTTCCCTCTCTGCCATTCTTGTCTCCCCCCCCCCCCCCATTTCTACCCTGCATTTATCTTGCTGGGAATGGCCCCATCCCTAATGGTGGTCTTGTCCCCAGGTTTACCCACTTCATATCTAAGTGTTCTGGTGTAGATATCTCATCCCATTGGTAGTAAAAACTCTCAGAACAAAATTTCATCTCACATCTCAGGATCATAACTTCCTCTACTGCACTGACTTCTGTTTCAACTTCCTCATTCTTGGCCTTGTGGCCATTACCCTATCCTCAGAATGTAAAGGGTGGAGAAGAGCTTTCTTTTGTGTTTTAACATTATCCCTAATTTTACATTCTCCATAGAAAGGCATGAAATATCAATGCAATGTTTTCCATTTGATTTATATTTTATCTATAATTAACTTTTGTGTTGAACATGAATAAATTAAAAACTTCTTGTAATATCATAAACTATTTGCTAGAGTTTTATAGGTAAAATTTACACAATCTGTATTAAATAATTTACTGCCATATAAACTTATTATAAATCTTTTGTTTCATCATGTCCTACCTCAGTAATTCTATTGGAAGAAAACTAACTTTTTTTAAAATATAATTTGTGCTTTGTAAGTCTTTTCCTGTGTTCTGCTTATGATTCTATTATCTTCTAGATGAGCGCTTTCGTATATTTAATTTAGAAGTTTTATATTAAGAACAATAAAAGAATATCTTTTCATCTATATTTCCTCTTAAAATAAGATTATAATAATATATGCTCTGTCACATATAGATCTTCACAAACATAAGTATGAATATTTTATCATAACTACTTACGGAGAAATAGCAGGGATCCTATTACATGTACTATAAAAAATTAATGTACAAAATCATAAACTTGTACTCTTTTTAAAACAGTAATAGTTTAAAAAAAAAAAAAAAGGAGAGGAGAGAGGACATAATGTTATTCCCAGAAGACACTGATTTATTGGTACCACAGAAAGAATTTTTGGAAGTAACAAAGCTTTTTGCTGCATATATACAACAATGAAAACAAACAGAAGAATATGAACTGGAATTTTCAGTTGAGTCAGTCTGTTTGTAATATAGTTTAAGAGGCACAGACAAGATATCAGTTCTGGCTTTCTGATCATTTATTGGTGTGTTTACTCCATTCATTCATTCATTCATTCAGGCACCCCAAAACACAAAAATATGTATATTATATGCTAGACACTAGGAATACAAAATGGCTACAACACAGCCCTCAAACTTCTCAAAACCAGCAGGGGATATAGGCATATAATGACAAATATCAGACACTGTTACATTGGACATTTGAAGAATGCCTAATGGGCCATGAAACCACAAAATAAGATATAGTCAATTTATCATAGGAAGGTCACTCAGAAGAGAAGACTGAATTCGGTCATAAAAGATGAATAGAATTTTTCAGGCTAACAAGGAGAATGCTGTTTTAGACCACAGGAACACTGGGTGCAAAGTTAGGAGGCAATAAAGCAACACCATGGGTTAAAAAGAGGCAAGTAGATCCAAGTTGTTCAATACAAGGGGGTGGAGTATGAGGTGGACTATTAGGTGGAGAGACTTAGGAAGGAGAAAGGGGTGGAGTCAGATCATAAAAGATCAAGATCCATCTAAAGCTAAGGAGATTAGATTTTATCAGGAGGCAAGGGCATGGCATTGAAGGTGTAATGAGGTACAACAAAATGCGATTTGCATTTTATAACCACTGCCCTGAGAGTGTTGTGCAGGCTGGATTGCAGATGGAGTTGGAGAAGCTGAAGGGGGCAGGATCTCATACAATGTGATAGAGGAAGAGAGAGGAGGGTATTTATTGGTGACAACAGAGAGAGAAAACAGATAGAAGAGGACATAGAATTCACAGGGTTTTATACTAATCTGAATAAACAATGAGAGCAAATGGAAATTGAGAGCTCATGAAATACCAAACATGTTATTTTAATCCTCATTAGAATTAATTCTGGAAAAATTATTTTATTTCCCTAAACTGTTTTCAGAGGTGGTGAGTAGCTTCTTGAAGGTCACACAGATTTTAGATGCATCTGCATACAGGCAGAGCTACATTGACTTATCTGACTTTCTAAGTCAGACCAAAGATTACATTATGTGACTCAAGTAGTGGGAGGGGACAGAGAGTAGAAGAGCTCCCAATTCTGTCTTGGATGCTACTAACTGTTTGAAGGAAGATAATGAACGAAGTAGAGTTACCTGAAGGATATTCAGGTAGAAATGAGAAATAAACTGTTGGGTATATGGATCTGAAGGAGTCTCTTGATAATCCTGTTTTGCAGCTACACTAGGACTGAAATACATAGTCCCTGTGTCTTCCTGCTATGTTTTATGGGCCAGATCGATATACACTTCCCTCTACCTTTTCGGGAGAGAATTTATGATACATGTCCATTTCTTACTTCCTGAAGGGTGAAAGTCCTTTATACTAGTTTTTCAGTCATCAAGTTATTATTACTACTGTAACAGGAGGAAACTTAGCATGTCTGACTCCATACTGCTTCTATTTCCCTTGCTACTATGACCTACAGTTTAGAAACTTATGCTTAGCCCTGCACATAGGCATGTTACAGCTAAGTTTGCAAAACCTATTTTTTACCTGAACTCTATCTCACCCGAAGAGATAAGTACATGTAGATATGACTATGCTACATTTAAGACTTACAGGAATGACATAACCAGATTTCTATTGGCAAAGATGAACTGATCAAGGACAAAGAAGTTACACTACCTTCCTGAGATGTCTACAGATGTCAGTCACTTTTTTACTCCCCTGTCCCACTATCTCCTCTTCCTAACATAAAAGAAGGTCAAATTTCAGGCCAAAGGGAGATGATTCTTTGGGACAATCGATTGTCTACCACTGATCTCCTTAGTTTGCTGGCTTTCTGAAAAAAAGCCACTTTGTCCTAACATCTTGCCTCTTGACTTACTGGCCTGTTTTATAGAAAGCATATTGAGCTTGGACTCAGTTACGCTATCCTCAAGAAATATGGTATCAAATAACCATTGGGTACATTGTGCAAATTACACTGTATAATCTGACTGGAAGAACAAAGTCTTTAAGTGATTATAGCAATCTATCATCAATACATAGCTTTATTTTCTCTTCTTATCAATTTATTTTTCTATTTATTATTGATCTTATCACAAGTTCTTTTCACTTAACTGACTAAATTTGAATAAGGACTATCAATGAAAACACACAACTTGCAATCTTATAGCGGACACTGACAGTTGTTGCAAAAGCAAAAAGATGATACATTTTACCTGTTATATGTATGACTTTTAGTTTGAAATGACAGGAAATTTTAAAAAATAAAAGAAAAAGACATGGCAGGAAAATTAAGTAGCCAAAGAACTTTGATGTAAGAGTAACAAAACCTTGCCAGGAATAAAACAGAGAACACAGAGAGAATGGATAGAAATTATTTTTCAAACTATTTGAGGGTAGTTTTTGGCACTTCCCTATAATTATTTTCTGGTTTAGCTGAAAAAATATGAGACTATCTCAAATTTCCTCAGGGTTGGATTATAATATTCCATTTTATTAGCCCTGGAATAACATGAACAGAAATTTTAGTGATAGTGTTATACTCCATGCTGAAGGCTTGTTAGAACTGCATTATTTTCTGTTCTAAAAGAAATTGTTGCTTAGCTCAGCCAGGTGACTGGAGGTCACTAAAATCCTTTCCCTTAAAAGAGAGAGAGAGAAGCCTCTTTCTTCACAGAGTAATTCATGTTAATGCAAGGACCAATGGCCCTGAGATCCATTAATTAAATTAATTAGACTTCATAGCATTCACTCATGAACCATGATTAAAAAAATTAGAAGGAAACAGGAAACACATACACTGCAGCATATGTTTTTGCCAGTGTTGGGCCCTTGAGAATTATTAAATGATACCTTGACATAGTTCAGAATTAATAAAATCTGTCTGATCTCTGAAGGTATTTTCATAACTTAAGTAATGTATGCAAATTAACTTATATTAAAACGAGTGCTCTGTTGCTGCCCACAAGTCAGCATGATTTCATAATTTGTAATATAATAGTGGTATCACTAAGCCATGAAACTATATTTCTGTGAAATTAAGTGATATAGTTCTATCTGATTAAGAGTATTGTACTGGGAAAATACTGCTAATAAATATAGGAACTTTCTGATATCTTGAAGTTCATAGGAAATTAGATGTACTAAAATCATACATCCTACTGGAGCCACACGTTTGATTAACAACAAGTAAATCAAATCCTCATTCTTGTGGAATTTACCAAAGATTTCCTTTAATGTTTTATTTATTTTTGTGAGAGTGTGTGTGTGAGCAGGGTGGGGCAGAGAGAGAGGGGGACAGAGGATCTGAAGCAGGGTCTGCATTGAGAGCAAACAGCCCAATGTGGTGCTCAAACTCACGAACTGTGTGATCATGACCTGAGCTGAAGTTGGATGCTCGACCAACTTAGTCACCCAGGTGCCCGACCAAATATTTTCTTGTAGCCAAAAAAGTTAAAGTATCTAAACCATGGTGCTTGAAACATGATATATAAAAATACAGTAAACTAAAATGACCTCATCCAGTC
This sequence comes from Neofelis nebulosa, assembly GCF_028018385.1. Lineage (NCBI taxonomy): Eukaryota > Metazoa > Chordata > Mammalia > Carnivora > Felidae > Neofelis > Neofelis nebulosa. Next base: position 179,072,700 of record NC_080782.1, read on the forward strand.
ATTTTGAGGCTCATCCAGTAGCCTCAAATACCAGCTACACGGTAATAATCCAAATTTTATGCATTCATAGTTTCTGAACTTAAATTTAGGTATCAGACATCTCCATTTGGTTTCTCTACCTTAACATGTCTGAAACCGAATTCTGATTTTTCCTCCCCTAAATCCAGTCCTTGCCTCATATCTTTTCCATCTTATTATATCTACTTAAATAGGAACTTTACTGCCTTTTGGCTCAGGCCAAAAATTTGGATCACATTCCCATGTCAGCAAATCTCACTTTCCTTTAAAAATATAAAAAAAAAATATGACCACCTCTTCCCACTACAGTCCTGGTACAAATCATCCTATCTTTCCTGGATGACAGCAATAGCATCTTGACCATCTACCCTTCCTCCCTACAATCAATTCTTATCTCAATAGCCAGGAGGTCATTTAATTGTGAATTACATCATTCTCTATTCCAAGTTTCCATCTCGTTCTCAGTAACATCCAAGTCTCTATAATGGCATGTAAAGCCCTCCATTGTTGAGCGGCTCCTTTGTTTTACATCCATGAACTCTTCTAGTATTTTCCACTTCAATCACTGCTATAGTCTGGAGACCTCCTTGCTGTTTCTTGAACATACATCTTCTGTCTCTTTGCATTTGTTGGCCCCATTACTTGGAATATTCGTTCTCCCTACACTCACTTTATGACCTCTCTCATCATCTTCAATTTCTTTATGGAATGTCATTCTTTTATTCAGTGAGGACTTCCTTGATAGTCATATTTAAAATTGAAGTTTTAGCCCCAAGCTCAGTGTTTCTTTATCACTTCCCTATTTTGGTTTTCTCTACAGCACTTACTATCATCTAATGTAATTAAGATATATCAAAATCTATTTCTTAACTGTTGTATTTTATGGATTTATTTACTTCCTCTCACAACCAGGTGGTTAATGGGAACTATTAGTGTATTTTATTCACAGTATTCTTAATGGCTAAAAATGTATATAATATTTATATAAGCATACATTAAACAGTCACTGAATGCAAGAATTAAATATAAAGGGGTAGTCAGATATTTGAGGAAAGGAAACTCTATTCTCTAAACAGATTTAGAAATCTGGCAAGTTATAATTAATTTGAGACATACACGCCCTCTCATCTCAATTAAGAGAAACATTGACAGATATGCCATGCTCCTTTTCTAGAACTTCCCATTCAAAGCCTACTTACTCTATAATTTCTAAATCTGAAGTCTCTGTGAGACTGATGGAGTTGAGGATTAGGCAGGGCACCCAGTCTCCTATTCTCAGTATAGGGTGCCAGATTTGCTTAGCAGACAGGTAGGTAAGGAACATGGATTTCCAGTTATTCATGTGGTCTGGTGTAAAGTGAGTCATCAGCCTATTCCAACCTTTGCTCAGCCATGCATACTCTCCTTCTGACCAAAACCAGGTTCCATGTCTACTCCTACCTGTGTCTCTGATCCTATTTCTTTATCTAGAATAACCTCTCTGGATCTCTCCTTTTGAATCCTTCCATATCCATGAATAAAAGCCTAATTATAAATTTTACCTAACAGTGAACCTTCCCAAATATCTCTTCTTTCTCAGAACTTTTATTGCTTTACAAGTCCATAGAGCAAAACCACGATTTAGAACTTACCATATACATCATTTTAATTGAGCTGCATTTAACTAACTTAATAGATTAGCTGATGTTTTACATTCTTCCTGTAAAACAATAGCATGCTTTCTGTTAGGCCTATCTGGGTTGGCTACCTCAACTTAGCTAAAGTCAACCATAATTCAAATATGTTTGCTTACCTACCTGTTTCAGCTGTATGCAATTTAACTATATAATCACATAAATAAAATCAATGGTATGATTTTTAAAAGATGGGTTTGTTTCTACAAAAAGATATTATACTTTGAAAAGTTTCGAGAATATTAAGTTAAATTATAATAAGGGTTAAACTACTGTAAAATTGAAGAAGAAATTATAAAATAATAATGAGGCAAAATTATAATAATTTCAAAATTTGGCATTCATTATTTTTTGTTCTATTTTAATACATCGCAATTGGAAATTATAATTGAGTCAGTATGATTTACATAAGGAAGATAATGTATAAAAAAATTCCAGTCAATAGAGTGAGGATCAAATGGTCTTAATTTTATATCAAATTATTGGCCAATTAATGTGATTTGTATTTTTAAAATTCCATTCTTTAGGTGATTTTTTAGATTAACCATCAAACAACTGGTCCTAATTACATTTAAATAAAAGGTTTCTATACAGGGACACCTGGGGGTCTCAGTCAGTTGAATGTCCACCTTTGGCTTAGGTCATGATCTCACTCACAGTTTGTGAGTTCCAGCCATGCATCAGGCTTGCCATTGTCAGCACAGAGCCTGCTTTAGATCCTCTGTCCCCTGCCCCCCTCTCTCTGCTCCTCCCCTGCTTGTGTAGTCTCTCTTAAAAATAAATAAAACATGAAAAAAAAAGTTTTCTATACTTGCTGTTGTCAAGCTTGTCTATGTATCTGGTGTCCCCAACTACATTGTAAAATTCATAAACATAGCATCCTCATAGTAGATCTTATGCTTTCTTCCCACTTGATTATTTAGGAGCTATTCAATAAGGGCAAATTGAATAATTTTAGGCTACGCCAATGTTGCTCTGTAGAATGCTAATGGTCCATATACTTCATAAAAACCCAGGGAAGGGAAATGTTATCTAGTTAATGGTAGAACAGGGACTGAACCTGAAATATGCCCAATTCCATAATCATTGGAATCTTATGTATAGCACAATAGTACAATTACTCTTATTTCTTCAGTTGAAGAAATCATAAAAAATACTCTAATCTTAGATTTTTCTAATTAACCAATGATTTAATCTGAACTCATAATATCTTCTTGTAATGGCAAGTGGATCTCCTGAAAACATCATAATGGAAATAGATTTGGAAAAAATGCTGAGTAGTACATTCTATACTCTATGTCTGTAAGCTTACAAATAATCAGCATACGGTATTAGAACAATAAAACAAAATCTATTCCAAATATACTCATTGCTTTGGACTTTTAGTGCATTTTGTCTATCAATTTGTCTCTGTTTATACATTTATGCTATGGCACAGTTATTTCAAAAGTCTTGGCCAGCAAAATTTACTAAAGTTTTAATTTTCTCACAACTATAGCAGGTCTTTGCAAATAATACAGTGTTATTTAATGCAAAAAAATTTTATCTGATTAGTATTCCAAAATATAAACTCTGAATAAAATAGTGTCATTTCTTTTCAAGATGAGGACAATCTTTCAATGGAAGATACATAAGCTGTTTCTCAAATAATAAAATAACCTTAGGCCACATATATATGGTAAATGTTCACACATAGCACTATATGGGAATGATGATGGTCATTTCTAAGAAATAATATGTGAAAATAAATTAGAATAGTTACAGAAATAGCTCCTGTTTGTTCATTGCATAAAACTAAAGTCCTGCTATATGGATATTATGTTTTTGACAAAACACCCAGTCTTATTCCAGTCATGAGTTTCTAGTTTCCTAAACATGGAAATTTATTAATTTAAAGTATGCAATAAGTAAACTGTAAGATTCATAGAAAAACTATAGTCTTAGAGCTGTGTTTATTTATTTTGGACTGAAATATAGCACTGTTGTACCATTAAAAAGTTAAAAAAATAAAAGGTTGGAAAGATGGCAGTCTAGGAGGATCCTAAGCTCACCTTCTCCCATAGATACAACTAGATAACACTTAAATAAGTGTAGAATAGCCAAGAGAATAGACCAATGTCTGGAAGAACAGATTCTCCACATCTAAATATAGAAAAGAGGACACATTGAAGAGGGTAGGAAGGGCAGAGATGCTGTCTGAAGCTGAATAAATCAGCGGAATGCACACTGGACTCAGCGACAGCGTGGGCTCAAAAAGGGGCGAGGAGCAGAACCCCACACTAGGCAACCCAGCCACAGGGGCTCTGCATGGGGAAGATAATCATAATATTTGGCTCTGAAAAACAGAGGGGTCATATTTTGTAAATTCTTACAATCAGTGGTGTTTAATACTTGAAACCTAAAAAAAAAAAAAAGAAAAAGAAAAAAAATCAGTGAATTCAGCCCTGGGAGAGCCTGAAGGCATTAGTAAACTGAGTCCCCACCCTTAAAGACATAGCACAACAAACAGCCCCCCCACACACACACACACACTGAGAAACAGCATAAAAGAAGGAGTTTGAAAAGCACCTGGGGTATAAGAAAGGGAGATTTATTTCCTAATCTCAGAGCATGTACTAAAGGGGAGGGGATCTTTGGGAAACTTCTCCAAGAACAAGAGCTGGCAGGCATCATTTCCCTCCCCATGCCCTCCAGTCCAGATGTGTGAATACCTGCAGGAAGCAGCACAGTGAGAACGGTCTCCACTAGCTGGCTAACAGAACATCCCACCACTAAGTACTTCTGAGAATTCACCCCCTCCAAGCTGGTCAGCCTTGCCAGGATTTTTCTCCTCCCACCTCAGATGAGGACAGACTTTGATGGCATTGTACACCCCACTCCATGTTCTCCTGTGGACCTGCCCCCTCAACTAGACCTTTGACCAGAGGTCATCCAAAACAGTGCCAAAAGCCTGGCAGTGGGCAAACAGCCCTGGCAGGGGCCAGCACCGCTCCAAAGTTACTCCTGCCCTGGGGAGAGGTGAAGATACAGTTTCACTGTGGCTCCAGCTGTGGGCTGGGGGTAGATATTGAGTCTGACTGTAGATCCCACTACCAACAAAAGTTTCTCAGGGGACCACATAGAAAGAATGCCATGTACTTTGGTAACACCATAGCTCTAGCACACATCTGGTCTGACTCAACTCAAGCCCAAAGCACCTCAGACTGGTCCACTAACAACACAGGCACCAAACACTATCCACAAGAGGCAAAGAGAACCACTGGAGATAACTGAACTGAAGGCAAACGTGGCTCAGTCACAAGGGTAGCTCACACACAATACACATAGGAGATAGCCCTGAAACACCAGGTCCTGGTGATCAGGGGACATTGCATGGCAGGTCAGTACAATACCTCTTCTTCCTAAGGTCACTACTTTTAGGTGCAAGAGATGTAACTGGCTTTCCTAACAAGTAGAAATATAGAGAGTTACACAAAAAGAGGAGACAGAGTAATATGTCCCAAATGAAAGAACAGGACAAAATCACAGAAAAAAAAGATCTAAATGAAACAGAGATAAGTAATAGAACTGATAAAAATTCAAAGTAATGGTCATAAAGGTACTCATTACACTTGAGAAAACATGGAAGATCTCAGTGAGACCCTCAACAAAGAGATAGAAGACATAAAAAAGAACCAGTCAGAGATGAATAACTCAAAAAGTGAAATTAAAAATACACCAGGGGGTAATAATAGCAGATTAGAGGCAGAAGAATGGGTCAGTTAATTGGAAGACAGACTAATAGCAACCAAGCTCAACAGCAAAAAGAAAAAAAAAATGACAGGTTAAGGAAACTCATTGACATCAATCATAATAACATTCACATTGTAGGGATCTCAGAAGGAGAGGAGAGAGGGAGAAAGGGGTAAAAATTTATTTAAAGAAAGAATAGATTAAAACTGCCTGATCCGGGCAAGAAAACAGACATCCAGATTCAGAAAGCACAGAAAACCCAACGAAATTAGACCAAGGAGGTCCACACCAAGGCACACAATACACATAATAATTAAAACAGCAAAAAGTAGTGATCAAGAGAGAATTTTAGAAGTTGCAAGAGAAAATAAAAGTGTTACGTACAAGGGAAACCCCATAAGGCTGCCAACTGATTTTTCAGCAGAAACTTTGCAGGCCTGAAGAGAGTGGCATGACATATTCAAAGTGCTGAAAGAAAAAACCCTGCAGCCCCAAATGCTCTACCAAGCAAGCAATGTTATCATTCAGAATAACCAAGGTTATCATTCAGAATAGGAGAGATTTTCCAGACAAATAAAAGTTAATATAGTTCATCACCACTAAAAAAAAATCCTTACAAGAAACATTAAAGAAACTCTTTGAGTGGAAAGAAAAGGCTATTAATGAGGAGTAGGAAATTATGAAAGAAAAAAATTACAGGTTCAATGTCAACATATAATAGTAGAATAGTAGAATAATCACTTGAAAAAACCAGTATGGAGATTAAAGTATAAAAGCAGTAAAATCAATTGTATATTTAAAAATGAGTCAAATGTGGGGCGCCTGGGTGGCGCAGTCGGTTAAGCGTCCGACTTCAGCCAGGTCACGATCTCGCGGTCCGTGAGTTCGAGCCCCGCGTCAGGCTCTGGGCTGATGGCTCGGAGTCTGGAGCCTGTTTCCGATTCTGTGTCTCCCTCTTTCTCTGCCCCTCCCCCGTTCATGCTCTGTCTCTCTCTGTCCCAAAAATAAATAAAAAACGTTGAAAAAAAAAATTAAAAAAAATAAATAAATAAAAATGAGTCAAATGATTCACAAAATGAAAAGACGTAAGTATGACGTCATGTACATAAAACGTGAGGGAGGTAAAAATTTTCTGGTTTTTGAATGGGTTCAATATTAAGTGATCAACTTAATATATACTACTATATGCATAAAATGTTATATATGAACCTAATGGTTACCACAAATCAAAAACCTATAATATATATACAAAAAATAAAGAGAAAGGAGTATAAGATTAACCCTAGAGAAAACCGTCAAACCACAAGAGAGCAAAATAAAGCAGACAGAGAAAAGTTACAAAAACAATTATAAAACAAGGCACAACATGGCAGTAAGTACTTACCTATCAATAATTACTCTGAATGTAAATATACTAAATGCTCCAATCAAAAGACATAGGATAACTAAACAGGTAAAAAAAAAAAAAAAAAAAAAGCAGGCCCTATATATATGCTGCCTATAAGAGACTCACTTCAGAATGAAAGACACATGCAGACTGAAAGTGAAGGGATGAAAAAACATTTAGCATGTAAATGGAAGTGAAATGAGCTGGGGTAGCAATATTCATACTGCACAAAACAGACTTTAAAACAAAGACTAAGAAGACACACAGAAGGACACTATATAATCATTAAGGGAACAATCCAACAAGAGGATATAAAAATTATAAATATTTATGTATCCAACATAGAAGCATCCAGACACATAAAGCTACTATTAACAGACATAAAGAAAGAAATTGATGGCAATACAATAATAGTAGGGGACTTTAACATACCAGTTACATAGATAGATTGATCATCCAGACAGAAAATCAGTAAGTAATCAGTGGCTTTGAGTGACACATTAGAATAGATGGAGCTGTCAGATATATTCAGAACATTCCATTTAAAAACAGTGGAACACACATTATTTTCAAGTGCACAAAATGCAAAAAGATTGAAATCACATTATGCATTTTTTCTGACCACAACCATATGAAATTAGAAATCAATCAGAAGAAAAATCTGGAAAAAATACAAAATACATGAAAGCGAAATAACATGCTTAATAACATGCTACTAAATGAATAGATAAATGTGTCAATCAAGAAATCAAAGAAGGAATAAAATGGAGGTAATGAAAATGAAAATACCATTATCTAAAATCTTTGGGATACAGCAAAGGCTGTTCTAAGCAGGAAGTTTATAGCAAAACAGGCCTACCTCAAGAAATAAGAAAAATCTCAAATAAGCAACCTAATACACCTCAAGGATCTAGATAAAGAAGAATCAACAAAAGTCAAATCCAGTAGAAGGGAGGAAATAATAAACATTAGAGCAGAAATAAACAAAATAGAAACTAAAGAAAAGCAAATAGAACAGGTCAATGAAATCAGGAGCTGTTTCATTTAAAAGATCAACAAAATTTATAAACCTTTTCACAGGCTCATTGAGAGAAAGAGAGAGAGAGAGAGAAGAGATGATTCAAATAAGTAAAATTAGAAATGAAGGAGAAGAAATAAAAAACACCTCAAAAACACAAAGGAGTATAAGACAATACTATGAAAAATTATATGACAACAAATTAAACAACTACCCCAAATGGTTAAATTCCTAAAAATATATAACCTTCAAAAACTGAATCAGGAAAAACAGATAATTTGAACAGATAGATTACCAGCAATGAAATTGAATCATTATCAAAAAACTCACAACAAACTAACAACTAGGACCAAATGTCTTTGCAGATGAATTTTACCTAACATTTCAAGAAGAGTTAATACCTATTCTTCTCAAACTATTCCAAAAAATAGAAGAAAAAAGAAAGCTTCTAAATTCATTCTGTGAGGTCAGCATAACCCTGATACCAAAACCAGATAAAAACACTACCAAAAAAGAAAACTACAGGCCAATATCTCTGTTGAACATAGATGCAAAAATCCTCAATGAAATATTAATGAACCAAATACAACAACACATTAAAAAAATCATCCACCATGATCAAGTTGGATTTATGCCAGGGATGCAAGCATGGTTCATTAATCACAATGCAATTAACATGATACATCATGCCAAAAGATAAAAACCATATGATGATCTCAAAAGATAAAGAAAAAACATTTGACAAAGTAAAACACACATATCCATGATAAAAACTCTCAACAAATAGATTTAGAGGAAAGATACCTCAACATAATACAGGCCACATATAAAAAACCAAGAACTAACATCAGGCTCAGTGGTGAAAATTGGTAACTTTTCCTCTCAGATCAGAAAGAAGATGAGGGTGTTCGCTCTCACCACTTTTATTCAACATAGTACTGGAAGTCCTGCCCATAGAAATCAGATAAGAGAAGGAAATGAAAGGCATTGAAATCAGTAAGGAAGAAATGAAATTTTCACTATTTGCAGATGACACAATACTATATATGGAAATTCATCAAAAAATTATTAGAACTGATAAATGAATTCAGTAAGGTCACAGGATACAAAATCAATATATAGATCTGTTGCATTTCTATAGAGTAATAATGATGTAGCAGAAAGAGAAAAAATATCCCATTTACAATTGTACCAAAAATGATAAAATAATTAGAAGTAAACTTTAAGAAGTGAAAGGGGCACCTGGGTAGCTCAGTCGGTTAAGCGTACGATTTTGGCTCAGGTCATGATCTCACGGTCCACGAGTTCGAGCCTCGCGTTGGGCTCTGTGCTGACAGCTCGGAGCCTGGAGCCTGTTTCGGATTCTGTATCTCCCTCTCTCTGACCCTCCCCCATTCATGCTCTGTCTCTCTCTGTCTCAAAAATAAATAAATATTCAAAAGAAATTAAAAAAAAGAAGTGAAAGAAGTATACTCTGATAACTATAATGATGAAAATAATTGAAGATGATACAAATAGAAAGATAGTTCATGTTCATGTATTAGAATAATCACTATTGTTAAAATGTCCATATTACCCAAAGCCATCCACAGATTTAATACAATTACTATCAAAATACCAACATTTTTCACAGAACTATAACAAATAATCTTAAGATTTGTATGGAATCCAAAAGACCCTGAATAGTCAGAGCAATCTTAAGAAAGATGAAAAAAGTTGGAGGTATCACAATTCCAAATTTCAAGATTTACTACAAAGCTATAGTGTTTTAAACAGTATGGTCCTGACAGAAAAAAATAGACACAGAGATGAACAGCAGAGACACCAGAAATAAACTCATGTATATGGTCAATTAATCTATGACAAAAGAGGCAAGAATATATAATGGAGAAAAGATGATTTCTTCAACAAATGGTGCTGGGAAAACTGGATAGCTACATGTAAAAGAATAAAAGTGGACACAAAAAAAATAAACTCAAAATGGATTAAATACCTAAATGTGAGACCTGAAACCATGAAACTCCTAGAAGCAAACAGAGGCAATAATTTGTTTGACATGAGTTATAGAAACATTTTTCTAGATACGTCTCCTCCGGTAAGGGAAACAAAAGCAAAATTAAAATATTGGTATCATACCAATATAAAAAGTTTTTGCACAGTGGAAATGAAATCATCAATAAAACAAGACAACCTACTCAATGGAAGAAGATATTTGTAAATGATACATCTGATAAGGGGTTAATATTTAAAATATATCAAGAATTCATACAACTCAGTAACAAAAAAACAATCTGATTAAAAAATGGGCAGAAGATCTGAATAGACATTTTTCCAAAAAAGACATACAGGTGGCAAACAGACACATGAAAAGATGCTCAGCATCGCTCCTCATCAGGGGAATGCAAATCAGAATCACTGTGAGACATCACCATGCACATGTCAGATTGGCTAAAATCAAAAACAGAAAAAATAACAAGTGTTGGCAAAGATGTGGAGAAAAAGGAATTCTTGTGCACTGTTGGGAGGAATGCAAGATGTAGCCACCTTATGGAGGTCCCTCAAAAAATTAAAAATGAATTACTGTATGGTCCAGTAATTGTACTACTGAACATTTACCAAAAAAAAAAAAACCCACTAATTCAAAAACATATATGCACTCTTATGTTAGTTGCAGCATCATTTACATTGGCCAAGATCCAAAAACAGCCCAAGTGTCTATCCAAAGAAGAATGGATAAAAAAGAAGTGATTACCATTCATCCTTGGATGGACACTTGAGTTGTTTCCAAAATCTTGGCACTATACACACACACACATGGACACACACACATATATATATATATATACACACATATATATACACACATATATATCTTGGCTGCACATACATACACACATGATGGAATATTAGCCATAAAAAAGAAAGATCTTGGCATTTATAGCAATATAGATGGAGCTATATGGTTTAATGCCAAGTGGAATAAGTCAGTCAGAGACAAATAACATACGATTTCTCTCTTAAGTGGAATTTAGGAAACAAAACAAATGAACAAAGGAAAAAAGAGACAAATAGAAAAACAGACTCTTATATGGGGAACTGATGGTTGCCAGAGGGATGGTGGTTAGGGGGAAGAGTGAAATAGATAAAGGGGATCAAGAGTACACTTACCATGATGAGCAGTGAAAAATGTTTTGATCACTATATTATATACCCCAAACTAATATAACACTGTATGTTAATTATACTTCAATAAAAATATATGCTAATATAAAAAATGAAGTATCTGGTATGGTGTTGTTTACTGGTTTTATATAAATAAAATGAAAATAACAATAATAATAACAATAATGAAAACTGGATAATTACGTTAGAGTTTTGTTTTTTATCATATCATTTTTTAATAAAAAATAGGTGAATACATGCAATGAATACAAATTGATTTAATTGCTTTTTACTTTTTCTATCTTTTGATCAGGTAGCAAAATGTCACAAAAGTGTTATGTTGAATTTCTGTTATTTTCTCTCTAAAGTGTAGTGCTAAAAGAAATAATTTGAGGTTATGAAGAAGCCCTTTATTTTTAGTTCCAATTCCTTTCCTTTGTATACCCTGAAGTAGAAATACATTTTAAAACTTCAACAAAAGGAAAAAGAGAATAAAACCATGATGACGTAAAACCCATTAGAAATTAAAAATGTTCTCGAATGATTAGTGGCATGGTGATCTGTTATTCTGTAAGCTTCTGATGTTACCGATGTTTGATTACTACCCAGCAACATGGAAAGATTACATTTGATCTTTGTTCTAACTCAACACAATAACTATGGTTTCATCACGGGAACTGTCATAATTTTATCTGCTTTGTAGTAATGCAAACTCCTCACAGGGTAGCCAGATAACTTCCAAGCATGTAGGAAAACCCAAAGGCCACTTGGCCAACTGTCCTAGGAAAAAATTCACATTATGATAAAGGCACCTCTTTGACCCATAGTTCTAAAGCCAGTGACTAAATGGACTCGTTTTAAGCATTAGATAAAGCCAGCGAGAGGAATATGTCAAAGCTTGAATGTGAGGCCTCAAGTGTGAATGTCTACTTTTTTCCAGTGTGTTTCCTGAAACTACGAGAATAGTTGCTTTCCATAAAAAGTGATACCACCTATACAGTGAAGCTATATATTTACTTTCCAATCGGAATATTTGTCATCTCCTTCAATAAGGCTTTACACAGTTTACCTAAATAGTTTATACTCTACTCTCTAGATGCGAACATGAAAATATCAGTAATTAATAATTATTTGACCACACTTAAACACTGTAATTTTTAAAAATTGAAAATACCAATATTAGAATTTCCCTCATTCTCTTGTTTAAGTCTACTTTGTTCATAAAAGTATTTAAAAAAGTTTTTCTGAAGTTACTCTAATGTCCATTCTCTAAGAATTCCACACTATGAAATATTTTCAATGGGGTCTCTAGTGTCTTTAAGTTCTAAGTTTAGAGGAGGATACCTTCTAATTTTTTTACAATTTTATTTTTCTACTGTGGGATATCAACTGAATTTGCTAATTCGAAAGTAAAGCTTTTCAAGCTGTCATGGTATTCTATCAGGTATTTTGGTTGGTTCTTCATTATGGAAAAGCAAAAAAGCACTAAAATCTAGGAAAAGAGTACAAATAAGAGAATCTATTGTTCACCAGCTTGCAAAGCAACAGAAATGCCTTGACATGTTAAAACAGCTTTTCTTATTTCAAATGTAACAGTGTCTTTGAAAACTGCTAGAATTTTGCGCGCTTATGAAAAAAATGAATATACTTTTTTTTTTTTTAAACTGGGTAAGAGTAGCGTTTTAGGGACAAGGTTACAGAGATTAACAAAATGAGTTTGGAAGAGAATGTGCTGAATTTAGAGCCAAATTAAGCTATCCAGAAGTAAAATTTCTCAAGTTCTAATCCTAGTTATTTTATTTAAAAAATATTCATTACTGAAGTACAGTTGACATACAATGTTGTATTAGTTTCAAGTGTACAACATAGTGATTTAACCATTCTAGATAATACTCAATGCTCATCACAATAAGTATAGTCACCATGTATCACCAGATAGCATTATTAAAATATTATTGACTACATTCCCTATGCTGTACTTTTCATCTCCATGACTTACTTATTTTACAACTGCAAGCATGTACCACATAATCTCCTTCGTTTATTCTGCCCATCTCCCACCCCTTCCGTTCTCTGGCAACCATCCATTCTCTGAATTTATGAGTCTGTTTCTGTTTTTTTGTGTGTGTGTGTGTGTTTGTTCATTTGTTTGTTTGTTTGTTTGTTTGTTTTAGATTCCTCATATAAGTGATGCTATATAACATTTGTCTCACCTAATCTTATTAATAACTAATCCTGACATCCTTCTCTCTGCTAAATGTGGATTGTCAGATTTTCTCACTAAGGCATCTTCCAATAAACAGTGCTATCCTATGTGCTATGGCAATGACTTTACAATGTATTTACTTCAGCCTCCTAGCACTTTAAGACTGTTTCAACATCCTCCTTAACTTCTCTCTGCCTCCGGTGTCATCTATTTCTAATCTGCCTGCACAGAGAACCATTTATTTGCCTTTAAATACTACTTATTTATGTTACTCTCAATTGCCTACAGGATAAAGCACTGCCCTTTTAAACCTTACTTCAGTTTGGAAACACTTATCTCCCCCCTATGAGTTGCCTCAGAGATGACAGAATATACTTATTTCTGGCACATCTACCAACTTTTCCCATGCCAATTAGCCCACTTCCAATAATCTTCCCAGTCTCTTTTTGTTATCTTCATGAATTCTGCCCATTCAAGATCAATTGACCACAATAGGTAATCATGACATCACCTGTTCAAGAAATTCTTGATACAGAAATACTGTAGTATTTCTCTTTGTATCATTAGCCTTCTGTGTATTTTTGGTTTATACAATATGAGGACAACACCTCCCATGAAAAAATCACACAGTGTTCTGTAGAAAGGTATACTTTCTCTCCTCTTTATAAATATAAACTTTACATAGAGTATATTCACATACATATCATATATTCACCATAATTCATTTGAATTTTTAAACTTTTTCAAATTTTTATTGATTATAGTTTCTATTATATGTGAAGCACTGTGCAAAATAAATGAGAATATAGTCTATCCTCAACGAAAATAGGTAGTAAATAAGCAAGTGAATAATTTAAGGCAGAATGATACCCAATTACAAAGGTAACTTTGCATAAGGTGTCTGAGTTGTGCATATGAAAAGTGATTGACTAGGACAAGGATTTTCATTGGATAAATTGGGATTGAGGGAACCATAAAACTAATACTAATAATTAACAATTATCAACTGAGCAACTTACATGTGATTAGCTCAAAGAGAGAATCTTTTAATAATCTTATTCCATCTTCAAAACAAACTTTTGAGGCCTATCATTATCTCCATTTTACAGATGGGAAAACAGATGCTCATCATGGCTAACCACTTGTCCTAAATCATTCCTCCAGTAGGTACTAGAGTTAAGGAAGGTCAGAAAAGTCTTTAAAACATCATTTGCTGTTATGGTGAGACATAGTATAGTTGTTAGGTATAAAAAAGCACAAGGTTAAACACACAGACCTTTACCTGTATAATTACACACACACACACACACACACACACACACACACACACACACACACACTGCTATTTCAAAGTGTTTCAAGATTTCAGGATGCTGTAGTATTAAGTCACATATTGTCCCTTGGAGCTACAGTCCACCACCCTATATTCTGTTGTGTGCTCCTGAGCCCACAAACACTTCTCCAACTCCCCTGCCAGCTGGCTTCCTCTTAGTGGGAAGCACGAGAGGGAGTTAGGAAGGCAGCAGGAGGGCAGAAGGGAGGTTTTCTGTTTGTACTTCACGTCAGCACCTTAAGGCAACAGAGGACAACTACAGCTTCAGCCATTTGCTTCTTTTGACCCACTGAGCACTACTAGCCTTAGTGACTCCTCAGAGGCACCTGCACCAACTCACAGTGATCCCCGGGTGGTTTGAGCACCAGCTGCATGATGGCATCACCTTAAGGTTTTCTAGTACCAGTTGTGATGAGTCCCCCCTTGTGCTATGCTCTGGTAACCCCACTCCTCTCTTTTGTTCCCCTGCCTCTAGTGTGGCCACTACTTACTGCAGTTCTGAATTCTTGGACTATTTTAGCATCCTCTCCTTGTTATTTCAGCTTTCTGTAATCTGATGGCCAATTCTGTATTTGAAATACCGACCAAGGTTTCAGTTTTTCTGACTGTATTCTGATTGATACAGAACTCTTTATTTCAGCTTCTTTCAATTTTATAAGCCTTCCTTAATAACCTTTGTAATAAATGTCACATCCTTGCTACCTACAAGCTTTTCCTTCTTCCATTAATAGATGGCCACCTTTGCTTTTACATCAGGTAGCCATGGGCTAGAGAGGAGGCTGAGAATCTCCACAGATCCAGGATAGAATCATAAATTCACTGAGCTAATCCTGCTGTGGGATGTGATTTTGATGTGAGGAGGCATATAATGGAACTTTTGAAGCTATTTTATCTCACCCTTAATACCAAAAGGGACATCTTCTCTTTTACCCATTTAGATATTTTTTAGTAAAACTATGAAGTCTGGAGCTGGGGGGCCATTTCTTGCTGATGAAAAAAGCAGTTGAAACTTTGAGGATAATTGAAAGAGACTAGGCATTAGATAGTGCCCCTGGGCCACTGAGTCAATGATCCTCAAAAGTTAGCCAACATGGATTTACCTATCGTATACAATAAGTCATTTTCATTGGGATAAAGATACTTTCAGTACAGTTGTCTGTTCCTTGCTACAACAATCCTAAATTATAGAAGAGAATATCTTTCTTTTTCTATTGATAGATACATCTATATAGTTACATAGATATATTTATCTCTCTCTCCCTCTCTCTCTCTCTCTCTCTCTCTCTATATATATATATATATATATATATTATATATATTTATTTATTTATAACATATACACACCTACATATAAAAATATATTTTTTGTCTTAGTAGCTAAGACAAATGGTAGACCCTAGTAGCTATTAACTAATGGTTGAAGGAACGTGTTTTACACTGAATGTGCAAATGAACTTTCCAATATAAAGAAAAGTAAGATATAGGTTCAGTCAGAGGGAGAAAAAGTGATTAAACATGGAAAATAAAAGCTGGAAAGGTAGAAAGGTAGAATGATGAATACTCACAGATTCTAAAGTAGTAATAGTCAAGTGGTTTCACTGTCACTGAAAGTGCCTCCAAAGAGAGTAATGAGCCTTTCTTTGAATTATAAATACTTTTACAGAATAATTTTAGTGAGCGCCTTTGTTGAGCACCTACTCAGATCTCAGCACTATCTCAGGTGATTATAGGAGAAGAGAAAAAAGCAGGTATTACAAGGCCTTCCCCCTCGAGGCTGGTCTTGTTTGTTTCTGAATGTTCTCACTGAGGACTCAGTTCTGCTTTCATGGAGAGTTTTATATTATATGTACAGGACAGAATGTAGTGACTAGGGAAGATCTGAGATTTCTGGCAAGTCTGTTGAATAAATAATACTATTTTTTCAACTTCCTTACTGCTTTCATCTTGGGATCTGCAACACTCTAAAATACTAGTCAAACTTCAGAACACCCCTGCACTAGGCTTATAGGTGTTCTTTTTCTGAGATTTACTGAGGGGCAGACTGATGGATTATAGGCTGCCTAGAAAGTTACCTGAAAAATGCAGATCAGACCAAGGAGCAGCCTTTTTGCCTTAACAGGTAGTCATGTTGCTGCTTCCGGACTGCAAGATGGAACAGATGAAAGTGTGTTCCTGTATGTAGAGCTGCAGAGCATCAAAAGTATTTGAAAAAGTGAGATCTGATCCTTAAGAGAAAACAAAAAGAAAAAGCTGAGGGCTGGTAGACAGTAGAGACAGCTCTGGATACCTGGGAGGACAGGCTAATATTTCGCCTTGAATTCCGGGTAGATTTTTTCTTAACTTGTTATGGTCCATTTTTGCTAACTAGGCTCTATGTAATCCTAGTGACATACCTACAAAGGAATTCACCATCTTTTCATTGCTAGTTCAACTTTAGAGAGAAAGAATGAGAAATCTAAATGGAGATATAGAATTTAGGAGGATGAAAAAAAAAAACGAACAGCACTGACGGATGTGTCTTAAATGGTTCTAGAATTAAATATTCAAAATACAAGTTGGAGAGACATTTAAAGAAAACACTTTACATAAATTTGTCTCCACCAGGAAAGACCCCTAGACCATGAATAAACAATGTTTGGGGACAACCAATCATTCCTGGAATCAGCTTCAGAGTTTCCTTTGGACCCCCAACCCCCACCCTTTGGCTTCCCCATGTTGATCACTATTTTCTTTCCAGTGTTTACCCAGGCTCATCACCTTGACATCTATATGGATTAGCTTTCTAGCTCCCGATTTAGCACCATTTCCTTGATTCTGGCAACTTTTCATTTTGGTATATTGCCTACATGTGTACATGTACATGTGTACGTGTTCATTTCTTTGTAAAACCTAAATTCAGTGAGTGCCAACCAAGTGCCAAGGACTATGCTGGGTGCTGGAAATCAGTAGTGAGCAAGGCAATGCTTTTCTAGAATTTGCATACTAAGGAGAGAAAGGTTAAGGCACTCAAAATTATTTCAACAAAAATTATTAGTATAAATATTTAGAAAAACATAGGGTATGTAATGGCTCTTTGTGTAGAGTTTCAGGAACATTACCTCAAAGGAAGTGATTTCTAGCCTATTTGCATGATTTAAATAGGAGGGGACATAAAGTGGGGTGGAGTAGAGAGGACTCCTGGGCCAAAGATCCTGTACAAAATTTTTAGTTAGAAAGGATCTATTCTCTCTGAGGAAAGACAGCAGGTCACTGATACTGGAGCAGATGATCACAAAGTAGAAAGGCAGGAGAGTTTACTGGGTGGCAAAAGGAAAAATAAAGAAAAGGGGATGGATTCAATTGCTATTTATGACTTGGGCAAAGGAAAGTGTGAGCCTCATGTGCTGCAAACCTGGGACAAACGGCAAGCAGGTACCCAACCTAATCTGGCAAGAGTAATGAATACATAGCGATAGAAATTTGCCTCGTCATACATCTGTGAAAGTATCTGCGTGTATGTTCATGCATGGATACATGCCTGTGGGTATGTGGTGTGTGTTTAAGGCATGAAAAATCAAGGAATAGTGGCAGTCATGTCCGGATAGTCTTTGCGTAGAGACAGGAGGGTAGTGAATGAGATCTATTGTCTCAATGTGAAGTAATAATAATAATAATAATAATAATAATAATGAAATGGAAAGTAACCATGAATTAGCTTCTTAAGGCATAGATGTTTTGGGAAGAACAAAAGATTAGCAGCTTACCTGAGCTCTTAGTTACAAAAGTGATATTCTTATATATATAGCAAATTACATTACTATAAATAATGAAGTAATGTAAGTATTTTAAGTCTTTGGTGTAATTAACGGCAGGACATTTGACACTAACCATTATATGAAGAATCATCATTTGATATATTTTTATTCATTCTGATTATAGTAGCATTATTATTCTGGGAATAGTTTCATTAAAATAAGGATGTGTTTGCATGAGTGTGTTGTCTGGAAATTAACATCAAATGTGCTACAAATGTTCTAAAATTAACAAATTGATTTATATATAGTATAAGCAGTTATTGAAGTATAACCACTGTTTTCCAATCATAAACATTTCAAATAAAATTAAAATATTTTAATTCACTTGAAATTAATTTCTATAATTACATTTTGCGTAAGGTTTATGTAATTGTTATTTTTATGAGAAAAAATGTCTAAAATCCAATTTTATAAGGTAAAACTTTTATCGCAGGCCAAAAGTTTATTCGAGCTTATTTTGCTTTGTCAAAAATGATGTTCTCCCCTTAATGTCAAATAAAACATTGTAGAGCTAAATATTACTTTTTCATGAAAAGAAACAACAAAAACTGAAATGAGGAATTGAGCCAAGAAAGAATTGAAAACCTTTAGGAATATAATAGTCAGAGGCAATTTTAGCATTAAATATGAAATCTTTTAAAGTTACATGCAGCTATCAAAAGATTGAAACATACTCTTCCTGAATGTAAAATTTAAATTCTAAAGGGATGCTGATAAGATGTGCTTCAAAACAGTTTAGACTCAGCTTGGATACAGATTGTTGGTACTCTCTCTGCTCTCCAAAGTTTTAATACTTGGATCTTTTGGCCTCACCATTTCTGTTATATATAAGTATGATGAAACAGGAACGAGAAAATATGTTTTCATTGCCTTAGGATGATTTGTTTTAAGTCAAAGTTCTCAGTTAATTTTTATAGTATCAAACTTTCTGCAATGATAATAACTAACACCGAAAGCAAAAGAAACTTTGAATTTTCCCATAGTGAAATGTATTAGTAATAGTAAAGACTTATTTTAAAACATTTATTTCATTGAAAATTGTGTGCAATCACACACATGCATATTGCATAAATGCATAAAAAAGAAAAGCAAAGTTTAAAGACAACAGTTTAAAATATTACAGCAAAGACTATTTATAGTGTTAAACATTTAAATAGTTCTTCAGAGTGCCTGTAACACAGAAATTACTCCTGATTGATTTTCTTTCTTGATACTTCTGCTCATCTGAAATTCCTAGGAAACATGCCTACCAAGTTTACAGAAATTTTAGAGTAACTTATGACTTTATCCACTTTTAGATAAAGTTTCTCAATAATTAGTTATTGTTGGACTATATCCCAATTCACACATAAATCAAACTTTGGAATGATCTCAACAAAATATGCATTCTTTTTGCACATAATCAAAAGTCCAACATATTCCACAATAAAACAAATGTCTGTTCACCTCATCTACAGCGGGCAGATGTCTTAGGACAACTCCTTCAAGGCATCAGTAATAGCTGCTCTTTCTGGGTCTGGATTTCTTATAGCTCTCTATTACAGCAAGTATGTCCCTGCAATGGGCTGTCTTCTCTTGATTATGTGGAAATCCTCCATTTCATAACCTTTATAACCCATGAAGGGGAAGAGGAAAAACTCTTATTTTTGATTCTGTGAGGTGCTGTCTTTCTGGTTTGATTTTTCTCTATTTTTTCTGTATCTTTGTGTCTCTGTCTCTATTGTGAGTGAAAAACTAAGTGCTTCTGGTTCTACCCGTGGCCTTTTTTTTTTTTTTTTCTGAGAGCTCTGCATTATCCAAATCTCCCCACTCTCCCCTCCACCACGCATCAATTCCTCCTCTCTAGAATTCATCGATTCTCTCTTTTTAAAATAGTTTCAGTTTGGAAGTACTAACTGACCTTTTTATGAACAGAATACAGTTGTGTACACACACACACACACACACACACACACACAATTTATATATCTCTGTTCAAGATCTTGAATCTTTAAAAAACTGAAAAGGTAGATCAGAAATGTATTCCCTTTCAACTAATCTCAGGCAAAATTTCAACCAAAATACTTTTTTATGCCTATTTTGTAGGACTATATCATCATCCATCAAAAATTAAACATAAAGCCAATGATGTTGACATGCATGTAGTTCAGGGCAACAAATTTCCCATTTAAGAACTCCATAGGACCCAATGCTAATGAATGATGAGCGAGATCTTTTCCTGAAGCAAAGAGGAGGGAAATATAAGGTCCACAATATAGCTCCTCTGTTAAATATTTGTAATTAACTATTGACTTACACTAATCTCCTTGAAATATCCTACATTCTCATTGCATGTATAGTGTTGGGAATTTAAGGAACCGATGTACCTCTTCTATATATTTCAAGATTTTAGTCCGAATGCCTAATGACAAATTTTAAGTGGTGAACGCTAATATCTACATTTCAAATTTTATTAAAACTGCTCTCCAGCATAGGAAATGAAAATTTTAATTTACTACTCTACTTGCAACTTCAAGTTAATCTTCTAAGATTATCCAATTTTTAAAATACATTTACATATAAATTTACTAAGCTGGAATTAGAATACTTGTAGGAATTGACATATGTACAAGATATTGATTATATGGAATATAGAATTTTAATTATTGATAATGTTTTAAATTAGAGTAAGTTATGATTAATTATAAAAGCAAAGCAACACATTGACATAAAATTAAATTTTATCATTAAATATTCATTAATTTTTCATTTTATTTCCCTCAGTTTATTAAATTAGTAATATTGAATTTGGCAAATATATATGTAAGACTAATATGTATCAATTCAATACATCGTAAGAAATCAGTGACAATTTGAATGAAGCATTGGATGAAGTATCTTGAACAAAACTAGAAAAAAATTCATTGTTAATACATTGAAAATCACAAAAGAAAATCTATTCCCTATTATCCTAAAATAATGAAATCTCTTTCTAATTTAGAAGTAGTTGGGTAAAGTAATTAAATTTTTTTGCTAATAAATCATTAATATTTTTAATATAAAGCGACTCTAACAAAGGGAAGTACATAATAGTCTTTTCACACACATTCGTAGTGATTCCTTCTCATTTTTCATAGAATTATACTTGAAATTCTGTACGATTCAGCATTTATACTTTAGAGCAACAAATGAATCAACTGGTGCTGCTCCAGATTATACTGTGTTTAAGATTTTACAGTGCCGACTGGGGACATGTCAGTTTATGTGTGAAATAGGTAAGTTATTTGGTATGTTCTTCCTTACAAAGTTTTAGGTGCTACTACATCATTTATTTGCCTCTAATTCCAAATATCTCTTCTTTTAAGCTGGGAGCATAAGTTGAGCTACATTTCTCAGTGATTTTGAAAACAACCTTTCAGAGAAATGGTACTGAAACAAGATATTCTGACTCAGTATACACTGAAACTTTAGTGTCTCACAGCCAGCTCTCCAAATTAAAATAATAATAATAATAATAATAATAATAATAATAATAATATTGTTTATTTATTTCTGAGAGAGAGACAGAGACCGAGTGCAAGAGGGGCAGAGGAGGAGAGAGAGGGAGACACAGGATCCAAAGCAGGCTCCATGCTCTGAGCTGTCAGCACAGAGCCCGATGCGCGGCTCAAACACATGAAACGCGAGATCACGACCTGAGTCAAAGTTGGATGCTTAACTGACTGAGCCACCCAGGCGCCCCTCTCCAAATTTTTAAAATCTATTTATGAACTTAAAATCAATTCCATATATTCAGAGAAAGTAAAAATATTGGCTGAGAACTTTTGCATCTTAGTTGATTTAATTTTCTTGTCACAGATACACTATTACTTAAAATAATGGAGAGAGTATTAGGCAAGCAGTCAAGAGATCTAAATTCTAGTCCCCCAAGAGATACTTAGGAAGTATGTAATTAGCCTCTATTTCCCTATCTGTAAATGACCTTCCTACTGTTCTAAGGTGTTCCTATGAGCATTTTATTTTTATTTAATTTCAAGAGAATTACATAAAATTTTCACCTTTCATCCCCTCTGTTCGCACACATAGGACTACTACACTGGTTCCCTGGATTATCTTATTATTGCCCCTTTCTTTTTATTCATTTTAAAACCAATCTACTATTTGTTATAGGAAAAAAAATATATGACAATAGCAAAGATACTTCATTGGCAATGCAAGTAGTAGACTCTGTTACCACTTCCAGATGCATCTTTGCAGAAATTTTAATTCATGTATATTCTCATTATGTGGTGATCAGAATATACTCTACAAAACCATTTGCACCATTCTATTGCAACCAGATATTTATTGGCCATTTCCATCTGAGTGCATTCTATAGAATATTTGAATAACCTTCTATGGCATGGTCATTTTATAATGCATTCAATTAGTTGCCATTACTGGACTTTTAAATAACTTTCAGGGTTTTTGTTTTTGCTATTACAAATATAGCATAATAAGCATCTTCATATACTTTTCTAAATTGCTTTGTATTTCAAATTATTAACAGTAACATTGGTGGATCAAAGGAATAAGCATCTTAATTGGGCAGAGTGTTTAATTGCTCTCTAGAAATTCTATCTATTACATTCTCACCAATAGTGTGTTAGCATGTTTCTTTCTTCCCTACCTGCCCAAATTGGATATATTATACTTAAAATTTTTGCCAATCTGATATTGGTTTAATTGACATTTCTTTAGTTATGTGTGCATTTGGAGAGTTTTTTTCCATACAAATATTACTTAAAATCCTTTTATGTAATTAGCCTAAAAATTCTTTAGTAAGTAGTCTTTATGTTATGATTCCCTTTTACCACCTACACTGTTTAAAAAGTGAACGTTTTATAGATTGTCAATACAGAGAATTTGGAAAATACAGAAAATCTAGCAAAATAATTGAACAAGAACCTGCATAAAAAAGGGAAATGTTACATTATATTAAGATAAAGACTAAAAAATGTCCATTGGATTTCATTACTGGGAGGGATCCAAAGCCTAGAATCTCCTATATCTATTCCCAGACTTAATGAATTATTAAGCACTTCCAGTCGTTCCTTCTATTATCTCTCATTATCATCCCTCCTCAGCATTTTTTATCCACCATGGTATTCAATTTATGATAATCCTTTCTCTGGGCTACCCGTACAGGCAACTAATGCTGTCAGAGTAATAGTTAAAACTCTAAATCTGATGGCATCAATGTCCTGGTTTGTTCATTTCTTTACCATCTTCAATGGATAAAACAGATGAACTCTTTAGGTACTCAATGGATACTTTGAGTCCAGATTTCTGCCATTTTACTCTCCTGCCAGAACAAATTCCTCATTTTTTTCCTGTGTACTGTACTACTTTGATAACAATGAATTATTTAGGTTACTTGTAGTTCTTAAAAAAATTCATGTTCTAACATCATGACATTTTTACCTATACTATTCCTTCTGAATAGTTTCTCTTTGCTTTCTTCCTCAAATAAGAAGTAAGACTTATTTTCAGGTCAGACATTATTCTCAGGATTCAGACATTCCATTTCAACGTCTCTCATCTGAAGTAGGTATTTCTTCCCATCTCACTGGACTTTGAAAATACGACTATTATGGCGGATATATTAAAATTGAAATTGCTAGTTTGTATGCCTGTTTTCCTACTTGGTGTAAGCTTCTTTGTAGTAGTGATAATGTCTCTAGTTTGAATAAAAGTGTCCTGCCAACGACAACTTCTGTGCAACTTATTCATCCAGGAAACACTACCAGGGTAGCTAGATAAGACAGAAGCTGAAGAAGGGCCAATAAGGAGAGGCCAGGTAAGGGTAATATCTCAGTAAAAAACCCCAGAGAGGATAGGCTTCAGTCTGAGGCTACAAGGAAACTTAAGTGTTCAGATTTAGAACTACAAACCTCAGAGCTTTTAAAATCCAAGTAATGAATCTGGAGCTTTCTTACTTCTGCAACTCTCAGTCATTATTTGGTAGAAGTCTTGGGGGGAAGAAAACCCCCAGGCACTTCCAGACCTCTTCAAATGAGAGCCAAGTAGCTCCAGGAGCTAAATGACAGTGCTCTGAAGAGACCTTCATGTAGGCACTCAATACATTTTGAATGGCTGGGTGGATAGATAAATTACAAATTATGGAACTTAGGGTGCTTAGAAGACAACAGAAAGATATTGAAGACTTTTGATGAAGAGAATAGTACCTTAAAATGATAAATTAAGTAGATTCATTTAGAAACACTGAAGAATAGATTAATGAAAGGAAAGTTTAAAAGCAGAAACACTATTTAAAAGAAAATTGCCTTGGTTATAAGGGCCTGTTCTAACATGGAAACAACAGGACCAGAAGTTAAGGCATACTTTTGACTGATATTGGAAGTAAAGACTCAATCATTCCCGATGACCTGAATGGATAAGTGAGATAAAGGAAGAAAGAAACAAGAGCTTTTTGAGCCCAGATAACAATGAGATTACTTACATAAAGAGAAAATTAGGACATATCAGGAGTTGGGTTAGGTTGGGCTTGGGGGTAAGAACAACGTTAAAATTCAGATCTAGACATGATAGGTGTCAGTAGGAACAAGCAACCAAATATTCAGAAGCCATATTGGAAAAGTGAGATTTGATCTTGAAAGACATGACAGGCTGGAAATAGATTTGAGATTCAGTTTTGAAGATAGGAGAGCTGAATGAGACAAGGAAAGGAATTTAAGAAAGAGGCAATGGAACAAAGATATTAAGGAATATCAGAACTATGGCAAATACCACATGTAGAGACAGGAAAGAAAGGTGACAGAAAGAGGTGGAGGAGAAATAAGAGAACAAACAGAAAACAATATGATTTCAAGGAGGCAAAGATAAGAGAAAGGTTCAAAATGGACAGGGCAGTTTCAGCCTTAAGCTTCAAAGAGTTTAAATATAAAAAGAATTGAGAAAAATATTAGGTGATAAATAGAAGATATCCTTTACATACTTAGAGAGTTACATTTGTTGGTGAAAACTCAAATCAAATGACAAAAAATATACCATTAAGAAGAGCATGCATACTTATGTTACTCTAATAGAAACTTAAATTGGCAAAACTTTTCTGGAAAGCAATTTAGCAGTATATGACAAGCATGTTTTAATATTTGGATAATTTATTCTAGCAATTTCATCCTATCTCTGTCATCCTAAGAAATCAACCAGATTTAAATATAGTAGCAAAATATTATAAAAGGTCTAAATGTTCAGCAATAGAATATGCTTAATTATGACAGAAACAAAAGATGAAATCTTAATATTCATTATAGACTATGATTCTAGAGATTTTGTAATGGCAAAATTATTTGATAAATGTTATATAAAAATGGAAGGCTATATAAAAGTACAAATTACAACATTGCAAAAGCTTATTATATGTATATTGCATGTATATGTATATATATGTACATATATATATAAAACCTCAGACACAAATATACATATATATGTATGTATATATACAAATATACATACACATGTATCCTTTGGGATATGTGTACTCATATACATGTATTTGGAACAAATGTGAATGTTGATGAGTGGATCTTACTTAACTGATTATAACTGTTTATATTTCTCAAAATTTTCAGATGGAACATGTTAGTTCTTTTTATTTAAGAATGACTGGATGGTGAAGATAGAGCCCCATGACAAAAGCACAGCCTATAGACCTTTGCTGTCTAATATCAAAGTTATTAGAAACGTGGCAATTTAACTTTAAATTTTAAATAATTAAAATAAAAGTAAAATTTCAATTCTTCAGTTTCGTTTGCCACATTTCAACATCTTATTAGTTATATGTAGCTAGGTGATACCATATTGTGCAATACTGATTCATTTCCATCATAACAAACAACTATACTATGAACATTTCCATCATAGAAAACAACTGTATTAGACAAATATAGACTACTCATTTAAGAAATGTGTTGGGATGATCTATATTTTTTAATTTAACAAAAAAGCTAGTAGAAATTCTGGAACTAAAACAATGCAACAACCAAACAACAAACCAAACAATTGGTTTGCAATTGTTGCAAACCAATGCAACAATTAAGAACTCAATTGATAAGATGCAGAAGAGATAATTAAATGAAAGATAGGAAAGGAGAAATGATCTATAATGGTGCAGACAATAAAAATGAAAAACAGAATATAGGAAAAGAGATATAATAGTACATAATTTTATATTATTATTACATGTTTATTGATTTAAATATACTCATATATATGATTGTATATATTTGTGGGTATTTATTCTAGGAAAATGGCATAACAATATGTGCCAGGATAGTCAAGAATGTTCTCAATGGCATGACTTGGAACCATTAAAATAAGAGAAATATTGAAAGTGTCTATCATCAAGACAATAGGTAAATAAATTGTGGTATATCCATACAAGAAATCCTATATAATCCCCCAATTGAATGAACTACATGTAGTCATAAGAAATGAACCAATTGGAAAAAGAAAATGTATAGTGAAGTCATCCACAAAGACTATATGCTTCACAATTCCATTTATGTGAGCATATAAAAGGAAAATATACAATAATGGTTAGGGATGTGTATTTAAGTGGTAAAACCATACAAATAGTAAAGGGATGGTTTCTATAAAACTTTGGGCAGTGTAGTCACTACCTTTCAGTGCAAGAAAGGGCAATGTGATTGGAAAAGGGATACATAAGATTTCCAGAGCATTGGAAGTGTTTGATTTTATGATATAAGTGAGGAGTTTTTGGTGTTCACTTTATATAAATTTGTTATGCTGTACATTTATTTTTATGAACACTTAAGTGTGTGTTCTTTAGCAGTTTAAAATAACGAACAGCTAATCTAGGGAATAAAATATGCGTAAAATCATATGTAGCCAACTTTAATGCCATTTAGGACAGCATACACACACACACACACACACACACTGATAATGGCAAGATCCTTTCCCTGCCGAAATTGTAAATACTCAAGCCTTTAAAGTAGCTCACAAGGTTCTGTATGGTCAGTTCACGTCTGGTCTCTTCTCTGCTTCATTCTGTGTTCGATCAATATTCCTTGCAGTATTTCCAGTGCATCCCCTTCTGCTTTGCCTCAGGGACTTTCCACCCCTTCTCCTCAACTGATACAGTCTTCCTTTCCTCTTCAACCTCCTAACTTAGCTCAGAGATCATTTCCTTAGCGAACATCAGCCCCACCAAATGAAGAGTGGCTTTCTTCTTGCACACCTCAGAAGGACCTTCTTTCCTTCCTTCAGAGCATTCTCCCGTTGTAATTTTACTTTCCCAGTGCAGTTACCTGAATAATGTCTGCTCCCTCGAGAGGCTACAAGTACTGGCAGGGATACAACTTTTACCACTGAATCTTCAATGGACATTGGATAATAAATGATTATTTAATACATGATAAATAAGATTTTGATTTTTTAATGTTTATTATTTTTGAGAGAGAGAGAGAGAGAGACAGGGTGGGAGACATGGAATCCAAAGCAGGTTCCAGGCTCTGAGCTTTCAGCACAGAACACAATGTGGGGCTTGAATTCATGAGCTGTGAAATCATGAACCAAGCCAAAGTCAGACACTTGACTGACTGAGCCACACGGGTGCCCCAGGATTTTAAATAGATCAAATTTAAGACATCTTTGGGATACACAGGTGGCTAAATCCAGTAAGCAGCTGGAAATATCGATCATTTCTTCTTAGGAATGGTCTGTCTGAAGTTGGCAATTTGGGAAATGAGAGGGAGGGAAGATGGCAGAGTGGGAGAACCCTGAGCTCTCTTCATCCCAGAGATACAACTAGGTAACACTCAGCATAAACAATCTGAAAAATAACCCAAAGGCTGGCAGAACAAACTCTACAAGTAAAGGTACAGGAAAGGACACATAGAAGAAGATAGGAAGGATGGAGACATGGTTAGAGAATGAAATGGATCTTGGCTGTCTGGGGTCAGGAGGGAGCTGAGTGTGGAAAAGGGTGTGAAAGGGAGTATCATGTCAGAGATCCTGAATGGGAAAGATGAATCTCCAGAATTGGCTTTGAAATCAAGAGGGGTTGAGTTTCATGGGTTTTTACAAACAGCAGGGCCTAAAGCCTGGAATTTTAAAAATCAGTGCACTTACTCTGGGAGAACCTGGAGAGCATTAGAAACTGCCCTTAAAGAAATAGTAATACAAACAGCCTGTCTAGGTACAGCATAGAATCATCAGTTTGCAAAATGACTGGGGCATAGTTGAGTAAGAATTATTTACTCATCTCAGAGTGTGCCATGAAAAGTCAGCATTCATAGGAAGACCCCTCTAATAACAAAGGAGCTGGCATGTGTCATTTCCCTCCCTGATTTTCCAGCACAAACACATGGCCACCTACAGGAGCCAGCTCAGGACTTATTCTCACTACTTAACATGTTTACATTAAGCCCTGTCCCCTCATGCTTAGACATATGGTCCTTTCTCAGTCACACTACCCTTTGTCCCTGCACTGCAGACCCCCTTCCCCAGAAGACTGACACAAACCCCACCAACGTCTCTTCTCCTGACCCATGTGTTTTGTAGGGCTTCAGTTCTGGTGGCAGCAAGTTTCATTTTGTAAGAAGACCAGTTCACACCTTGTTAAAATATGCCTCATGTAGGTGGGGATCATATATTGCCTACTACAGGCAAAGAAATCCCCTGCAGACAACCAGACTGTAGGAAAAAGAGATCAGGACTCAACAGTGAAGGCCATGAAACACACAAAAGAGATGGTCCTGAGGCACCAGGCCCTGGAGACAAGGGGACTACACTGCACTGCAGGGCACTACAGGACATCTTCTTCATTAGACTGTTACCTTCAAGAGCAAGAAACATAGCAGACTTTCCTAACACACAGAAACAGACACAGAGAGTTAGACAAAATGAAAGACAGAGGAATATGTCCCAAATGAAACGACAGGACCAAACCACAGCAAGTGACCTAAATGAAACAGATATATAAGAAATATGCCTGATAGAGAATTTAAAGTAATGATCATAAAGATACTCACTGGACTTGAGAAAAGAGTGGAGGACATAAGTGAGACTCTTACAAAGAGATAAAAAGGAACCAATCAAAAATGATGAGCACAAAAAATAAAATTAAAAATACACTTAATGGAATAAATAGCACACTAGAGGAAGTAGAGAAGTGAATTAATGACAGGGAAGACAGAGTAATGGAAAGTAATCGAGCTGAGCAAATTAGAGAAAAATAATTAGGCAAATTGACAACAGTCTTAGGCAACTCAGTGACTCCATCAAGTATAATAACAATTGTATTATAGGGATCCCAGAAGACGAGAGATAAAAGTTGATAGAAATTTTATTTGGAGAAATAATAGCTGAAAAATCCCCTAATCTGGGGAAGGAAACAGATATCCAGACTCAGGGGCCACAGAGATCTCCCACAAAATTCAACCCAAGGATGTCCACAGCAAAACATATAGTAATTAAAAAGGCAAAAGTAGTGTTAAAGAAAAAAAATTAAAAGAAGCAAAAGAAGGCAGTTACATACAAGCAATGTATATAAGGGAAACCCCATACAGCTATCAATGGATTTTTCAGTAGAAACTTTGTAGGCCAGAATGGAGTAGTATAATAAATTCAAAGTACTGAAAGGGAAAAATCTACAGCCAAGAATACTCTATCCAGTAAGGGTATAATTCAGAACAGAAGGAAGGATAAAAAATTTCTCAGACAAATAAAAGTTAAAGGAGTTCATGACTACTAAATAAAGTGGCCCTATAAGAAATATTAAAGGAGACTGAGTGGAAAAGAAAGACCATATAAGAGTATGAACAGTAAAAAAAAACATGAAAGCTGTAAAAATAAGTATTTTTAAAAAATCAGTCAATGGGTTTATAAAATAAAAAGTCACAAAATATGATATCATATACCTAAAATGTGGAGGGGGCGGGGAGAATAGTAAAGAATGGTTTCAAACTTAAGAAACCGTCAACTTAATATAGACGGTTAAATGTAAAGCTGTAATATGCAAATCTGATGTTAACCACAAACAAAAATCAGTAATAGATATGCAAAGAATAAATAGAAAGAAATCCAAGTATACCACTAAAAAAGGCAACAAACCATGAAAAATAGCAAGAAATGGATCAGAGAAAAACTACAAAAAGAAGAACAAAACAACTAACAAAATGGCAATAACTATATACATATCAATAATAACTGAATATAAATGTACTAACACTCCAATCAAAAGACATAGGGTGACAGCACAGTGGATTACAAACAAAAAAACAAACAAACAAAATCCAACTATATGCTTCCTACAAGAGACTCATTTCAGACCTGAAAACACCTGTAGATTGAAAGTGAAGGAATGGCGAAACATTTATCATACAAATGGATGTAAGCTGGAGGAGCCAAGATGGCAGAACAGCATGGAAGATTTTTGTGTGTCTTGCGTCCATGAAATACAGCCAGACTACACTAAACCATCCTGCACACCTAGAAAACTGATTGGAGGATTAGCACAACAAGCTGCACAACCTGAGCCACAGAATTCAACAGGAATTCACCCCAAAAGAAGGAGCACGAAGAAACAGCAGCCAGGGATTTAACCAACACAGATACAAGCAAGATGTCTGAACCAGAATTTAGAATCACAATAATAAGAATACTAGCTGGAGTCGAAAATAGATTAGAATCCCTTTCTGCAGAGATAAAAGAAGTAAAAACTAGTCAAAATGAAATTAAAAATGCTATAACTGATCTGCAATCACAGATGGATGTCACAGTGGCAAGGATGGATGAGGCAGAACAGAGAATCAGCGATATAGAGGACAAACTTATAGAGAATAATGAAGCAGAAAAAAGAGGGAGATTAAGGCCAAAGAGCATGATTTAAGAATTAGAGAAATCAGTGACTTATTGAAAAGGAACAACATCAGAATCATAGAGGTCCAAGAAGAGGAAGAGAGATAAATAGGGGTAGAAAGGTTATGTGAGCAAATAATAGTGGAAAAGTTCCCTAACCTGGGGAAAGACAGAAACATCAAAATCCAAGAAGTACAGAGGACCCCATTAGATTCAACAAAAACCGACCATCAACAAGGCATATCATAGTCAAGTTCACAAAATACTCAGGCAAGGAGAGAATCGTGAAAGCAGCAAGGGAAAAAAAAGTCCCTAACCTACAAGGGAAGACAGATCAGGTTTGCAGAAGACCTATCCACAGAAACTTGGCAGGCCAGAAAGGAGTGGTGGGATATATTCAGTGTGCTGAATTAGGAAAATATGCAGCCAAGAATTCTTTAACCAGCAAGGTTGTCATTCAAAACAGAAGGAGAGATAAAAAGTTTCCCAGAAAAACAAAAATTGAAGGAGTTTGTGACCACTAAACCAGCCCTGCAAGAAATTTTAAGGGGGACTCTCTGAGGGGAGAGAAGATGGAAAAAAAATATATATATATACAGATACCAAATATATATGTATATATATATATATATATATATATATATATATATATGTATAATGTGTGTATATACACACATATATATATGTGTATATATATGTGTGTGTGTGTGTATATACACACACACATATATGTGTGTGTGTATATATATATGTTGTTGTAAGCAACAAAGTTAGAAAGGACCAGAGAACACCACCAGAAACTCCGACTCTACAAACATCATAATGGCAATAAATTCATATCTTTTAGTACTCACTCTAAATGTCAATGGACTCAATGCTCCAATCAAAAGACATAGGGTATCAGAATGGATAAGAAAACAAGATCCATCGGGGCGCCTGGGTGGCTCAGTCTGTTGAGTGGCCGACTTTGGCTCAGGTCATGATCTCATGGTTTGTGAGTTCGAGCCCCACGTTGGGCTCTGTGCTGACAGCTCAGGGCCTGGAACCTGCTTCTGATTCTGTGTCTCCCTCTCTCTCTGCCCCTCTCCCACACACGATCTGTCTCAGAAATGGCTAAATATTAAAAAAAAAAGTTTAAAAAAAGAAAACAAGATCCATCTATATGCTGTTTACAACGGACCCACTTGAGACCTAAAGAGACCTTCAGATTGAAAATAAGGGGATGGAGAACCATCTATCATGCTAATGGCCAACAAAAGAAAGCTGGAGTAGCCATACTTATATCAGACAATCTAGACTTTAAAATAAAGACTGTATCAAGAGATGCAGAAGGGCATTATATCATAATCAAGGGGTCTATCCACAAAGAAGACCTAACAATAGTAAACATTTATGTGCCAAATGTGGGAGAACCCAAATATATAAATCAATTAATCAAAAACATAAAGAAACTCATTGATAGTAATACCATAATAGTAGGAGACTTCAACACCCCACTCACAGCAATGGACAGATCATCTAATCAAAAAATCAACAAGGAAACAATGGCTTTGAATGACACACAGGACCAGATGGACTTAACAGACATATTCAGAACATTTCATCCTAAAGCAGTGGAATATACATTCTTCTCTAGTCCACATGGAACATTCTCCAGAATAGACCATATACTGGGACATAAATCAGCCCTAAGTAAGTACAAAAAGATTGAAATCATACTGTGCATATTTTCAGACCACAACACTATGAAACTTGAAATCAACCACAAGAAAAAATTTGGAAAGGTAACAAAAACTTGGAGACTGAAGGACATTCTACTAAATAATGAATGGGCTAACCAAGAAGTTAAAGAGAAAAATAAAGAGAAAATGATAACACCACAACCCCAAACCTCTGGATGCAGCAAAGGCAGTCATAAGAGGAAAGTATACAGCAATCCAGGCCTTCCTAAAGAAGGAAAAAAGATCTCAGATACACAACCTAACCTTACTCCATAGGGAGCTGGAAAAAGAACAGCAAATAAAACCCAAAACCAGAAGAAGACAGGAAATAATAAAGATTAGAACAGACATTAATGGTATTGAAACCAAAAAAACAGTAGAACAGAGCAATGAAACCAGAAGCTGGTTCTTTGAAAGAATTAGCAAAATTGATAAAACACTAGCCAGTTGGATCAAAAAGAAAAAGGAAAGTACCCAACTAAATAAAATAAAGAATGAAAGAGGAGAGATCACAACCAACATAGCAGAAATAAAAACAATAATAAGAGAATATTATGAGCAATTGTATGCCAATAAAATGGGCAATATAGAAGAAATGGACAAATTCCTAGAAACATATACACTACCAAAATTGAAACAGGAAGAAATAGAAAATTTGAACACACCCATAACCAGTAAAGCTATTGAATCAGTAATAAAAAATCTCCCAAAAAACAAAAGTTGAGGGCCAGATCGCTTTCCAAGGGAATTCTACCAAACATTTAAGGAAGAGTTAACACCTATTCTCTTGAAGGTGTTCCAAAAAATAGAAATGGAAGGAAAACTTCCAAACTCTTTCTATGAAGCCAGCATTACCTTGATTCCAAAACTAGACAGAGGCCCCACTAAAAAGGAGAACTATAGACCAATTTCCCTGATGGACATGGATGCAAAAATCCTCCACAACATAGTAGCCAACTGGATCCAACAATACGTTAAAAAGTTATTCACCACGACCAAGTGGGATTTATACCTTGGATGCAGGGCTGGTTCAATATCTGCAAAACAATTAAAGTGATTCATCACATCAAGAAAAGAAAACACAAGAACCATATGATCCTCTCAATAGATGCAGACAAAGCATTTGACAAAATACAGCATCCTTTTTTGATTAAAACCCTCTAGAAAACAGGGATAGAAGGAGCATACCTCGAGATCATACATGCCATATATGAACAACACAATACTAATATCGTCCTCAATGCAGAAAAACTGACAGCTTTCCCCCTAAGGTCAGGAACAAGACAGGGATGTCCACTCTCACCACTGTTATTCAACATAGTATTGGAAGTCTTAGCCTCTGCAATCAGACAACATGAAGAAATAAAAAGCATCCAAATTGGCCAGGGGGAGATCAAACTTTCACTCTTCGCAGATGACATGATACTCTATATGGAAAACCCAAAAGATTCCACCAAAAAACTGCTAGAATTGATTCATGAATTCAGCAAAGTTGCAGGATATAAAATCAATGCATAGAAATCGGTTGCATTCTTATACACCGTGAATGAAGTGACAGAAAGAGAAATCAAGGAATCGGTCCCATTTACAGTTGCATCAAAAATCTTAAAATACCTAGGAACACATCTAACGAAAGAGATGAAAAACCTATACACTGAAAACTATAGAAAGCTTATGAAAGAAATTGAACAAGACACAAACAAATGGAAAAATATTCCATGCTCCTGGATAGGAAGAACAAATATTGTTCAAATGTTGATACTACCCAAAGCAATCTACATATTCAATGCAATCCCTATCAAATACTCACATTCTTCACAGAGCTAGAACAAA
The DNA here is from genome assembly GCF_028018385.1 of Neofelis nebulosa. Lineage (NCBI taxonomy): Eukaryota > Metazoa > Chordata > Mammalia > Carnivora > Felidae > Neofelis > Neofelis nebulosa. The sequence continues at coordinate 179,107,447 of NC_080782.1, forward strand.
TAATCCTAGAATTTGTACAGAGCCAGAAAAGACCCCGAATAGCCAAAGCAATCTTGAAAAAGAAAACCAAAGCAGAAGGCATCACAATCCCAAACTTCAAGCTATACAACAAAGCTGTAATCATCAAGACAGTATGGTACTGGCACAAGAACAGACACTCAGATCAATGGAACAGAATAGAGAACCCAGATATGGACCCACAAACGTATGGCCGACTAATCTTTGACAAAGAAGGAAAGAATATCCAATGGAATAAAGACAGTTTCTTCAGCAAGCAGTGTTGGGAAAACTGGACAGCGACATGCAGAAGAATGAATCTGGACCACCTTCTTACACCTCACACAAAAATAAATTCAAAGTGGATGAAAGACCTAAATGTGAGACAGGAAGCCATCAAAATCCTTGAGGAGAAAGCAGGCAAAAACCTCTTTGACCTTGGCCGTAGCAACTTCTTACTCAATGTATTTCCAGAGGCAAGGGAAACAAAAGCAAAAATGAACTACTGGGATCTCCTCAAAATAATAAGCTTCTGCACAATGAAGGAAACAATCAGCAAAACTAAAAGGCAACTGACAGAATGGGAGAAGATATTTGCAAATGACATATCAGATCAAGGGTTAGTATCCAAAATCTACAAAGAAATTATCAAACTCAACACCCAAAAACCAAATAACCCAGTGAAGGAATGGGCAAAAGACATGAATAGACACTTCTCCAAGGAAGACATCTAGATGGCCAACTGACACATGAAAAAATGCTCAGTATCATTCATCATCAGGGAAATACAAATCAAAACCACAATGAGATACCACCTCACACCTGTCAGAATGGCTAACATAAACAACTCAGGCAACAATAGATGTTAGTGAGGATGCGGAGAAAGAGGAACTCTTTTGCATTGTTGGTGGGAATGCAAGCTGGTGCAGCCACTCTGGGAAAACAGTATGAAGGTTCCTCAAAAAACTAAAAATAGAACTATCCTACCACCCAGCAATTTCACTACTAGGCATTTATCCAAGGGATACAGGTGTGCTGTTTCAAAGGGACACATGTACCCCCATGTTTAAAGCAGCGCTATCAACAATAGCGAAAGTATGAAAGAGCCCACATGTCCATCGATGGATGAATGGATAAAGAAGAAGTGGTATATATATACAATGGAGTACTACTCGGCAATCAAAAAGAATGAAATCTTGCCATTTACAACTACATGGATGGAACTGGAGGGTATTATGCTAAGTGAAATCAGTCAGAGAAAGACAAAAATCATATGACTCTACTCATATGAGGACTTTAAGAGACAAAACAGATGAACATAAGGGAAGAGAAATAATAACAATATAAAAACAGGGAGGGAGACAAAAAACAAAACAAAACAAAACAAAACAAAAAAACCTCAACAATCTAGCCTTACACTTAAAGGAGCTAGAAAAAGAACAAAGCCCAAATCCAGCAGAAGGAAGGAAATAATAAAGATTAGTGAAGAAATAAATGAAACAGAAACTAAAGAAACAATAGAATTGATCAATGAAAGCTGCAGCTGCTTCTTTGAAAGATTACCAAAACTGATAAACCTCTAGTCAGACTCATCAAAAACAGAGAGAGCACCCAAGTAAACAAAATCACTGATGAAAGAGGAAAATGACAACCACTACCACAGAAATACAAAAAAAAAAAAAAAAGTAAAAGTATATTCTGAGAAATTATATGCCAATAAATTAGATAACCTAGAAGAAGTGGATCAATTCCTAGAAACATACAATCGCCCAAGACTGAATCAAAAATAAATAGAAAATTTGGACAGATTACCAACAATGAAATTGAGTCAATAATCAAAACTCCCGGGGGCGCCTGGGTGGCGCAGTCGGTTGGGCGTCCGACTTCAGCCAGGTCACGATCTCGCGGTCCGTGAGTTCGAGCCCCGCGTCAGGCTCTGGGCTGATGGCTCGGAGCCTGGAGCCTGTTTCCGATTCTGTGTCTCCCTCTCTCTCTGCCCCTCCCCCATTCATGCTCTGTCTCTCTCTGTCCCAAAAATAAATAAAAAACGTTGAAAAAAAAATAATCAAAACTCCCAACAAACTAAAGCCCAGAACCAGATGGCTTCACAGGCAAATTCTATTAAACATTTAAAGAAGAGTTAAAACCTATTCCTCTTCAACTATTCTAAAAAAGAGAAAGGAAAACTTCCAAGTTCCTTCTATAAGGCCAGTATTAATTACCCTGATACTAAAACCAGATAAAGACACCGCACAAAAGAGAGAAAAACAGGCCAGTATGTATGGACATATATGCAAAAATCCTCAATAAAATACTAGCCAAGTGAGTCCAATGACACATTAAAAAATCATTCACCACAATCAAGGGGGATTTATTCTAGGGATGCAAGGGTGGTTCAATAGTAGTATATCAATCAATGTGATATATCACATCACTAAGAGAAAGGATAAAATCCATATGATCATTTCAATAGACAGAGAAAAAGCTTTTGACAAAGTACAACATCCACTCACGATAAAAAAAAAAAACAAAAAAAACCAACCCTGAACAGAGTAGGTTTAGAGGAAACATAACATAATCAAGGCCTTATATGAAAAAATCACAGCTGACACCATAGTCAAAGGAGAGAAACTGAGAGCTTTTCCCCTGTAAGGTTAGGAAAAACACAAGGTTGTCCTCTCTCACCACTTTTATTCAACATAGTACTGGAAATCCTAGTCACAGCAATCAGACAACAAGAAGAAATAAAGCACATCCAAAATCATAAGAAAGAAGTAAAACTTCCACTTTTGGCAGATGACATGATACTATATATAGAAAATGCTTGGGGCTCCTGGGAGGCTCAGTCATTTAAGCGTCCAACTTTGGCTCAGGTCATGATCTCGTGGTTCTTGAGTTTGAGCCCCGAGTCAGGTTCTATGCTGATGGCTCAGAGCCTGGAACCTGCTTTGGTTTCTGTGTCTCCCTTTCTATCTGCCCCTCCCTCACTTGTGCTCTGTTTCTCTCTCTCTGAAAAATAAACATTAATTTTTTTTTGAAAAATGACTAGAACTGATAAATCAATTCACTACAATTGATACAAAATCAATGTACACAAATCTGTTGCATTCCTATATACCAATAGTGAAGTGGCAGAATTTAAAATTAAGAAAAATTATCAAATTACAATTACACCAAAAATAATAATGTATCTAGGAATAAACTTGACCAAAGTGGTCAAAGATCTGTACTCTCAAAACTATAACACATTGATAAAAGAAATTGAAAAGAACACAAAGAAATGGAAAGATATTCCATGCTAAGTGATTTGAAGAAAAATATTGTTAAATTGTCTTTACTACCCAAAGCAATGTACAGATTTAATGCAATCCCTATTAAAATGCCAACAGCATTTTTCATAGAATTAGAACAAACAACCCTAAAATTTGTATGGAACTAGAAAAGACCCCAAATAGCCCCATGAAACTTGAAGAAGAACAACAAAACTGGAGGTATCACAATTTCAGACTTCAAGATCAATGGCAAAGCTGTAGTAATAAGAACAGTGTGGTACTGGCACAAAAATGGACACATAGATGGAACAGAACAGAAAATTCAGAAATAAATCCACAATTATATAGCCAATTAATCTTCAAACAAAGGAGGAAAGAATATCCGATAGGGAAAGGAGAGTTTCTTCAACAAATGGTGTTGGGAAAACTGGACAGTGTGTGCAAAAGAATTAAACTGGATCACCTTCTTACATCATACACACAAATAAACTTAAAATTGATTAAATACCTAAATGTGACACCCAAAACTATAAAAACCCTAGAAGAGAACTGAGGCAGTAATTTCTCTGACACCGGTTATAGCAAAATTTTTTCTAGATATGTCTACTGAAGCAAGAGAAATAAAAGCAAGAATTAACTATTGGGACTACATCAAAATAAAAAGCCTCTGTACAGTGAAAGAAAAAAATCAACAAAGCTAAAAGGCAACCTACTGAATGGGAGGGGATATTTGCAAATGACATCTGATAAAGGGTTAACAAACAAATTATGTAAAGAGAACTTACACAACTCAACACCGAGAAAAACAAATAATGCAATTTAAAAAAATGGTCAGAAGACCTCAATAGACATTTCTCTAAAGAAGACATCCAGATGGCCAACAGACACATGGAAAGACACTCAACATCACTCATCATCAGGGAAATGCAAATCAAAACTACAGCGATATATCACCTCACACCTGTCAGAATGGCTAAAATCAAGAACACAAGAAAAAACGAGGCGAGGATGTGGAGAAAAAGGAACCCTCCTTCACTGTTGGTGGGAATGCAAAGTGTTGCAGCCACTATGGAAAATAGTTACGGAGTTCCCTCAAAAAATTAAAAATGGAACTACCCTATGATCCAGTAATTGCATTACTGGGTATTTACCTCCAAAATACAAAAACTCTAATTCAAGGAGATACATGCACTCCTATGCATATAGCAGCATTATTTACAGTAGTCAAATTATGGAAACACCCCAAATGTGCCTTGACAGATGAATGAACACACACACACACACACACACACACACACACAGGAATATTATTTAGCCATAAAAAAGAATGAAATCTTGCCCTTTGAAATGACATGGATGGAGCTCAAGAGTATTATGCTAAGTGAAATAAGTCAGTCAGAAAAAGACAAATACCATACGATTTCACTTATGTGTGGGGAATTTAAGAAATAAAACAAAAGAGCAAAGGATAAAAGAGAGAGAGAGAAACCAAGAAACAGGCTGTTAACTATAGTGAATAAACTGATGGTTACCAGAGTGGAGTTGAGGGGGGGGGGGGGTTGGGTGAAACAGGTGATGGGGATTACAAGTACAGTTGTCACGATGAGCACTGAGTAGAGAAGTGTTGAATCACTATATTGTACACCTAAAACAAATATAACACCATATGTTAACTCTACTGGAGTTAAAATAAAAATTTAATAAAAAAATAAAGTTAGCAACTTGGGAATCATCAATAGTGCTAGGATAACTAATTGTGAATCAAATGGCCTTGGAAGAGGTGATCAAAAGCTACAAGGAAAACAAAAAGGAGAATAAAACAAAAGTCCCCTGTAATTTAACTGTGACATATTTACCACCTCTTGACCCCTGTTCAAGATCTTCCTTCCCAGTCCTCCGGGCCTTTTTGCATTTCCTTAAGTATTTTTCTCACTTCTCTATTTCTTCATGCTTTTTCTCCTTTGTAATGCTTATCCCTTCCCTCTCTTGTCATTGACATCTGTTTATACCTTCCACAGTAGATATTGATAGGATATCAATAGATATCCTATCTATTGTAGATAGTAGATAGTAGATAGGATCCACAATAGAATCCTATTGCTTCTCCTTCCTTTGCTTAATTTATGACCCTGGATCATCATGAAACATCTCCTGCTTTCTGTTAAAGATTTGTTTTCTTCCCAGATAATATTTGAAGGCCCTTTATAAAATACCCATTCCTCACTGCTTGTCTCATAATAAACATTACTGTGCTTACAGCCCACAATTCTGAAATTAAAAATACATATATATATCAACTCTTAAAACCAGATTTTTAATATAGTTTTATTTTACTTGGCACCAATACTTGACCTGACCTGAACTCATTTAGTGGCAAAGCCTGAGTTTGGCCGATGTGAGTTCAAAGCTGGTGCTGTCCAGAGCTTGAAGTTTTGACTTGAAAATGCCACGTGCATGACATTATCATTCTAAAATCTACCCCTCAAATTAAAAATTCTAAATTCCAAGCACATATACTCTCAAACACTTCATGTAAGATTGTATATCTATGCATTGCATTGTGTCACACATCTAGTTTTGATAAATTTTAAACATTGACTAATAGAAGGCCAAATGAAGGAATAATTGTATGGTTTTATAAGACCCCATCAATTTCACACAACACATAGAATGCTTACCTCTTGTGGGATGCTGGAAATTAGCTGATATACTTGTGAATAATATATTTATTTTGCCCCAAGAAGGTCCCCACCTAGTGAATAATGCCTGCACAGACAAGAAGGACTATGACAGTCTGGTGAAGGATGCATGTAGGGTAAACATGTCAGGATGGAGAAATGCAAAGAGCTAAATGTAACAGCAGTCTTGTGATATTACACGTTAGATGGGCCATTTTGCCGTTTTTTAAGAAAAATCTTCCAGTAATAAGCATGTTTGTTTATAGAAATAAGATTCATACCAGTGTGCACAAAATAGAAACATAGGGAAAGCAATTCAGATGATCCAGTCTTTATTAGTTTTCTAGCACTCAGGTTGTGCATTTAGATTCTAGTAACAGTTTGAAGAGTTGAAAGAATCTAACATTAGAGATAAAAAATTGAAGCATGAAGAATCTATTTTCTGTTTTCTACAGACTTATCTTAAAAAATTTGAAATATTCACAGGACAGAATGGATGATTATATTGAGGTTACTAACGCTGATACTACTGAAAAGGATGGCCTTTGAAATAGCCCCGTGGCTTTACAGAGCCCATCCATCCTTTCTTCCACTTTTTTGAATTTCAGAAAAAGAAAACCTATAGAAAACTAGTAGTTTCAGTTCCACTCCCTATCCCTAGTTTCTTCTCTAATTCATTTCTAGCTGTTGGTATTTTCCCTTTTAGTATATGCTGCGTATCTTATTCTCATGTGCTGGGACCTGGACACGGGGTAAAACTTAGCCCCTGATCCCAGGTTAGAGCACACAGGTAGAATAAAGTGACTTCAGAACTGAGGCCTGGGGTCAGAGCACTAAGGAGGCATATCTTTTTTTTTCTGGAACAATGCTTCTACTACTTATTTAGTACTTCTGTGAAATAAATGTGTTTTCCTTTGCATTTAAATACATTTAACATAAGTTTTTAGTTTTAATACATTCTAAAATAAATAATTTAGCTTCCGTCTCATGTCATTATGTTTCTTATTGGCCTGCTTCTTGTAGGGTTTCCATAATCATCTGAAAAGCTAAGGAAAATATTCATGACCTAAATAGAAGAATAAGAAATATTCACGTAGATATTTAAAACTTCTTAAAATTATGTCTCTTACCATTACACATTTTTTTGGACTTTTCTCTTTTGATTGTGATCTGAAAGCACCTAACTGTAACTATATAGTGCCTGAAACTTTTTTATTTTTTAAATTTGACTGAACTTATTTGTCAGTTTAAATGGACAAATTAATCAAAAATATTCCAAAGAGATAGAAGTTATTCATTTGAAAGAATAACAAAGAGTACCTTTGTGAGTATCTAAAGAATTCAATTTCTTATTAAAAACAATGAGAAATCTATATCCATGAACATAGCTCATTGAACCTACCCGCGGATCGACTCTTCATCTTGGTCCTCTGACTTCAAGAAAGGGAACCACTATCCCAAGATTCTGCAGGTTGCCTTTGTTTTTTTTCTCTTTTCAAGTCAACTGTCCCTCAGCTTAAGTATCCCTCTGTCAGTTTTCTATGTGAAGCCACCTCATCTTTTCTTGGAATATTTACTCTAGCGTCCTATTCCATCTCCTAGTCATTGCAATTTGCATCTGACCAAACCACTCTCCATGCTGCATCCAGTGCCTTCTTCTGGTCAACAAATGCCATCTTGTGGCACCCAACTTCAAACTCCTCAGAGGCTTCCTCATGCCTTTAGCAAAAAACCAAAGTGATATGCCATATTTTATATCTATAGCTTCATTTCTTCCCTTCCCAACTCAAACACTGTACATTACAACCACACCTCAAGTTCCACTCAAGTTCCTTGAAGTCCGAGACATTGTCTCATCCAGCATTATATTCTCAGAATTGAACAAGTCTTTGCCATTTAGCAGGCTTTTAAAAAACATTTATTATTTTAAATTTTAGGTTGGTGGATTGAATAATCAGATAAAAAATGTTTTTTTGGCATCCTGAGTCTACCTTTTCATTGTTTTTTTTTTTTTTTTTTTTTTTTTTTTTTTTTTTTTTTTTTTTTCATTTTAGACTTGAAATAAGTTTAGGCTACCATAGAAGTAGAAAATTCTCTGGATATTGAAATACCAGTAATGGGGGCGCCTGGGTGGCGCAGTCGGTTAAGCGTCCGACTTCAGCCAGGTCACGATCTCGCGGTCCGTGAGTTCGAGCCCCGCGTCAGGCTCTGGGCTGATGGCTCGGAGCCTGGAGCCTGTTTCCGATTCTGTGTCTCCCTCTCTCTCTGCCCCTCCCCCGTTCATGCTCTGTCTCTCTCTGTCCCAAAAATAAATAAAAAATGTTGAAAAAAAAAAAAATTTGAAATACCAGTAATGGAAGCATCTGGTTAGGTATCAGTTCTGATTTCACTCAACACAAGATGGCAAAAATACTGGTTAATAAAGAGTGAATGTATACTTTCCCACTTGGTACCCCTAAAGTGCCAAATGACTTTTTGTTTCCAGAATTAATATTCCAAAAATGATTATCAGTGGATAGAACTGATGTAGTACTCTGTTTTATTCTGTATTAGTTGCCTAGGGCGACTGGAACAAGTTACCACAAATTGGGTAACTTCTATATTTTATTGATGACTAGAAAGGAAGAGCAGTTAAATATGAAAAAAAATGGAATTAAGAAAATTATTTTTAATCTGGCATGAAAATATTGCTTAATTAATCCTTATTAAACTATGAATTCAATGAAAATGTGACATAATCCAAAATTGTAGTAAATAATTATCAGGTATTTAAATACTGATTGGCAGGAAGACTTTCCCAAGTTAGTAATACAGAAATGACCAGATGCAATTTAATAATTCTTCATCTGATATACGCTCGCCCAATACTAGCAGTAGGCAGTTTCCCACATACGTCTTCATCTAGAAGAGGAAATGGAAGTATTGAGTTACAAGAGAAGATGCTTATTATTCTTTTACCTAACTGAAATTTACATCATGGTTATTAGAAGCTTTGATACTCCTCTGTGGTAAGACACTTAGAAATTCAAGGGCATTCAATCACAGTGTTTAGATACCAACTCACAGCTTTTAGAAGGCAAAAAACAAAGCATAATCCTGAAATAGTTTACAATGAACAATGAGAGTATTTTGAATGGACTGAAACATTCAACAAATATTTATGTAGCGCTATGTGCTAGGCACTATGCTATGTACAGAAGATAACGCAGTGAACAAAACAGATGAAAATCACATATATCCAGTGGAATATTATTCAGCCATAAGGAAGAAGGAAATCCTGCCATTTCCAAAAATAGAAATGGACCTTAAGGGCATTATGCTGAATGAAGTAAATAAGACAGAGAAAGAAAAATACTGTATGATATCACTTATATATGGCATTTTAAAAAGCCAAACTCTTGGAACAGAGACAAGAATGGTTCACCAGCTGGGGGAGGGAGAGACAGGGAGATATTGGTTAAAGGATACACACTTCACGTCATAAGGTGGATCAACTCTGGGGATCTAGAGTACAGCGTGGTGATTATAATTAATGGCACCATTGTATATGCTTAGAAGTTGCTAAAGGGAGTAACTTTTAAGTGTTCTCACTATGAAAAAGAAATAATTATGTGATGTGATGGAGGTGCTAGCTAAGGTCATGGTGGCAATTGTCTTGCATCATATAAATGTATAAAATTAACACGTTGTACACCTTAAACTTACACATTGTTATAATTATTTCTCAATAACTAATTAGTTCTCAATAAAACTGGAAACAATTCATGCTTTCATGGAGCTTACATTATATTCAGGTATGGTGGATAGTCTCCATTTACTCCTCTGGATCCACTTCCCATTACCCACTGTGCTTTGAGCTCTGTCCACTGACCTCAGGTAGTGCTTGACTCCTTAGTTTTCTGGCTTCATGTTGGCTTGACCAATGAAAAGCAAATGCACAAATCAGAAGGGGAAGGAGAGAGCACATGTGGTATAATTTCTCAGGATCCTTCCCTGCTAGGGTATGGCTTGGCAGTGACCATTTTTCTCTGCTTACCCAGTAAGCTGCAGATCTCGTAGTTTCAAGTATCTGCTCCTACTCTGCCTCCTTCAGACAATGGAAAAAGGACTAGCCCATCTAGCATTGTCATAACTTGTGGGGTTTTTTAAACCTGTCCACATAATTATAAACAGTCTTTTTGTTAAGCTCATTCCAATTATCCCCTTTGTGCCATCTATTTCCTGAAGGGCTCGAAATGATTGAGGGAGCTAGAAAGGAAATAAAATTCGTAAGATAATTGAGAAAAGAACTTTAGCAGATGCTGTCAGCTACCCATCCATATCCTCGTGGCCCTCACCATTCCTGTGAATGTTTCTTTTCCACACCTCTACCTGAGTGCTTTCTTTCTTTTTTTTATTTTTTTTTATATTTATTTATTTCTGAGATAGAGACAGAGCATGAGCAGGGGAGGGACAGAGAGAGGGAGACACAGAATCTGAAGCAGGCTCCAGGCTCTGAGCTGTCAGCACAGAGCCCGACGCGGGGCTCGAACTCACAAATCGTGAGATCATGACCTGAGCCGAAGTCGGTCGCTCAACGGACTGAGGCACCCAGGCGCCCCCCTGAGTGCTTTCTTTAGCTGCAAGTCTGCTAGGCTCAAGGATGGAGCAGGTGAGGCATGCTAGGAGGTCAGTGTTCCTTTCACCACCCTTGCCCGGCAGCCCTCAACCAATAACTGATAGGATATTGCTGGTAAAATCCTCAGCTCCTTAAATCTTGGTTGGAAGTACTTTGAGGCAGTGTTCACACTGTCTCTCAGCATTCACCAGTGGGATTACCCCTAGTTGCCCACAGCGGTAATCTGCTTAATAACACACCCTGATTGGCTTCCTTTCTTTACTTGACATACTTCTCTATTCCACTGCTGATAATACAGAGACACACACTCACACTACATTAAATTCACATTCTCAAACAATGGTAAGCTCTGGAGGTTCTGAGGAGAAGAGACACATGTGGTTATTTAGGTGTTTATGGTTCCTCTCTAGGCATTGTGTCAAGAGAAATTTGAAGGGTTGTGAGGGCAGAAGCAATAAGACCCATCAGGGAGGTGAGTCCGTCTAGCACACTAGTCGACGATGGCAGTAATCCAGGACAAAGATGGCGAGAGCTTGAGTGAGAAGAGCAGTAGTGAAGAACAGAATGGTCAGACTCTGGGTATTGTTTCTAGATTTCCTGATTGATATTTATTGAAATATGTTATGTATTGGACATACCAAGATGGGTAGAGTCCTAATTCTCCTCTTAGAGGCGTGGAAAGCAAGGTTAGGAAAATAAAGCAGAGTATGTAAAGTCCTAACTGCGGAGCCCAGAGCTCTTGCTTCCTCACCACAGCACTTCACCAGGGAGGCTGTCCTAACAGTAGAGTGAGTGGAGGTAACAGCAGGCATTGAGCACTAGAGAGGACAATAGAAAAAACAAGAGAAGATAACACTTTCAAGAATGTTGGCAGTAAAAGAGAAAAGATGTGGGGTAACTAATAGACAAAAGGTACACTTCTTGTTTGTTTTCTTATTTTCCTTTTTAACCTGGGAAAAAATTTATTCCTGTTTACGTGCTCAGCAGAGGACACGCTGGAAAAAAATACTTTATGTTATGGAGGGAAGAGGGATTATTGATCAAGGTAGGCATGGGAGCAGACTGAAGTTAACATGTATTCAAGGGGTTTAAATCATAAGTAACTTACAAATATCTACAATGTATGCTCATTACAAAATATTCAAATAATAAAAACAAATACAGAAAAAAATCTATGCCAACAAGTATCCCATTTGCAACAACCCTGAACGCCATTGCTATCGTTAAAGTCACCACACTTCAGTGGTTAACCTTCCAAATATTTGTGTGGATGTATGTGTTTGTTTAAACTGTTGCATGAAATGAGTCACAACAATGTGTCTTTGTGACTTTCTTCTTGCTCATAATGTATTTTGACTTTTTTCCACATCAGAAAACATGGATCTGTTACATTATCCTTAATATTTCAGTTAAGACATCAGCTGCATGATACTACTTTAAAAATCAGCTACATTTTAAATTTATTTTTAAAAATTTTTTAAATGTGTGTTTACTTGAGAGCAAGAGAGAGAAAGAACATGAGTGGGGAGGGGGAAAGAGACCAGAAGAGAGAGAAAGAATCCCAAGCAGGCTCCACACTGTCAGCACAGAGCCTGAGAGGCGGACGCTCAACTGACTCAGCCATATAGGTGCTCTCAAATTTATTTTTAAAAAAACATTGAATTTTAGAATAGTTTCAGATTTACAGAAAAAAAATGTGAAGATACTACAGAGTTTCCCCCATACACTACACACTGCTTCCTCTATTATTAACATCTTTCATTGGTGTGGTATATTTGCCACACTGAATGAATAAATATCGAAATACTATTATTAACCAGAGCTCCTAGTTATTCATAGTCTACCAGGTTTTCCTTAATTCTCTTTTCCTGTCCAGGATCCCATCAAGAATATTATATTATGTTTAGCTGTCATATCTCCTTTGGTTCCTCTTGACTATGAGAGTTTTGTGGATCTTTATGTTTTCGATGACCTTGGCGGTTATGGCATGTGCTGGTTAGGTGTTTTGTAGAATGTCCCTCACTTAGGATTTGCATGATGTTTTCCTCATGGTTTTGGGAAGAAGACTACAGAATAAAATGCTGTGCTTGTATCGTAACAAGGGCATATACTATTACTTACCACTATTGAAATTAACCTTGATCAGTTGGCTGAGGTAGTGTTTTCCAAGTTTCTCCACTGTAAAGTTACCATTTTCCCCCCAAATTTTCATACCAGAATCTTTGGAAAGAGGTCACTATGACTAGTTCATATTTAAAGAACAGGGAGTTATACATGCTCAACCTCATGGAAGGCAGAGTGTCTACATAGATTATTTGGACTTGTACACAGCATATTTGTCTATTCTGTTTATTTTTATAATTATTTAAAAATCAGTATGAATTCATATTTACTTTATACTTTGGCTTGTAATCTAGTACGTACTGTATTTATTCTGTTGCTCAAACTGCTACAGCTTTAGCTGTTGAGAGCTCTTTCAGTTAGCTGTTTTGTCCCTTTGACATATCCCCATTTGTGTGTATCTATGTGTCTGTGTGTATTTAGCACCTCTTTAGTTCCTGGCACTATAAGATGCTATAAACTCATCTGCATATTTTCTGTCTCATTCCTAGAATCAAGCATTTCTCCATGGAATCCTAATATTTTTATTATTGGAGCATAATTTTAAAAGATCAAGAGATGGGCAATGGGTGTGTTCATTGCTGCTGGAGTGTGATTGTTCCTAGACCCTCTCAGTGGGCAAAACAAAGATATGGGTGTGTACAGTAACCTGTGCATAAACACATGTCTAAAATATTTGTATGTGTAACCATCTTTATTAAACTGAACGTGAGTTTATAATGGTGTTCCAATTGTAATCCATTACTACATGGATCATTCTAGCCTCTGCATCCTGTTCATCTATAACCTCCTACTCTAACAGAGAGATCTGGCACTTATGTTATTCATTTTTAAAATTATTCAGTTCCAGTATATGTGTATGGTGGTTTCAGAACTGTTAACCTCTATTCCCATGGAAAAACACTTGATCAACCAGTCTACACTGGCCATGTATGATTCTTTTTGCCTTTAATCTCATAGTGTGCACTCATTTCAAAGTTACTTAGGAAAAAAAAAAGAGGTTAGAGTGGGAGAGAGCCAAAGCATAAGAGACTCCTAAAAACTGAGAACAAACTGAGGGTTGATGGGGGGTGGGAGGTAGGGGAGGGTAGGTGATGGGCATTGAAGAGGGCATCTTTTGGGGTGAGCACTGGGTGTTGTATGGAAACCAATTTGACAATAAATTTCATATATTAAAAAATAAAAAAATAAAAGCACTTTCATATACATAAAAAAAAGTTACTTAGCTCAGCACTTTTCCCACACACTCCCTTCAGTGAGGTTGTAACAGATAATTTTGTCACATTCTGCATTCTATCCTCGGATTTCATTGATCTCTAAATAATTTTTTAATTTGCATACACTGTGTTTATTTTTTTTATGTTTCAAAGCTCAATGGATTTTAACAAATGCACAGCGTTATGTATCTATCATCACAGTGTCCACACAGGATAGTGTCTCCACCCGGACAATGCCTTGTGTTTCACCTACTCAATGTCTCCCTACCCTCACTGTCAACCCCTAGAAATCATTGACCTGTTTATCTTCTCTATGATTTTTGCCTTTTTCAGAATATCATGTAAATGCTGTAATAAAGTACATAGTCTTTTCAGCCTGACCACTTTTACTAATCAACATGTATTTTAGATTCACTCATGTCTTTACATGCCTTGAAAGCTCATTTCTTTTTAATGCTAAATAGTATTCTGTTATATGAAAATACCAGTTTGTTTATCTGCTAGCCTAATAAAGACATCCTGGTAGATTCCAATTTTTGGCCACTCTGCATATAGTTGCCATAAACATTCATCTGTAGGTTTTTGTGTAGATGTGAATTTTCAAATCAGTTGGTAAATACCTACGAGCATGGATGCAGAGTCAGATAAGACTGTTCAATTTCATAAGAAACTGCCAAGCTGTCCTTCAAAGTGGCAGTTACTTCACACTCCCACTGTCAGTGAATGAGAATTTCTATTGTTACACATCCTCACTGGTAATTGGTATTGTCTTTTGGATATTAGTCATTCTAACAAGTATGTATCTCACTGTTGTTTTAATTTGCGATTTTCTTAATGACAAATGTTCTGAACATCATTTCATGAGCCTATTCGCCATCTGTATATCTTCTTGGATGAGATGTCTATTGAGTGATTTTGCTCACTTTTTAAGGGGTTATTTTCTTAGTATTGGTTTTAAGATTTTTTGCATATTTTGAATATATCTTTTATCAGATTTGTGCTGTGTAAATATTTTCTCCAAACCTGTGGCTTGTGTTTTATATCTCTTAATTGTGTCTTTGGCAGAGCAGATATCTTTAATTTTAATAGTCTGTATTATCAGTTTTATATTTCATGGATTACATTTTTGGTGTTACATCTAAAAGTTCATTACCAAACCCACATTTTTGTGAAATGTGTACTTTGTTTCTAGGTTCATTTTTCTGCACGTGTACATTATTTCAGACTATTTGTTGCAAAAATATCCTTTTTCTTTTGAAATAACTTTGCACCTTTGTCTGAGACAGAGGACTATATTATGGTAGTTTTATTTCTAGGCTCTCTATTCTCTTCCACTGATCTATGCAACTATTTGTTGATCAATACTATGTATTCTTATACTAAAACTTTAAAAAATTTTTTAATGTTTATTCATTTTTGACAGATGGAGAGAGACAGAGCATGAGTGGGGAAGGGGCAGAGAGAGGGAGACACCGAATCTGAAACAGGCTCCAGGCTCTGAGCTGTTAGCACAGAGCCCAACGCGGGGCTCGAACTCACAAACTGTGAGATCTTGACCTGAGCCAAAGTTGGTCGCTCAACTGACTGAACCACCCAGGTGCCCCTCCCCCCTTTTTAAATTTATAAAATTTAAATTTTATATTTTAAATTTTAAATTATATTTAAATTTTAAATTTATAAAAATAGTTTTATACTAAATCTTGCAATCAGGTTAACCATCCAATTTTGTTCTTCTTCAGTATTGTGTTGACTATTCTAGGTCTTTTGTTTTTTCACATGAACTTTAAACTCAATTATTGACATATATGAATAATAACTGACTGAGATTTTCATTGGGATTATTTTGAATCTATGGAACAAGTGGTTAAGAACTGACATCCGAACAATACTGAGTCTTCCAAACCATGAACATGGGGCATTTCTCCATTTGTTTAGATGTTCTCCACATTCTTTAATCTGTGTCTTGTGGATTTTTGCATACAAATCCTGTGTATATTTTGTTAGACTTATACTTAAGTTTTCCCTTTTATACTGTTGTTGCTAATGCACATGTTTTTTGATGCTAACATATTTTGTAAAAAATTTAAGTTTAAATGTTTATTCATGGTATATAGAAAAATTTGGTTTTTATATGTTAACTTTGTGTTCTGTGACCTGTTTATACTTGTTTGTTAGTTCCAGGAGGTTTCTTTGACATTTCTTTGGAATTTTCTCCATAGCCAACCATATCATCTGCAAATGAAAATGTTTTCATTTCTTCCTTTCCATTCTGAATACATTCTGTTTTTTTCCCTTGTCTTATTACATTAGCTAGGTATTCGAGTACAATGGTGCATAGGAATTGGGAGAGAGGGAATCCTTGTTTTGTTTTCAACCTGAACAAGAAAGTGCCTAGTTTCTGACAATTATGCATAATGTGAGGGTTTTGTAGATGTGTTTTGTCAAGTCAGTCATCCTTTAAGTGATATAGTCCTTAATCAGCTATCATTCCAGATGATGGATATTACTTATAGATATTAATTTCAGATAACGGGCCATGCATTTCTCTAGGACTTTTACTCAGTCTAAAGCTTATGATTTTAATACAAACAGATAGTTTACTTATATATATGGAGATATTAGCAAAAAAAAAAAAAAACTCCACACATACGCACAAAATAACAAAGGAGCTAGAGTTTAAAACAAATAGAAACAAGACTGCAACAAGGTGATAATATAAATTTTGCAATGAAACTGAGAAAAGTAAAGGAAGTTGAGATGAACTAATCCCCAGATAGTGGATACTGTTGAAGAGACTGGAATTATAATAATGTGCTAGGACCATAGTCAAGTTGGGGAAATCAGTAACAACAAATCATAAAATTAGAAATGCACTGAATATTTAAAGAAATATTATACCAGATACAAATAATTCTTAATATGCATGTTACCTTTAGTAAAGCAAGCATCATCAAAACACTGTGGGAGGTAATCTTGAAAAGTTTCTGGAAATTAAGGGATTATTAATGGAAATTCATGTGTGATACCCATTATTATGCAAGCATTATGTGTGTGGTCTTTTTTTAAAATCCATTAATAGGAATCCATTAATAGGAAAACATGTAAGAGCCTTCATAAATTCACTCAAATTTCAGTTTCTTGGGTTGATTTTTCCCAGAAGGTCCTAAACTCCTCAATCATGAATTCTCCTACTATGTGGTTTTTCAGGAACATATGGCCAGTTTCTATTTCCTGAGTTTCTATTTTAGAACCTAATGCTGATTCACAATTGATGTTTCAGTACGATATATTCATAACACAATTATTAAAATATCAAATTGATACTTAAATATTTTGTCTAAGACACTTGGAAGTGTCTTATTAGATTATATTTTCCATTGCTGGGCATATGCTCCTGAAATCACTGGAAAAAAGAGACATTTCTGAGAGCAGAATTCGATGTGGGGGATGACAGAAATTTCTTAATAAAATCGTAGTTATAAAATGCCAAATGGAAAATCATTCCCTTTGCTTTTGAATCTTTTATCCTGAACTCTTACAGCGTTGCCTTCAACATGAAAAATTCCAAAATCCTGAATGACAGCATGCGTACTAACATATAAACAATAAGAACACTGAAGAATTAGAAAAATTCTACATTCACTAAAGAATTGAAAAACTACATGTAAGTGGGATCAGTGATAATAAACTACATTAAAAATAAAATCTTACAGATTAACTAATTATGAGACACAGCAACAAAAAACTCCAAGCAACACTGAATTTTCACAGTTATAGCTTTGTACATTTTTCTAAATAATAAGAATGACCCCTCAATTGTGAAGTTTTTGAAGCATAAAATGGGTAAATGGGATGCACTTAGCATTTTTTTCAAGTGTTCAAAATACTGTAATAGGTTTAAGACAATAATCATAAATTAAAGTCATAGAATTTCAGAGTTCAAAGAAAATGGGTGATACAAATAATGAATTTAAACTTGTTTTACTGACAAAGAGACAGACAAAGTAAAGCCAAGTAAATTTTTCCAAATTTACAGAGAGAGGGAGTGGTTTAGCCAGGAGGATAATGTAAATCTCTTGACTGACATCAAGGTTTGATTTTTCCCCCCACTATAGCATTTATTTCAAAAATATTTAATTCCCTGTTATTCCCATTGGAACTGAGTCTGGTGAGCAAAAAAGTCACTGATACTAGTTATGGCTTTAGAATGAAATATTATTATCATATCATCAACAGTTTGCTCAGGAGGATTTGAAAGTTGATGTCAGTTTTTTTTTTTTTTCAACGTTTTTTATTATTTATTTTTGGGACAGAGAGAGACAGAGCATGAACGGGGGAGGGGCAGAGAGAGAGGGAGACACAGAATCGGAAACAGGCTCCAGGCTCTGAGCCATCAGCCCAGAGCCTGACGCGGGGCTCGAACTCACGGACCGCGAGATCGTGACCTGGCTGAAGTCGGACGCTTAACCGACTGCGCCACCCAGGCGCCCCTGATGTCAGTTTTAAAACACAACTTAATAAACAACTGAGAATTACCAAGGACTTCAGCAGGGATATGCAAGTAGGATTTTGCGTTGAATAAATGCAAATCAATATGAATAATAAGAGCATCACTTACTATGATGGATAGATTTATTATTGGTAAGAATCAAATTATTGAATAGAAAGAGAGAAAGAGGAGGGTTTACACATCCAAGTTTCCTCTGGAACTCTACAGCAATTAAAAAAACAACTGATGGGGGGCACCTGGGTGGCTCAGTCAGTCAAGCATCTGACTCTTGATTTTGGCTCAGGTCATGATCTCACTGTCCTCAGCTCGGGCCAGCACTGGGCTCTGCACTGGACAGCATGGAGCCTGCTTGGGATTCTCTGCATCCCTTTCTCTCTGTCCCTTCCCTGCTCATGCCTGTGTTCATACTCACACACTCTCTTTCTCAAAAATAAATAAATAAACATCAAAAAAAATAACTGATGGAAAAATACAGGGATAAAATGTTTACACGTATCTTAACCCCCACACTAAGGCTATGGAAATAAGTGCTGGGCTCCTCAGTTTTCTTATTAATTTAGAAATATGCCATGGTCTGTTTAAGATAAGAGAAGAAACAGAGTGCGTCCTCTGGATAGTACTGCAATATATGAACAGTATTTACTGAAAGCTCCAGCTATAAAGACCACTGTAACACATCAAGGAAGAAGGAAGCCCATCACATACTGACAGTTCTACATGGTAGGTATGAATACTTGACTCCTTTTGGATGATGAAAACTACCCTCCATGAGAAGGATGACTAGTCCATGAGTAGGATTCCACTGCATGCTCATTTGTAATGGTATCAGAGAAAAGTTATACTCAACAAGTAATTCGGAGCCACTGTATCTACTGAGATATCAAATTGACATATGCCCCAACTTTGATTATTTCTTCATCCAACAAAACACACTACCAACCGGGATTAATTTTCAGTTAATAGGGATGAATACTTTAGCCTATATAATCTACTCAGAAAACAAGAACTCAGAGTTTTATTGTGTTAAATATATTAAGGACTCAATATAACTTCCTTGATGTATGCAGCAAATCTGGAAAGAATAACAACAACCAAATCTAGACATAGATTTTTTTTTTAGCTCAAGTAAAACGAGTTTTCCTCAGAATTGAAGACTTAGGCAAATCAAAATAGGGAAAAGACATTAAAATAACTGTAAGTACTTAATGAAAGAATGTTTGCTTGATAGTAGAGAAGAATAGTGACTATTCAGTTAAATCTACACTAGGGAGAAGATTCACTTTAGGTATTCCATAGAAGCATATGATATTCCTAATATTCTCCATTGGTAATTAGCATATATATGTGTGTGCTATATATAAGCTATATATATGATATATGTATTTAGCTTTCATATATTTTTATAAAAATATTAGTATAGTGCCATAAACTGAAGATTGTATTTTAAAATAACTCCAAAAGAAGAAATGCATTTAAAAAACTGAACACAATGCTATTTATCAGTATAAATAATGTGGAGTAACATATTGACTTATTTCACCAGTAGCAATTTTGCATAATCATTTCCAATAAGAGATATCTAACTCTGAGAGAAGATAAACAAATGTAGAAAATAGCACAAAGCCAAGTAACTTCATATTTGTGTGTATATACAGATATGAAATTATTTAGAAAAGGTTTGTAAAACATTTGTCATATAAAAATATTTCATGTCCTATGAAAGACTATCATGTTGTATCCAATCAATATATGTATATGTGTGTGTGTGTGTGTGTGTATATATATGTATATATACACACACACACACACACACACACACACATATATATATCTCCAATAAGACTAATGGAGATAGTAT
This sequence comes from Neofelis nebulosa, assembly GCF_028018385.1. Classification (NCBI taxonomy): domain Eukaryota; kingdom Metazoa; phylum Chordata; class Mammalia; order Carnivora; family Felidae; genus Neofelis; species Neofelis nebulosa. Next base: position 179,127,718 of record NC_080782.1, read on the forward strand.
GAATATATATATAGATGTATATATATATATATATATATATATACACACACACACATATATATCTCCAATAAGACTAAACATAATATGGTTGCAGTAAAATATTAATAATAATAATAATCTATAGCACAAAATATGAGTCTTCATGTTTCCTTTTCATCATATTAGAGCCTGAAAAAATGCCTATCCCCTTTTAAACACACTGAGTATTGACTTAATGGATGAATAAATATACTCCATTATATATTTGAATTAAATACCAATGCAATAAGAAGAGCTTAGAAAAGTTAGCTTCCATTATTCTCAAGTAAAGGTAACATATAGCCTATGTGGTGGAAGTGTCTTTCCAGAATCTTTAGCTTTTGGCTCTGTAATGGGCTCAAAAACCATTTTTTGCTAATTTCTGAATTTGAGAATGCTATTATTATAAGGATATTTCAAATTAAAGTCCCTAACCTGCTTGAGGTTGTCTTGATGTTTGGCTATCTTATGAGATTTTCTTGGCACCCAAGAACAGAGCTGGAATTAAGATTCCTTGTTCTTGTTCTGGCTGGGGAGAAAAAGTTTTCTAGTCTCTCTCAACTAAAAGTGCTGCATTTAATTCTGAGTCTTTGCAGGTAACTGAGATTCAGTTGCCTGCTTCAAGCACATAGGAAAACCTCATCTCCTGGCTGTATGAGAGGGAGCATTAAAATTTAAGCATCTTGATTATCCCAATAGATGCAGAAAATGCATTTGAAAAAAATAAACGTTCATTTATTATGAGAAATCTTAGCAAATTAGAAGGACAAGGAACTTTCTAAAAGCTTACAGCAAATATCATACAAAATTTTGAAACACTGAATGCTTTCCCCCTAAGGTCCAGAGCAAGGTAAGGGTGTCAGACGTCACTATTTCCATTCAACATTTTCCTAGAAGTCTAAGTAAATACTGTAAAGAATGAAAAAAAAAATACAAGGCATACAGATTGGAAAAGGAGAAACAAAATGGTCTTTCTTCACGGATATTATGATTACCTATTTAGAAAACCCCCAAAGAATCTTTAGAAAAGTTAAAATAATTAACACATGAATTTTTTAAGATCCCAGAGTGCCAAGTCAATATACAAAAATAAATGATATTTGTATATATGAGCAAAAATATTTGGAAACTGAAATTAAAAAAACACAAGACCTCTTAAAATATATCAAAGCTGTGAAATTATTGAGAATAGATTTAATAAAATATGAAAGATTTGTATGGTGGAAATTAAAAACGATTGATAAGAAGAAGTAACAGACCAAAGCAATGGAGAGGTATACTAAGTTTATGGATTAAAAGACTAAAAATCGTTAAGATGCCAAATGCTCCAAAATTGATCTACAGATTCAATACAATCCCCAAAAAATCTCATTGGCATTTTTTTTTTGTAGAAATTAACAAGATACTTCTAAGACTTATATGGATAATTCAAATGTCTGAGAATAACCAAGCCAGTTTTTAAAAGAACGAAAGTAAAACCTTATTACAGTACTTGATGTATAGATTACCAAGCTTACCGTATAATCGATAATATAAAGCTATAATAATCAAGAGAGAGTGGTATTGATAGAAAGAGGGACACAGGTCAATGAAACAGAAGGAATAGCCAAACATAGATCCATACATATATGGTCAACTAATTCTACAGTAACTGATTTTCAGCGGTGAAAGAAGTCTTCTCAATACATGATACTGTGATAATTGTCATCCATATACAAACAAAAAAAATTAGCTTTGATCCTTCCTTCTCAACTTACACATATTAAGTCAAAATAGATCCCAGGCCTAAATGCCAAAATGTAACACATAAAATTCTATAACTTGTAGACAAAAATTATGAGAAAATCTTTATGAACCTACTTAGGCAAATATGCCTTTGACAAAGAAAAAAATAAAATAGACAAATAATAAAAAGAAAAAAAATAGAAAAATTGGACTTTATAAAAATTAAGAATTCTTGCTCTTCAGGAGTCACCATTAAGAAAATTAAAAACAACCTCCCACAGACTGGGAGAAAATATTTATAAATCATACATCTGAAAAGGGACTTGTATAGAATACATAAAGTTTTCTTACAACTGATTTTAAGAAAACAAACAATCCAGTAATAAAAATAGATAAAAGATTCAAACAGATACTTTAGCAAAAAAAAAAAAACACACACACACACACACAATAAGAAGCTGATAAACATAGTTAATAATTAAAGGAATGAAAATTCAAACCACAACAAGATACAACTACATAGCTATTAGAACATAAAACAAAGATACGGTAACAAATGGTAATAAAACCAAAGTTCATGGCAAGGATGCAGAACAACTAAACTCTGATAGATTTCTGATAAGACTATAAATTACTATAGCCACTTTGAAAAACAGCTTGGCAGTTTATCTTATAAATATACATATGTACCTACTATATGACCCAACAATTCCTTCCCTAAATAGTAACTAAGAGAAATGGAAATGTATGTCCATACAGCTTTATGTAGAAAGCTTTATGTAGAATAACCTGAAATTGGAAAACAACTATAATGTCCATTAACTGATGAAGAAATAAACCCTTTGTGGTATACCATACAATCAAATGCTACTTTAAAGAAAGGAAAGAATAAACTACTAATACATGTCACAATAAGAATGAATCTCAAAAGCACTGTGCTAGGGGTGCATGAGTGGCTCAGTCAGTTGAGCTTCTGGCTCTTGAATTTGGCTCAGGTCATGATCTCACAGTTCATGAGACAGAACTCTGCATCAGGGTCTACACTGAAAGCACAGAGCCTTCTTGGGATTCTCTCTGTCTCTGTCTCTCTCTCAAAATAAATAAATAAACATTAAAAAAATAAAAGCATTAAGCTAAGTGAAAGAAGTCAGATTAAAACAGCTAATATACTATTCTATTTATATGAAATTCTAGAAAGCTCACAACTATAAGGACAGAAACTAGATTAGTGATTCTCAGAAGCTGAATGAGATCGAAAGGTACTGACTACAAAAGGGCACAGAATGTTTCTGGCATGATGGGATTATTCTATTTTTTTTTCTCTACAAACATATCAAACATGTTTTTATTTTTTTTTTCTAAATATAATTTATTGTCAAGTTAGCTAACATAAAGTGTATACAGTGTGCTCTTGGTTTCAGGAGTAGATTCCCATGATTCATTGCTTACAAACAACACCCAGTGCTCATCCCAACAAGTGACCTCCTCAATGCCCATCACCCATTTTCCCCTTCCCCCCATCCCCACATCAACCCTCAGTTTGTTGTCTGTATTTGAGTCTCAGGATGTGTCTCCCCCTCTGTTTGAAACTATATATATATATATATATATATATATATATATATATATATATATATATATCTATCTCACCTCTTCTTTATCCATTCAAACGTCGATGGACATTTGGGCTCTTTCCATACTTTGGCTATTGTTGATAGCACTGTTATAAACACTGGGGTACCTGTTCCCCTACGAATCAGCACTCCTATATTCTTTGGATAAATTCCTAGCAGTGCTAGGTCATAGGGTAATTCTATTTTTAAATTTCTGAGGAATCTCCATGCTGTTTTCCAGAGCAGCTGCACCGGTTTGCATTCCCACCAACATTGTAAGAGGGTTCCCATTTCTCCACATCCTCACCAATATCTATTGTTTTCTGAGTTGTTAATTTTAGCCATTCTGACTGGTGTGAGGTGCTATCTCAATGTGGTTTTGATTTGCATTTCCCTGCTGATGAGCAATGTTGAGCATCTTTTCATGTGTCTGTTGGCCATCTGGAAGTCCTCTTTGGAAAAAGTATCTATTCATGTCTTCTATTTATTCACTGGATTATTTGTTTTTCAGGTGTTGAGTTTGATAAGTTCTTTATAGATTTTGGATACTAACCCTTTACCCAATTTGTCATTTGCAAATATCTTCTCCCATTTGGTTAGTTGCCTTTTAATTTTGTTGATTGCTTCAGAAACTTTTTATCTTGATGAGGTCCCAATAGTTCATTTTTGCTTTTAATTCCCTTGCCTTCACAGACGTGTCAAGCAAGAGATTGCTATGGCTGAGGTCAAAGAGGTTGTTGCCTGTTTCTTCTCTAGGGTTTTGATGTTTTCCCATCCCACAGTTAGGTTTTTCATGCATTTTGAGGTTTTTTTTGTGTCTGATCCAGTTTCATTCTTCTGCATGTTGCTGTCCAGTTCTCCCAGCACCATTTGCTAAAGAGACTGTCTTTTTTCCATTGGATACTCTTTCCTGCCTTGTCGAAGATTAGTTGGCCATACATTTGTGGATCCAATTCTGAGTTTTTTTGTTAATTCTATTCCACTGGTCTATGTGTCTGTTTTTGTGCCAATACCATACTGTCTTGATGATTACAGCTTTGTACTACAGGCTAAAGTCCAGGATTGTGATGGGTCCAGCTTTGGTTTTCTTTTTCAACATTACTTTGGCTATTCGGGGTCTTTTGTGGTTCCATACAAATTTTAGGATTTTTTGTTTTAGCTCTGAGAAGAATGTTGGTGCAATTTTGATTGGGATTGCATTGAATATGTAGATTGCTTTGGGTACTATTAACATTATAACAATATTTGTTCTTCTAATCCATGAGGATTGAATGTTTTTCCATTTTGGGCGTCTTCTTCAATTTCTTTCATAAGTTTTCTAGGGTTTTCAGCATACAGATCTTTTACATCTTTGGTTAGGTTTATTCCTAGGTATTTTATGGTTCTCGGTGCAATTGTAAATGAGATTGATTTCTTGATTTCTCTTTGTCGTTTCATTATTGGTGTATAGAAATGCAACTGATTTTTGTACATTGATTTTATCTCCTGCAACTTTGCTGAATTCACATATAAGTTCTAGTAGCTTTTTGGTGAAGCCTTTTGGGTTTTCCACATAAGCATTTGACAGAATAAAGCACTTTTCTTAATAAAAACCCTCAAAAAAGTCAGGATAGAAGGAGCATAACTTAACATCATAAAAGCCGTATATGAAAGGCCCACAGCTAATATCATCCTCAATGGGGAAAAACTGAGAGCGTTCCCCCTGAGGTCTCAGAGCACAACAGGGTTGTCCACTTTCACTACTATTTTTTAACATAGTGTTGGAAGTCCTAGCCTCAGCAATCAGACAAAAAAATGAAATAAAAGGCATCCAAATTAGCAAAGAAGAAGTCAAACTTTCAGTTTTTGCAGATGACATATTACTCTACATGAATTGTTCTATACTTTGATTGTGGTGGTAGTTATATCATTATGCATTGTTGAATTCTAAAAGTAAAATTGGTGTCACCTTATATTATGCTGCAATGAAGCCGAATAAAAAAGAGAATGTCAAAGATCTAGTTGTCACAGCTTATTTCTGAGTCTAAGAACCACCTGCATATCCAACAAAGTTTCACCACGTATAGGTCTCACTTAACATGTACTCTCATCTCTCCGCATTCATTGAGAGTATCTGTGGGTTGCCATTTTTAACTATCTTTCTATGAACTCAGCACTCTACATATATGCATATAAATACACACACAAGTTTTATATTTATCGTGTTTTAATTGTAACAGAAAGCATTTTGCATTCACTCATTTAGACATGTTCGAAGCACAGCTCTATTTTATACATGTATAAATTCCCATGATACTTCAAATAGTATAGAAGAATATACAGTGAGAAATGGAGACCTAGTTTTATACTCAAATTCTTGCATTAAGGACAGTTATTGTTAATAATTTAATATATATGTTTCCAGAGCTTTTTCATAAAATAGATGATTGCATAGTATTATTGGGCAAGGTGTCTTTTCAACATAACATTATGTCTCAGAGAAGTGTATTTCAACTTATATGGATATACTGTATTTCAATTTTTTTTTGAAATTATGGCAAGTACAAAAAAGAGCATATGTACAACAAATTCTTTAGCCATTATCTGATTGTTAGGCACTCAGGTATTTTCCAATTTTGATAGTTTCCATTTCAATGCTAAAGTGGATCCCACTAGATATTTCTTTCTAAAACTAGCGGAGAGTATACAGGTATAACACCTTGGGCTCATCTCTTATGCAAACATGTAGCCTACTATGTGCCAAGTGCTGTGCCTGTGTAGAGATGCAAATAAATTCTAGAAATCACGAAGGACACACTGTTTCTTAAATACTAGATGGCAGGTGCTGGGGTGGCTCAGTCAGTTAAGCATCCAACTCTTGATTTGGGCTCAGATCAAGATCTCATGTGTTCATGAGATCAAGCCCTGCCTAGGGAACCACTCTCTCAGTGGAGCCTACTTGGGATTCTCTTTCTCCCTCTGTCTCCACCCCTCTCCCACTCATGCTCGCTGTCTGTCTCTCTCAAAATACATAAACTTAAAAAAACAAAAACAAAAACAAAAACTAGAGACATTGCCCTAAACCTTGAGTTAACATTTTCTGGAAGACACTACTCTGGATTTTAGCAACTTATCTGTAGGTTTATAATTTAGTGGTCATTCTTTCTTCTGAGTTTCTACTTCTACTGATTTAGTTTAGTTTCAAAATTGTGTTCCTGTTCCATGTGTATGGTATTTATTCTAATTGTTTTGACCTAGTCACATAAGTTAGCATTTTCCTTAATGTTTGTAAAACAAAAATCGTATACAATATATATATATATATATATATATATATATATATATATATATATATATATATAACAGATTTAACTCAAGTTTTTGAGAACTACCAAAAACTGTATTGCAGCCCATTATAGCAGTGCTAAACCTAAAGTTGTGTGTTAATCATTGCCTTAAAATACAGTCTCTTTGGTGATATGGATTCTAGTTTCCATTTTCTATGCTGAAAAGTACTCTACCCTCTCATATATTCTTTGCTTCTTTCCTATCTTTTTCCTTTCAGGAAAAAAAAAACCCACATTTCTCTTACTGCTCTACACAGAACATTTAAGGTCCCTGCAGCAAAATTATCTAAGTGCAACATATTCAACTCAGGACACACTTTGCAAATTCAAGAGCTGGGCTTATACTTAAACATGATCCGTTTGTAATGAGCCCACGCAATTCAGTTAGTAGACAGAGGTGGTGTCTTTAATCCCTGTGTGGTTGAAGGAGCAAGGGAAACTATTGCTTTCAAGGAATACATCATGCAATAAGTGTACAGACTTGTCGATCTACCACTGCACTACCATGTAATGGAAGAATAGTTGTGGGAAGACTGAACAGGGTAGAATTAATTCAGCCCTGAGACATTATGAAATGCTACCAAGAGGAGGCTATAATCAAGGATGAGTCATAGGTGAGATGGCTTTCCATAAAACGGTAGGAACTCCCCCCCACCCCCCACCCCACCCCTGGATTTGCAAATAAACAAAGCTGGGAGATACCTACCATACTGTTGGTCAGGAGATCACTCAAAGAAACCTCACTAGTAGTATTGCTTTCAACAATAAGTTACCAGTGTAATGTAGGTGGGCTCCACCATTCACAGCAATTGTTCATTGTTTGGGTGCACTAAAACTATAAGAAAAGCAAAAATACTGTAGTACAATTGTCGTGATATGACTTACTTTATACTATTCCCAGTTTTCATTTTAGAAGTATGATTTTTTTCTATCTTTAGCAGCTATGGAAATGCTACTATGCGTATAATTTGAACATGTTTTGAAGGACTAGGAGTCTGGATGTTTTGAGGATTGTGGTAGAAGAAATGCTAAAAGACATACTGGCTCTGAAAACTAATGTCAGTTGCCTATTTGCCCTGTGGCCGTGGCAGTGAAAGGGGAAAAAAAGTAAGAGGGTAAAACTAAGAAACATGCAGAAATGACAGAGAAACAAGACATGCCAACCACTATCCTTTGCCCAAACAATCGACATATTCCATTAAAGAAACTGTACTTCACCATACTGTGAGAAAAGGATGCTCTTGAACTATGAACCTTGTCCAAAAATTACCTGCAAATAGGAAAAATGAAATATGGAAAACTATAACAAAAAAGCTACCATAGAATAGGTAATATTAATCAAAATATTTCAGCTGAAGAAATGCTTCACTCAAAACTAAGCAGAATAAACTGTAATACAACTTTCCAAACTTTAATAAATATTTTAAATAAGCATGTGATGATGATCCAAATTTAGGAAATTTCACATTGAGAGAATATTTTCATCTAATCTACGGTGCATATTCCAAGTCTGGAGTCACATACTTTTAAAATTTTCAGATCTCTTTCACTTCCTTCAATCTGTAACACTTTCTCAGCCTTTGTCATAACATTGACATTTTTGAAAACTTCAGGCTAGTAATTTTTAGAACATTTCTTAATTTTGATTTAATGAATATGTCCTCATAATTAGATTCAAGTTGTGCGTCTGTGGCTGGAATGATGTGGAAATGATAAGGCGTCCTTCTCAGGGTATCACATCTCCAGATACATGATGTCTCTATGCTACTTACTAATGAGGCTAATTTGAATCATCAGGTGGAGATAGTGTTCGCTTTCTCCATTCTTTAGTTACTATTTTTCTGTCCATTTTCCTCCACCCTTTGGTAACTATTTTGGTGACACAACTTTGAGAACATGAGAAAAGCCTGCTCGTCATCCAGCTTTGTCTGCAGTATAGTATCCCCTGATGTGTCTTGCCTGAATCAATATTTACTATCCTGGTTGCAAATGACTGTTTTTCCACTGTATCATTTCTTCAACATTTGTCAGCAGCATGCTAATTTAAGAGAATGTCCCCATTTCTCTTCTATTTGTGTTTATTTACTCATTATCATAATAGATTGAAATGATTTCCTACTTCATTCAATGGGTTACAATTCATTGTAGTCCTCATTTATTTTGATGCTCTCAAATTGCCCCATATTTGGTCAGTGGGAACTGCATCGAGTTGTCTTTAATGTCCCCATCAATTTGAACACTTTCTTACTTTCTGGTACACCAAGATGTTCCACAGTTTCATCTTGCCCCTTCTTCACCCCAGCCCTGGAATCAGACAATTTTTTGTTTGTTTGTTTGTTTTCGTTAAGAAGCTCTCACTGCTTTCAGTAGGGTTGAGTGTTTAAAAACTAACATCTGGGCACAAGGTTTGTTTACAGTTACTGAGATATCAGTGCTTTTTTCCTGTGGAAAGAGGTAGGGGGAAATATTTATTTGTCTCAGACTCCAGTCTGTTCCCTTAGCTACATACTTGATCTCAGGTCCCTATTTCAGCCTGAGTGTGAGTGTGTGAGATAGAGCAAAAGAGTAAGAGAAAGACTGAGAAGACAGAGAGTTCTCAGGATCTCACACAGAGTCATTTCTGGAAGTGGTGAGTAGGAGAAGGAAATCTAAGCTGCACTTCCCCTCTAGACCTACAACATTTTACTTTTATTTTCAATGATGTTTTCTGTCCAAATGCTTACTTTCTGCTGGCCTTACATGGGATGAAAGGACACTTATCTGTACCCATTTGCTTTGCAATGCTTCCTGCATTTTACTAAATCCTAGAGGATTATCTATCCAGGTCCAAAATCCAGTTTGTCATTGACATTAAGATAGTAAAATAGGATTCCCCCTAATTTCAAACTAGATTACAAACCGTAGTAATTAAAATAGTATAGTGTTGGCATACAGACACATAGACCAATGGAACAAAATAGAAAGTCCAGAAATAAAACCCACACATATATGAACAATTAACTTATGACAAAGGAGGAAGTAATATACAATGGATAAAGGAAACCTCTTTAATAAATATTGCTGGGAAAATTGGACATCCTCATGCAAAAGAATGAAACTGGACTTCTATCTTATACCATATACAAAAATGACTCAATATGAATTACTTGACTTATATTCAAGTCTTATAGTTGCAGAACCATGAGATTCCTAGAAAAAAAATAAGCAGTAAGCTCCTTGACAGAGGTCTTGGTGATAATTTTTTTTTAATCTGACAGCAAAAGCAAAGACAACAAAAGCAAAAATAAAATAGGACTACATCAAATAAAAAGTTTCTGTACAGCAAAGAAAACCATCAATAAAAAGAAAAGGTAATCTACTGAATGGAAGAAACTCTTAGCAAATGATATATCTGATAAGGGGTTAATACCCAAAATATACAAAGAACTAATACACCTCAAAAAAAGTCTAATGTAAAAATGGGCAGAAGATCTGAATAGACACTTTCCAAAGAAGATATACAGATAGCAAACAGGTACATGAAAATATGCTCCACATTGTTAATCATCAAGGAAATGTAAATTAAAACCATGAGATATCATCTCACACCTGTTAGAATGTCTATTATCAAAAAGACTAGAAATAGCAAGTGTTGGTGAGGATGTAGAAAGAACGAAAACTTTGCACACTATTGGTGGAAATGTAAATTGGTGTAGCCACTGTAGAAAAACAGTATGGAAGTTCCTTAAAAAAAATTACAAATATTCTACTTCTGGCTATATATCTGAAGGAAAGAAAACACTAATTTGCATATATATATATATATATATATATATATATATATATATCTCCCCATGTTCATTTTGGAATTATTTATAATATCCAAGATATGGAAATGGAAAAATCTAAGTGTCCATCAATGGATGAAGGGATAAAGAAGTTATGGTATATACGTAATATGTGTGTATTATTACATTATAATATACATTATATTTCTGTAATAGAATATTCAGCCATAAGAAAACCAAAAGTTTGCCATTTATGACAACATGGATGGATCTGAAAGCATTAGGCTAAATGAAATAAGTCAGATAGAGAAGAAAAAATCTCTCATATGTGGAATCTATAATTCTATATATTAAAACAAAACTAAGCTCATCAATACAGAGTGGGAGTTGTCAGAGATGAGGAGTGGGGTATGAAAAAAAAGGATGAACTTGTTTTTTGTTGTTTTAACTGAACAGAAAAAATATATACACAATGTAGGATTGAAGGGATAATTTTTGAGTAACTGGCTTACAAATGCCCAGACCACCCCAGGGAAAACTGAACACTGTATATAGATTATGTTATCATGCCCACAGATCACTGTGATAAATGAGACTCCATGGACAAGCTTGAATAGTGCACTGTTCTGTGAGAAATACATTGCCATCTCAAGAGAGCCAGGTACGCATAGGACTTCAATCAGGCAGGGTTTCACAGGAACTGCGATATAGACCTTTTAAAACCACTTTAGATAGTAATTTGACTTTTCATTTTATTTTTAACAAATACAGAAAAAGGTGGGAAACATGGCTTAGCTTAAATGAGACAAAGGGAGATTTGACACTTTTTTTAGATACTTTACAATAAAGTCGATTTTTTACTGAATATCATTATGAAAAAAATAAGATTATACTGGAATATAAAGGTATTTAATATGCTTCACTGAATTTAGTGGCTGGTAAGTTATGACAAGATTATTTTTAATATATTTTGGAGATAATGCTGGATACATTTCTTTATTCTGTGACTGGAGTTACTCTGTAATAATTTCTGTGCCCTATACCTGAAATGTCTTACTGAATATATCAAAGCATGTTGTATAAAAAAACCAAACAGTAAGCTACGGCACAAGATGTTGTAGAACATGTAGCCCATTTTTTTTGATGACTTCTCCATCTCTTTAAACTCAGAACTGATGTGGCATGAACATATGGCCACATACTATAATTATTACAACATTATTTTGTAAAAATCCCTGTTAGTATTTAATAAAAGACTAACAGAGAACGATGTCAAACTAGAAAGTCAGAACTCACAAGTCTAGACATTACTGAGATATAAATGTTTCTTTTTCTTTTTTTTCTTTTTGTCTTTAAACTTTTCTTTTTCCATGAATATTTTCCCTATTGCTTCCCCTTCCAATTAAGTTAATACGTGGTCATTGCCATGTGCTTTGCTCTAGACACTGATGAGAATGGGTGGTGGCAGTCAGGCAGTCACTAAGAAACAAATAGCTTACAGGTTATTATTGACTTCCGTGTTCTGGAAGCTTTAGCCTTTATGGAACAGTAATCCATAGGTAGATATAAAACACATGGAGAAACAATAAAGGAAAAACTTTCATAGACATTACAGAGAGAGAGCAAGGAGATTTGGGAGAAGAGAGATATACGAGAAAGCAGTAAGTGGCTAGTTTATCAGGGCAAGAGTCCTAGATATAGGTGTGAATACCAGAAGCTGCTGTCAGGTGGGTGGCTAATTCTTGATGGAACCTTCTAGTTGCTTACAGTGTTTTCACTCTGGAAGCAGGTGATCACTCAGACTATCACTTCTTTTGGTGAGTTTGGTGGGGATTTGAGACTCTGTCCAGTCATCTCATGTTGATTGATCAACAGAAGCTTTCCTTTGCTTTGTCTCAGCCTCACCTGTATCATGTGAGGTTGTCTGTTCGCAAGGTGCAATCTGGTAGGAAGTTCAAGAAAAGGAGATGAAACTTTGGACACTCACTAGGCTAAAGAGAGCTCTATTTACCAAATTTAGCACTTTATCAGCAATTATTCCTTCAAATATTATTTTTTGCAACTCCTTTTTTCTACTTTCCTTTAAGGAATCCAATTATCCATTTTTAAGTAACTGAAAGCCTGACAGCTCTCTGATGCTCAGTTCATTTTTTTTTTCTCGGTCTTTTTCCTTGTCTTTTTCATTCTGAATTGTTTCTATTACTATGTGATTAAATTCACTTTTTTTTAAAACTTCAATGGCTAGTCTCTTCTTAAGTGTATTCAGTGTATTTTCATCTTAGATTTATGTTTTAATCTAGGAGAAGTTGATTTAGGGCTTTTCTATATCTTCCTTGTTTCTCTTTCATGCTTTCATTGACCTTCTGAAACAGATTATAATTATTTCAATGTCATTGACCACTAATTCTATCAACTGTTATTTCTGGGTCTGTTTCTATTTATTGTTTTCTATCTTCATTATGGATGTTTTCCAGCTTCTTTGAATGCCTGATAGATTTTATAGTGTGTTAGACATTGTGAGCTTTATAGGATGCTAGACCTTGTTTTCTGCTGAATATTTTTTCTATTTTTCAAAATATTTTTTTTCCCTAGGATACAGTTAAGTTATTTGGGAAAAATTTTACTCTTTAAACTAACTTTAAAGTTTTGTCTGGCGAAATCAGAACAGCTTTTGCTCTAAGTATTATATTTTTACACAGGTGGGAAATTACCCTTCTGAGTATCCTAACTGACTCCAAGGTTTTCTACTCTAGCTAGCAGATACATAAATTAGTCATGGCTCTGAATGAGTTCTAGAAATTGTTCTGCCTTTTCTTGGCCCTTGATAGCTTCCTCGCACTATGTGTTGATCAGTATTCTGGTAAAGATTCAAGGGAAGCATTTTTCAAATCTGAAGTTCTCTCTCTATATGGTTCTTTGTCCCATGAATTCTAACTGCCTTGGCCTCTCTCAATTCTCATCTATGTCAAGGAGAGCTAAATTTAATGTTCAAATTTCTATTTTGAAAACTAATTTCTGGCAGGGATCTGAAAAAGGAAATGCTAGGGGTAAGATTATTAGGGAACATTAATTAAAATTGTGAAGGTCTTAACCAAGGCAGGGCAGTGAGGGTAAAGAGGTGGTCCTGGATCTAAGACATATTAGAAAGGAGAATAGAGAAGACTTGGTTATCGATTAGCCACAGGTAGTCAGGGGAAAAGAGAAACACAAGTTGCTTTCTAGGCTCCTACAAGGCTAGGTTCCTTACCCATGTAAATGGGTAAGGGTTACATTCCTCATCAAAACAGAAAATGCAGAAGGGGAAAGACAAAAATGAGTAGGCGACAAGGATGATGAGTTTAGTTTTCCACATACTAAGGCTCCTGATGCATGTGGAATTTGAAGGAGGAATATACAATCAGTATTTTGGTTCAATTCAATTTAACATTCCCTGAATACCTACCATATGCTAGGAACTTTGTTGAGAACTGAAAAGAATGGAAACTGAGACATAGTACGTTTCATTGGTGTAGAACACAGGAGATCTGGGACACATATATAAGTTCGGTCTATAATAATGTCTTATTTATCTGACTACCAAACCCCAAAATTCAAAAGAACAGTTGCAAAGGTAAAGTTAGGAAGAGAAGATCAATGAAGTAAAGGTTTATACCCTTTCTTCCATATATAACACCCCCAGTCCATTTTCAGAGACTTTTGACCCTCGTGTAATACAACATCCAGGCTAGCTCTGACTCTCAGCCAAACTAATTTTCTGCTTCTGCTTTAAAGTAGGAGATTAGAAGCAGGGAGGGAACTGCTAAAGGCAGTTATATTTTCAGTAGTGTGAAGTGATCACTGACAGCTTGTCAAGAAAAGCAGGAAAACAAAATAGGGAAAGCACATCTAAGCCCAGGAATCTAGGTCCTACACATACCCATAGCTCTGTGTTTACCTATGTATTGCAATAATAATTGTTTCTGGAGAAGATTGTGTATATAGTCATCAAGAAGAATATTATGCCAATTTATTTTCTGCAACATCTTTCTGATACAAAATAAACATCTAATAGATTTGTATGACATGATTTCTTAACAAATGTTAGTGGTCTCCTTAAGACATAAGATTTTTTTCTACAATATTACAAATTAGGAATACTGGTTAGTGTTGTCCAGACTCCTGTATAAAGACTACTTAATAAAATGTCAAATTAGATGCTCATGTAGTACAGGACACTAGTACAATCGATCTCCAAATCTCTTGGCCATTAGTAACCATGACCAATGGGTAATACCTGGCTTAAAATGTGGCCATGGCCATTTTATTCTTGCAAATGTATGGACCTTTTTTTCTGTATCTATTCTGGTTCTAGTACTCTAAGAAGTTCATTGCAGGTGGAAAGTGCAAGTAAATGAAGAGGAGTTTTACTAGGAAAGTAAACCTGGCAGAGGAGACGAGCTAAGCTTGGTAAAAGTGTACATCTAACTATGAAAAACTGATTAAAGGTTAGGTCTATTAGAGCCTTCAATCTGAGATCTGTTGAGAATTCTAGCAATAATCCAATGAATAGAGAAGGAACCAAGAGAAATTTACAAATACTGTTAATGGGAAATCAGGAGAAGGTGTAGATATTGCCTAATTTAAGATTACTATTTATACATATACAGACTATAGCATAGAAACTTTTAAAACGTTTAACAGTGTAATAAACAGAACAGTAGCAGCAAAAAGGTTTATTTTTGAACAAAATATTTACGAGATATGCATGTACATTTCAGAAAAACCTTACTGTGTTAAAATATTTAAAAATTGAATACACTATACAAGTTAAAATGTAAAACACAATAAATAATATTTTTCTGACCAATGACGAGGCCAGCAGGTGAGTGAACTGAGTTAAGGCAACATTGTAAGGAAACTTGAAGTTCAAAAGGAGACTAAACACTGCATTAGAAGCAATGAAGAGAAGAATTTAAGCTGTGGAATACTGAATTATGGCAAATGCAACCTTGGGAATCTTATTCAGGTTCCAAAAAAAGTGGGCAAAGAGATTATAGAGATTATAAAGTGATATACATGGGGAATTAAAATATACATCCTAGGTACCTAAAATTGTGTTTCAGGGTAAAAAAGATATTGAGAAAGAATCTAATATTCAATATAAAAAGCACTGTTGGCCTAAAGAAATGCCAGAGTCTATAGATCAAAGGGGACCACTGAATACAGGCAAAATAAATAAAAAGAGAATAATATCTAGAGTTCAAAGGCATCACCTAGTTACCCTCATCACTTCCCCTACTGCACAAAAAGACACAAGGGCTCACCAGTGTCTTGTGCTACATATACTCAAATTCTGAAGAACAGATAATTCCTTTCATAATTAAAATGTTTCAGAACATGTGCAGAGAAAAGCAACTTTGGGATTCTCTGAGTGAAGTAAGCCTAACCCTGCAGTGAAAACCTGAGGAAGAAACCTGAAACTGATGCAGAAAACACTAAGATATCAGCAGATTGGATTGAGCAATACATTAAAAAATAATATACAACGACCAAGTGAGATTCGTAGTCACAATGTGAGCTAGCTCAATATTAGGAGAATTATGAGTATATTTCATGCACGCTATTAATGAAAAAGGAAAAATCATAGGATCACCTCCAAAGATACCAAAATGCATTTGCAAATATTAACATTTATTCTTGAACTTAAAATGAGTTTAATAAAATGGGATAGTGGTATTTATTAACATGAATACTGTTACATGTATATTTTGTATGTGTACAAAATCCACGTACACATGAAAACAAACACAAACATACATAAAACATAACATGTAAATATATGCAGACACACGCTGCCCTTATTAAAGAAAAGCTTGGTGGATTCCCATTAACAAGGAAATGAGTTGAAGTGTCTATTAATAATACAGTCATTAACAATCTTTAGAAGTACTGGTTAATAAAACAAAAAAATATAATAGGTAAAATATTTAAGAAGAAAGCAAAATCATCATTAATTGATACATTTCTTTTAAATCACATGAAAACTTATAAATGTAAAAATGAGTTGAAAACTATTATAACAAAAATATTTAGTAATATGTTGGGAAACAAAATTACTACTCAAGAAGATATAAATAGACCTACATGTTCACTGATGGATGAGTAGATGAAGTGTGATATGTGCATAGAATGGAATATTATTTAGCCTTATGCTTTGGCTCTCTCCCACTCTAGCCTTAAAAGAGAAGGAAATCCTGCAATATGCAAGAACATGGATGAACCTCAAGGATATCACTCTTGAGCGAAAGAAGCCAGGCACAGAAGGACACATCTTGCGTGATTCCATTTATATGAGGTATTAAAATAGTCAAAGTTACAGAATCAGAAAGTAAAATGGTGGTTGCAGGGGTGTGGGGTGATGGGAGGGAAGGAATGTGGGGTTGCTAGTCAAAGAGTATAAAATCTCAGTTATACAAGATTAAGTTGTAGCAATTTGCATTATAGCATCATGCCTATACTTAGCAATATTGTATCGTATGCTTTGCAAATTTAAGCGTCTAGATCTCATGTTATACATTCTTAATACGATAAAAAAATGTTTAAGTATAAATTTAAAAATATATAAATAACTAACCAGTCAGAAAATTTAACATTTAGGTTCAACACTTTTAATACCGGACTATGTACAAATAGCATATCTTTTCAAAAATATAAAAACATTTATCATGGGGTCAGTTAAAATGACAGTTTATATTTTTGTTTCTTTGACTCAGAAAATAGGATTCTTAACTTTTTATCAGAGATGCAGGGAAAGGATGTATCTGAGAAATAAAAATAATATGATTTGTTTACCTGCTTTACCTAATATTAAAACAATTTATAAAGTCTTAATAACTAAAACATTTTCATTAATGTATGCATTTATAGATCAATAAAAGAGAGGGGCGCCTGGGTGGCGCAGTCGGTTGAGCGTCCGACTTCAGCCAGGTCACGATCTCGCGGTCCGTGGGTTCGAGCCCCGCGTCAGGCTCTGGGCTGATGGCTTGGAGCCTGGAGCCTGTTTCCGATTCTGTGTCTCCCTCTCTCTCTGCCCCTCCCCCGTTCATGCTCTGTCTCTCTGTCCCAAAAATAAATAAAAAACGTTGAAAAAAAATTAAAAAAAAAAAAAAAAAAGAGAGTTGGAGTAGATCTTATATATATGAGTATTCATAAAAATATGATAAGTGAAGCTATATTTTCTTCTCCAAAAGAATAGAAAAGTTACTAGTAATGTCACAGATGATTTGTACTTTGGGGTTATGTGCCGGAATTAAAAAAAAACCTGGGGAGGGGCGCCTGGGTGGCTCAGTCGGTTAAGCGTCCGACTTCGGCTCAGGTCACGATCTCGCGGTCCGTGAGTTCGAGCCCCCACCTCGGGCTCTGGGCTGATGGCTCAGAGCCTGGAGCCTGCTTCCGATTCTGTGTCTCCCTCTCTCTCTGCCCCTCCCCCGTTCGTGCTCTGACTCTCTCTGTCCCAAAAATAAATAAACGTAAAAAAAAAAAAAAAAAAAAAAAAAAAAACCTGGGGAAGTATATATAAAATAAAGAAGATATTTTGAGGATACTTCTGTTATTAACAAAATGAAATACCTAAATGCTGCTTCTGGACTTTACATCCTCAAATCTATCTAAGCTTAATGATCAACTGTAGAATTAGCTTACAAACGTGCTAACAGGCTACACAGGTAAGACGGAGGGCACGATTTTATTTCATTACAAAAGTAAGTTTTTATCATCTTCTTATGCCTTCATTTTTGTATGTAAATATTTGCTCTTTCTCAAGCTCAGCAACAGATAACAATTTTCTCTGTTATGGCAGCTTAGTTTATTTAAGTTGCTGATTGCTATACTTGTACTCAATCAGGTATCAGAACCTTAAGGAAACCAAACCATACTTTTTCCTTAGTTTGGTTTTTATTCTCTCTGTCCTTTGACATTCAAACGCGTCAACCAACAGCTTTGGATGTTATTGCAGATAAACAGAGAAGGATGTTTTGTATATGTGATAGCATCTCCCAAGTGTCCAAAATACTTAGGAATCTCATGATCCTGTGTTGTCAAAGCAAATGCATGTGTGGCTTTTACAGTTAATACATCCCTAGGATGCACTCCTTGATATTGTCACCTTTTAAGTTATATTTCATCTAATTTTAGACTGAATTGAGAAAGAGACATAAGCCTTGACTCTCTGGAAACATGAAGAGAACACTCGAAGTAATATCAGTATATTGCATTAGTTGTGGAAATACATACAAAATTTAATTTAAAAAATAAGCTTTTACTGTTATTATTTAGAATAACAGAATAAACAAAAATGACAGTTTCTTTCTTTGGATAAATAATACACCCTTATTTTTAATTACAGTTGACAAGCCTGTTCTCATTTAATACAACAATCCTTTAGTATAACGCATTATTTTACATATAAAGAGAAAAATATAAAAGATCAAGGGGATTCATGAAAGACTCAGATAGCACATGAGATGTTTTATATTTATGTTTTATATTCCAAATCCAGTGGTTTTCACATTAAAAAATGACACTTGATCAGCCATAGGGAACGATAACTTTAGGGAGTATATTCCAGATGAATAAAAGAGTGTCATCACATCTTTATCATTGCCAACTGGACTTTTGTCCTAACAGAAATTAGGGGACTAAAAATATGTAAGGCCTGTCTTCCCACATCAGAGGGCAGTTACATTGACATGTAATATTGCTCTGTAGCAGTGTGGCCAGGACAAATTGAGACTCCAGAGGCCAACCTGACAGGCTACAGCTGAACTATTCAAATTGTTCCCACTAAGTCATGTTTCTGTCATGTTTTAATGCCTCTGCTTTGAATACAAGAAATTTCATCATCTCTTATGTTTTCATTTATTATAATCAGAAAGTATTTCCTTAATTTTAAAATGGGATCAACAAACTTGATTAACAAATAAAATGTTTTGCCAAAAAACACATTTTGATTAAGCTGAGAAGTAAAATATGATAATATATGAATAAAAATTCTTATATGAATATTTTGCTTTTCTCATGTAGGCTTAGATGATTACTTAAAATGAGTAGGGAACCCCCACTCATGCTCGCTCTCTCAAAATAAATAAACTAAAAGAATATGTTTTTTAATTAAAGATTATAGGGAAAAACACTTAAAGTAGAAATGGAATTTATATGACTATTGCAGGATGGGAGAGTGTTTGGAAAATTTAAAAATACTAAGTGTTACTACCATAGCTAACATTTACACATCTATTATTTTCAAGTGTTTTCATATTGAATAATTTGATATTTTCAAGTTGACTTAGAATGGCTCATTGCACATAATAATCGCTCATTAAATGTTAGCTGCAATGGTAATACTATTTTTTAAGTTTCCAATCACTCTTTCCCATTCTGCAGTAGTCATATAAATTCTGTTTCTACTTTAAGTACATACATTTCTTCCCCATTTATCTCCCTTTCTTCAGAAGTCAAGTAAAAGGTGTTTCCTCAGGGTACGCCACCAGAATATTCACATCCCTCGTACCTGTTGCACATTTTTGTTGTTGTTTCTCTTGAAGGCTTGCTTTAGGGCCTGTCTTTAAGTATTTGAGGATAATCAGAATCAATTCAGTTACAGAAAACTCACTAATCCCTGCATTGTATTGTCAATATTTGCCATGAATGCAGTCCTATTGATTTTTTTTTTTTGTACTCATGACTTGGGGATTTTCTAATTCTACATTTCCCCAAACATCAGTCACAGGTGGTATTTTGTGTAACAGCTCAGAAATAGTTTGACACTGGAAAGAACAGAATCATTGCTGATGCTTCCACGCTTTTTTATTTTATGATACTCTACACTTGATTGTCTGTATTATCTCTGTGATCCTCATGATTGTGTATTCAAGAATGTTTCTGTACACTCTTTATTTGCTATCATAGGAGATTTTTTGCTTTCTAGGCTTATTTGTCACATTACAAGTAAAATCACTGTTCTTTACATGTAGCAAGTAAAGTTGGGTGCACAAATTAAGGGGCCAAGATGAGAGCTAAGAGCAACTGAAAAAAATCTCCTAACATTACACGTTGTGCTGACAACTGGTTACCACCAATTGGGACCTGGAACCTACTACGTAAGTCTTACCAAGAGAAGACCAAATTGCCTTACACTCTAAACCAATCCACATACCCTTCTCTTCCAGTCAATTTAAGAATAAGACTGGATTTGGTTAATGTGAATGAAGCATCCATTCTACCATACATTGTCCTGGCTTAATATGAATGGATGCGAGTAACTTCTAAATCCAGGTGAAAGGAGCCTCAAGAGAATTCTGATAAAAATTCCAGGTGCCTATAGAAGAGGATTCTGCCATTCATTCATTCATTCATTCATTCATGGCTCCTCGTTGTGCTGAATATCAACAGACCTATTCTGGGGCCTCTGTTGAAGCAGAAGCCTTTCCCACAGTTACTGAAATTAGAGATTTTGTGTGTGAACAAGGAGAAAGCCTGAGGTTCCCAGTTATAGCATGTGACAAGGATCAAAGGGAATTTGGTATAGCATGATTAAAAGCACAATGGCAAACTATTGCCACCACTTCCTAATTCTCTGAAGCCCTCTGGGATAAACACATTCCCGGTAGTTCTCTTGGTTCCACAAGAAGAATATGGAAGTAGAAGAAATGACAGAAGCTGTGGGATAGACCAGTGTTTGCCAGGACAATGAGAGTCTCAACTTAGACCAGTAGCTGGAGGCTTGAATATGGGTACAAGGTAGGTGGAAGTTCCAATTTCCTTTCAAAGATACCTTCAGTGATGAAGGGGGCCAAAAGACATGTCCATCACTTCAGAGAAAACCAGTTTGAATCCCCGTGATACTGGGGACACATTACAACCAGAAAAGGCAACCCATCAGATTAAGATTCTGCTGGCTTTCCTGTCCCTATTCCTAGTCCTGGACACCTGAGAGCTAGGGTTGGTCATGGAATAAGGAAATTCTCAGAGCCAGAACCCCTAACCCTGCTGTTCTCCAGTGAAGCCTAGATCATGGCTCCAGCCTGGGGGAAGAGAAGTATGAATCTTGAAGATTAAAGTTTTATGTTTTTAATGTTTATTTATTTATTTATTTTGAGAGAGAGAGAGAGAGAGAGAGAGAGAGAGAAGAGAGAAGCAGAGAGAGAGGGAGAGAGAATCCCAAGCAGGTTGCAAGATCAGCCTGGAGTCCGATGTGGGGCTTGTTCCCACGACATGGCCTGATCATGACCTGAGCTGAAATCAAGAGTTGGATGCTTAACTGACTGAACCACCCAGGATCCCAAAAGATTAAAGTTTTAAAGAAAAATAGGGTTGATTCCTAAGAACAGAAAATAAGACCTACTAAGTAATTTTTATGTGACTTTTGGGTGATGTAGGAAATCTGGCTGTGGCTTCTTCTCACTTTCTTAGTGATGGGTGAGTGAGAGGGATGTCAGGCTGGGGCTGAGAGAAGATGCTTTCTTAAAGCTTAAGGTAGACTCAAGTGTAGTGGATATTCACCAACTCCAGTCTAGGTACTTTAGTCTACCTCACCAATGTTGTGTTAGAGAATGTCAGTAAAGAACCATATACTGTTCAGGAGGAGAGTGTATGCTGCTCACTGGAATTCATTTGTGCTAGTTCAGGAATCCTGAACACTTTGGACAGGCTTCAGGAGAGGGAATATATACTAATAGAAAATCAGAGAGAGACAGATAGGAGAGCAGATATTTTTTAAAATTCATTTCAGTTATAAACTATATTTTAAAGCCAAATTACAATGTCTAATGTGAAATAATTCTAATTATTACTTTGTAACTGTTCCTTGACGGAAGATAATTTGTTGAGACTAGAAACAAGAAGGGACCCTCTTAGGTATTTCAAAAGCAATAAATATGTGTCATCATGACCTGTTCATGGAGGTTTTATTGCTGATGCATGTAGAAATACCATATTTTATTTTATAACTAGCAGTAAATATGGTTGTACCACACAACAGCCTTTATCGGTGCATAATTTACAAGTACCAATGTCCTTTAATATAAATGATAAGAAAGAGGCTCTTTGCACGTATATGATTTTGCCTGGCCACTGATTACCCCAGGAGCTCAGTGGCTAAGGGATGAAACTTGATGGAAAGCTGTGGAAAGTGCAACCAATAAACAAACCCAAGCTGCAGCATGGTTCTATAAACCATGGCTGCCATGCTGAGTGAGTAATTATGCTATTGCAGAAATGATAAATAAGGCTGTACTATCTTCACTGGGAAAATGAAGTATTTCTTGCCCCTCAAATTGCTAAAGGTGAAACCTGCTTTCTGGGACCAATCTGTTAGAAGGGAAATAATCTGACAAGATAATTCTTCTTAAAGGGCTACATGTTTGCCTCTACAGCATGAAAATATTTAGTTTATAAATTTTACCTGCCCTGCTTGTCATGTTGTAAGGAGGAAAATTAAGGTTTAATTGAGATTCAAAGGAACAGGCTTTAAAAATTGGAATTTCAGAATAATCTTGATTATCATTGGGGTTCTTACTTAATTTCATTTAATTACTATTTTGTTTAAATTTTCAAGCAGGGGATCAAATAATGATTATTATTTAATCACACTGTGGAAAGCTAAATATAAAATAGTGCAAAATTAGTGTACAATTGGTATTTGTATGTGTATTTCGTTGCCTGAAGCATCATCAAAAAGTCTAACTCATCAACCCCCCATTAATATTATATTTGTTGGGATAATTGTCAAATATCATAAGAGAATTTTATTTCCATCTTCTTTCCATATGTGATTAGAATTATATGTAACTCATCTAAGCTGGGCCATCTCTAGTCCAACCCAGCAACAAGTCAACATCCCATCCAAAAAAGCATCCAGTTCTAAAAGAGACTCAAAATGAATATTGACCTTTCCTAAAGATCTCTTGGGGAAGCAGTAATGAGGTAATAACACACAGCACAATATGCTTACAATTCTCGTTCAATATCTCTTTCTCTCCTCAAAGTTTCAGCCCACATAACCACAGCTCGCATTTTTCTCCTCCTTATTTAAAACTCCCTCACACCACATGGCTTCCCTCTTGGCCTCCCTGATCTGTGCTGTGCCTACTAATCTCCATACATTTAAATTTTCATGCTGTTAACCCAGAAGACTCCCCAGAGCACACAGTTTGGGAACAGTAGAGTCCATCTCCTTTGACTGTCCTGCTGGGATGCTGAGGAATGAGCTTCCTCTATTCAATCCTGATATTTTCAATGAAACTCATTACTTTTTGGGGGGAGCCTGTCTTTGAGTGCTGCAGTTTGTAGAGTACATTTGTACTGTTTAACTTTTTAATTTTGTCAAAATTATTATTATACAATCTGAGTAAATATTACAATTAGAGAAAAGAACAAACGTGGTCAGATAATTGTAAAACACAACTTGAGATAAGTGATTTACTCCAATTGATGCAGTTTGTATAGGATGACTTAAAGCAGAATGCATTTTCACTGCTGGGGGATGGAAAGATATTTAGCAGG
The DNA here is from genome assembly GCF_028018385.1 of Neofelis nebulosa. Taxonomy (NCBI): domain Eukaryota; kingdom Metazoa; phylum Chordata; class Mammalia; order Carnivora; family Felidae; genus Neofelis; species Neofelis nebulosa. Next base: position 179,151,706 of record NC_080782.1, read on the forward strand.
GATCCAGGACTCCAGGGCCCTTGATGCGATTCCTATGGTAAACACAAGCTCATGAAAGAGCTGTGTATTAGGAACACAAAAGAAAAAAGCATTATACTTTCAAGTGTGAAAGCTTTGGCCTGTATGGCTACCTAGCTCTGACCTCCTTAATGACATCACTCAGGAGTTTCAAGGACTATTTGCACCCTTTGGACCAAAGGCTTAGATTCTGTGTTTTATACCTACCCCCTAATCTTTACTTTTAGCTTGTAACCATTCCAATGATGATAAAAGGCAAGTAGCAATAAATTTAAGAAAAAGACAGCTAAGGGAAATAGAGTTTTACTCCATAAAGCTGAGAACACCTGAACTATGTCCACTAGAAATTCCTTCCCATCCTCTAAGGTCTTGGTGAGTGTATGTGAGTGGATGGGGTGGGGGCTGTTAACAGTAGGCCCTGCATTAAATTGCAGCAGGACAGATTTACTTGTCTTTTTTCACTGAATTCTCCATTGATAGCCTAAACTACCTTCTCCTATTGGTGGAGTTAGAATATTGAATTCAAAGTATATATTAAAACATGTGAGTTATAATTAAAGCTACTTCCTAAAAGAACCCATCATTAATCAATTTCTACTCAGATGTTATATAGCCAAGAACAATTTCCCAATGATACTCTGCAACATTTTATAAGTGACCAAGAATAGCTATATATCTCAACTGAAATAAATAGTATAGTGTTATGTGTTCCTTTTTGGAAATGAAAATTTACAACCTGAGTTAATGAAAATTAAAAAAAAAAAACTAATTTAATATGGGAATTCCTATCATTGAACCTTTTTAAATTCCTTGTATTAGTAAACTTATATTCAAGATAATACCTCAGATTATACACCCAAATTAATATAAATTCTCAGTAAACAACATTATACTGTCAAAATCACCACTGACACAGGGTGTCAAAGAAATAGAAGTTTGATACCAGAAGGTTAATAATTTCTGGACATACCACTATGGTAATAAAATTAAGCTATGAATCAGACACAAAGATTTAAATATTGGAGATTGTAAATCTAAATTTATGTCACATATGAGCATATCCTGCTGGAAGACAATTAATTCTTCATGTGGTTCTCACATTTCTCTGTATCTTACAAGCAGAGATACTGGTTGTCTTTTGAACTATCTCATCAAGAACATTTGGGTGGTGAACAATCTTGGAAAACAGAGTGACCATCTCCAGAGCAAAAGCCAAATTTGCTTAGAGCCTTGGAGACTGTGATAGTGTCTTCTTGCTGAGCAAAGGTAGGTGTTCTTCTTCCCATTATAAAAGATGTGGGTTCCCTAAACTCAGGGTTTGTTTCCTGTAATGCAACCCATTTTGTGGGCATGTCACCTAGCCTTCTTCATATTCATTTGTGTGAATTGGGGCTTGGAAAGCCAATGCAAAAAGTGCTAATGCTCTGGCAACTGTTTTTATGCAAGAACTTGTCAGTTTCTGCCATCATCCATGAAGCTATGGTTAGTTAGATAACTTCCAAGTAGGATAAAATCTCAGTCTTTCATGGGTATAGACACACCTCACACTGAAGATGGTATGAATGGACATGGCAGATGTAAAAGCTGAGAAATGCTTCCACTAAAGAGCTTTCCTAGACCCAAGGATATTTTGCACAGAGTTTAAATTTGAATATTAACAATAAAGTTCTAAGGGAAATAACTGAAAGATTTGCAATCCTCAATAGTTTTGCAATACTTAGAAACAAGTGATTTTGTTCAGCTTTTTTAAAAAATAGGAATTGTTTCTATACACTAGCCATACAAAATTGCAGAAGTTTCCTTTTCAGCAACAACTCTGTCTGACATTTGAAAACAGAAACTGATCCTTACTGTAGAAAACCTACTTCAAGATTTTTCATGACAATCAATCCACTACAGTCACTTGAAGATATAAGAAACTTCAAGAATTGTTAGGACACAAACGAGTTTTGTTTTGTTTTGTTTTGTTTTTTTAATGGGAAAACTACACGTTGCCTAAAAGTCACGTGACTTTACAACTCACTATGTATGAGACGGCAATAAGGTGTGTGTGCAGGTATTTGGAATGGTTACTCTGAATGGTGAGGAACTTCTGCAGCCCTCACAGTTATTTACCAATTCCTTCATTCACCTCTAGTTGGCATTCTAGTAGTCTGGGCAGAAAATGTTCCAAATAGTTTTAACTGTCCCAACTCTTCCTTACACTTCCTTCTCTTTTGAGTTCATTCCTCCAACTACATGCTCATTGGCTGACAACACTGAGATCTTCTGCAGTCTTGCTCTTTCCCTAAACACTTTTTTTCCTGTGTTCTTCCACATAACTCCTTGCCTCACTATTTCCTCAGAGGAAGAAATATTCCTCTAATTTATCTGCCTGAAACTTTCATTCCTTTCTCCGCTCCCCCAGACCTCAATTCATAAAAAGAATGGCAGGATATTGAAAAGCCACTCTTTCTCTCTTTTGCCACATTCTTACTGAGGTGCTAATTCACTTCTGCTAAATATTTTAAAAATTATGAAGCTGGTTCTAACAGCATTAGCCCATCATCCTCTTCCAGGTTATATAAGACTACATTTTTTTTAAAATTAAATCGAGCAAGACTGTGATGAGGATTTCTCTTAAGAGAGTAGTTGGCGGGGCGCCTGGGTGGCGCAGTCGGTTAAGCGTCCGACTTCAGCCAGGTCACGATCTCGCGGTCCGTGAGTTCGAGCCCCGCGTCAGGCTCTGGGCTGATGGCTCGGAGCCTGGAGCCTGTTTCCGGTTCTGTGTCTCCCTCTCTCTCTGCCCCTCCCCCGTTCATGCTATGTCTCTCTCTGTCCCAAAAATAAATTTAAAAAAAAAAAAAAAAAAACGTTGAAAAAAAAAAAATTTAAAAAAAAAAAAAAGAGAGTAGTTGGCATATTTATGGGAAATAATGCAGAATGCTATAGAGCAACATGGAGGGAATTAGGTGCTTCTTACTTCAATCCAGTATAACATTCAAGGTCCCAATAAAAAAAATAGAAAACTTACCAAAAGCGCTAATTAAAAACATTTTAATAAGAACAATTTAGAGTTGTGGAGAAATTTGCAAACCAAAAATGGAACATGAAACAGTCAGGAGCCAGCAACAAAGGGGAATTATTGTCATTTCTAGGACATAAGGAGCAAAACAGAATTAGTGGTTCTCAGACCCCAGAAGAATTGTAGCTCCTTAGCTAAAGGAGAGGGCCTCCAGGAGGAACCATACATTAAGGAGAGGAAAAAAGTCCCTGCTAACCGACAGCCTGTCAGGGATAGGGTCAGGAATAACAAATATCACAGTTTTTATTTCCCCCAAGGCTTTCTTTTTCCTTATGGTGCTGGAATTAACCAGAAGCAAAAGGACTCAAAGTTGGGACAAACCACCCCAGGATAATTAGAGCAGGCTGGAACTGGGTGGAGAAAAGACATGAAGGGACAAAGGGAAAATATGGAAAATATCCATCAAAGAGCCCTTTGGGAAGAATACACAGAGAACATGATATATGTTCCCTAGTTGTTGTTATCATCCTTGAGAAATAGGTGGGAACTTGTACCTGATTCATGTCTTGCAAAGTCTGAAGATGAGAGAGACTGCTTGAGTTGGAGACGTTAGGAGTGAGATGCTTCAACATCACCAAAAGTCAGGGCAAAAGTTTAGTCATGTTTTCTGTATGCCACATGTGAACTTCACCAGAGAAATAGATAATTGAATCTATCTTTACTAAAATAGATGTTACTCCAAGAGAATATCAGAACTGAGTGTAACAGAGGATTGGACCCTGGCAGCTAAAGTTTGAGACAAAAGTCATAAGGATCCTGCCAGATATGGGAGTTCAGGATGGGCTTGGAGGCTGGTGGTGGAATCCTACCAGCAGTGACTTCCCAAGGAACCATGGTAGAATCAACTTTGGACATTTTTTCCTCAGTTGGATGGAACCATTGTCTGATGACAATACTTTGGTGATCCTTTTCTTTTTTTTTTAAGTTTTTATTTTTTATTTTTATTTTTTTTATTTTTAATTTTGAGAGAGAGAGAGATAGAGAGCATGAGTGAGGGAGGGAGACAGAGAGGGAGAAAGAGAATCCTAAGCAGGCTCTGCGCTGTCAGCACAGAGGCTGACATGGGGCTCAAACTCATGAACTGTGAGATCATGGCCTGAGCTGAAATCAAGAGTCAGATGCTTAACTGACTAAGCCACCCAGGTGCCGCAATATTTTGGTGATTCAAATGTTATATTTTCCCTTTCTTCCAACTTCACTCTGTGGACCCAAATAACAGCTAGTGAGTGGAGCGTAAAAAGAGGCATGAAAAAGACAAGCTGACCCCACATCATTTCCCCTCCAAATATTTCCCAGCCTCAGGGAGAAATGAGTGGTGGAATAGGAATTTTACATTAATAGAGGTTACATGTACCAGACGGGATTGGAATGTTTAACCCTTCAGATTTGAGACTATAAGTTAGGGCCTGAGTGTGGTAAGAAAGGTTGTACTATCTATCTGAGACTTCAGCCAGGTATGTGAGGAACAAATCACAGACATTCACAAATAGTGATATAGAAATGGCTTTTGTAATTTTACAATTCCTTCCATTGTAAATCCATCTCCTACATAAAATTATAACATTTACAACACTCTTTCTTTTCTGACTGCCCATATTCTGTCTACAAACATGCTTAGATGTCTCACATTCGAAGTCTCCCCAACCCTTGACATTACTAATTCATCTAGCCTTGGGTTTCAGGTTTTTTGGGGTTTTTTTTGTTTGTTTTTTTTGCGTTTTTTTTGCCAAATACTTGAAACAGTAGCTTTTAGTGGTATTCCCTCTCATGATTTTATCTTTTCAATTATTTTGATTTAATTCTCTCAATATTTTATTTTAATCTCTAACTTTTAGAATTATTTCTATATGAATATCACCAATGACTTTATATTAAAAAAAAAAAAGGATCTGGTGGATTACCTAAAAATCTCCTTCCTGGAGGAGACTTACTTGCTTTGTTCAAAACAGTTGTTCCTAGGCCTGCTGTATTACTTATTTGACAATTGTGGAACTCACCTTTATTAAATGATAGACATTCTAGACTGATCCTCAAAATCTACTCTTTTTGCCTCTTCATTTGTTTTTAATCCTTATTATAAGGTATTTCTCTGGGATTTTTTCCCCTTACATTTCTGATTCTCTAAATCATTTCCTTCTCTTGCTTTTCCCTTCAATTATTTTTCTTCATTTTATAACATCCTAAGGATATATATGTATTTTAAACTAAATATCAAGTAATAAAAGATTAGTAATAAGTATGATTCATTTCTATCCTTTAGTCCAGTTATGCTCACCAAAGGTAGTAATACTAATTCTAATAGTTATTTTTCTGGTATTT